>NW_020194347.1:0-600000 GCF_002847485.1 Aspergillus campestris IBT 28561 | reverse complement strand
CTGCAAATAGAGGGATATGTCAGCTGCGGAGTGACGTCCCTCCTCGCCCGTTGGAAAGACAACACGACCAGGTCTACATTCCAGCCAACCTGATCATATTTGCAACTAAACATCAAGTCCACACGAGCGAGCGAGTGGGGGCAGTTACACGTGAATCGCTGGGATGAGTGAACACGATGGTCAATAGAAGGATGGTATATAGCCATGATCGACGGTTGCAGGAGCCACCCTGACAAAGATAACACCGGTAGTCAGTTCGTATACATCGACGGCGTCAGTCTCTACGGGGGGTAGTTTCCAAAAGTAGAACTTGACCTGACGGCTTGAAGTCACTTTTCAACAAAGAAAGACGCCACCCGGGACCCCAGGGATACGGACTCCAGCAATTGGAGGGGAATGCTGCAGGTGATAGACGTGCAGAGCTAAATCCCCATAACGGTACATCGTCCACATGGAGGATTCACTGTATATGAAACTCTGTCGGTAGATCCTCTCTAGGGCAAGAAACCCGACGACTATGTGTCCTGACGGGGGAGGCTCTCAAACGCAGCTCCTTATCTCGCACCGCATCATATCGCGTGCTTGGAAGAGGCGCGGGCAAAGAATGTGGGTACTGGGCGAGATATGGAGACATTCTTCTCGCGCACAAGATTGGCTGGTTCGCTTCTTTAGTGGATGGATGGTCGAAGTCAAGCAAAAAGGTAAACCCACTTTGTATGGGTACCAGACTACAATGGCCATTTTTAGTACCCGTATTTATGCACGAATAGACCGGAATAGGAATGTACATGTGAAGCCCCACTCAGGGCAAGAGACGGGCCGTAACCAGTGCCTGAATTGGGGAAGAGGATTGCAGACACGAAGATGTTAACTAACTACGGAGTAGTAGCTGAAAGGCATAAGAGGGAGTATTAAGGTGGTTATCACGACAAGCGAAAGCTGAGGAGAGACAATTGAGTGAGGGAGGAATGGCGGTAATAATACCAGGCGTAATTTATCTGAAGTAGTGTCATCGTGTTTATCTTGGGACTCGGTTCCTGATGAATAATCGTAAAAACTTCTCCCCTTGAAACAGCGATCGGCTTAAAACCGACGGAGCACCCAATAACTAAAACTCAACTAAAACTCTCCTCGTAGAGACTCCCACGGAATACTACCTCGTACTTTGTAGATCGTGTGTCCATCTATATAAGTGCGACAGGGATGCGGTCCGAAACGGGACTAGCCGTATTTATGGGTAAGTCAATTACTACCATACCAACTTCTCTCGCTTCCTCCGCGTCCTCCCTTGTTCCTATCTCACTCCATAATCCTGTCAGCCCCATCACACTGGGTGGAAGCGATGGAGCATTGTCTCAGGCCACCTACCTGTGCGTTTGGACCTCACGTTGCCCTGGACTCCAAGTCCTACAAGGGAAGGAAAGTGACGTGGGTTGCGCAGTCCAATGGGCACGCTCCTAAACTAAATGAATCACTGTCCTCTCCACCGACGGCCCCACCTGCGCCCTTGGATCAGTGCAAGTGTACTGTCTCAGATAGAGATATGTTGGACGAGATACTATTGAACCATAACGATAATCGATTCCATTCGTGTGGATGACACGATCAATAACGGTGGTCACACAGGACGGCCATGTGTTTTCCTTCTAGACTCCCCCCGCGGCCTATCTCTTTCTCACATATCGGGGATACGAGATGACAAGGGACAAGGGGGTGATAATGATGGCGTCGGTACGCCAGGTCTGTGTGGTATGGACAGGGTGCATGGGTAGATTGGATCCACTGGCTGGTTGTCGTCCAAAGCTCCCGGTCTGTATTCACACCCTCAGTTATCCGGGCACCGCGAAGGAGGAGAAATGAAGAAAAGATTATAAAATGAAAAGCTTATTGATCCAATGAGACGGGAGCGACCCAAGAGAGAAGATCTTCATTCGCAGGACGGATATTGTCCGGAATTCCTCGAATGTGCTTGACGGGGCCAGGAGGTCCTCCGGTGTGTTTTTGCCGGTCCATCTGATCGACCTGGTGGGTCTCCCAATGGGGCGACTCGAATTCTGGAATGGCCAAATTGGCTCCAATGCGCGTCGGCCGCCCTAACTCAATCCTCACTAGATCCACATTCCCTTTGTGATTATCCCAGTCGTCCATATCGCTAAGGAGATCCTTGATAGGCTCGGGTGCTTGCGGGGTTGATGCGACGTTCATGCCTCTTCTCTCCCCTTGCCACTGTTCAGCCCGGCATTCACGAAGGGGCCTCAAAAAGGGGCCGTGGCGGACAGCCTTGTCCGATGGATGCGATGACTCGTAGGCTTCGTCACTATACTTGGATCTCCTTGCCCTCGTACCCGCTAGGGGGTCGATCTCGAGAGCCAATCTACTCACTAGGTGTCCTGCTGCATTCGATAGCAGAGTAGACATCGGTTTAGCGACCCCGCCGCTCAAACTGGACGCCTGTTAATTCTAAGCAGCCTGCTCCGTACGCTAGCGGTACACGAACATGTGAGTGTGCCCACCGGACGGTGATCAAAACCGCTACAGCCTAAACTTGCTTGGGATTTAGAGCCTTGTTCATTTTATTTCACGTTCCAGCTCGTTACCGATGTTTCAATCTCGCTGGCCAAGACGATTCCCCGTATATATCGAGCACAGCCTGCCAGTGTTGGCTGATGCTTTTCTATAGAACGTTGCATTCTCCCCCGGTTCCTTGTCAAGGTCAGTGAGTCTATTGGGCGTTTCTCTGGAGCCTAGCTGTGGCAGAGCCCGCCCGTCGGATCGCTAGACTTGATATGCTGATTTAGCCCACCTAGCCCGGCCTAAGCTTTGCCCAGTTCAGGACTTCCCCCACCGCACCCACTATCGAATGTGGGTAGTCCAACCCCGATCTCATTTAAGTTGGGATGGGATTACCATTGTGGCTCGCCTCCCCGACACTTATTCGCTTGCTTTGCCTCCCCTTGTTCTCCTCCTTTCCTTTGCCATCTGGACGACTGCACTGCGACTAAACGAAGTACGAGCCGCACCCCCTGAGGTGGACCGTTGGAGAGCGCCCATCGTCGTGGCCTGGGCGGGTCCATTCTAGGTACTTGCAAAGTCTACTTCCGCGGGAAACACCAGCCAGCCGGAGGCGTCTCTTTTTCCCCCTCTCCTTTCCAAACCTTTATACTCGCCCAGTGTCCTGGATCTGGTCGCAGTTTTGTTTGTTCGGCCCTAGGAACATGATGATTGCAACATCGTCAGGGCTTTATCAACCAGCGACTCTTCAGCAATGAGTCTCGTTCAACTGTCAAGTGTGCTAGGGCCCCACCATGACGAGGGTCACAGTCTCTTGCCCCGGTTGGCATATACCAAAGGGGGTTCTACCGGGAACATCGACCCTCTACCCAGCGCCCACCGCAATGGCTTGATTGCGGTCTTCATCATGGCCATCCTTTCGTTTATTGCCACCCTTGTCTTAATCTCCTTCATTACCTACCGATTGGTGTTCTGGCGCAGTAACTATCGACGATACATCGGTTACAACCAGTACATCGTCCTTATCTATAACCTGGTGCTGGCTGATTTGCAACAATCACTTGCCTTCCTCATCTGTCTCAAATGGATCGTCTCGGACAAGATCGAGGCCTCCTCGACAGCCTGCTTTCTCCAGGGCTTCTGGCTTCAGATCGGGGATCCGTCCAGCGGGTTGTTTGTACTCGCTATCGCGATCCACACATTCTTCCTCGTGACCATGGGCCGTAAGATCAGCCACCGGATGTTCGTGATCAGTGTCGTCAGCACCTGGGTATTTGTTGCCATTCTAGTTATCATTCCAATTGGGTTATATGGGCGGTCGGTATTCATTCCGTCGGGTGCCTGGGTATGACCTCTCTTCCTACTCCTAATGGCTCCCACCACTAACCAGGCTTGCAGTGCTGGATTAACGAAGAATACGAGCCGATTCGTCTGTGGACACACTATCTTTGGATTTTCCTGGCAGAGTTCGGAACCGTCTGCCTATACGCTGTCATGTGGTTCCAATTGCGTCGTCGGATCCAACAGTCTGCGATTCTCGGACACAGCCACACGGAGAGCCTGAAGCGCCTCCGTCGTGTCATCGGATACATGGTCATATATCCGATCGCGTATATCGTCTTGTCTCTACCCCTAGCCGCAGGGCGCATGGCCACCGCGCAAGGGAAAACGCCGAGCCTAGTGTATTTCTGCATCGCTGGCGCCCTGATCACCAGCTCAGGCCTGGTCGACGTGCTTCTGTACACGCTAACCCGGCGAAACCTCATCCTGGAATCAGAACCCAGCGACGACCGGAGCTACAACCAGTTCCCCAGCACACGGACCCGCAAAACGGACCATTTCGCGACATTCACCGCCGACCCCAGCTACAACCGGACGGAGATCAGTGCGCTGCGCACGGTCCGCGGCGAAGAGCTGGACGATACGGGAATGCGGGACGGGTCGACGGACGGCATCGTCCAGCCCAGCAGCATCGAGATGACTCCGATGGGGAAAGTGTACCAGCACACGACCATTGAGATCACCAGCGAACCCGCATACCCGTCGGAGGGAGAGCATGTTTCCCAATCGAGCCGGGACTCCCCGGGGGCTGCGGCCGGCCACGAGCCGCCATTCCGAATATGGCGGAAATGAGTGCGACTCATGCTAGCGCGACGTTTCCTTCTCTTCTCTTCTCTTCTTCTTTCCACTTCTTTCGCATATTGATTTCACCGTGTACAATCGGCTACTCGCACGCTTCTTGATGATGGTTTATTGATACCCTTGGGTACTGGTGAATGGGGTTTGGAGTGCCTGGTATGGATATCCTGTGGATTGTATATATTGAGATCGATATACTTTGGACTTCTGGCCGGGATTAGGGCCATAATCCAGTCAAAATTATGAACAGGATAAATGGGTTAAATTCCACATCGGGCGCTGAACAATATCGTCATAATACACTACTTAATCCCAATCAATACTTGTCATAGACTATGATAACAACCCAAGTCAACGGACCCCACCTAACATGATCTCAAATACCTACCCCAGCCATAGTCGAGATTAATAACCACCTGGATATAGTTCGCGAAGGAATCACTAGTTAGTCGCAGGATCTGAACCATAAAACGAAATTAATATATGTCCCGAAAAAGGCAACGCCGAACACCCGCGCCCGGCAAATAATTATATATAAATCCCGAACCGACCGAACCAGATAAACCCCACACAATTGCGCAATCACCCAACGCCACCGACAACACTACAAAAATATCATACAAATACATAAAAATGACTCTATCCATATAACCCCCCGTATACACATAGAGATAGAAAAAAAAAAAAGAGATCGGAAGAAAGGGGAATTTACAACCCCACCTCCCTCCCCATCTCCACCATCTGCCTCCTAACAGTCTTCGCCAGCGGCCACACCCTCCCCAGCACATTCAACCCCCCAAACCCCAACTGGACCCTCGAGCGCAGCACATCCCTCTTCGCACTCACAGCCGCAGTCGCAGCCTCCTGGCCCCCGCCGCCGCCGCCACTTCCCGACCCGACGACCAGAAACGCAGCCGTGTGGACCACGACACACATCGCCAGCGCGCAGGTGAAGAACGGCGTGCGGCGGGTAATGGCCGAGGGGAGCGTGGCGAGGTTGGAGAGGTGGTCAGCGGCGCGGAGGAACTTGCGCGAGTGGATGTCGATGTCGTGCGGGTTCGAGGAGGAGGGTGCTGAGGAGGGGTGTGGGTGTGTGCGTTGGCGGGAGCTTGATGGGGGGAAAAGCGGGGATGAGGTTGAGGGGGGTCGGGGAGGATGTCTAGCGCGGTGGGATCTTCTGTTCCGGCGCCTCCTACGGCGCCGCCTGCTTCGGCGGGGGTGAGTGTTTTGAAGCGCGTGCAGGAGGAGGATGCTGAGCGGGCTTGTTGGAAGGAGGCGAAGCGGAGGGTGGAGCGGGGGTGGTGGAGGTAGATTTGGCTTCTTTGGGGTTATTAGCGTTGATTTAATATATGGAATATGGGGAGAGGTACAGGTAGGTGATCATTTTAGCTTGGAAAAGCATCTCGTCGACTTCAGGACTGGTGTCGTAGGAGGTGCACGAGGGGAGATGCATGAGGAGGGAGGACAGCGCTGCGTCGACGCACTCGACTTGCTCTTCGAGGTCCATTTCTAGCGAGCGGTTGACTTCGAGCACGCGGCCGAGGGTGCGTACGGCGTCGATGCGGGCTGCGTAGGAGGAGGTGTAGAAGTCGTGGACTGGTGGGGGGAGGTGTTGGAGTTGCTGTATGACTCGTTAGATCCTGCAACTTCTCTACTATTCTTTGCGGGTGGATGATGTAAGGGAGCAAGGAGGGAATGAATGCGTACCATATCTTGCACACCATTGTATACAATCTCTTGACAGGGTATGCCCGCATCCGCAGGCTGAGTGTACAGTCTAAACGGAGCCTGATCGCGCATAGCGGCCATAAGCCCATCAACGACAAACAACTCCCAGTAAGTGCGGCGCCAGCTCTCCGCGAGGAGTGAACTATCGCGAGAATGCGCATTCGCGAAGCTCGCACGGTGCATGCCTATCTCAAGCGCGAGAGAGATAGCCTCATGGAGGGAGAGCAGCGCGCGGTCCTCCGCGCCATGGGCATGGTCGACGATAGAGAGGAGGAGCAGCGCCTGGACTTTAAAGGGTCCGTCCGTGTCCGGGGCGACGCGCGCGGCGTCTGCGGCGCGGACGTAGGCTTCTTGGAAGGCTGGGTGGGGGTAGAAGTGGGCGCCGATGTAGCGGGTTAGAGAGACGAGGTAGTGGGGGAGGTGGCGGCGGAGGGGCGTGTGGAGGGCCTTTCGGGGGAGAAGGATGGGATGGGAGGGGTGGAAGTTTTGGTAGTAGAGTTGGATCATGGGGTCGTAGGCGATATCGTCGGAGTCATCACCATCGTTATTGCGGTCATTATTGTGGTTGTTGTTACTGTTGTTGTCGTAGCTGGTTAGGGCTTGGGGCGCCCAGAGCGGATCGTCCGGGAGACTGGGGAGGTCGATCAGGGTGTGTGGGGAGTCCAGAAAATTGGCTCCTGGCTGGGTTTGTTAATCCTGCTTCTTTTGATATCTTAAAGATGATGAACTACGCACATCGAGGTCTGTTGGTAAGGTTGTGGCATTCAACCAGTCTGTGAGACTATTGTCTCCCCCAAACAGAGGCAGGCCATGCTCGATTGGTTGCGCAGCGTTATTTCCCCGCAAGCCACGCCGGGACCGCACATATCCGCAGTCAGTATTCGAGGATAAACAGCGTGAGCAGACGGGCATGCGAGCATCGCATTTAAGGTGGCGACGGCGGCAGGGAACGCACGCTAGGGACGAGGGACGGGACATGCTGTAACGAAGGAATTGAATAGAGTATAGATAGACAAGAGAAGAAAAAATAAAATTAAATTAAACCATAACAAATACAACTATACAAGGAATAGAAAATAAAATATAATCAAACTAAAAAACCCCAGCAGATCGGCAGGTTATATCAAACGGATGTCCGATGGCGAGACGTCCTGTGGAAAATCATAAAAATGACAGAAGGAGGCTTCGTTCCCGAGATCCCCGATTCGGCGACCATGACACCAAAGCCGACGTCCCCGACGCATGGCCGGTATCGACAGTTAACAACACTCCCGTCTGTCAAATGAAGTAGCATGAAAGGGAAAAGAAAAAAAAAAAAATAGAGTAGGCAAGAACTTCCCAATCAATGGGAAGTACAGCATATGTACAAGTTGTTGGGGGCCCTCAGCCCTATCCCGTAGCCTCAACCTACCCGAACAATTGGGGGATACCGGGCTACAGAGCCCTAATCCCGATCGGGGACCTCTCAACCCCACCGCAGACCCACTTTGTCCCCTCCGGGCGTCATCGCCATCTCCATCCCGACCGGCATTCGGCCTCCACGGACATTAACCTGCAGCGCGGGATGCAACAACCGGGGTTCATTTAAGCCGCTGTCGCGGTCCGCTCTCCACTGCACAAAGTCCTCCTCCGCGCTGCCGTCCTTGGCGTGCTTATTGCGCTCTTTCTGGTCGGCGACAGTGACGTACGCCAGCGGCGCCCGCTTGGCGTCTGCCTCTGTGGCCGGCGCAGGCGGGTAGTCGTGGCCTGTGTACAGACGGACGTGGGGCGGCAGGCTGAGGAGAGTTTTCATGGAGTGGAAGAGGGCGCGGGCGTCGCCGCCGGGGAAGTCGCAGCGGGCGCTGCCAACGTCGGGATTGAAGATGGAGTCGCCAGTGAAGATGTTGTCTTGAATGCGGTAGCCCATGTGGTCCGGGGTGTGGCCGGGGAGGTAGAGTAGGGTGATGGAGAGGTTGCCGAGGGGGAGTTGGTCATCGTCGGCGAGCAGTCTGTCAAAGGCCTGGGCGAGCTCCGACTCGGGGATGTGGTATTTCTGGGCGGCTGTCTCCTGCACGGTGCGGATGCGCGCGCCAATACAGATCGGGGCCCGGGGCTGCCCCGACGCCACTAGCTTCTCCTGCAGGTAAGCGGCGGCCGTGAGGTGGTCCGCATGGGCGTGCGTCTCGAGGAGGTAGGCGACGGTGTAGTTGTGCTCTTTGACTAGGGCAAGCAGGGAGTCAGCGGAGCGGGTGGTGATGGTGGCGGATGCCAAGTCGAAGTCCAAGACGGGGTCGATGATGGCGGCGGCACGGGTGGATGGACAGGCCACGACGTACTGCCAGGTGCCGGTGGTAGGTTCAAAGACGGTGTGGACGATGGGTTCCATGGTCGATAGATGCTTAGGAATGATTTGGTTTTAACTTTTTCCTGGTGAATTCATCGTTCACTTATAGTTTATTTGGCGATGCTATCGCCGATGGCCGTCGGCGATTGAAAGAAGGGATATCAAATTAGGGCTTGTCGGGGAGTGGCATTGCGGGGGATCCGCTGGGATAGCTTCCTGGCGCGCCAGTCAGGGAGTGTAAGTGTCAACCTTGTCAGTCTGATGTCCGTGGGAGGAAACCATGGTTGGCAGACCCACGTCGATCCCGAGGTCCCCGGTGTGGCGGCCCACTTAAAAATTCACCATATTGTTCTAGATTCATCCTCCGGTGGGTATCGTCATGGTTGAGATGCTTAATCTTGGTTGTTGCGGAATGGTATAGTTGGTGATATAGTTTAGGGTTACTTACTGCTCAACAGCGAAGATCACGGTCGTGTTCTGCACGATCTTCAACAATGAGAGACCCCTCACTATCAAATCATGCAGAGAGCTGCGGGTACCATATATAGCTGACCGTACCGTTGATGATTACATCTCAACTTACGCGCCCAAGTGCGCATACCAATCAATCACCATGCAAAGCAAGCCAATTAGGGCTACGATTGTGGCCTGAATATGCAAGGGTTGGACCGTGAAGCGAGGGGTCATATCGACGTCTCACTCCAACCCCCAGAACCAACCCCCTAGGCATAGCTTGATATAATCTCATTTGATCGAACGAACCGACAAGGAATGTGAAAAACAACCATGACTTGCCTTCTCAGTCTCCCCGCGGAACTTCACCTCCACATTGCCCATGGCCTCTCAACAGCCGCCATTAACGCCTTCTCACAGCTCAATCATCGCCTATACACGACCATCAACCCCTACCTCTACCGACAGCACATCCAGCAGCACAACAACAGCCCCTCCATCAAGCTGAACCCCGTCATTATCTGGGCTACCACGCACGACCGTCCAGAAACACTCACCAAACTCCTCGCCCACGGCGTCTCCGTCCCCCTCAGCTCCGGCTACAACAGCGCCACGACAACCACCACCACCCTCCTCGGCCACCCGACCCCCATCCAGCTCACTACCGCGCCGCAGACCACGCACCCAATCACCCTCGCATCCCAGCACGGCCACGCTGCCATAATCACCGTCCTCCTCCACCACGGCGTCGACCCTAATTACCCAGACCGCAGCGGCCGCACTCCGCTCGAGCTAGCCGTTATCGGGAATCACCTATCCGCAGTAGACGTGCTTCTCTCGCATGGATGTCGTCTGACGCTCCATACAGGCAATGCGCCATACAGGATGACTCTGACGGAGTTGGGGCTCGCAGTGGCGTGTGGGTATGTCGACATCGCGAACAGATTGCTTGACGAAATTCTCGCGCGCCAAAGCGACGATGTGGAGGTGTCAAGGCAGCAGGAGGGAGCTGCGCTTGTGCTCGCTGCCCAGGCTGGTAAGGAGGGTGTCGTGCGTATGTTGCTTGAGAGGGGGGTGGTAGCTACTAAGAATGCGGGAGAGTGGGCTGCGCGGAATGGGCACTGGGGGGTGGTGCGTATTCTGGCGTCGGTGGGGGGGTTATGGAACTTAGAGTGTCTCTGGTAGGATTGGCGTATATCCGGTCGATATTCTTAAGTAAAAGGTAACGTACTGAATGGTTGATTTGGATTGTCTAGCTACTGAAGCTGGTGGGATATCACTTTGGTTTCAACTTGATTCCTTTCGTTCATCCTTCATTTGTGTCTTCCTGCTTTCCTTAGACGAAGGATACACTACACCACGTTCTTCGAAGGCACAGGGGGTTTCTCATTCCACCCGGCAAACGTCAAAGTGATACCCCCCCTTGAGCGCCACACAAAGCCACAACCCCCAGCCAGGCCAGTGTGCTTGACCATCCCACCCCCAGCTGTGGTGCTCGCGAAATGGGTCAAAATGGCACCGACCCTCCGATTCCGCTTGCTGTTAGAGCTCCAAGGACGTTGATACAGCAACGGGTCCATGAGCAGGTCGGCAACCAGCGCCGTCAGCACGACAGTCGGTGTCTCAGGGATAGCCAGAACGCGCGACGCCACCAACTGGCCGGTGCCCTAGAAGGAGATGAGCGCGATGGCCACGAGCTGGATCCAGCTGATGGGTTCGAAGCGGTCCGGCTGCGGGTTGATGATGCGTTCCTTGATGAGAAGAGCGGTGACGAGCAGGAATAAGGTCTGTACGGCGAAGGAGCTGACGACGGCTATGCGGCGACGGGGGCCGAGGAGTCGACCGTAGTGGATGAAGAAGAAGTTGCCGATGAGGAAGCTGACGATGGCAATAGCTGCCCTGATTCAGAGCTTGTGGGAGTAGTCTGGTTTTCCTGAGATGGCGAGGGTAATGAAGACGGTGTTGCCTTGTTTTTGGTTAGTGGTTGAACCGGGAGGTCCGTATGGGTTCATGATGTGTGACATACCGGTGTACATGTTGACATAATTTCCCCAGGCGTTGAATGCAAGCCCGTCAATGAGACCACTGACGAAGGTGCCGGCCAGCAGAATTAGATCCGTCCATCGGACATCGATCTCCCCCAGCCAGAACTGTTTCAGCCTGGCTCTGAAAGAGCGCTTCTCAGAGCCTTTGCAAGACGGTATGTGCGAGTAGGAAGGAACTTCCTGGACGACGGTTGAACTTGAAGGGTTTTCGAAGCTCGTCATTGTAAGAGTGGTCACTGCAATGATAATACCCTTCTTGTCGGGCAAACTCAAGGTTTATATCATGGTCTAGGAGTGGGGAGTGGCAATGTTGGCTTTCAACCTCAACCCCTTCCTGCACCCATTGACATGCCTTAGAACTCAACCGTCTTTAGTGACCTTCTTGGCGGGTATCTCTTTCAGAACTTCCCATGCATTATTGACGCGTGCTACCTTGGATCTACGACCATGTTTCACGGGTTTGAAACGGGCGAACGAGGGATCTCCATGATGAGGCTTTGGACCCAGGAAGATCTACCGGGCCGCGTCAGAACATTCCGGTCAATCCTCATCAATCCCAATAGTGCCAAGCATCTGACGCACACAATAGACGAGTGATAAAAACCTAATTCCATCCTTCCATGCTTGTTACCTCTTAGCAAACTCCCATCCGGATTGCCGCTCGCCCCTGCGGGTTATCAGCCGCAGCCGTTTAGTGGGAGTGCTAGACCGCAGTTGAAAAGGATGCACCAGTGCTAGCATGCTGTGTTTTTTTGTAAGGGAAGACAAGATCGACCGACCCCTGATCGACTGGGATTAGCGGGAGATCCAGAGACCAAGGTCATAGCTTCTTATACATAAAGCAGTCAGACAATATAACTACTGAAAGTCAAGATCATCGCATTTAATCAATGTGCAATTTTGAATAACAGCAGAACAGACAAACGCCGATGTTTCGGAAATAACTTTTAAGTTACACCTGCAGCACTTATACCCTTATTGATCTCATCAATTGACAGGCCACCCCCAACCTTCCCCGCATCCGCTAAAGACACAAAAATAAGTTGGAGCTCATACTCAACATCAAACCACGTCTCCCAAGTCCTTTTTCCGTCCCAGGACTTCTTGGTCTTACTTCCTGCACCTGAAATTTTCACATTCTTAGGGAAAACCCCCAAACGTGAGATGGACCCTCCTAGATTTTCGAATACAACATCCTGAACTTTAACGTTTGCTGTATCCGGCATAGCTTTCATAAAGCCAGCCCATTTACCCGCGATCTGCTGTCGAGCATTGTTGTAGGCCCAAGCTGGCCTTGAATCCGATCCTTTGTGGTAGTAGTGGAAAGTATCCGCAATGGGAATGACAGTGTTAGACATATTTCTGTGATGAGTTAGCTCAGTTAATGGATCTGGTGAATCGGATGTATCTACATCTTGATGAAATAGCGGAGCTGTGAGGTTGTGAGGCTGACGATAGTACCGGTGATCGGCTATTTCCTCGTTAGAATCACTTCAATACAGTATATAGATGGAAAAAGGGACTTACTTGGAACCTATAGTAATCAGTTGATGTTAAGCCAAAGAAAGTGTCTAAATCCAAGCGATCCGCCTGAGATGAAGTAGATTTTATAGGCAAGATGGGATTTTGATGAATGTATTTGACATCACTAGTAAGTACAGTAACTACTGATAGTTTACATCATTGATCTCAACTTCAAGGAAAATGCTAGTGGAATATTACCTTGTAGTGATTTAAGACGACGTCAGATCGATCCCTCTAGACTTCCTATATTGCCAAAAATTAACGCGTAAAATTTAAGACGACGTCGGATCGATCCCTCTAGACTTCCTATATTGCCAAAAGCTAACGCGTAGAATTGAAAACGACGTCAGATCGATCCCTCTAGACTTCCTATATTGCCAAAGAATAAACGCGTAGAATTTGAAAAAACGACGGATCGATCCCTCTAGACTTCCTATATTGCCAAAGAGTGAACGCGTAGAATTTAAAACAACGTCGGATCGATCCCTCTAGACTTCCTATATTGCCAAAAGCTAACGCGTATAATTTGACCTCACTGCTAACCGCGGTAACTGGTTTTGGTGTTCCAAAAACCGATTTTTATGGTTCAAAGTAAACCGGCTTGGAATAGCCACCCAATAGTGTACTATCGCACCGTGAGTTCAACCCGTAAATAGAGCGACATACGATACGCAGCGGAACACGCTTCCACCAAAGATGAATAGAATATTGTTGGCGTGGTTGTATTATGCTCCCTTAGCAGAGCCAATTCAGCTACACGGGTTGTAATAGTTCGATATAGACAAGCCATGGACAATAACGATACCTTTCGGAACATTATAGTAACGAACCCTCGAACAGCAGCCAATCCAACGCCCTTAGGATTACGAATTCAATTAGGCTGGCTGAAATATGAACATTTTATAACAAAGAACCAGTGTAATCAGCCTGTCCCCCCTCGTATTATCTGAAAAAAAAAAGAAAAAAAAAAAAAAAAAACGAGTGCCCAAAACGGATGACCAGGTACGCCACATGACGAACGTCGATCATCCGAACCTGCAACCTTGTACTAACTTTAGTTGTTTCGCGAGGAACCTCAATTTTAGAGTTTGTAGACGCGAGGTTAAGGAAAGGTTTAAAGTTTCTTTGACTCTCGTGTGGCGGATGACCAAGCAAGATTTCACGTCAACTAACACGCCCGTTTTGATACGGGTAGGATATCCACACAACCCTTTTGCTATCGTACATGTAGCCAGTCTATGGCAATTGCGTAGAGTCAGGGTAATGAGCGCAGCATTCAAGAGATTCTTGGCTCCGTGTTGAAGGATCTGGGATATCACTGGATCGATGCCAAACTCAAACTGGCTTACACCTTCATTCCATCATGAATGATGCGGTTCGAAAATTTACGTATCTAGAAGTCGCTTTTGGGAATGAGTCTGTTGTCGGTCTATAGCTAACACATTTATATTTGACATCAGACATGTGATGTGCTGATTGCTGACGATTAAGATTCAAAATTGACCGATATCTACCCCTAACTATATTTGGCAACAGTGCTTCTGGCGGCCTGTTCACGAGTAATTATTAACGTGCCAACTTGATCTTCCTTGCCATTACTGCTGCTCTATTACCCTCGTCCCTTTATCCTAGCCCTGCCCAAACTTCAATCTACTCTATACCTCTCTCCGCATTAGCTGTTTGTCCATGGCCGCCAACCTTATCTCCCTCAAGGACACAGAGCCAAATATGGAGCCCGAATACGAGGTTAGACTTCGGCTCAACCCAGCCGAGGTTCTTGGCCCCGACCACAGACTAGCAGAAAATGTGCTATTGACCTTCGATATGCTCGCGGCCGACACTAAGTTAAATGTCCAGTTCCTTGATAGGAACTGCAAGGAGATCTATGCCGCCGGCTGGAGCCCACGCATCCGCAAGACGGAGAACGAGGACGATTTCGAGCTGACATATAAGAAGCGGTATGCCATCACGGGCGGTGACATCGACGCTGCGCTTACTGCGGCTAATGGGGATGGTTTCAACGCTGGTGACGCGAAGTACGAGGCGCAGGTTGAATGGGGTTACCGGAACCAGACACTCTCCATAAGCCGCAAAAAAACCGGATCGAAATCTGAGAATGATGGGATGGGTTTGCCAGGGACGAGTGAGTCGCGTCAGATGTTGATCGATGAAGCGCCAGATAAGTTCGACAACTGGAAGCACAGAGAATGGGGCACCAGCGCGTTATCGGTATCACGAGTTTTTGGCCCGGTCCTTGCGAGGCGCTTTACTGGCAAGTGGAAGAACATGAAGCTATATGTTGAGGTCTGGCCCCTCCTCAACCTCGGGGAAACAGGAATTGAGTACTTCGTCGAGGCGTCTTTCAAGACGAAGAGCCACACGACAGCCTCACTCGAGCTGGGCCACTTAGCCGACTTTCTGCAAAAGAAGGGTTGGTTTCTACCGGAAGACGTGCTAAAGACGCGGCTCATTATGGAGCGATACTGATATGGGAAGTTATTGAATTCAAGGGTGGTTCATGATCTGGAATATGTGGCGAGGGGTTTTAAATGAGAGGATATAATTTGCCGAGTGTAGATTAAACTACGTTGAGCGGCGCGGAAAAGGGAGGAGATACCTTACTTTTCCTATAATAGTGCAGGACGCCTCTGACCCTTCCTTAATATTTCACATATCCTTTCGTTGTAGAACTGGGATTGAACTAAAACACTGTATATTTCGCTTTTTTGAGGGACTGCTCACCTCATTGACGAGCAAGAGCGCCGACCTTTTATAAGTGTTTACCAGCGTTAACATACATTTTCAAGAGTAGCGGCAGATGGGCAAGCCTCAACATACCCATTGACACCCATTTCGCGTAAGTAGCGTCAACAATCTGGTCCACAGCCCGCACTGATGCAACAACTCTGACGATCATAGTACATATTTCCGGGAAGCCTCAAAATTACCTTTGAGCGTACGATCGCCGCAGTCAAGACAATGCACCTCAAATATGTCTGGTGGGATTGGATGTGCGTTCCCCAGAACCCAAAAAGTTTTGACTACGCGCAAGCAGCACGAGAGGAGATAGGCAAGCAAATGTGGGTATTTTCCCTTGTGTGGTCCAATTCTCAGCTGACAGAAGACATGATATACTAGGAATAATTACCATCAAGCAAAGAAGAGCATTTTTTTGGCTCCACGGCACCGCGTGGTATGGCTCCTTGCACATCGAATCTCTGTTGTTGTTGGAGAACGGGCCTCTAAAGGCCCATGAAGTTGAAAGATTTTGCGATACCGTTCTCAATCTGGTTAAGAACAGCCAGAGCTCCAAGCCGTGGCTTACATCTATCTGGACTCTCCAGGAAGATGTCCTCCTAAAAGAGACCCCGCTTATAGACTACAAGGGAGGAGAGCTCGTCGATGAGAGGTTCCATCTCAATATGCGTGCTACCGTGCAGGACATAACCCGCAGAGCTACATTGCTCGCAGGCAACATCGCAGACGCGTTGCTGCACATCAACGAGAATCCCGCTATCAACACTTTGATAGATATTCTTCAACAATCACCCAGGTTGGTGTTGAAGATGAAAGAACATCTAGCGAAACTTATCAAGTCCGGTATTGTTGCCTATACCAGCGGTGTAGCACTCTTCATCCTCGCCGGAAGATCCAGTCGTCGTACGACGGCAACCAATCTTGATAATTACTGGGCTCTGGTCGGTGCATTAGATCTCAAGAATGTGGACGTCGCATACAAGAATATCAGCTACGAGGAGGCAAGATTACGCTTCTTCAAACCGTTGCTAGAAAGACACCAGTGGCAGCTGTTAATCACTCCCGCGCTTCCAGATGTTTTACGCCACACTACATGGCCCGAGGTTATATCGGATGGTCATCTGTTCCCGCTCGGAATGTATATTAAGATAGACCTCCTGGAGAGCCTGCCAAAGATCTCATGGGATGGGAGCTTGATACGGGTACTTCCCGCTGGGCCAGGCCAGGAGGTGCCTATCATGACGTTCGACAAATACATTTGCAGACGCTATATGCAACATCAAAATCAGGATAACCTTCCACTTGTGGATGTGGTAGGGCCTGAAGCTTCGGCTCCCGCAGCAGACGCGGTCTATTTGCATATTGGGAAGGTAGATTCTAAATCTGGAATCAATGGCAAGCTATGTATCGAGTTAAGGAATTGGTCAACAGCACAAAGCTTGGCCAGGGGAACTTTCAACGGGATTGTCGATATATGGCCGTCTGGAAAGGAGTCGACAAGCCAAATTTCGGGAGTTATAATGGATCTTTAAGAGTCAGGCTGGTATATTTTAGGTTTAACAATTTTACAATACTCTGCAGTGAATGTGACAGTTAAAGTGACACAGCCTATGCTCCATAGCGGCCGACAAAAAAGCCCTGACACCTCAATATCAGATTTATATTCCCGAAACGCGAGGTCTGTTTCTTAGCTTGATGATAGAGGGGCAAAGGATAGATAGACCAAGGGCTCTCGAGTGCGCTCTACCTTAATTTTAAGACGCTATCATGACGCCATGACTTCTCCTAGCTTCTGCTGGGCTTCATGCTGTCTTGGTTTGTCCTTGCATGAATGACAGCCACTACACCAAGATACTAAATCGGTATTTGGTCAGACTGCGTATGACTAGTTTTCCAGCGAGATACACCGCATAAGGGCAATGTATTGCTTACATTAGTGCCACAAAGGGGGCCTCATCTGCCTATTATGGTGTTGCGTAGGGTGGGGATTAACAGCATCACGGACATACTAACACCGAGCCCAGACCGCCAGTCACCGACCCTTGCAGCGCTCACTAACCCGGTTAATATTCCCTTTTCCTCTTTTCCTGCGGCAGTGCACATTTGATTATTCTTAACTGTGTATATCATACATACCTTTCCCGCGAAGTCAATAACTAGGGTGGCTTTGATCAAGAAGCCCTTAAATTCACCTCTTTCCTTCCCACCACATCACAATCCGAAATCGTCTGCGACCTCATCTTTGTGATATCTTCGCCATTATGACAAGATCCCCCAAGATAGTTACCATATTTGGTGCCACCGGCACGCAGGGAGGCTCGGTATCTCAGTCGTTACTCCAGAACAAGGACTTCCAAGTACGGGCGATAAGCAGGGATCCCGAATCTCCGCGTGCACAGGAGCTTGAGCGTCTTGGCGCTACTATCGTGAAAGCGAACGGCTGGGACAAGGATGAGATTGCGGACGCCTTCAAGGGCTCGTGGGCTGCATTTGTCAACACCAATTCCGACGATCCTGTATGTCCGGAATGCTACTCTCAATCAACCAATCGTCGAGGCTATCACGCTAAAACATGGGCCTACTTAACCATCCTAGATGTTTCTAGACAAGCAAGGCCCCATGGAATCTGATCTGGGCAAGACGATAGTTGACGGGTTGATTACTGCTGGTGTCAAGAACCTGGTATACAGCTCCTTCGTCTCAGCCAGCGAGTTCACCGATGGTGCAATACCCATGAAAACAATGGATGGTATGTAAATTGCACACATCAGTCGACAGCACCGTCCCTACTCACCACTATCCAATAGAGAAAAATCGCATCGAGAAGTATGCCGTCGCCTCGGGACACTTCTCCACCGTAGGCTCCATCCACGCGGGGTGGTACATGGAGAACTATCTCAATAAGGAAGTCGCCCAAGTCATGGGTGGCTTCCCATTTTACGCGGATGAAGAGGGATACAAGACACTTTACATGCCGCTGTGGGGCAAGACGCGCAACACTGGAATTCCCTGGATATGCATACGAGAGGATTTCGGAGATCTCGTCCATGGCATGCTTTTGGAGCCGGAAAAGTATCATCAACGGCCCGTTCCCGCGATCAGTGAAATTCTGTCGTGGGATGAATTCGCGCGTGTCTTCGAAAAAGGTGCGTATTGATCCCGAGCCTTTCTAAAAATATGTCTATAAACCCCCCCTGCTCATTCGATCTGTGCCATTACTAGTGACCGGCGAAAAAGCTCGATATGTTCCTATACCTGCGGGGGAGACGTTGGCTCCTGGGGTCAGCGAACTAGATGACCACCGAGAGCTCTTTCGGTTTGGCCAGACAACAGATGGGAAATATTTTGGGGACGTCCCGGGAACAACTGATATTGCGGCGACTTTGAAAAGGGCTGCTACTTTAGCTCGGGGGAAAAGTGGATCAGAGGCTCATCTGACGACTGCTGAGAAGTGGTTTAGGAGCAACTATAAGGCAAAGGCATGAATGCTATGCACGGACATGGGCGAACTTAACATTGCAAAGGCAGTGCAATGCGACCTTACTTCTATAGAGAACAGTGTATTCCGTGCTCGACAAAAGTATCTGGGTATTCGCAGTAGTAGCTGATTTTCAACTCAGCATTGTTTATAAAATTGGGGTTCATGGAGAGATGATGCGCGACTCAGAGGACTGTAGAACAGGTTGTCTGGTATTCCTCGCTAGTATAGTATTAGCAGGGGCTGCCTATCATACGAGAGCACTACTCCATCAGCCCTCTCGGGGCTTCGGGGTACCACGTAGCGAGATTCGGTGGTTTTGCTAAAGGTACCCTGACACCCTAGAGATACGGTAAAGCGACGATCAATTGTCGCATTGGATTCAAGGTACCCTGCAAAAGCCAAGAGACTTATGCTATCTATTGTAGCATGGTGGTAACTAATAACCCTCCTTATCTATTGCAACGTCGAGTAATCGCATGGCTTTGTTTATGTTCTATATCTGCACAGCTCCTGGGGGGGAGGGGGGCGTGATTAGCCAATGTAGGGATATATTGCACAGTGGAGTCAATAATGTACATAATTCTCATGGATAAACTGCTAAATGGTCTCACTTATTTGAATTCTAGAGATACATGGTAGAAGAAAAGAGTTATCGAATTAGATATATATCCATAATTAAATAGTCCCACACAATGTAAAGATATAGACGGTACAAAATATTATTCACAACATCAAATAAATACTTGACCAAGTACCTCCAGTTAGTATAGACAACCCTACAGACACTGAAGAACATGCAAGACCATATTCAGTCAGTATACCAACGGCCAAGCCCTCTCTGAATACGCCACTCAGAAGGTAAAGAAGGGTAGGGCTCTGGTGGGTCCGACAAAACAGGGACCACCATCACAGATCCATACAACAGACCCACCCCCATCCCCATCCCTGGTGTGATTTCCATGCATGCAACACCAATATCCCTGCTCCGGCGACCAAATCCACAATCCCATACAATGTATACCACCCTACACGGGCCCAGACTATAAATAGGCGGAATACGGCGGAGATCGACCAGGCCTTTACCAGGTTGGGACGCCATTTCCCGGCAAGGACTCTTGGCTTCTCGTATTCTGCAACCTCAGGCTGTCAGGGCAGGAGAACGTGGAGACATGGGTACCACTATGCCCAGAAGGCCATGAAGGACTGCGCTATCTATCCGAGGCTTGTGGCGTGTGGGAGAATGACACTTTCCCCACACGACGGATCCATCTGGTGTCCGAAATAGATGCATTCCAGACAATGTGCAATCTTATCGCTGTTTCAGCTAATGACGATCGACAACCACACCACCACCGCCAACATGTATATAAGATAACAAACCCCATCCCACTTCAGTCCCCTCAATCCAACACTCTAATCCTAATACATTTTCCTACACTACCAACAACATGAAGACCACCACCGCCGTCACCCTCCTCGCCACCCTGGCCTCCGCCTCCGCCCGCTCCCTCGTCTCCCGCGCCACCGTCGGCGAGCAGATCCTCGCCACGGCCCAGACTGCCGATGGCCTGCCCTACGCCTGGGGCGGCGGCTCCTGCGACGGCCCGTCCGCGGACCAGCCCCCCTACCAGTACGGCGACACCGGCTACGACTGCTCCGGCCTGGTCTGCTGGGCCGTGTGCCAGGTGACCGGCCGTGATCTGTTCACCGAGGGTCTGCGCGTTACCTCGTCTATGTACTGTGCCAGCGAGGAGGCTCTGGGCTACAAGTATGTCCTCATCATCCCCCACACATATCGTACAATACGCCAGATCCTAATATGAAATACAGGAAATACCCCTACGAGGAGCGCCTTCCCGGCGACGCCGTCTTCTTCGGCGGCTCGTGCGATTGCGACAACGACCCCAGCTCCATCCACCACGTCGGTCTGATGATGTTAGTTCCTGCCCTTTTCCCCCTCCTTCCTACCTAGGTACTACTGTACGGCAATGCTAACCAAGGCAGGGACTCCGGCGACCGCATGTGGAACGCACCCAACGACAGGGTCAACCAGGTGCAGGAGAACAGCATCAGCGGGTTCAGCGATACCCCCTGCCCTTATGTTATCCGTTTCACTGCTTAGGTTTGGGGAGTTTGATATCCGGGAGTTTGTAACCCTGGCGTGGGTGATCTTATCGCGCGGTGCGTGAGGGGAGCCTGGCTTGTATATACCTTGTTTATAGTTTTATACATATTTTCGATCTATCCTTGGTTTCAAGGGGAGGGGGGAGGGTGAAGTAGGGTGTATGATGCTGGATGCTGTTTGGAGGGTGTATCATTTGGGAATGAGGACTCGTCCAGACTTAGCTTGATATGTGTGGAGTTGGCATTGAGTTAGTCTGGGAGGATCATGTTAGGGATACCAGTTAGGTTAAGCCCTATACCAAACGCTGGTCAGCATTTTGGCGTAGCGGCTAAGAGATGATAGTACGGCTCATCTTCAAGTATGCCTGCACATGTCATGTCGGAGAATTACTTCTAGTGGATAGCTATTGAAGATAGAGTAGTGAAATCATTGATGTCATTACGCATGCGATATTACATTATGTACAAGTCTATATGCTTCCACCATATTATTTCTATCCTAGGCAACAAGCAGCCTACCCACTCAAATCAACCGGAAACTTCTCGCGGATAACCTTTCCATACCGGATAAAGATAATCGGAATCGGAATGAACGCCACCGCCAAGAACCCCAAAAGCGAGTTCCCCCAGCCGATACCAAGATCGCCGAACATCCTCGGACCCGCGAGCGGCAGCAGCGCGCCGACGAGCGATCGCGTCGTTGTTAGCGCTGCGTTAGCCGACGCCGCATACCCGGGGTAAGAGTCGATGATGTAAGTCTGGATAGGCAGATACACGCCCATCATGCCGACGCCGAAGGGGAACATGCCGACGATGGGAGCAGCCCAGTGGACATGTTTCTCGACCGTCCAGCCGTACCAGAAGAAGCTGATGGGGAGGATGCAGGCGAAGATGATCATCGCGGGGAGACGCATCTCGGGGTTGAACTTGCCGCCGTTGCGCGCCGTCTGCTTCACGACCAGGCGGTCGCTAGTGATCGCCACTGTGCCGAGGCCGACCATGAACCCGATTCCAATCCCCAGGTATGCCAGGCCCGCCAGGCCCGCTGAGAAGCCGTACCGGAGACGGAAGACGGAGGGAATGGTCGTGAAGAAGAGGTACAGCAGCCCGTAGACGAGCGCCATGTACGTCGATAGCAGGAGCACGATCGGCGACTTGAACAGCAGCAACATCGGGCGCTTTAGACCCTGCCAGAGGACCCGGCCCGGCGGGGCGGACTCATCGCGATCGAGCTCGTACGCGCTGCGGAGGTCTGTCCGCCCCAGCTCGCGGCTCAGTCGCTGCGTCTTCCACCGGATGAGCACCGACGCGTACGTCTCGCGGTTGAGAACCTCGATGGCCGCCTGCGTCACGCCGCCGGCGATGAGAATCACCCAGAAGATCCACCGCCAGCCGACGGCCTCGCCGAGGAAGCCGCCGGCGATGGGGCCCACGACGGGCCCGAGCAGGGGCCCCACGCCCCAGATGGAGGTGGCGGCGCCGCGCTTCTCGACGGGAAACATATCGGCTATGACACCGGCGCCGAGCGTGATGCAGGCGGATCCGCCGATGCCGGCGAGAAGGCGGAAGACGATCAGGCTGGCCATGTTGGGCGCTAGGGCGCAGCCGATCTGCCAGACGGCGAAGAACCAGTTGGAGGCTGAGAGGACAACGCGGCGGCCGTAGATTTCACTCAGGGGGGCGAGGAGAAGGGGCCCGAACTGTGTTGGCATATGTTAGTGACTTGTTCCTTTCTTTCGTGTGCGTGCTGCTCCGTTTGCTCAAGGACGTACCGCATAACCCAGCAGATAGATACTGATACTAAACGACAACAACATCTGATCTTTCACTCCCAGATCCATGGCAACGTATTCAGCCGCAGGCGAGAACATACTCGACGCCAAGGGCGAGACGAACGTGAAGGCGCTGATGAGCCCTAGGAGGCTCCATTTCTTGGCGTCGGAGAAATTCTGCGGATTGGCGGGGTCATCCTGACCGTCCCAGCCTACGATGCCGCGGTCAAGGTCTGTCTCAGGGAATACGTGCGTGGTCGAACGGTAGAGGGAGGCACGCTCCTTGGTAGCTTCTTCTTTGGTGGGTTGGTGGGAGATGGCGGCTTCTTCGTCGCCGGGCTGGGGTCGTTCGCTGTAGGTGCTGGACCGTTTGTCCTCCTGGTCTGTGGGAGGATCCATTTTGCAATGGATAGGATCAAATATTAAGGTCGTAGAATTGATGGGTAAATTAAGACAATATGCAGGGGTATTATAGAGTCGGAAGGTAGGGTGAGCCAGCTCTAGCGATAAAGTACCGATTCCCGGGACAGGGAAGAGGAACGCAGATATAAATAAGAAAACAGGTCAAAGAGAAGAAAATTAAGAACGACCCAAAAGCAGCCAAGCCTCTCGGGATCAGAGACCCGAAGCTGAAGCTGCACCCGATCTGCCTCGTTTGTTGGCCGATGCGGGCCTGTTCATAACTTGTGCGAACTACACCGTCTTCCACCTCCGAGCCATCGCTCAGTTCGTGATTTGACGAGAGTAGGACCAGAGGGGTTTGGTTTGTTTGCTATGTGCATGTTTGCGTAGGATTGGCGCAGAATCCATGATCAACCTTCATTCCTTGCTTATTCTGACCCATGATCCCTGGACAATTCCTCGATGAGAATGGCACATAAAATTCGTTATGCACGGTGTATCAGATGCGGAGACTGGAAAAGGGGGAACAGGACTGATTCAGTGCTCCACTTTCGACCCTGACTGGCACCAACCATCCCAGGAGATAATCGCCGGCGGGTGGCACCGCTGATTCAGGGACCCACTCCCGTTGGGTACCGTCTTTGTTGACCACACGAGGCTCCTCCGGTGCAAGACTTATGCCAGCCTCGTGTGTATTATTGTACCCGGGTGGCATGCTGTGCTTATACATGGCCCTCAGCCGATGCAGCTATGCTTTCAGTGGACAGATAGATGCATGGATCAGTCGCGTGATGGATTCAATGGTAACGATAGTCTGGTTCGTCCATCCGGTGGATTGGGAAAATAGCGGCTCGTAAGGGGTGGTCGAATTCCAAAGAGCCTCGTGACATTTATTATATCGCCCATCATGCCATGCCCACGTGTGATGCTGCCGTGGAATGAGAGGTGAAATCTCGGAATTCTATGGCTTCAGTGGAGATCTGGGATGGAGTCACGTGCTGTCATCAGCGGTCAGGTGTTGCATAAGTGGATACAGTCATTAATGCAACATTTATGCCTGAGGCTGCACTATCTTGTGGTCCAGTGTGTATCTGGTTACCACTGGTAGAAAAAGACTAGAGAGCGGAGATGGGATTCACATTCTGCGCTTACTATCGCAGCTGTTAGATCACTAGACGAAAGCTTACATAGAAGAAATATATGCTATCCATAGAACAAGCCCTAAGCTAGTTCACATCCGATGCTGGCGGGTGTTGAGATCGCATCCCGGGGTGCGACCTAACGGAAGGACTGCGGATTTTGCGGGGGCACAGGCTGGGCGCAGAGTAGAATATACAGAGATGTTTTTAATATCAAACAAGGAAGCTGGATATGCGTGTCTGGTCTTTTAGGATAGTGGTATGGTCGGCACCCCCAGAGGGCGGCATAACAACAGGATCCACGACGCCTCGCGGCTGTGGGAGGACCGATGAAAACAGCCAAGATATTGATAATTTCGATGATTGATAGGAATTTAAGAAGGCTGTAAATAAATGCAACATACAAAACATAGTCTCTATGAAAAAGTTCCATGAGCCAGCTGCGTGTTGGCTTTGTTTACATCTCACTATAAACAACGGGAGAGACAGACTAGGGAGGTCAAATGCCATCGACAGAGCTGTCCAGACTACATCAAGTGATTGATACCAGATACGTATAACTATCTGCAAGTCACTGTATCTGACCTGATAAGTTTATACAGGCTGTAGCCACCAGTTTGACCATCTCCCTATCCGCGGGATATCGTCTCGATAAAGCGCAATATATATCTATAGTTTGTGGGGATGTAAAATATACAACCACCCAGCATTGGCTACTTGTGGTGTGTGGCTACATGAAATAAGTCTCTGGCTTTGCATGTTTTCTTGCATTATTACGACTATTCGCGACCTCATGGCTTCATGAGCCATCAATATCATCCATATTTTGACCTTCTCATCTACCCTCCCACATAGCCCGCCTCTTAACCCAACTATAGACACTGGTATGAAAACAACACTCCCAGTCAACGCATATAACAGCGGTATCTCTCTGTTTTACACTGTTTACCCCTTCTGGCAACTCGATCAGTGTGACGTCAACAGAGCACCGTGTCCCTCGCTGAAGGCAGGTGCTCTGTGGGTATATCGCTGAAAATGAGGAAGGTGGGGTTGCTTCCCAAGACAGAACCTCACCGAAGAGCTTCTCTGCTAATGCGTTGACCTACCAAACGCTATACGACCTACCAAGTGATTTGCGCGTGTGAGAAAGATCTCGAGTTAGGGCTAACTTCTTACCCTCCTACCAGCTGGCTGTAGCATCTAATAGCTTGATACTCGATGCAATCCACCAAGTCAGCATCCCACATCTTGCGGTGCCGTAAACATGGCAGGAGCAGCTATCCATACTTGCCTCAAAGCCCTTCATCCTCGTCCTCTTTCCCTGTCCCCGTACCTGCCCTTTTGACAACATAACGCTCCGTATAAACACCCCCATCTCCCCCTCCTCCCGCTGGAAATGTTCTTCCTTCCTTCTCTCCCCAGAGCATGCTCACTTGCGTTAGTATCGTGTACACACTTTACGTTTACCAAGCCAGACCATCACTCTTGCGTTCCTTCTTTTTTTTTTCTTCGCCCACCCGGAACAGTCTTGATGCCTCGGTACCTGACTGTTCCTCGTGGTGCTGCCTCCCTTCTCGCCTCCGCCAAGGGTCGGGCTCCCCGGTCGACGCAGCCAGTCACTCGTTTAACTTCCCGGCTTGCGATCAACCGTGGGTTCGCCCCGGCTCCTTGTCCCTCTTTTAAGCCGGCCATCACCACCCAGCCTGGCGCCCACTCCTTTGCCGACATCACGCGACGATCGCGTCTCGGCTTCCCTCTTTGCCCTCCGGCGCCTGCGCCATCCACTCGTTTCTTGACCCCCCTCCCAGGTCCGATACCTGCCCCTCCTTTGTTCCAGCGGTCGACCCGTCTCCAGCGGTCGTCACGCTGCCCCTCCCAGGCGGCGGCCTCCTCCGTCCACGCCACTCGTTCGGCCCGTGCCCCGGCCGCGGCCCCGGCGCCGCGGCCTGCCCCTCGTTTCCTCGTCCGCCCTTCGGCCCGCGATGCCGAGCCTGTCTCTCGTTCCATTCCGGCTCGTGCTCGTGCCCCGACCCGGGCCCCGACCCCAGCCCCAGCCGCCGTCTCTCGTTCGGCGCGGCTGTTGGCCCGCCATCCGGCTCCCCCCCGGCCCCGGCCCGGCACCTGTCTCTCGTTCGGCCCGCCTCTTGGCCCGCCATCCCGTGCCCCGCCGACTCCGGTCCGTCGTTCCTTCGGCCGCCCCCCTGTGCTTGAGCGCATGGCCAAGCGCAGGGTCGCTCACCAGCAGGAGCTGGAGCGTCTGAAGGGGCTGCACCGTGTGCAGCCGTCCGTTCCTTCCGTGAGTGTCACTCGTTCTCCTTCTCCCACTCGTTCTCCTGCTGTCACTCTTTCCCCTCCTGTCGCTCTTTGCCCCCCTGTCGTGGCGGGCTCTTCTCCGAAGCCGACCCCCGTGCAGTCCACCCAGGTGGGCGGCGAGGTGAAGCCGAAGAAGAGAGTTCGTTTCGACAGGGTTACTGTTGTAAAAGTTGATCGGTGGATCATCCCCGTGTTGGATGTTTTCAAGCCAACACGGTGGTGATCGCCGGTCACTTGCCGCTCCTTACGTCACGTACCCACACTCTTTTGTATCTGGCCTCAGGCCAAGCTTCCATTTGGTGAACCTGGGTGGTGCCCGTCTTGGGTGGTGCCGAGGCTCCCACCCCAGGTTCGGCTGACGGGTTTATAGAGCGGGCCAACGTATTCCTGCCTGAAATGGTGGCGCGACGCTTCGCACCTAGGGTATGTCAATGTCCCTTTCGCGGGGGTGAGCGGTGCTGACTATGAAAAATTGCAGAGGAAGCCAATGTTGAGAGGTTCCGAAAGGGTAATGACGCACACAATAAGTCGTAGTCCTTTCCGGCGGCGTTGGCAACCATCCGTGACCCCAGCGGGGTAGATGGCACGATCCTGTCCTTCGGTCGGCGTGACTTACGAGAGCGCCGGCAGAGCAGTTGGATGGATGGCGGTTTGGGGCTGGCGGTGGCTGCGGCCTGACCTTCGGAGGAGCCAGACTGTTGGCGCGATCCAGCACCATCTCAGGTAACTGTGGACCGGTGGTTGACCATGCTATGACGATGGCTGACTGAACACGTGTAGGATGAGCTCACTGGACTACGCCCCTGTCTAACGGACCGATGCACGAGTTTCTGAGTAGGTATTTTCTATATGGGTTGTTGGTCGTGGCTGACTGGGGACCTTTAGCAAGAGCTACGTCGTCGGTATCGGCGGAAGGGTGCGGCGTGATGGCCCGGTGCCAGACCGTCTCGGTATGTCGGGTCCATGCAAGTCGAGGGTGATCGTGGCTCACTGGATAGTAGTCGGACTGCGTCATCGGTGTCGTCGGAGATGGGAGTGTGGTGGCCCGATGCACGGCCTCTTCTGTAGGTTCCATGGATGAGAAAGGTTGGTAGAGAGTGACTAACATGATCTAGGAGCGATTCGTGATCGGTGTCGGTGGAGGATGTATTAGATTGTGGTTGAGGATTTCCTTTGTTTGTGGCTTTTTGTGATTTTGTTTTGTTTGAGATCGATATTTTAACCCAGTGCCTGCAGCATCTCACAGGACTGTATGGTTTATCTCGTTTTGATTTATTTTGTTTGAGATCGATATTTTTTATCCCAGTGCCTGCAGCATCTCACAGGACTGTATGGCTTATCTCTATATCTATTACCGGGTCGGGTGGGCGGGCATATTACTATTACCAGATTCGTCTGGTTTCATCACATTTTTCTGGTTGAATTGTAGGCAGTGCATGTACTCAATGGCGTGGAGGGGTAATCCTAGGAATATCAGGGGTATATAGAGGCCAATACTTCTACTACTTAGGTCAAGCCCTGCCCAAGTGCTCGTGAGTATACTGGTGCAGTGGCCGTGAGAATGTAATCTATTTGTATGGATGGGTTATATGTTGGGTATATCAGCCAGGTTTAGCCCTATACCAAAGGCTGATCAAGGTTTTGGCGTCGCGGTCTTGAGATTATACGACGCGACCAACCAGTGCCTGCATGATGCGTCGGGATGTAAGTCTCGCGGCGACATCATGGAGCGATTCTGCAGCGAGCTTGCTTTCGTAGAGGGACTGCAATCGGTCAGGCGACTTGCATATTTCTCATACTATTCGTACTCTGATGTTTCTTCCTATCTTGGAAGCTTTTCCAATCTTCTTTATAGTTTCGTTAATCAAAACCATCACTATATTTGCCTATTCTATCTGATCTTCCACAGCTCTCGCCTGGTCGATGCGTTATGAATCCCTGCGACGGACTCCAGCAAAGTACGGATTGCTTGGACTTTGCAGGAGACATATCATACTAGCTGGTAAGCCTAAGATACATTGAGGAGTCCTTCGTAAAGCGCTTGACAGGACTGCTATCCCCAACATTAGTATTCTTGCAAGACGAGGCCGGTGTATCTATCCCTAGTAAAGAGTCAGATCAGATGAGATCCGGGTAGTCATGTGGTGTATGGGTCATGATCGTCGTGGTGCACATTCCGCGCCGATCATTGCAGGTCCGGGACAGTCTGTTTGGCATGCGGAGTGGAACAGAGGGGTGTGGAATGTGGGGGGCAAGGGTGGATTTTCTTCGCTTGTTTCTTTGTTTGTAGGGGTGGGGTGGGGTGCTTTGGTCTGAGCAGGGGGATAGGTGGTATTGACTTGTGTGGGTGAGGAGAGGTAGTTTAAATGGTAGTTTTATTGTTGAATGGATTGGAGGAAAGAAGAGACGAGATGAGATGAGATGGGGAGGAGAAGGGAAAGAGGAATAGGGACTGGTTAGGGAGTAAGTAGGCTGCAGGGACTGACTGCATGAACGAGGTGTGCGATTGGATACATATATTCAGTGTATATACAGCTGTGGTTCAAGATTACTGGTTAGATGATTGCGCGTCTGACGCGTCGTGATGATTGGAATTTGCTTTGCTGGATATAATATATCGAATGTGTTTATTACGTGTTTTGAAGATTTGGAATGTTTACATATATAGTCCGTACGCCAACTCATTGCTTAGCTCGGCCGACAACAAGACTTATTATGCGCGGGATAAACGGATGGACGGACGATGCGAAGGGATTGCATGCAAGGGAGAGATCTAGAGCTCGAAAGAGAGGAACAAGTGACCCCGGTGAGTGGAAAGAGGGCTCCGCCGGGGAGGGGATAGGGCTGCTGAAGATTTTCTCGCCGAGTGAGTCTATCTTACTTTCTACATAGACGTTACATACATTATCATATATACTAATTAACTAATTGATTGTTTGATTGTGAACGGTGACCATGCAAGAGCAGCTCGAGATCGAGATCGAGGATGAACAGCAACAGCCGCTGTACCCCTCGCCGGAGAAGGCGGAGGATGAGTCGCGGGGAGATAGGATTGCTATTTATGTGGCTTATCTTGGTAGGTTTTCAGATGTTATCCATATCCTGTTGATATGGATTGAATTGAACAAGAAGAAAAGAGGAAGTGCTGACAAGTCAACGAAGGCGCCTTCCTAACGAGCACCGACAATTCCATCGTCACAGCAACGTACGAGATCATCGCGTCGGATTTCAATCGTCAAGCACAGGGGATATGGCTGTTGATCGGGTATAAACTGGGTTATTGCATTTCGGTGCCGCTTGTACGCCTTCCCTCCCTGGAACTTTATGTAGGTGTTATGATGGTAACGTGGAATGGCAGTACGGTGCGCTGAGCGATGTGTTTGGGTGTAAGCGCGGAATTCTCGTCGCGTATTTGATTTTTGGGATGGGGTGTTTGTTTTGGTGCACTCCTTCCTTCTTCATCATTACCAGGGAGGGGACACGACTAATGATGAAGATAGTACCGTCAGCAACGACCTGGTGTGGCTTATCGTGGGCAGGATCATCAGTGGTGTTGGCGGTGCGGGCATGACGATCCTCACGTCGGTGCTGATCACAGGTGCAATTCCTGAGAAAGACACACAAAGTTGACGATAGAGCTGACTCCAGCAGATAGTGTACCGTCTAGCGAGGTAGCGCTATTGCGAAGCTACAAACGGTCACTGAACATGGCGGGGCAGGGCCTCGGGGCCCCGCTGGGGAGTTTGGTCACCGAGACGGTGGGATGGAGATGGTTAATATTCTTTCCACTATTGTCATGACAAGTACGAGACATCCAGAGGGCTAATGCTACAGTAGGGCCTTCGCAGGCCGTCTCCCCATCGTCGTCGCATGCGCCTGGCTAGCGAATCGACACACCCGCGACGATATACCACCCCGCAGCAAAGGCGTCAGCAAATACGAGGAGCTGAAACATATTGACTACCCTGGTATTGTGTGTCTGTCTGTTGCGATTGCGACTCTTGTGCTGGCTATCAATGGGGGTGTTGGTTCGGTGTGGAGGTTGGGGTTTGCGGTCGTGTGTGCCGCTTCATCGATGTTGTTCGTGTGGTTGGAGCTGTCGTGGGCGAGGAAACCGTTAATACCCTTGACGATGGTTCAGGATGTGGGGATGTTTTGGCTGGCGCAGTTGTTTACGTTTGGGGGGCGCGAGGGGGTATGTCCTACCTCCACCCTGTGTCCATTGCTATCGCGATGGACGGAGGGCTGCATGCTAATCCGTGTCGCGACAGTTACGAGCCAACCTCGTCCCGTATCTCACCAAAGTCCACGATCTCGATACCACATTCGCATCGTTATACATCGGCTTCATGAGTTTAGGAAACTCCATGGGAGGCATCGCATCTGGACTGGTCATGAAACGGTTTGACGACAGCCCCCGTGGACACCCGCTATACTGACTGCTGAGTCCAGATACAAACGATACCACGCCATGTCGGTCGTCAGCATTCTGATTAGCATTCCACTGAATGTGCTTCTCTGTTTCATTTGGAGTAAAGGGACCTCGACCTCGGCCTGGGGATCCCTCGTTGTCATCCCGATGGGAATCGCCAATGGAATTATCAGCTCGGCACAGTTCGTGGGCATGACTGCACGGTCAGAGCAAGGATCGTCGACGTCTGCAATCGGCGCGTATCATCTCTTTCAACGTTTGGGGTCGATCATCGGGACGGCTGGGGCGTCTGCGGTGGTACATGCGTTGTTCAAGAGTTCCATCTTCGGCCGGATGGATGTGAAGTCGGCAAAGGAGGTATGATTTTGATGCTGTGGGTGTTTTGTAGGCGGACCATGTTAACCCGATCCAGATCATCGACCAAGTGTTGAAAGACTCGAAGTATCTGTGGACTCTCCCAACTGCGACGCAGCAGGTGGTCCGGTCGTGCTTCAACGATGGGTATCAGTTTGTTCCGGGTAAGTCTCCCGAACATCTTGGGTGTAGTAGACTAATTTGATTGTACAGTTCTGACATTACTATCCATCCTTGTTGTCACTCCGTTCATTATTTTCACAAGAGAGCAGCGATTAAACTAGATGTTACTGGTGTATAGAATTGATGTTGAGATAGACATGATTTTGATAGATTTGTTCAACCAAAGACAGACAATCGATAAGATAAGCTGTCGATAAGATAAGATATCGATAAACAAAGGCACTAACCATGTTGGGCTGCCACGTGACATGCCACCCGCCCGCCCGACGGGGAAAACTCCACTACACCAATCACATCGACGTATCACCCGATGACGTAGCCAGGTCTAAGCCCTCCGCTGGGTTCCCCTGGTTGACGCGGCCCGTTTCAACTCTCTCCGCACGCTCTTCTCTTGTCCTCATCCCAGCTACACGATGAGCGAAGAACACATCCCCGGAGGTCTGGATGACACCGACAATAATGACTTTGTTCAGGTAGATCCGGAGGAATCTGGCCCGCTGCAGAAGGTTTCCACCGCCAGCACTACCAGTAGTAGGAAGACACAGGATGTAGCCTACAGACAGGCGTCCCGGACGGTGGAGGAGAGTCTGGCAGCTGGACTGTCCAACGAGGATGTGTGGATGTTGATTCGACGATTTAACAAGGTGTCTACTCTAAGTTCAAACGAAGGATCGGAATGATGACTGACTGTTCTAGCAAATCTACTATGTCAAGGCCGCAGACAATCCTGCCGGGTCGGACCTGGATCTCAACCGCGCGGAAGACGAGCAATTCCCGCCCCAGAAACTCCGCATAACCCTGGAGCGGTTTTACACTTCGGTCATCGTGGGCATTACAGCCTTGTTCAGCCATATTGCCCGACTGCGCTCGTGGAAGGAACCCCGACGAACGGCCAGCTTTTGCGGAGTATGGTTGTACTCAAAATCCACGTCGTGTGACTCGAAGGCTAACCATCGCAGGTGTATTTCGCCGCGTTGTTCCTGGACTGCCTAATCCCGGTGATCGTCAGCACACTGATCGCACTGGCTCTCTCCCGATCAGTCCGACCGATCCTCTTCCCACTCCCTCCCGCCCCGCCGCTCGATCCCGCTTCCGACGATGGTGAGATTCAGAACCAGCTCCATGACAGCATCACCGGTGCCCCGGAGGCCCACAAAGGCGAGGCCGCCGAACAGGAAGCCAAGAACTTTGTGAATAGTGTTGCCAATATTGCCATGGAAAGTGCGGCTGCGAAATACGGCCAGACCGTGATGGAACCGACTCCTGAGGAACCCTCCCCGCCGGAACCTCCTATTCTGGAGCCTACCACACCCGAGACGCCCGGTGAGAATGGGGCGCCTGTGGACAAGACGAAAAAGCCGATGAAAAAGAAGATTGCCAACGGGACCGACCAGACCATGCGCATCCTCAGCGATATCACCGATATTTATGAGAAGTTCGCCAAGTAAGTGGTACCATACTGGGTTGTTGTGGCTGTACTGACGGACCAGCGTTTTCTCCCCCACTCCCCCGTTCACCATGATCACGGCGCGTATGCGCCTGGTCGGGATCTTGGTGGCTGTGCTGGTGGCCTCGCGGATGGCATCAGGCCATATGATCGTTAAAGGGGGTGCATTTGCCGCCGGACTCGGCTTCTTTGGCGATCCGGTTTTCTCGCGAACCTTGGACATTTTGAACGCTATTTACCCGAACTGGAAGGAGCAGCTGGACCTGCAGAAGTATGTCCCGCGGACCCGTTTACCTTCTTGACACTAACATCATGTAGAACCCTGCTGAAGGGCGTCCCCAACAACGCCCAGCTCACGCTAACCCTACTACGCATCGGAGAACTGAACGGATCCCCCCTGCCACCCCCACCCAGCCCGCAAGACGGGGAGCTCGACTGGCCCCTCAAGAAGAAGAAGCCCAAGGCCTTACCCTCCAGCGCCAGCACCACTAGCCTTGATAAAACCACCAGCCTGGACCGAACATCCAGCACCGACCTCCAGCGGCAACAGACTCCCGCGTCTACCGCCCCGCCCAAGGAAAAACGCCGCCTCATCAGCAAAATCCTGCGCTTCGTGCGCCGCACCATCTCAACCGCCATCAAGGGCCACATGGCGTTTGACCGCGCCATGACGATCGCAGGAAACGCGCACACGCGGAACCTCATCGGCATGCTGCAGAAGCGGGGGTGGGTGTCGGCCCCACACGGGCCGCTCAAGTTCGAAGCCAAGTTCGAGCGCAAGCGCGGCGCGGCTGTCATCGATTCGACGCTGGAGCCGCCCGTGCTGTACTTTACCACGACGGCGTCGGGTAAGCTCGACGATGACCTCCGGTTGGAGAGCCGCAAGGAGAGCTCCGTGCTCTTCCAGATGCCAGTTACGGAGATCCGCGAGCTCAAGAAGACGGAGGGGCTGAGGTGGAAGAGCAAGATGATTGTGGAGCTCACGGCGGGGAGCAAGGAAGCGGCTGATGGGCTGATTGTGTCTGGTACGGAGCCGGAGCGCTCGTTCCACTTGACGGGGATGAGGTCCCGGAATCAGCTGTTTAATCGGTTGGTGGCGATCGATGCGCAGTTCTGGGAGAGTCGTTGATTGCCCGATCTATTGGGTAGTGGGCGTGGATCTAGTTAGCATCGATTAGACATGTCACAAACCTCAGGTATATACTACGTAGGAATACATATTGGCAGGTCAAATTGGTCCATTTCAGCTCCACCTCTGACGCCCCCAGCCAGTACACACTCCCCCAGCGTACCGCCTGGTCAGCATCGTCGCTTCAAGCCGTGTATGGGTGGGGTATGAATCCTGCGAGTGTTGGTATCACGTCAGCCACTAAACAACAAGCATGAATCGAATTATTAAGCTGCGGGGATAAGAAGCAGCGATCTATCCGAGGCCGAGCCAGTGCGGAGTAGTATAAAAGGTCGCGTCTTCCACGTACCTTGGTTCCCCAATGCACCATCTAAACCATCATTCACAATCCCACCAAATTCAAAGAATAATAAATAATTATCCGTCACAATGACAATCCCCTACGACTCAATCCGCACGGCGCAACAAGCCCTCTCAACCCTCTCCTACATCCTCAAAACCGCCGAGAAATCCCACCCGGACCCCGCCTCCCTCCCCACCGCCAGCCTCCACCCAGACATGCAGCCCCTCTCCTTCCAAGTCCACATCGCAACATTCATGGCCATGAAACTCGCCGCGCGCCTCACGCTCCAAGACCCCCCCGCGGCCCTCGAAAACAACCTCACCACCATCGACAACATGCAAGCGCGCATCAAGACCGTCAAGGACATTCTGGACGCGGTGCCCGCCGAGGAAGTCAACGCCAAAGCGGAAGTGATCAAGTCGACTCTGCTGGGCCCGAAGGAGGTGGAGATCAGTGGCGCGGAGTATGCGCGGGTGTTTAATCTGCCGAATATTTACTTCCATGTTGTTACGGCTTATGGGATTCTGAGGAAGGAGGGCGTGCCGTTGGGGAAGGTGGAGTATATGACTGAGTTTATAGGGGATTTGCTTTGATTTATCTTTCTCTCTACGTCTCTTTCTTTCTCCCCTTCTCTGTATGAATAGATATAATTATATGTTTTTCATTGCTGTCTTCGGGATGGGGGGTGATTGAGTGGGTGATATCTGGTTGGGTGTTTTGTTGAAGTGGATGGTGTAGTGCTGGTGTATATATAGGGTTGTTTAGACAGGGTTGGTTAATCCCGTCTACAGATATGTACATAGATTTGTCAATACGCATATTTGGTAGATCATCAGACCGAGACTGTCTTGGTCTTCTAGTTAAAAGCCTTTGACGGATGCCAATGACCTAGTTCTATGACAGTATCCTGCCATATCCACGAGCCTGTTCGAGCTTGCCATATCTGCGAGAACGCGCTTTCCAGTCGGTATCAGATCTATAGTTAAACTAGACAGGAACAGCTGCAACACCGTGCTATGAGCTTCATGACAAAAAACAAGATACAAACCCTACTGCGCACAAAGCTGGTCTGATTGGCAGCAGGGATACCTCCGCACGTTCCACTGCAGCGTCTCATCCTCAACTCATAAATCGATCGTTATTGGCACATCAACCCGCTGTACCCTTATTGGCCTTCACCTCATCCCGGTATAGTATCCCACCTGATCGACGGCGGGGTTATGCCAGTTCACTATACATATAAATTGCGTGGTACCACCTACTATCGCAGTGCCCCAACATTTACCTTTAGAATATTCAAAATGGACATCCGCACCCAGAAACCCATCAACCACGCCATCCACACCAGCCCCGCCCACGATCTCCGTCTGGTAGAATGTGAGATCCCCAAGCTCGCCGCGGACCAGTGTCTCGTGCACGTCCGCGCCACGGGTATCTGCGGCTCTGACGTGCATTTCTGGAAACATGGCCATATTGGACCCATGATCGTGACGGGGGATAATGGACTCGGACACGAGAGTGCGGGTGTTGTTATCGATGTGGGAGAGTCGGTTACGCGCTTTAAGCCTGGTACTCCCATTCTACCCCCCTTCTATAAACTCCATCTATATACGACAAACAAAAGCTAACGTATCCAGGCGACCGCGTCGCCATGGAATGCGGCGTGCCCTGCTCCAAGCCCATTTGCGACTTCTGCCGGACAGGCCGCTATCACGCATGCCCAGACGTAGTGTTCTTCTCGACGCCTCCCCACCACGGCACCCTCCGACGGTACCACGCGCACCCCGAAGCCTGGCTGCACAAGATCCCCGATAATGTCTCCTTTGAAGAGGGCTCGCTGCTGGAGCCACTGACCGTCGCGCTGGCGGGCATCGACCGCTCAGGTCTACGTCTGGCTGATCCGCTCGTCATCTGCGGCGCGGGTCCCATCGGACTGGTGACGCTGCTAGCGGCAAATGCAGCCGGCGCAGAACCGATCGTCATCACGGATTTGGATGAGGGTCGGCTCGCGAAGGCCAAGGAACTGGTTCCGCGTGTGAGGCCCATTGCCGTGCAGCGCGGGGAAAGCGCTGTCGATGTGGGGAAGAGGATTGTGGATGCGTTGGGACAGGAGGCGAAGCTTGTTATGGAGTGTACGGGGGTGGAGAGTAGTGTGCATTCGGGTATTTACGTGAGTACCCTCCCTCCATTCATTCGTGCCAGGCTAGACATGGTATCTTCTGAGCCTGATGTATGCATGAAAGTTAATGATGGTGACAGGCAACTCGATTCGGAGGCACCGTTTTCGTGATCGGAGTCGGGAAAGACTTCCAGAATATCCCGTTCATGCACATGTCGGCTAAGGAGATAGACTTGAAGTTCCAGTATCGGTATCATGATATCTATCCTAAGTCGATCAGTCTGGTTTCCGCCGGATTGGTTGACTTGAAGCCGTTGGTGTCGCATCGGTATCGCCTGGAGGAGGGGCTGGAGGCGTTTGAAACGGCTAGTAACCCACAGTCGGGGGCGATCAAGGTGCAGATATTGGATGATTAGTTGATGTCTTTGGGGAGTATCTATAGGAATGCATATATTGGCTATTGTTGAAGCATGTGACGTGACTTGCCCTACGTGTACTGCCTGAGGCTAGGTCATGATATAGTCTTCTAAACCATGAAAATATCACCTAGTGGTACCATATGGAGTATGTCATAGAGACAGATGGCTTCTGCTATCCTTCCCGTATTATGACTTCCTGTTTCATCTCACAGTAGTTTACTGTGGCAACAGCGCTGTTGACGGGTCATTATCAGTGTGACTATGACAAGTCTAGTTGTTTACCATGTCTATTGCACCACATATGATGGCCACTTCAGACCATGCAGTATCCGGGTTCTCTTTATCTATTACTATCACTTGAGATCGGCAGTATCACTTCCTTGTTTGTAGCCTGTCCGGGGAATGATCGGCGGGGCTGCATTATAGGGTCGAGGTGAATATGGATATTACTTTGGCTATCATATAAGATTTTCAGATGTCTGTCTGTTGGATTCAGTCTCAATCGCATCGTTTGAAACGTATATAGCCTAGACAAGGGCCATTCACTTGGTTGGGGGTATCTGAGGAGTTGCCGAAATCGGGCTGTGGAATCTGCGACTGGGCTGGATATAGAAGCCACCATCATGAAATTCACTCCTCACACCTCATAATTGAGAAATTTAGTATGATATTATAAAGAGTGAATATATATTACTCAGTGACATACAATTATATAGTCAAAAATACCAATGACTCAATCTGCGGACCTTGATGACGCGATACGCCTGTTAACCCCCCAGGTCCTCACGAACAAAACCATCTCCGATTCCTTCCACTACCATCTATCTTCTTTCCCTTTCTCCATTACTCCAAGCAATTCAAGCGTTTAAGCCCATCTACACCATGCCATTCGTAGGAGACCACATCTGGCTTATGGTCGGCGACCAGCTGCAATACAACCTCTCCACCCTCCATGCCCTCTGTCTGGTATCCACGCGGTTCTGCAACATCTTCACGCCGCTTCTATACCGACACGTCTCTCTCTTTGCAATCCATAAACGCCATCTCAAACGTCTGTCTCAGTCGCCGTATGTGCGCTACACTCGCACACTCAGCATCGCCTGTTTGGAGGCCCGACGCCATGTGACGCAGGAATGGGTGGATTTCTCTGTCGCTCTAGGGAAGATGTCGAACCTGAGGGAAATAGAGTATGGTCCCACTATGTATCTCTCTATGAATACCAACTGACTGTACTTCTCCAGTTTGTGCATCCCAGTCATCGAGGATAAACCGAGAACCCGGGGTGCCGCCCGAAGGGAGCCATCAACCCAAGACCAGTCCGACTACAACACCATCCTCACCAGCCAACTCGAGCAAATCCCACATATGCAATCCCTCTCCGTCGTCCTACACACCATGGTCAAGAACGGTATCCCAGCCGAGATCGACTGGGTCCTTCCCAACCGGCAGGGGATGCAGAAACTGCACCTCGAGAACATCCCGCACACAATGGCAACGAGCCGACTTCCCAGTATCGCGGAGATGTTAGCCACCTCGCCCGACCTGGAAGACCTGACAATCTCCGTCGAAAGACGCCTTATCTCAAAGACCGCCACTTCTCTGGGCAAACTGATCGACCTGTTCGACGAGAAACGCCGGCTCCACGACGGTGATCGCCTAGGCCTGACGACCCTACGTCTTGGGAACGGCTTCCTCCCACTACCGGGCCGCACCAGATCCAGGAAAATTGATCTAACAAAGCTACTCGACCCATCCAAACTACAGCACATCGCGTTCGCAAACAACCGTGGAGGCCCTATCGACGTGGAGCTCTTCAATGATACAACCAACATCGAGAGTCTCAACGTGGATATCCTCACTGACGATGTCACCCAGCTGATCAGACAGCTCGCACCTCACAAAACCCTCAACTCGCTTAACGTGGACATGGCTACGTGCAGACCTTCTAAGGTTGACCACGCTGGCAACGGCGGCGCCCATCTCCAGCCCGCGAACGACGAAGAATTCGACGACGGCGACGACGAAGACACCCCCACCCACCGCCGCGGGACAAACCCCTTCCAAGCAACAGGCACCCACTGGCGCGCCATCAACATAGGTCATGTCCGCCCTTGCGCCGGCTGCACCGACGCTACCCAGACTCTCCTCAGCGAAGCCATCCTGCAGTGTGACGACCTCGAGCGTCTGACCCTACCCATCGAGGCAGGCCACCTCCCTTTCATCCGTCACACTGTCATCCCGAGAATGCAACGACTGACGACGATGGAGTTGAATGGGCTCGTCCTGCCAGGGGTGGACATGCTCGAGCTCGCGAAGGAGATGTTCGCCGCGAATCGCAGGCTCGTTCTAGCCGGGGATGGTGGCGTCCACCCGCTGAGGTGGCTTGCGATGGGGGAGACGTGGTGCGAGTGTGTGCTTGCTGGGGTGGACGATACAGAGGTTGATCCGAAGGAGCTGTTTGAGGTGTGTTTGAGAGGTAGCGGGGTGTGCAGGTGGAGACGTATCGGGTGATTTGCTTGCCTAGAACGGTTGGGAATGCGGCGTTTGTTTAGCTGGGATGGAGGAGGCGAATGATCTGGGAGTTTGGATCTTGAAGGACTATGGTCCATTTCAGATGGGTATGGTTGTACTGTTTTTTTTTTTTTGGCTCGGTGTTATTTAGGGATTTGGAATAGTTTCATGAGCAATATCGAATTTGCGGAATATTATTAAACATTTAGCGACGATTGAGACCAACTAGACTTGGAACAACCGTATCAGTCAAGGAGTACTTCAACTACACCATGTTTATCAATCTTATGTTACCCAGCGTGTCAATATACTGACCTCTTCGCCCATGCCGAGTAGAAAAAACCACAGCTCGTCTCTCATGACCATAACTACAGCATGTAACTAGCCTATATAAGAGAGGGTATATGAATCAAGAGAAAAACTACATTGTCCCTGAAGAGCCGTTCTCCTACTCCAGCCATCTACTTATGCCTTTATACATACGATCCATAGACAATTCGCACATTGAACATTGGATTTGGATATCAAGTATTGCAAATAGAAGCTGGTATCACAGAAAGAAAAAACAAAAAAAAAGAAAACCAAACGAGAAGAAGAGGAAAACTAATCATCCACCTGCCAAGGATGCCCCATAAAAGCAGAGGCCTCTTCCGCCTCAGCCTTCCCCAACACCCTCATCACCAAATACAGCGCCGCATCGAGCATCCCCGACGGCCCAGTCGTAGTCAACACGCGCACTCCCTCACCCGTCACGCCGCCATCCACGTAAAGCAACTTCTCCGAGGACCCCCGCCCCGGCAGGACTGTCGTGCCGCTCGCGCTGCAGTTCCGCTCCTGGTAGTCGTCGACGGCGACGCGCAGTTGTGGCAGGGCAAGTCTGTGTGCTGTTGCGGAGAGGCCGTTTAGTAGGCCTGCTTGTGCGAGGAGGTGGGAGGCGTTGGCGCCGGTGAGGATGGAGCGCTCGTTGGATCGGGTGGGGGAGGGGGAGGAGGACGAGGAGGCGGGTGAGGAGGCGGGTGAAGAGAGCGGGGAGGCGAGTGGGGAGGAGAAGGAGGTCTTGCGGGTGAGGCGGGAAAATGCGGAGAGGATGTCGAGGATGTCCGGGTTGTGACAGGTGCTCGTGTCTAGGGAGCGGGAGCCGGGGATGACGAGGAGATCGAATTCATCGAGCCGACGGTGGGCCTCGGCGAGGGGGATGGTGCGCTTGATGGTGATTTGCTCTTGAGAGGTGGTGAGGTCGTCTTGTGCGGTGAGGGTGGTGGTGATGCCGGTGTTGTAGAAGATTTCGGAGGGGCCGTTGATGTCGAGGGTGTTGAAGCCCGGGTAGAGGAGGATGAGGGCGGAGGGGCGAGGGACGGGCATCTTTTTTGATGTGTTCTCGTCTTTATTTGGGGTGGTCTTGTTCTGGAGGTGGTTTGATGTGGTAGTGGGAGTGGTAAAGTGGTTGAATCAGTCTGGTGTGGATGATAGGAAATGTCATGCAGATGGAATCGATCTGATCGGCGCAGACATGAATCTTTATAATTCATCTGCCACATCTTCAGATTCATCCTCCCTCGGCTATATCTTCTCGCACGACGCCCGGACGAGCGAGGACGAGGGAGGCCGAGAACATAAGGTTTAGCTAGGGCTGGATGAGTGACATCATGACCAAGGTTGTGTAGCTGGGTGACAGGGGAGCTCCAATCAGCCCCAGATATTAGGTGGGAACAAAGTTCAGCTCCAAACTCACGAGCCCGGCTGGAGATCCAGTTGAGCTCGGCCGATATGTGGCCGGAAGAGCTCGCCGAGGAGAGGTGCCCGATCAGTTTGATGGGGAGATCAGATCATGGGGTGGTTGAACCGTGCAATACCGCACCGTGCATTACCGAACCGTGGTTCTGGATCCACTCTGATTTGCTCTTTGGCATGTTATTCTTGGTTGACTGGCTTGGCATCTACCCGATGCTCTGGGTGTGCACATGTTTCGGGGATGGTAATCCCCAAACTCCCATGGGATGAACATGGTTCGGGCAATCGTTTGGCTTGCCTATAGGGGAAAGACCTCCGCGTCTCGAATCTGACAACCTATGTTGGTATGACTGGTTGGGAGTGGCGGTTGACATTCTAGGGTTCTGGTTGGGGATATGTAGCTTGAGCAGACGGTAGGCCAACGCTTTGGTGGTTTGGATGGGTCGTGATGGCGTATTAGCTCGTGGGTGTCCTCAACTGTAGACTGTCGGTGGAAAATAAGATGGTGTTGACGAATTTGACCGGGGGCATATGGACGTCATGCATACAATGTATAATAAATGAATAGTCTTCCTAGCTATAACTGTCTGGCACAAATGCATCATTCGAGAGGGATTTTGCATGGGAGGGAAATATGTGGCCGTCAGTGACATCCCAAGCCCTAACCCGGCGTCGCCTTAGCTACATTTAGAAATACGAAACACGGTCCTATCCAACACACATCATAGTGTTAGATTACCAATATCAGCCTCATCTTTTTTTTCTATAAAAGGAAGACTTCCTACGGGAACATGCACAGCCATTCCCGCCATCTAACCGAATACGTGCGGCTGACGTGGGCCCACGTACAAGACTATGCCATCCACCCTCTCACGAACTGACCAATCAATCTCCATGATCATCACTAGGAAGTCCTCCTACCGCTAAGCGTCAGCCCAAGATACACAGCCTGGGTGACATTTAAAAGCACATTCTTCTTCTTCCTTCAACACAGCATCCAACACCAGCAGCCAACATGCCCAAAGACTGGGAATACATGTCCGACGTCGACGCCTGGGCCCGCGACGGGCTCATGACACCCGACATCATCCTCGAGCGCCTCACCGACTGCATGCGCGGCGACTGCGACAGCATTAGCATAAGCGATATCATAATGCACCACTTCAACCGCTACGCCGACACCACCACCGAACCGAACATCCTCCCGCAGTCGGCCCTCCCAGTGTTCTTCGCAGTCTCAGACTCCCCACTCACACTCTTCCCCGACGTCACCCCAATCCTGTACCGCAGCCTATTGTACGCCGCGGGGATCCCCTTCCACAACTTCCTACTAGGCCCGCCGGACGCGCCTCCCCCCCAGCTAACACTAGCGCAGTTCCGGCGCGCACTGGGCTGGCTTCTCCCAAATGGCAAGTACCTGGTGTACCCCATGGGCAGCCGCTACCGGGCGCGCACGCCAGCCGACGAGCGACGGGTTCTCTTCCAGAGTCTAGCGCGGGGGACGGACGGGAAGAGGCTGCCCCACGACGAGGACGGGGCCCGGCGGCGCGCGACGCAGCGCGCCTTCGAACTCCCCTGGTGGCGCAAGAGCGAGCTGTACTATGCGGAGTGTAACCGCGACGACGAGGGCGACGAGATGTTCCACCATCTGCTCGAGGTCCTCGGCTTCTGTATGCCCTGGGATTGGGACGACTATGTCCCTTTTGCGCAGCCCGTTATGGAGAAGTTCGTCCCGTTGGCGCATGAGCTGCATGGGGATGAGGTGCGGCTGCACCATTTGAGTATTGATCGTGCGGATTTTCGAGCGCTGGCGCGGTGGTTGGTCTTTTCGCACGTGAAGCTGGCAGGTATCAGGGAGGAGGAGCGACTGGGTGGGCTCGATGAGGTGGCGGAGTGTGTCGTGCGGACGTTCTGTCGCGATGCGAGGGCTGGCGTGACGTATGAGATGTTCGAGGACGGTTGCGCGATGCTTGTGAGTTTGGGCTGGTTTGTTCCGTTTGTTTGTTTAGGTCTGGTTGGCTGATTCTGGATATTGTAATTGTATAGCCTACCGTTTTCTACGCCTTGGACCGCGTTCTGTTGGACGTGGTGGCGGACTCCCATGATCACGATTTTCCGCGGCGGGTCGTTCCCCATTTTGGACGCATCTTGACGGCCCCGATGTTCGGCTTGCTGACTATGATGCTCTTGCGCGACATGTATTTCGGCCGCTTCACCCTGCGCGACGAGTATAGCTGGGATGTCAACCAGATGGAGGGCCTGGATGCCACCGGCTTAGAGCGCATGATACGGCAGGAACCCCGTCAGGGCGTTTTCCTCGTGTCCGGGACGGATCCGTTAACGGGCGACAAGGTCGTGTTTGGGGCGTTTGTGCTTGACCCTGTTGAGGATGGTAGAGCGATCACTCCGGCGCAGGAACCGTACGGCAATGAGCCCGTGGAGAAAAATACTCTGCTGTTTCAGTTGTCGCCTGTGGCCCGGCGGTTTGACGGGATTGTGGGCCGTCCGGGTTGGAACATCCGTGACGAGGATTTGGTATTTGGGGAGCCGGGGCATGGCGCTGCACTGGTGCTTGACGAGTGTCTTTCAATGGGGGTATTTACACAGGACGTGGGGGACGACGATCAGGAGGTTTATCGGACTGTGCCGTGGGGCCCGAGGCAGGTGACGTGGGATGTCGAAAGCATTGAGATATGGGTCGATCGAGACGGCCATGACCCTGAGGATCTTGACGATCTGGAGTAAGGTGTTGATGTATATACCGGTGATATCAGTCAGTTGAAGTCTTCCACAGTGTCGGTCGGCTTTTTGGTGCAGTGGCTGTTGTATACTAAGGACGATATATGTATAGTGTTGTATTGATATAAGATTACTTACGAGGCCCAAGGGTGTCGTTCTATGAGTCGTAATACCTGCAGCATGTAGTTTCTATCGAAAATACCTGATGGTATCATGCGTATCCCTTCATTGCAAAAGCGCGATCCCTGGCCGAGTCGACTTATATACACTGAACGAAGCCAGTCATTTGAAATAGCTAGAACATCCGTAAGAATCTGCACGATTTAACTCTGGTATCATAAATCCCGTATATATATATTTTATACAAACCAACTATATCCCTGACCACGCACTTGTAATCCCATTCAGCCCCTCGCAGAACCTACCAACCACTCACATCCTGCCAACAGTCAGTACCCAATCGAACAAGAAAAAGTAAACTCAGAATAGACTCACAACACAGTCACCGAAAAGTCCCCCTCGATTTGCACATTCAAATTCACTTCCCTTTCCTCGGGAAACCCGAATCCGAACTCGAGCAGATAATCGCCGGGGTTCAGACCTTGCTTCTCCCGGTACTCTAACAACTCTTCTAACGTTAATGTTCGTTCCTCCTCCTCTTCCTTTCCATCCTCTTTGTCTGTCTCCTTTTCTTTCCCCTCTTCGGTAGCGCCTCCTTCGTCTGGTGGCGCGGATTCCGTCCCGGGTGGCTGTTCCGGTTCCGTTTGATCCCTGTCGATCTTGCATTCGATACATCGGCATGACGGGTCTACATGAGAGCCTTCTGGTGTTGGCTCCTCAGCGGTATCCGTTTTGTCTGATGGTGCATCATGCTGTGGCGTAGGGTGGCGGGGACATTGTGCCGGCTGTGTGGTGGAAGAGGACTGCTGACATTTGCATTCCCGTGTTGTATCTTCCGATGAAAATTCCTCGGCGCTCGACGTATCTCGTATATTAAGCTTGCGTGTCTGCTCATGTAGTTCGTCCAGCGAGCGGGCCATGGCGTTGCGCTTATCGACCAGGCGTCGACGTCATAGGTGATTGATACAATCGGCTGAGTCCACGGGATGCTGCCAGTATAGGTCTTTGGATGGGTTGACTAGTGTGATATAAGTGTAAATAGATATACAACTAAAAAAGTAACAGTATACTAAGAATGATGCCAGATGTTCTGTCAAATGGAAGGTTTGATGAAGATGTCAGGAATGCGTCGATAAGGCGGCAGAATGTCTGTTGTGATGGTTGCAGCTGGCTGGCCGCCTTGTCTTTTCACGTTTCATTGGTTGGAGGTGACTGAGATGTGGGGCTTCCGCAAACGGAAATATGTAGCCTGGGGTGTCTATATCATGTCTACAACGCAGACATGGGATTAATTGAATATTATTCGTACCATGATCGCCCTCAGATTACTTCTAGTATGTCTGTGGAATGCAGATCCCAGCTACACTGACAATGATAAACATGTTGTGAGGCCCACAATAGATCACAATAGGCACCGGGTCGAGTATATATATTGCCGAGGCTACTTCAACCCTCTTCAATGAAGGGAAACAGCCATGGTAGGTAGTATACAGGAGACAAGTAAGACCTTATATACACACACAAAGCACAGCACCTCCACCGACCAGCCCAAGATACCACTAAAACAATCCAATAGTAATATCACCCTGAATCACGGCATGCAGTTCCAACGACACATCAGCCCTCAAGTCGAGATTGATCCGCACGTTGAGACTGGACTCCTTGGCCTTGGGCTTCTTGTTGCCTGCTTTGGGGGACGTGACGCCGCGATCGCCCCAGGGGCCGACGGGCAAGGGTCCGATGTCGTCGTCGGCGCTCTCATCGCCGCCCTCACCGCCGGTGTCGGCCGCTTGGCTGCAATCACCGGGTTAGTCTGCTTCTTGGACAGGTGATGGGGGATAAGGTAAAAGTGGATGATACGTACTTGGGATCTTTGACGGTCGTGGAATCGGGCATTGTGTAGGTTGACTGGGAGTCGGAGGGGGTGCGGGTGAAGGGGGAGTTGGGAGTCTGTGGTGTGTGCTGGGTGCGGTGCGGTGCGGTGCGAGCGCAGTCCGCTTGTAGATATAGGTAGGGTCGAATCGAAAAGAAGATAGTATATGATTCACAGAGTCCCGAGACAGCCGCAACGTCACCTTCCGCGTTGGTCCATCTCCAAGCAACCGGTGTGGTAAGTCGTATCTCCGCGCAGCCCTAACCGAACGCGGAATGCCACCTAGCTGTCACGCCAGGGTGGGTATTAAATGGTGACAGTCCGCCCAGTGTTGAGAAAGCTCGTGGTGTCAATGATCCATCCATTTTTCTTTCACACCCCATACGAACCGTGGTACGCACAACACCGCCAAAATGGTTATCGGAGTCGCCATGATGTCAGCCATGATCCCGACAATCTACGGCTTGAACGAAGCGAGTCGCGGCGCGCAGGACTCGGAGCAGAAGCGCAAGGACAATGTTCGCAAGACGCCTTTCCACATCCAGTCCACTTGCGACCTCTTGGCGGGGGAGGAGGACGAACGGGCCCAGGTTCACAATGCACGGCTGTATCTTGGCTCGGACCATAAGGTTTCACTGCCCGGTCCACATTGCTAGCTAGATTGCTTGCTAGCTACTTAGCTAGCTGCCCAGCTAACGCTGTCCGGGTAGATGTACGTCACGAAGCGACCGTCCCCGTCTATGACCCCATTCAATGGCCATTTCTTCAAAAATCCGGACTTCGAAGACGACAATCTGGCTGGGTTAGTGACAGCCAGTAACGAGCAGCCCCCGCAGGTGCGGTGGGTATATGTGGATGTGCAGACAAGAGAGCTGAAATGGGGGGGCCGCGAGGAGCGTGAGGCGAATTTGAGCGGGCCGTTTGATCTGGCGCCCGACGACGATGAGTCGATCATACTGGACGAGAGCTTCAAGTGGATCGCAATTCGGGTGAGCGACTCAGAGCCCCACATGCAGGAGGAGGGACCGGACGATGAGGTGGTCTTAGGGCTATGGAGGGTGTATTATTACGGCGAAGATGGCCTGGGTCTGGGGAAGCCGGTGGATAAGGGCAAACTGGCGATCGTGTTGCGGAAGACGTCGGTGGATTCTTGAGACCATTCTTGCTTGTTCGGAAGTTTGTCGCGTGCTCTTCAGAGAGATATCATCCTGGGCTGGGATCGGTTTTCATAACTAGGACGGGCATCATAGATTGTCTCATGCACGATTACCGAATCAAGACATGACACGACAGCAATCCTCTCCGTTCGCCGTGCCCGTGACACATTTTTTACCAAAATAACATCCTGTTTCTGTAGACTGGAACCTTCTGTGCGACTAGTCCCCTGTTCAACTACTTCGTCAGACCGGCGTAGACGGTGCACCCCAGCCGAAATGAATCCCGCGCTCGTGTCGTGCCTGTTTCATCCAACTCCAGCACATGAAATTAGTCCCCGTGGTCGATTTTTGTTCATTGAACGACCACAGATTGGTCATTTTTCGGGGCTCGGGCTTTGATGGTGCCGGTCCATGGATCTCCGTGATGCTGGAAGTCAAAGTTGCCCTTGAGACCGTAAGCCCTAACCCGCTTGGGACGTGGCGCCAGCTATCTCATGCCTCAAACAAAGCATCGACCCGGTCAGTCGGTTCGTTTGTCAAGCTTGGTCAGCGCAGCTGTCCGTGCAGCTTGGTCAGGAATGAAACAAAGAAGGCTGGCATGTGTAGTTAGAAATAAATACTCGGGTCGATCATACGTAGATCATCCTGCTCCCGATCAACTTCCAACCACCAACGTCGCGTGTTAACTCACCATGTCCACCGACAAGAAGAACATCATCATCGTAGGAGGCTCCTACGGGGGCATATCCAGCGCCCACCATATCCTCAAACACACCGTTCCCCAACTCCCCGACAAAACAACCTACCAGGTCATCCTCGTCAGCCCGTCCACCGAGGTCGTCAACCGCCCAGCCTGCCCGCGAGCCCTAATATCAGACGACATGTTCCCCCAAGACAAGCTCTTCGTTTCCATCCCCAAATCCTTCTCCCAGTACCCATCAGAGAACTTCCTCTTCCTCCACGGCACAGCCACAAACCTAGACCACACAAACCGCCAGATAACCATCTCCCTCGCCACAAACGAAACCAACACCCTCACCTACCACGCCCTCATCCTCGCAACAGGCGCCTCAACCCCATCCCCCCTCCTAGGCCTCACAAAAGACACCACCTTCCTCCGCCAAAGCTGGACCGCCCTCCGACAAGCGCTCCCCCACACCAAAACGATCCTCATCGCCGGCGGCGGGCCCGCAGGCGTCGAAACAGCCGGCGAACTAAGCGAGCACCTCAACGGCCGCTCCTCCTCCCCATCCACCGCCAAAGTGCGCATCACGCTCGTCACATCCGGCCCGCGTCTGCTGCCCCAGCTCCGGCCGTCCCTCGCCGCGCGTGCGCAGTCCCTCCTTTCTAAACTCGGCGTTACCGTCTTGACGAACACGCGCGTGGTGTCTATTGACCCCCCCGCCGCCGGCGCAGCAGACACACACCTCACGGTGCCGACGACAGTTACGCTCGACGACGGCCGCACCATCACGGCCGACCTGTACATTCCCGCGACAGGGACAACTCCCAACACAGGCTTTCTAGACGCGTCACTGCTCAACGCCGACGACAAACGGGTCGAAACCAACCCCTCAACGCTCCGTGTGGATCGGACCGGCGCAAGGGTCTACGCCATAGGCGACTGCTCGACGTATGCGCGGCCGGCGGTGCACAACATCGTCGCTGCAGTTCCAGTATTGGGGGCGAATGTGCGGCGCGATCTGCTGATCGCTTGTGGGAAGGATGAAAGCACGGTTGGGGGAGATAAGATCTTCAAGGAGGATATGCGCGAGGGTCAGCTGGTGCCGATTGGGAAGAGTAAGGGTGTGGGCGCGTTGATGGGGTATAAGATTCCTGGGTTTGTGGTGTGGTTGATGAAGGGGAGGGATTATTGGATGTGGATGGTGGGGGGGATTTGGAGTGGGAAGCAGTGGGCTTGACCTTACTCTTCTTGATGTTATTCTTTTTTTTAATTCCTTTATTTAGCTTTTTTTTTTCTATTGTTTTTTGTCTTTCTTGTTGTTATTCTGGTTGATCTTGTGCTTTGTGTTGATTCAGGTGAGATATAGTAATAGGTAATAAGCTAGGGCTGTCTTGATATAATCGCTCTTCATCCATCAACACTCCTGGGTTACTAATATAATTGTAAGTATGAGTGTGATCAAGCAGAACCCTCAAAAAACCCCCCAATAACATCCCCCAACCCCGTCCTCCCCCTCTGCACCCTCTTCTCCGCATCAGGATTACCTTGAGCCATCACACCCCCAGGAAGAAACCCCACCGTCATCTCCACAAACGGTCCAACCAGCGCGGGGGGTAGAAACTGTCCAAAGAACGCAGGGAGGTCTTGCTTCTCCACAGGACGGACGGCTACATCTTTGCCAGTGGCGTCTTTGAATGCGCGCTGAACGTCGAGGACACTATATGGTTTTGGGCCGTGCAGTTCAAAGATGTATGGGCTTTCTGGGAGAGTTGGGGTGAGGAGGTGAGCTGCGCATGCTGAGCCGATGTCTTTGATGGCGACCTGTTGGAGTTAGACATGACTGCCCTAGGGGATGGCCCCAGGAATGGAATCATAAAATCATGATATAAGATGACAATAAGGGGGAGGATAGTACACACCATAGGAACCTCATACTCCAGCGGGGTAATAACCGACTCGAAATACGGGTTCTCTTGATCCTTGACAGAACTAACTCCCCCCGCCCAATTCTCCATGAAATACGCTGCGCGCACGATGACCACTTCCGGTGCTGCATCTTGTAGGATTTCCTCTGCGATGTGGTTGGTTCGGATTTCGCCCTGTCATCATTAGATTCGTTTTCTTTCTCCTTCCATATATTCAATATTATATATCAGTAACTAAATAAACCTACCGTCCCCGACTCAAATTCCGCCCCCATACTCGACAACAACACAACCCTCCTCACCGAACTTCTTTCAATAGCGGCCCTAGTATTCTCCGACGCCTCCCTCGCCCACTGGAAAATATCATCTACGTCATGGCGCGGGGGCGTCATGACGAAGAGGGCGTCTGTGCCCGCCAAATCTAGGGTGTTCGCATCGCGGATGTCGCCGTGGGTGGCGTGGAAGGCTGGGTGGGAGGTGAACTCGGGTGGGGCGCGGGTGGGATCGCGGTAGAGGCCGCGGATGTGGAGGTTGGTGTTGGTGGGGGTGGAGAGGAGGGAGCGGATGGTTGCTTGGGCGGTTTTGGAGGAGGCGGGGAGGATGGTGATTTGCATTTTGTATACTATGTATCTTGTGATGGGGTTAGGTAGATAGTAGGTCTACTGGAGATAATTTGGAAGGATATGATGAGGTTTCTTCTGCTTTATATCTGGAATACGAGGTAAACCCTTACTTCGTGGAGTGGCTTGATCACGTGGAATTACTTATTGAATATTATATAAACCATATAATTTACGATATATAGTTCTGTGAAGCGGCTCTATAGGAATCAACAGAGAAGATTTAAATATTCTGATGTTATTCTCTCCAGCGTCTGGAGCCTTTCTCTAGATAACAATCAATATATACACATACCAACAAGCTTGTATAATGATACTTCAACCTCTTCTGTATAGATATATGTAGACAGTGTCATAGACTAATTCTCTCATGTACAACCAGGGTATTTTAAATTTGCATATATATATAGACCCACAAAATATGCTCATGTCCGTCATCGTTTGGACCCACCACCATAGGTGATCCTGCCTTCACCATCCCTCTGAAACCCATTCACTTGGGTGATTCCATTCTTCCCATAACTCATATCCGAGGCCTGTACTTGTGGTGTCTGCATTTCTTGGTTTCTGAGGATCGCCGTATCCTCTTTCAGTAAGGCTTGCCTCATGCCTTGAAATTTCTATATAATAAGCAAATGGATCAGGTCAGAGTAAATCTAGAATAGCTTACAATCTTCCCAAACTGGTGCATATGGTACGCAGCTTGGGCACTCTGTATCCCACCCACGGGGTTTTGCAGGGGTGTGGCCGTACCAGCGGCTGAGCCCACACTTCCTAGAATTTGGGATGCACCGTCAAACATGTCATAGAGGTTTGTGGGCATGTTCTATGTTGGTAGCAACTATCTGCGCGGCCGGAGGTTCAAGATATAGGTAATGTGATTCAGATACCTGTTACTCTTGATCCAGTCAGGGGCAGGCCTTCTCTGATACACAGCACCCTAACCAGAATGTAATCAAGCGTTCAACATACTCAGCACGTTGGCCGTGTCAAAACACTATCTTGATTTTATCGTCATTCATCCGCACAGCCGCTGGACATTTTCACTGAAAATGGGTCTATCGGATATGATGAGTTGTTCTACTGGGTACCGGTGATATGGGAAGTATACCTCTTGTACTCGATCGAAGACCCTGATATGAAATGGTCTCCGAGGGCGGCATGCGGGATCGTATTCGTCGCATCACAATGGGTGTAAAGACCGCAGTCCTCATATACAGGTGTAATGGCCGTGAGGGGAATTGATTGTTAACTAGAGGGACGTGGTAGAGTAGTTTGAAGACTATGATGACGAGATCTCTTCTCCTTTATATCTGGGAATATGAGGTAAACCCTTACTTCGTGCAGTGGCATGAACATGTGTAATTACCTATTAAATAATATACAGAGTAAATCATTCTATACTATATATAGCCCGGCATGTCTCCTGCATTGGACCCCTAAGAAAAGGAGACTGCCATGTTCTGATGTATGATTTCTATGCATCTGGCAGCCATAAGAGAGAATTTTCCCTGATAAAAACTGGGTATATACTCAAGCCAATCGAAAATAGAAGGCGTGTACAGTGACAATTCCGCCTCTTCTTCTTGTACAAAGAAATGTATACAAAGCCACGAACTTATGATCTCACACTGTGCAGTGCGGTTATATAATTTTGCGCATATATATAACCCCCCCACAGACATGCGCTCATGGATCTGTTCACTGTTTGGAACCATCATAATACATCCTGCCATCTTTATCCAGATGATACCCGTTCTCTTTGGTATAGCCATTCTTTCCATAGGTCATTTCCGACGCCCGCACTTGATCAGTCTGCATTTCCCGGTGTCTCTGGTTTGCCGCGTCCTCATTCAATACGGCTTGCTTCATGCCCGAACGATACTATATGGCAATAAATAGACAAAGTTAGCAAGATGGGTTCTCGCAACAGAAAGAGAGCAAGTCTGAGAAAACTTACACTATCCTGATACTGGCGCTTACTGTACGCCGCCTGAGCATTCTGTATCCCACCCATGGGGTTTGGCATGGGCAGGGTGGCACCGGCGACCGTGCCCACGTTGGCCAGGTGCCAGGATGCATGGTCATGCTTGTTGTAGGTGTTTTTGGGCATGTTTGATTGCTGTAGCAATTGTACCCAAAGACAGAAGTTCAAACAGATAGGTAACCTTATTGATATCTCCAGATAATCACTCTAATCCAACCCACTCTGACACAGGCAGAGGCAGGCTCCTTTTATACGTACCACCCAAGCCCAACATCTTGGCTGTCTCAAAGCACTGACCCGATATCCCAGCCTGATCCTCACGGTCGCTAGTTTTTCAGCTGCAACTGAATCAATTGGCTGTGATGAGGTGTTCTAACAGGGATAAGTGTCAGCTGAGAAGATACGAATATTGTGGCTCCGCTAGATGCCCTGCGATTTTTCTTCTATTGGGTGCCTGCCAGGGTGATCTGGAAAGGGGCTCTTTCGAGGACGCCCATATGGCTTGGTTCCAGCGCTGTACTGGGATAGTATTCGTCGCACCATAGTGGTTGAAAGAGCCACAGCCCTCGTACACAAGCAAGAAGATAGCTAAGAAAAAGAATTAAACAAATTATACGTGTTGAATTGATTGGTATTTAGGGTGGCCTCGGAGTCCTGAAGCGATATAGGTCCTTCGGGGCCCCGTGCTTCTGGATAGGAAAATCAGATGTGATTTCAGGGTGTGTCACCGAGTCTAAAAGTAAGAAACCTCACATGATTATATATAATGATATAATAAATAAGAAGCCAATTCTCCTGAACAGGGTCATTTCATCGAACTGTTGAATTAGAGATTGCTAGTCAGGTTAGATTGGATTCCGTGTATAGGGCAGTCTGGCCGGGACGGCCCGTGACGCAGGCTCTTGCTGATTCGGACCAGTGCGTATAGCTGAAAATATCAAAAACGTCTTCCTGCTCTATCGGGTGTCTGCCTGGGCTCCTCTCACTCGAACCCCTGTCACACTATCTAGGTAGTCATGACAAGATCGTGCCAATAGGAAAGGGAGGCTTATTTGTAAATGAGCAAGAAGAAATTGGGATGAAGACCGGATATGGCAGGATAGTGGCAGAGTAGTAATTTACACTACTGATTACTGCGTAGAGGATCTAACCAATGCGCCATGGTAGACAGTACTCCGATCTGACATTGACTACTTGCTGCTCCATCGTCTCTGCTGGAGTCTACTGCGTGAGGTCTGAGGGACGTGGGACGAACGACGGAGTGTCTGTTTGGTTCTCCGCATATGGAGGGTAAAAGCCAGCTAGCTCCTTCTCGTCACTGGGCAGAGTATATTTTTATGCTTGTTACGAATCTCCGAGGACAATCGTTTTGTCCGTCGCCTAATCTCCTTGATCCACGTAGTCCCCGACATCTGCCATGTCTCCGCAGAGACCGCCCGTTTGGGTACAGCCCCAAGCCACAGATCATATAGTACTTACCTGCACAGGTAAACATAACCAACTTCCGTAAACATTACATCAAATGTAGAACTTGACTGGCTAATAGTTCTTGTCACCCGAGGTCTTTCGATAACTATAAGAATGACGTTTGAAAATGGCCAAAGTCGTTGACGTTATTGATTTCTACGTGTTGATTCTTGGCTGATTGAGCTTCCGTCCTTGGACCTCTACAAAAATAAGGTAAGGTTTCAACCAGAGGATATTATTCAGTTTCATAAGAATATATCATATCTAGCACGGTAGGTGCAGTAGATGGAGGATATCGTTGGATGTGTGTGGGTGGATTGCCGGGGCGTGGGTGAAATCTTACACATATTATATTTTATTCTACTATTACAAGAGAGGGATCTGGTATTGTCATGGGAGTTTCGCCATGATAGTTGATGTGCATAATGCAGGAATATCAATCCCAACAAACCAGAACCAAGCTCAATCACGGCACGGCCTTACTCGCCTTAACATCCACCCTCTCCACCTCCTCTCCCCCTCCCTCCCCATCCTCTTCCCTCTCTCCCTCTACAGCCCCCTCCCTATAAACAGACAACGCCTTGTTCCGAACAGCCTCAACATCAAAAGCCGCCCTACTCTCAAACAGCGTCTCCATCTCCTCCAAACTCCTCCCCTTCGTCTCCTTCGCAAAGAAAAACACCATAACAGCCATGATCACATCCAACACCGCATAAAACGTAAACGTGTAGCTGCCCCACGAGGCAATCATATACGGCGTCACCAGCGAAAACAAAAAGTTAAACAGCCACTGCGTCGACACCGCCACCGACGTGCCGACCTCGCGGATCCGCGACGGGAAGATCTCCGCCGTGTATGGCCACGGGAGCGGGCCCCATGAGAATTGGTAGACGGAGTTCGTGAGGAAGATCATGGCGACTGTGCCGATCCCTGCGGAGGTGGTCTCGCCTTGGGGCTTGGGGGTTGTTTCGGTCACGACGTTGACGATGATGAAGCAGGTCGCCATTAGGAGGGCGGAGATCCAAAGGGTAGGCTTGCGGCCCCACTTCTCGGAGAAGAAGAGGATGTAGATCCCGACCATGACAAACTTCTCTGCGCCGAAGAGGCCCGTGATGAGCAGGGACTGGTTCGTGTCGTCGCCGACGATGAGCTTGAAGAATTGCGGGCCGAAGTACGCGAGCGCTGTCATGCCTGTGCATTGCTGGCCGAGGAAGATCCCGAAGACGAGGACTAGCCGGTAGATGTTGGATTTCTCGAGGAGCTCGCGCTTGCGGAGGCCTTCTGTCGCGCGGAGCTCTTCCGCGAGGCCGACGCGGATTTCGTTGAACTCGGCTTTGACGGCGTCGCCTGTTTTGTTAGCATGGACTGCGTTGCTCGGGTAGGAAAGAAGGAAATACCATCGTCCGCGCGCATCCAGGTCAAACTCGCCCACGCCTCATCATACCGCTCTTTCTTGACCAGCCATCGCACGCTCTCCGGCTGGGTGATCAGTCCCAACCCCAGCACCGCAGCCGGCACTAGCTGCAACCCGACGGGGATCTGCCACTGCTTCGACGACACAGGCAGACCAACCTTAACACCATAATCAATCCAGTAGCTCACCATGACGCCCAGCGCAAACAGCCACTGCATGCCGGAGCCTAGCATACCGCGAATCTCCTTAGGTGCCATCTCAGCATTATAAGCGGGGACGACGGCGGTGCCGGCGCCGAGCCCCAGTCCCGACACCACGCGACCGATGTAGAAGCACACGAGGGAGTGCGAGGGCACGACCTGCAGGATGACACCGACGCAGAAGAGCGTCATGGCGACTTGGACGGTTATCTTACGACCGTAGCGCTCCGAGACGGGGAAGATGCCCAGCGCGGCGATGAAGGCACCGACATTTTGGAGACTGACCATCACGGCGTTGACGGTCGTTTGGTCGCCGTAGCCGAAGTCATTTTGGTAGGATTTGAAGGTGAGGATGCCTCCTGCAACACTCAAGTATTAGCAAGACTTCATCTGGGAGCAGGATAGAGGATAGAGGGGGAGAGACGCACCCACGATGCCGGTATCATATCCGAACAAGAATCCCGCGGTACAAACAAAGAATCCAAAGAAGTAAGCTCGGAAGATCCCGAGCGGAGTCCCTTTCAGTCCCATGGCGAGTGTTTATCCCATCCGATTCAAGGGATGTAATTCCCTCGACAACGCGTCAAACGTATACCCACTCTTCCAAGAAGTTGGACAAGAAATACTTTAAAATCGAGGAAACAAGCACGGCACAGCATTCCTCTTGGCGCGAGCACGGCATGCTAAATCAAAAGCAAAGAGAGACGCCCCATTCCAAACTGTCCATCCACCTGATGCCAACACGGCTCGACTGCTGCGATATGACTGGCTCCGGCAGCACGCAAATGCTGACATCGAGCACGCCATGACCTTAGTCCTTGCGTCGACAGGGGGGGTGAAGGCGTGCGGGGACGGCTACTTTGGGAATAGTCTTGACGCCACGACGGGGATCGGGTGGTCTTGACCGCAGGTTAAACGGAGGTCCAACGGGTGAGGGGTCACGATGATGGATCGTATTGATGGGATCGATTATATGGATGGGGTGGAGAGACAGAGTGGATATCGCGATTAGGCACGGACCCACTATAGCTCTCTCCAGGTCAGGTGATCTCGGTGGTTATACCGAAAATTATACAATAGACAAATATGGGAGAAAGAAAGAAGAAGAAAAGAGAGGAATATTATCTATCTATCTATAATACATTTACAGCCACCCCTTCGGGCCTCCCCACGTGCCCTTCACCATCGAGTTGTAGTACACCCACGGGAAGAAGTCCTTCTTGAGATGATAGAATGCGCGACGCGGAACCGCCTGGTCAATGCCAAACAGGTTGCCGAACGTCTCCTTGGGCTGCCCACCGTACTTGAATTCTGCCAGCAGAACCTTGCCGTACTCCGTCAACAGCGGGCACGACGCATACCCGTCGTACTCGGCGTCGGGCGCCTTGCCCTCCATGGCGAGCATCAGGTTGCCCACCAGCACGGGGGCCTCGGCGGTGATAGCCGCAGCCGTCTTGGAGCACGGCAAACTGGATGCGTCGCCCGCGGACCACACATTGCCGAACTTCTTGTGGCGGGTGGTGAAGTCGTCGACGTCGACGAAGCCGGCCTCGTTAGCCAGCGGGCTGTTCTTGACGAAGCCGTGGGGACCCATCTTGGGCACCACATGCATCAGATCGAAGCGCTTCGTAACCTGATCCTTGGTCTCGGCGCGCGCGAAGGTCGCGTTGTTGCCGTCGACGGAGACCAGGTCATGCTGGAACAGACCCTCAACACCACGCTCCTTGCGCAGCGCCTCCAGCGTCGCGCTGTACTTGGGCACCGCGAACATGGACGGCGTTCCCGTGGCGAAGCTGATCTTGATAGGCGACTCGGGGGAGTGCGCCTTGTACAAGCCCTGCTTCTTCCAGTGGTCCAACGCCAGCCACATGATCTTCTGGGGCGCGCCGGCACACTTGATCACACCCGCGGGTTGCGTGAAGATGGCGTCTCCCTTGTTCATCTTGCTGATGTTGTTCCAGACCTTGTCGACCGTCTCGTAGCCGAAGATGGAGGACACGGGGGCGTCGGGGTTCGCGAGGGCCTCGGGGAGACCCTTGATGGCGTCGTAGTTGATGGTGATGCCGGGCACCACGACGAGCTGCTCGTAGCCGAGGGTGTCGCCGTTGCCGAGCGTGATGGCGTTCTTCTCCGGGGCGAAGGTGCCCACGTTGGTGTTGTAGAATTTGAGCTTGGGGTCGAGCAAGCCCTTCAGCTGGCTCTGGAGCTCTTGCTTGGTCTTGAGGCCGCCGCCGACTAGCGTCCAGCCGGGCTGGTAGTGGTGGAACTCGGCGGGGTCAACGACCGCGATATCATCCTGGGCGAACTTCCCCGACCGCAGGAGCTGGTGACTGATGGTGAGACCGGCCGTACCACCGCCGATCACGACGACCTTGTGGTTTCGGGCGGCCGTGCTCACTGGCGAGGCCGACGCAAAGCCCCTTTGGGCCTTAAGCGCCGACCGCACAGCGGGGGCAGCTGTGGAGGTGACGGAACGGCGAAACATTGGAACTGAGTGAGTCACCTGTTGCAAGAAACAAAAACGACGTAGAAAACACACCAAACAGGGGTGGGATCAAAATGAGTCAATGTGGAGGGGAAGAAAAAACATTTAAGCTTCTCGAGCTTGCTGCACAATTGCATGATTTGCATGATTAGCCCGATTCGCCATCCGGCTGACTCAGCTCTCGGCCGTCAATCGGCGATGTTGCCAGCATTATTGCCCGATCGGGACATCCGAGTTCGGGCTTGGCATCCGCCCCTGCCCAGTGAGGTCATTTCCCCAAGAGTTTTATAGTGCCTGGATTGCCAATACCAGCTACTCGGGGCGAAATCATCAACTCTGGTCATGGCTTGTGGGATTAACTTTTAATACCACTTCTAGATGGGTGTCCCACGTTACGACTCGCTGTTTTGGAAAGCGGCCGACGCGTGAGTCCTGTTAGGACATAAATTGGCCCATCAACCGGGGATATCAATCGGCGAGTACAGTCTATACGGAATATACGGTCCACCCAATGAGAGATTCTTCAAGAATCAAACCACCCATGCTCCGGAATATTCCGTTCTAGAGCCATGGTTCATGTTAAGGGGGGGTTTGACGGGGTTTGATAGTGTGAGATTCTTTGAAGTTTCCTGTTCTGTATCATTTGGTGTTATATGTCTTCATTAGTCCACTTGAAATGTTACTAATTTCCTTAACTGTTATAATCACATTCTATAAATAATCACCGCATTTTGATCTCTTCCGTTATAGCCCCATGTGGGGCACTACAAATAAACATACAAATCGGCGATCCCTAATATCCAAGGCTGGATCAGTGGACAGACGCGTTTAGTCTAACTTATGCGGGGTTTGGAATCCCCATCACCTAGACGTGCCATATACTTGACACCCGAACGAACCGTAAGTTTAGCCCTTGCTCCCATGCCATATTTAGTAAAAGCGTCGGTTTATCAAAGAGTACCTGTCAAACAGGCCCACCCACCGAACACTACGTCTGTGGAGTTTTGCAAATGTAGTACTGTGCATGAGCTAGAAGCACCCCACGGACACAGATTATGTAGTTTCCAGTGGTGTCTGGTATAGATCCTTGGATTGGTGAAGTACTAACTCACATGGAGTGATGTCATGCTGGGGAATCTGCCTCCAGATAGTTCTGGGGTTATCCCAGTATGCACATGATCTTCACACTATGTAGATAACAGCCGTCTTGAATCCGGGAAATAGAACAACTGACAAAGTCACCAGTGTGTATAGAATTAAAGTCCAAGCCACCGCACGGCTCACTTCACAAGATCAGATGTTCAGCAGGATCGTAATATCTTACATGGAGTGAAGCGGTAGAGTAATCACTAATGTTTAGATTGGGGGCTGGTAAGCACTATTTATGGACTTGCCCTATGTCTGACCAAGATTATCCACAGTTTTCTCCAGGTTCAATACTTACTATGCATTCTCATCTATATATTATGTAACTGATCTGCGGGTTGGTCTGAATTATAGTTCCACTTCTCCATACTAAATCATATGTAATACCTCATTACTCCCAACCTTAGAGCTGACCCATAATTGATAATAGTTTGCAAAGAGCAATGTCATAGAATTCCATCATTGCGAGACTGCGTCCACTACATCCGTATCCACACCCTTATCAACAGACAGACAGTAATAACTCACAAGCCCTATCTCTGCCAGTCCAACTCACAAAACACGTACAAAACAGACATCAACCAGCATATTCCACTAGTAATTACCACTGGATGGCTCCCCCTAATAAATCCCCCACTTAATCTTCCCAGCCCTACCGCCATTCGCCGCAGGCACATCGCAATGGAACTCACCCGACCCCCCCAGTCTGCCGTTCCCCTCAGGATCAAACCGCTTGATCATCTCATTAATCACATCGATGATATCCTCGTTACCCACATAGTAGTTCAGGGAACCCTCGCCGGCCGCCTCTTCCGTGCCAAACCGGCAGCTTCCGTGCTTGGCTAGTTCGCGCTGCGAGGCCCCCGAGCTGGTCCAGTCTCCGCCACCGGAGATGTTGTCTGCTAGGGTCTTGCAGTCGGATGTTTTGGGGGAGCCGCCGGACACCTCGTTTGTGTAGGTGGATTTGTTGCAGTGGTTTTTGGCGGAGACGAGGAGGAAGGTGGAGAGGAAGGCTGTTAGGTGGGTGGTCTTCATGGTGGTGGTTTGTTTGTTCTTAGGGGTGTATATTGGTTTTCTTGGAATGGGTGTTGAGGGGAGGTCATTGGAATCAGACGGGTACTTATAGGTTTGACCTGTAATGCAGGTTTGCGATGGTTTACCTGCTGGTCGTGATAATCTTACGGTCTGTGTTGACTTCTAGTTGGTGGGTAGAGACTTGTTTGATGATGATCGGTGATGAAGGAAGTAGTGCTGATGGTCTGAATTATTCTTACGTCTGTGGCTCGATGATAGTCATGGATCATCTCAAAATACTTCCTCAATTTGAATGTCTACTTTTATCACACTGGAATCACACTGGGACTGCTATTGCACAAGGCAAAGAATACCACTCGGCTACAAAAGATATGTAGAGATTTCTGAGCTCTGCGAGTATCTTTTATAGTCATCTTATTTCCAACATTACATCAAAATGCCCCCCCCCCCCCCCCCCCAACTCCTCTCTCTCTCTCTTTTACATTTTGGTTCTGGGGTCCATAATGTAGTCACAACAATTCTCTATAAGTCCTGTTTTAGAGTGCCGAAAATCAGGTCCTGACTTTTCCCCTACAATCTACAGATATTCCATTTTATGTCCCATTGCAGCGATTCGGAAAAGTCTGTTACAGACCACTCATGTTTCACCGCTAAGCCTCTGACTGTTGTATGAATAAACGATAGTACCACTCTGCTTGAACAGGGCAATGTATCAATAACTGGAGATTGACTATATAGGTAGGTCGTCCATATTCTCTTGGCTTTTTGCTCTTTTCAACATTTATTGCTCCAACTGTGCATACTAATACTGTGCATGATGCCATCATTCGTAGTTTCATATGTACTATAACATGACTCGCCACACTTGGTCGGAATACCTGCAGCTCAGGCTTCCTATTAGGGGTAGACTGTAGTCGATCTATCTTCCTTCCGCCCGCTCTCTTTTTCAGTGGTAGCATGTATCATTTCTGGAGGACAGTTCCAGCCAAAATACCTTATACTGGATTTGGCTATTAGTCTTAGACAACTCTTACAAAAAAGTATACACTAGACGTTGAAGCTGCATGCATACTGATGACCAATCTAATAAATGTCTTGGCCTGAAACCCGAAACTACTAAATATACAGTTGTGTCACGAGGCTCGGGATTTAAATAGCAACGTGGCTTAGAGTTTACATTTAGATCTGATTATTTATACTCCGTACTCTGGGGTATAGATCGGAAATTATTATGTTTTAAGACTTGCATACTACGGGCAAAGCACGAGAATAATCGATTATCGCTTGTATACAGCCCGATGATGTTTACTCCACCCGTCTCATGTTGTAACCCAGGTGAGTTAGCAAAGACAGTAACATATAGTAAACAACACCTTCATTCATCTAAAACATGGGTAGCCTAACACCATGACTCAAAGCCCTCAATCAGACAAAATCTCCATTAACGCAATCCAAGACTAACTCCTGCATGATCCACATTCGTCTGACTAGCATCAACGTTGCAACCGAGACTAAACCCATCCCCACCACCAGCAAGCAGCCAAGCCAATAGTCCATATTCTCACCGAACAAACAACCGGAATACGATATAAATCCCACTACCTGACAGGTCCAAACCCCCCCCACACCAGGCGCCCGCCCACAAGGCGCAGAACCACATTCGCGCGCCCAGACCAACCGCCGTCCAACCAGCCCCTGCATTAGGGACGACTAGTCAGATCGTCAGCCTTAAGGCCCTTCACAAGGCTGCGCCCGCAAAACTCACCGCCGTGTCCAATAGGGGGAAAGAAAAACCCCAGTTCCAGCTGCAATATGCGACCCCCTTCGTATTTCTTGTCACTTGCATATGGTCTAAGCCACGCCGCGCGGGGAGGCTATATAGACGGTGGGATCCAGCTTTCGGGAACGATGGGTCTATGCTTGTTACCTTTTTGTTCCTGTTGTTAGGTATAACCTGGAGATATAATGCCACGATCGGTCGATATGGATCCGTTTGGTCCTCTGCCGCCGAGGCATCGGTTTATCCTGTGCTTCGATGGCACGGGGAATAAATTTGCGGGGGATGAGTCTGATACCAATTTGCTGAAGATCTATCGTGTAAGGGACCTATTTTTCTGTCTCTTTCAACAAGTACAATGAGGGAAGGAAATACTAACCGATTAGATGCTCGACCGCACCAAAAGCCACCAATACCACTACTACCAGCCCGGCATCGGCACCTACGTCAACGCCGACAACTTCGACAGCGACCCCAACCTCTTCCAGCGCTTCAAAGCCTCCTGTCGCAAAGCGGCTGACGCCGCGCTGGGGTCGTCCTTCGACAAGCACGTTCTGGGCGGATACCGCTTCCTAATGCACCACTACACACCCGGTGACGAGATCCACATGTTCGGCTTCAGTCGCGGGGCGTACACGGCGCGATTCCTATCCGAAATGCTCGACTATATTGGCTTGCTGCAGCCGGGAAACGAGGAGCTGATTGCGTTTGCGTGGAGGAAGTTCTCGCGCTGGCAGTTGCGGCGCGGGAGCGATGAGGATGAGGAGACGCGCATGCTGTTCGAGTATATGAAGGCGTTTCGGGAGACATTTAGCTGGCCGGTTGAGCCGGTGAGGTTTTTGGGGCTGTTTGATACCGTGAATAGCGTGCCGATGTTCGAGGGCCCGTGGATGGGCCGCAGTCAGTTCCCGTATAGTTCGCGCAGCAAGGCGAGGGTTGTGCGCCATGCGGTGGCTATCAATGAGCGGAGGGCGAAGTTTCGGCAGGACTTGGTGTCGCAGGGACGGCCGCGGGGTGTTCAGCGGACATTTTCGTCAAGGCTCTGGCATGAGGAGAACGCCTTGAATGGAGAGGGTGAGAGGTTGCTGAACGGGCATGCTGAGGAGGAGGATAGGGGGCAGAAGTCGGATGATTCTTCGTCGGAGGATGATGACGAGACGATATATCGCGCGCCGCGGCGGCGGTCATCGACCCGTTCTAGCTTGCGGCTTTGGACTGGTTCGCCTATTGTTAAGACGCCGCGTCAGTGCACTGCGACGGACCGACTTTTCTCGCCTCTGAGCATGCCGACGCCTGAACAAAAATTTCCCCGGAGGCAGGATGTCCAGGAGGTGTGGTTCGCTGGGGAACACGCTGATGTTGGCGGCGGGTGGGGAGTCGATACCAACGACCCGTGGCCGTTGAGCCATATTCCGCTCGTGTGGATGGTCAAAGAGGCGCAGGCAGCAGGCGTCGAGTTTGATCCTGTCAAGTTAAAACGATTCGATTGTCAGGAGTCGGTCGACGAAAACCGCAGCCGGAAATTCAATGCCAAAAATCGGAGCAAACGCCCTAGACACGGATTCCACGAGGTCCTCCATGAGACGATGGCGCGGGGCATCGTGCATGATAGTCTCAGCTATGGCGGTGGTCTGTCGAACATCTCGACCTTCATATGGCGACTCATGGAGTTTCTTCCGTTTCGTCGCATGGATCTCCGGCCAGATGGCTCGTGGGAGCCGATTTCGTGGCCGCTTCCACGGGGTGAGGTGCGGGATATCCCGGATGATGCCCAGATCCATATCTCTGTGATCCAACGGATGGAACGAGATCCCACCTATCGGCCTGGGAATGTTATTGTGGGGGGTGGGGGGAGGGGTGTGAAGCGCGCACCGGAAGAATATGGTATTGGGGAGTGGAAGGCATTTCGCCATGAAGGAGATCCAATCCGGGGGACATTTGTGCGCAAGAGGCCTAGTACATTCTGTGATGATGCGAATGTGTGATATTGCTGGGTTTGATGGTCTTCTGGAGTTTGTTGGAGTTATTGTACACAAGGGACAGGGGCATGATGTAAATATATAATGGTTTATTGGTAGTCTCTTAGACCTCAGGTATCGCTTCATCCTCTCTGTACCTATGAAATGGCCCAACTTGTAGAAGTGGGTTTGCGTCCTAGCAGGGGTTCTTCAAGCCGTGATTGAAAGCCTTCTGTAGCCACTAGTCCTCTGTCTTAACATGGCCCCCTTCTTCCAAGATGGTTTGAATGTAAATTATTCTATATAATAGACTACTGGCAGTAAACATTACTGTTTCACTTATAATAGTTCAACCCACACTATATTACCATGCAGATGAAGATGTCACTATGCACCACCAAAGCCCTGGACCCATATTGATAGCCATATATGACTGGAATATTATGTGGCCTCCATCAGGCTTTTAGTTAGATAGAATGGATGTCATTGCAGTCCATGAGCTATGATTCATATCCCATATTTTCACCATGTTTCGAGTAACTATATGAATTTCTTTATAATTCTATGTTTCTCACTAGAGTCCAACCACAACACTGTTTTGATAATTGGAGTGATATTAGTTTTAGAGGCCAGATCCTGTCTGCCAGTGCCCAGTCGTGGATAATCTTGCATTCATCGAGTCCTATCACTCGATCACTGTGGTTAACAGACAGATGTCTACCGTTGTTCTTCTTGTCACTCGATCTGAACAGGGCTCTTCTCGATAATTAACCACTATCCTATATCACCATCTCTACATGCTCCACCAGATGAGTCCAGCATGTCCATAATTCACCATATCTCAGCAGACTTGACCGGTGATAAACCACGATCACTGTATAACTACAACCACAGATTCAACCATTTCGTTGGCTATAAAGTCCTCCATCTCCCCTCTCCTATCCTCTTGCTCTCTTCTCTCCCATCCTCATCCTCATCCTCTTCCCTCCGTAATCATCTCTCTTCTTCCTCATCCCGTACCTCTGACAATCATCCTCTGCTCCAACAAGCATCTCGTCCTCCAACCTTAAATAAACCCTCCTAACTACCCAACCTCCAACATGAAGTTCATCCACGACTTCATCATCTTCCTCCTGGCCTTCCTCTCTCTGGCTCTAGCCTCCCCTCTTGCCGACCATAACTCCGCCGTGGCCGAGCTCATCGACGCCGAAATCAAGACCGGTGAAGTGAGCAGCATCGAAGCCGCGCCCGGCGCCGTCACCATCATAAACCACCTCCGCGTCCCCGTCTACCTCTGGTCCGTGGACACCAAACAGGGCCCAATGATCACCCTCGAGCCTATGTGGGGCGCCCACAAGGAATCCTACCGCTTCAGCCCCAACCCCAACGGCGGCGTGTCCATCAAGATAGCGGCCGGGACTCCCGACATCAACAACGTCTTGCAGTTCGAGTACACCCGCACCAACGACAAGATCTTCCGCGACATGTCGACCATCAACCTGCGTCCTGGATCGGAGTTCGTCCGCAATACATACGCCCTCATCCCCGATGATGAGAGCAACTGTCCCATGGTTGAATGCAGCTCTGATGACTGCCCCGGCGTCTACCACAAGCCCAACGATGACCACGCCACCTATGGCTGCCCTGTCGGTGTCAATATGAATCTCATGCTTGGATATTAGTCCGCCAATCCTCTTTGGTCTCTTGTCGGCTGGCATTGATGGCTGGCCTTGATTGATGGGTCTTTTATTACCGATGTTGTTTTTTCGACTGCCTTCGGGCTCGCTTGTTGTGATCGTCGAGACTTCCCTTTGGGTTTGGGCAATCTACTAGTTAGATAGCTGGTCTTTGACAGTATCACATCATTCTTCATTGGTACAATTCCATTGTAGTAGCGAGGTAGTAGCGATGTAGGCTATAGTATTATGTAGTGCTGGATCGCTGCAACTAATTAGTGTATATTTCTGTTGTTTTCAGTCTAGTCGAACATTAAAACTTGTACACAAAGGAAGTCGCCAGTCCAATGGGGTTATCCAGAAGTGCTGGATGGAAGAGTAAACAATTAGGGCTTTGAATATAAGGCAGGCCGGCAGTCAACCATGGTACCTGACTAACCCACACTGATTATTTCTTGAAGAATCGACAGATCTGGAACTTCTCTCCTCGCACGGTCTAGACTTCATGATTTCCCTCAATTCAAACATCAATTGACCGATGTCATAATCCCTCAAGAACAGCCCATCGCCGAGTTCCTGCCGAGTTTCACCCAGCTGCCGCTCGGGCCGCGACATCAGGACCATGGATAGCTCGTTCTATCAAACCCAATTGCTGGCCAAGGATAGAAATATGTTGTCTCGTCCATGACATCATAGACATATGGCGATGGCTGATCCACGAGGTTCCGATAAGATCCTGATCTTTGCCTTGACTAGGGTGCGTTTTGGCCATTGGTCCCGGGTTATCGACTATATCAATAAGATTTGCTACGATATATCGATATTTTCGGGCTCTTATACGGGAACCACCATTGCGATCATTGCAATCATTTGGCAATGCCATATCAATGAGAATTCAGTCCCGGGTATGCCGAAGTGGGGAAAGGACGGTGACTCAACGGATGAAGTTGCCATCACGAAGTTGCCATCACGGCCCGAAAAACCGGTTCTGATGAGGCATTTAGGGGTTCATGGATGGCTCTGGACTCCATTCCAGTATCTATAGATTGATCAGTATCTATAGATTGATACAAGACAAATCAAGCATGGGGATGCGGCGAAAACCCGGCATATCTCGGCATTGATATAGAGTTAACAATGACGTCGAGAGTTTGATCCCTCCATAAGAAGCTCTGCGTTCCCGTACAAAACTCTTTTCTACAATTGAAACATCCCATCTTCTACGGTAAACATGTCGAACCCCATGGAGGACCGCCGAGGTTCTGTGGACTCCCGCGTCCTGCGTTTACATCGCACCGAAACTCGAGCAACTCTCAGCGAAAAGGGCGTGCCCGAGACCCCTCCTCCTCTAGACTTCAACTACCCCGAAGCTGGTCGCGATGACTACCCTCTCTTCCCCGAGGAATATACCCTCGAGACCGACACGGGTCTCGTGCCGGAACGAACGCTCACGGAGATCCGCAGCCGCGTGCCCACGCGCCGTCCGTCGGATATAGAAAAGATCCCGGAGGAGGCCGAGTTTGTCACCTTCACCACCAACGACCCCGGAAACCCGCTAAACTGGTCGAAATTGTATCGGTGGTACGTAACGATGGTGGCATCGGGCCTGGTGGTCTGCGTCGCATACGGCTCCTCCATCGTCACCGGCGGCCTTGGTCTCATTGAGGACAAGTACGGCGTGTCCGAAGAAGTAGCCATCCTGACTTGCTCCATCATGGTCTGCGGCTTCGCCGTCGGGCCGCTTCTTTGGTCACCCTTGTCTGAGATCATCGGCCGTCAACCCGTCTATATTATCTCGCTCGGTCTATACGTCATCTTTAACATCCCCTGCGCGCTCGCGCCCAACATAGGTGGTCTCCTCGTCTGCCGCTTCCTCTGCGGCGTCTTCTCCAGCTCCGGTCTCTCCCTCGCCGGCGGCACCATCGCCGACGTCTGGAGCATCCAAGACCGCGGCATGGCCATCGCCTACTTCGCTGCCGCGCCCTACTGCGGCCCCGTCGTCGGCCCCATCGTCTGCGGCTGGATCAACATCGGCTCAGGCCGTCTGGATCTCTTCTTCTGGGTCAACATGGCCTTCGCGGGCGTAGTCCTCCTCCTCGTAGGCTCCATCCCAGAGACCTACGCGCCCGTCATCCTCAAACGGCGCGCAGCACGCATGCGCAAAGAAACTGGCGACCCGAACATCATCACCGAGCAAGAAATCCAGAAACTCACATTCCGCGACATCGTCCGCACCAGCCTCGTCCGCCCCATCACCATGATCCTCACCGAGCCCGTCCTTGACCTCATGTGCATGTACATCATGCTCATCTACGCCCTCCTCTACGCCTTCTTCTTCGCCTACCCCGTCATCTTCGGCGACCTCTACAACTACAACGACGGCCTCATCGGCCTAATGTTCATCCCCATCCTCATCGGCGCCGCCTTCGCCCTCCTCGTCACCCCGCTCATCGAGCGCCAGTTCCGCACCATCTGCGCCCGTCGCGATCCCACACCCGAAGACCGGCTTATCGGCGCCCTCGTCGGCGCCCCCTTCATCCCCATCGCCCTGTTCATTCTCGGCGCTACCTCCTTCAAACATATCATCTGGGTTGGCCCCGCTTCCTCCGGCATCGCCTTCGGCTTCGGCATGGTTCTTTGCTACTACGGCGTTAATAACTACATCATCGACGCTTATCACAAATACGCGGCGTCTGCGCTCGCTGCAAAGGTCTTTCTCCGCTCGGGTGGCGGCGCTGCCTTCCCGCTCTTTACTACACAGATGTATAAGAAGCTGGGCCTGCAGTGGGCGTCGTGGCTGCTGGCGTTTATCTCCCTGGCTATGGTGTTGATTCCGTTTGTGTTTTACACTTATGGAAAGCGCCTGCGACAGAGGTTCACAAAGAATTAATTTTAGACTTGAGTTTTGTATACTATGGCATAGTTGTTTCAATGGGGGGGGGGGGGGGGGGGGTGCTGTGAGCATCTTCTTGCTTATCATCGCATATTGTCACATCATAATATTAGTCTCTTATACATATATTTAGAACAATATAAACGCATTGAATTCTCTATCCCAACAAATCCATCAATCGCCATGAGAATTCACTGAATCCAATCCAAATAATCGAACCCCCAATCCTACTGCTGCTTCTCCTGATCAACAGTAACAACCTCCCCAGCAGCAATCTTCTCACTAACCTCATCCTTCGCCTTCAACGACTTCTCCAAATCAGGCCGCGCCTTGACCAGCAAATCGGCCACCATACGGGCGAACACCGCCCGCCCGGTGGGGCTCAGATGGACCTGGTCATTCGAGTTGAGGTCGTAGCTGGCGGAGCCTTCCTTGCCGATCTTCTGCACGTAGTTCCTGCTGGCGGTGTTCAGGTCGATGAAATCCACGCCGGCGGCCTTGGCGGCTGCGATGGCTTTCTCGCGCTGTTGGGCGAGGCTGTCGACTAGGATGTCTTTTTCGAAGGAGCGGACTGTGAGGGGGGTTATGAGGATCTGTGTATATTAGTTGGTGCTCTTGGTCGGGTCTTCGGTCAAATATGATGGAGAGAACAATGAAAGAGGGAAAACATACCGGCGTCCCCCCAGCCTTCTTAACATCCAGCGCCATATTCTTCAAATTCTCCTCGAACCCATGCAGCGAGATACCCGAATTAACCTTATGGTCATTATGACCAAACTGGATCGTCACGATAGGCTCGTGGTCAACCTTGAACTCGGTCGTGTTAGAGATCACCTGGTCCCACAGGCCCTCCTCGCGGTAAGAGACAGTCGTCGCACCGCCCTTGCCCCAGTTGATGCCGTTGTCGGGGTGAGACGTCAGCGCGAGCAGGCCGTCGCCCCAGCCGGTGTTGGAGGCGACGGTGGAGTCGCCGACTAGGAGGTAATAGGGGGGTTTCTTGGTGTCGCCTCTGTTGGGGTCGATTGCGTTGGGGGCGTTTTCGGGCGTGGTGATTACTATGCTGTCGTCTAGGGTATCGTGTTCTGGGATGGTGATTTCGTCGGTGGTGCTTCCGGGGGCGAAGCGTGCTTCGGCGTGCGCTAGGGACGTTGCCAGGAGGAGGAAAATGCTAGATTTCATGGTGGATGGATATGTATATTTTCCTGTCGTTTCGTATATTGAGATACTGGTGCTGTTATGAGTGATGGATGAAAGATAATTCTGTCGCGAGAGGTGACAGACGGGTCATATATAATATTTACTATCTCAGCCTTTGCGCACCCAAAAGATGCCCCCACAGGACCCTTCCTACTCAGTCCAATTCGTATACGATCGACTTCCTAGCCTTGCGAAGGTTAAAGGAACGCCAGCGGACTCTGCAGTATAACAACCCCATTCGGTGAATGATAATCGCCCCGCTGGAAGGCTGTAAACAGGACGCCTTAGCGGAAATATGGATCGTGATCGGCACGAATCCGCTCCATCTTGGCAGTCAGGATCAGTGCGTGGCAGGGTAGGTTTTGAAGGATTTGAGTGGACAGTTGCGTGTCGGAAGTATTTATACTCCGTCTTCGCTGGAGTTGCGGGTTACAGTCAGAGCACTATAATCAGATAGGTATAAACGGGGAGAGAAATGCGCAGGGTCGGTTGTCGGATCGAGAAGTATACCGACAGGAGGCGCCCGCTAACTAAGCCTCGATTCCTGCAGGGTCTAAGAATCCTTCTAGGAGATCAACATGCGTAGCCTTGTTCCATAGGCTATGACAGGTACAAGTGCCCGAGTACCCGATTATGTGGCTCAATCATCTGAGAGGAGTTCGCCATGCTATTAATGTGGAGGATCGGTGTCATGCTTGGCTTATATTTGGCTCGGTTGTCGTACCAAACCGCGATTGTTATCCACGGCTTAGCCCCCACGACCGGGCCGGGGCTTTCTCTCTGGGTTTCCAGCCCACTGGTGTCGATGTTTGGTCAGGAAGAGATAAAGGGTTAATTTCGTAAGACAGCGCTATGGATGCAGTACACCCTGACAGGATCCATGTACGCGCCGATTGAATATCTTTTGGGCCTAACCTCTGTCCTAGTGAACTTCGGGGCGCACGACACTCCAGTCTGGCATGACTATTGAACTGTACTGCTCTCTAAAGAGGGGTCTCATGCGTTTCATACCCCTGTTCGCATCCTTCAAGGGATGTGGCATCACATCCTTGTGTGTTTGGTCGCATCATCCAGGTAACATGTGTTGTTCACTTCTGTGATCAACATGCCTATGAAAAGCTGAAATTGGACATGGCGGATGATTTTCATATTGGCAGGCAATGTGCTGCTCGTCTATCAGCATGCATGTCCCGTTCCATAGACGGCCAGTTCTGTTTACTCAGAGATGACGGCTGTGGGGACTAGGTCCACCATCTCGGGCATGACCGGAAAATCAAGCCGACATTTTGCTGGAAGATGTTCAACAGGGAGTAATTGAACAACTCCCAGTCTGCGTCTGAACAAATCCAATGAATTCAACTGTCCACCATAAGACGCTACCAATCGTGTACCATTTCCAACAGGCCAGAAGAAGGTGTCTGTCTCTTGATGAGTGTCAATGAATTACAACGTGTCGATATAGTCGCTGAAGTGGCCATTCGCCTGTCATCTGCAGCACATCCAATGGCGTTGATCGGAAGACAGTGCATTTGTAGGTCGACGGCGCCCGATTATCGATCGTCCGCTTCGGCGAGGCTATCACCTGCCTTTACCCTGCACCCGAACATTGTGTTCGTTTTCATCTATTCCACGAGACAGTTCTCCATCCGTCCAACATAGCGTGAGACGCATGCTGTGATCAAAAGTTGATGCCCTCAAATACCCCAGCCCAGACGGATGCCATCCCGTCTCAGATAGGCCCCCTTGCTCTCGGAACGGACCGTTCCACCTTCCCTTTATCCATGGAAATCTGACACTTCGATTGGCCTTGGATGACTTGAAGATTGCCTCAAATACGGTAAAAGATAATTCCTTATCAGACTAAACCACCAGTTGATATCAGGGGACACCGTGAATGGTTTGATATATTTCGCGACGTCAATCAAAGCGTTATATATCTTGGGTCGTCCTGGATGCAGCATCATTCAGCTCATGCTAATCATGCAGTAGCAAATTATAGTCGGTGTGCTCTGACATTATCTGCAAGGGCATGATCAATCTTGTCGACCATAGTTAACGATTGCAGACCTTCTCATCCCCAAAGATCCATCAGATGTTGGAGAGTAGATAACACGCTAGTCCTTTTTCGGAATTCTAGGCAGAAAGGGTCACGTGGTCTGGTGCCTGACTCGGGGATGTGACGGGCCAATCACAGCGCGGCGAGCATGCAGCCACCGACATGGGGGGCCTAATCGCTCAGGCCCAGACACGAGAGCAACAAGCGGCAGTCACGAGTATTTATACGAACACCATGTCGTCTTCTCCGGTGGCTTCTCTCTGCTCGCGCAGACTCAATTTGCTTCCTATCTGTCGTTGCTTCGTTCCAATTCCACCGACATAATGTCGTCCAGCTTCAAAGACATCCACGTCACTGCGAGCGGGTCTTTCTCCGGATATACCCAAGGTTGATACGGTACACACCAAAAGACGCGCAAACTGAGCTGACCAAGACAGCGGAAATTTCCAAAATCGTCAAGAATTTGGGGGGATCATACCTCTACGGGGTGGAAGATAACTGTACCCATTTCATCACCAATCAGAGAGAGGTCGACCGGAAGAACTCCAAGTGTGGGTGGCCTATCTGTGTTCAGCTCTCATGCAAGCATACTGACAGCCCTAGACATCAAAGCGATCAAGGTCTACAACTGCGAGATCGTATCCATCGACTGGTTGATCGAGTCACAAAAGGAGGGCAAGCCTCTGGCCGTCGACGACTACGCACTGGGCATCAGCAAGGACAAGGTCGACGGGAAGAACAAGGCGAACGGCACGAAGGAAAGCCCGAAGAAGAAGCGTACGCTTGAAGAGGTCCTTCACGAGGATGTAGACGGAGACGATGATGAGGATAGCGCCCGCAAAAGAGTCAAGGATGCTCAGACAGTCGGCTCTAAGAAGTTGAATATCCCCGTGGACGAGGCGTGCTTTCTAACCAGTAACTACCCCTGACTGACACGAAACACCGCCATCGGACGTTGCTGACAACGCATCTCGCGCCTAGACCGCTCGGTGTACATTGATGACGAGGGGTTGATCTGGGATGCCGCGCTGAACCAGACCGTGGCAGCCGCCAACAATAATAAGTTCTACCGCCTTCAGCTGCTGGTCGACCCCGCGGGACAGACCTTCTCAACGTGGACGCGCTGGGGCCGCGTCGGTGAAGTCGGTCAAAGCGCATTGCTAGGCGATAACGCCCTGGAGACGGCGAAGAGGGAATTCGAGAAGAAGTTTAAAGCCAAGTCGGGCCTGTCGTGGGAGAAGCGGCTGGACCCCCCGAAGAAAGGGAAGTACACTTTCATCGAGCGCAACTACGAGGAGGACTCGGACGGCGAAGATGACGAGGCAGGGGGGAAGAAGAAGAAGGGGGAGGAGGAGAAGCGTCCGCCCGTACAAAGCACCCTGACCGCGCCCGTCCAGGACCTCATGTCGTTCATCTTCAACAAGAAACACTTCATGTCCGTCATGGCATCCATGTCGTACGACGCATTGAAGCTCCCCCTGGGCAAGCTGAGCAAACGCACCCTCCGCAACGGGTTTCAAATACTGAAGGACCTGTCGGAGCTTGCCGGCAACCCTGCACTGGCGCCGCTAAAGTACAACAGTTCGTGTGCGACGGCGATGGCAGACCTCAGCGATCAGTACTTCACTACCATCCCGCACGTCTTCGGCCGCAACCGACCGCCCGTGCTGAACACCGACGCGCAAATCAAAAAGGAGATCGAGCTGCTCGAGGCCCTGACCGAGATGGAGGTCGCGAACACCATCATGGAGTCCAAGCGGGAGGATAACATCCACGAGCTGGACCGGCAGTTCCAAAGCCTGGGCATGGAAGAGATGACAGCCTGTAAGTTGGCTCGACCCCGGTACACTCGACCGCACTAATATGGACAGTGGACCACACGTGCACCGAGTTCCAAGAGTTGCTCAACTACCTCCAGCAATCACGCGGCTCGACGCACCGCATGGGATACCAGGTACCCCCAACCAAACGCATTCCTTCCAATCCACCACACATCAACTAACTCCAGCAGATAATCAACATCTTCCGCATCGAGCGCCAAGGCGAAACCGAGCGGTTCGAATCCTCCCCCTACGCCGACCTCAAAAACAGCAACCGCCGCCTCCTCTGGCACGGATCGCGCAGCACCAACTTCGGCGGCATCCTCAGCCAAGGCCTGAGGATCGCACCCCCCGAAGCCCCCGTCAGCGGCTACATGTTCGGCAAGGGCGTCTACTTCGCCGATATCTCGAGCAAGTCCGCGGGGTACACCTGCTCCTACAACAGCGGCGGCACGGGCCTGCTACTCCTGTGCGACGTCGAACTGGGCGACCCCATGCTGGAACTGAACGATTCCAACTACAACGCCGACTCCGAGGTCAAAAAGGCCGGCAAGTACGCTACACTCGGCCGCGGCAGCTCGATCCCCGGCGCGTGGACGGACGCCGGCTGTGTCCATGATAGCTTGCGGGGGGTGCAGATGCCTGACTCGTCGGTTGCGACTGCGGCTAGGAAGGGACCCAGTGGGCTGTGCTACAATGAGTATATTGTGTATGATGTGGCGCAGATTCGACAGCGGTATCTGTTTCAGGTGAAGATTAACTAGTTGTGGCTCACTTCAGTTTTTTGAGGCATTGGGAGTTACTGTACATCAGGATGGGTATAGCGTTGCTATTGCAGTCCATTCATTATTCAATTTCTAATCTTGTTCTTGAGCGACAACATTGTAGGACAGGGTATAAATCTATCTAGAGCGCAGTCTAATATCTATCTATCTAACATGAAAGTTTAAAGGGTCATAAGAAAGAACACAACTCAAGCGCTGTCTATACATAACTCAAGCCCCCCTGCGAGGCGCGCCGCGTCCTCTACCGCGGCCTCCCCGCCCGCGACCACCACCACGCCCACGCCCACCAGACTTCTCAATCCCACCACGCGCATCTCTCCCGGCACCAGGGCTCAACGCATCGCGAGTCTTGTTTCTCGCACCGCCACGACCAGACCGCGGGGCCAGACCATCGCCGTCCAAGTCGCGCGCACCACTCCCGTAGTTGAACCCAGGAATGCCCTTCATGCCCATCTTGCCGACGACCTTCCGGTCCATGACAGGCGGCTCAGGACACGCCATACCCTTCACAGCGAGCTCGTTCGCAACCTGCACCAGACCGGGCTTATCCAGCCGCAGCGGCTTCAGGAAGCCCGAGCCAGCCAGGAACCCGACGTAGGACGAGTACGCGCGCTGCTTGGTGGACTCCTCGACGCGGTGCATCGACGAGGCGACACCGTTGCGGACCTTGGGGGTAGCCGCGGTGGCGTGCACGGCGTCGGCCTCGGGATAAGGCTTGATGGGCAGGTGGCGGTTGTTGCGCAGGAAGAAGGATTCCGGCTCGGTGAGGAGCACGATGGCGCGGCCGTCGGAGCCGGCGCGCGCTGTGCGACCCACGCGGTGAACGTATTGCTCGCCGGAGGCCGGGATACCGACTTGGATGACCAGGTCCACGTTCGGGAAGTCCATGCCGCGGCCGATGACGTCGGAGGCGAAGAGCACGCCGGCGCGGGCGTCCTTGAATTGGGTGGTTGTGCGCGTGCGCGCGCTCTGGTTGAGGCGCGAGTGGATCTCGAAGACGGGGAGGGTGGTGAGGCCTTGGGAGAAGGCGCGGGCCATGAGTGCGACGAGGTTGGCCGTTACGCCGAAGACGATGATCTTCGCGTTGGTGCGGGCTTCGCGCTCGAGGAGCGCGGCGAGGGTGTTGAAGGTCGACCCGACGTTGTCGATTGGCATGTGGTATTGCGGGACGCGCTCGTGGGTGGGAGCTTCGTCCTTGGAGATTGTGCAGAGGGTGTGGTAGCCCGGGTTGAGGACGACGTTGACGACGTCGCGGACGCGAGGCGGGACCGTCGCGGAGAAGCACATGCCTTGCCATTTGGCGCTGGCCTTGGAGGGGATGAGCTGCAGGATGGCGCGGATGTCGGCGAGGAAGCCGCTGTCGAGCATGGTGTCGGCCTCGTCGAGGACGAGGGTGCGGATGTGAGCGAGTTTGCGCGCGGGCGCCGCCTCGGACAGGTAGTCCTTGAGACGGCCGGGGGTGGCGACGAGGATGGAGGGCGAGCCCTTGAGGAAGCGCGAGAGGGCGGAGGCGCGCGCGGTGCCGCCCACAGCGATGTGGCACTCCAGACGTTGGGCGAGCGTCGCCGTGAGCTGGTCGCACGACACGGCGATCTGCTGGGCAAGCTCGCGCGTCGGCGTCACGATGAGGATGCCGACTTGGCCTGGGGGCGGCGCGTGGCCGTGCAGCAGGCTGTGGAGCGCGGGGAGCAGGAAGGCCAGGGTCTTGCCCGTGCCGGTCTTAGCCTGCACGAGGCAGTCGCTGCGCCAGGTGGGGAGCTCAGTCAGGACGCGGTGCTGCACCGGCGTCATGGACGTGAAGCCCATCGCATCGATGGCTTTCAGCAGCTGGGGATCCAGCTTGCCGGCCATGCTGGCGTACGGCGGGGTGCCATTGTCGGGGGAGGAACTCATCAAGGTGGTTCCGGGGGTTTCAGGTGGTAGGGGGGGTGGTAAAGGATGTGCAGCTCATGTAGGGACGCCGGTCATGTTCTTCTCAGTCTATCGTGTTGATCGACGACAAAATGAGGAAAAATTGATAAAAAAGAAAGCAGAGACTGCTGGGATTAGGTAAGCATGCAGCGATCGGCAGGCATGCCAAGGCGCTAGGCCATATCGGGAGTGTACAGCTGACTCAGCGACTAGGATAAACCCCTGCATTATGACCCTGCATTATGATTCCTGGATGCGACGATGTTTCGCATGGAGATGGAGACGCCATGTCCAATTGGTCTCCGGAAATCCCAGGGGGCAATCAGAGACAGGAGGGTCAGATCAGACCACGCTGACCGGGGTCTGCATATTCTCCGACAACCCCCCCTGCCACCGGCTGTCACGAGAACCCCACCACGGCCAGGACGTCCCATCCACCACAGCGTTGGGCTGTGGAGGACGTGCTGGTGGTCCACAGTTGCATTCTGTTGTTCACATGGTGGTCGAGGAAACATCTCTGCTCCTACTTCCGTGGCTATCGATCATCAACAGAGTATAGGGGTTCGTATACGGTTAGCCTAACCCTAACCGAGATTGGCCCCATTCACAAACCGGATTTCCCCCCGACAGGACCGAGGCTTGCGGCACAGGACCTCGATGTACTCTCCGAGCATGGACGCCATGCCATTAGCTCCAGTAGCGGATGACAGGAGGAGACAACAGGAGGGGGGTCAATGGTACGGATCCGGGGCAAGATGCAGATGACACGGGACCATGATTGGGAGACGGAAGTCCCTGGTAAGTGGGGAGGGGCCCGTTTCGCGGTGTTACTTTTCCCTTCGGTGCTGATCGACATACTGGCGTTTGACGGTTTGAAAGAAGTAGAAGGAGGGGTTATCTGGAGCTTCCCACCCTGTGTCCGCCCACCAATAGTTGACCAGAGAGGACCTGTCAAGTCAGGCCCGGTGGGAGGAAAGCGTCCTGCGGAACGTGAACCGTTTGCCCTAGCTGCACGCTTAGAGATAGACTAGCGTGCTGTCGCCCCGAGAAACCCAAAGGATCGTCGTGGTGGGAATGTGGTCCATGGGCCACACCCGACCATGCGCCGCGAATCAGCGCCGGGTCGGCATCGTAGCCAGCTAGTACTTTGGACAAATTGGGTCTGGTTCGGACGGCTTATCCCTCTCCTACCGCGTCTCCGCCCCGTAGGTGGTGGTGCTCCACCCGTGGTGGTATTTAAGCATGGCCATGATCCTGACATCCCCACTTCCAACCACACCAAACTCCCTACACACCTCCTCACAATGGCCCCTAAACCCGACGCCGACTTCAACCTGGCCAACGGCCATGGCTACATGCTGGACAGCCACTTCCGCGCTGCCTCGCGCCTCAACCTCCAGCACTACCTCTGGCGCGAGGCCCTGGGCTACGTCGTCCACCCGTCCATCTCGCTCCCCAAGGCCAGCGACGCCCAGGTGGCGATCGCGGATATCGCCTTTGGCACGGGCATGTGGCTCATCGACGTGGCGAAGAAGTACCCGAACGCGGAGCTGAACGGGCTCGACATCAACCTCAGCCAGTGCCCGCCGAGCCCGTGGATGCCCAAGAACATCAAACTGCAGCACTGGAGTCTGTTCGACGACGTGCCCGAGGAGATGGTCGGCAAGTATGACTTTGTGCACGTACGTCTGGTCATCATGGTCCTGACCAACGAGGACCGCACGCGCGCCATGACCAACTTCTACCGTCTGCTCAAGCCCGGCGGCTACCTGCAGTGGGACGACATGGACTCGGTGCGGACGCGCGTCAAGAAGATCGACCCGAACATGGAGACTCCCGCGCTGGACCAGCTGCGCCTGGCGTGCTGGGCGGAAGGCCGCCATGACTGGATGCTGGACTTGCCGGCGCTGCTTAAGGAGATCGGGTTCGCTGATGCGAAGATGGAGCTGAACGATGACGAGGACGATCTGATCCGGCCGTTTGGCGACCAGCATCTGTGTACGATGGAGGAGTTCGGCGATCGGTTGGTGTCTGTTGGGGAGAAGGATGGCGCGAACCGCTTCTATCGCTTTGTGCATGAGTCGGCTGCCGAGGGGCAGCGTGGCGCTGCTTTGTGTATTCCCCGGTTTGTGGTGGTCGCGCGCAAGCCGCCGGTCGCTGAATTGAAGCTGTAAGCGTGTTTTTTTTTTTTTTTTTTGTTTGATGTATATATGGGTTTATCGGTCAATGTATCATTCATAATTATGAAAATTGTCTCCTTATAATTATAGATGACAAATGGGAAGAGCTTCTGGGTTCATTCTATATTCTAAACTGTCCCATCCCCGGTAGTTGGTTTGATATTATATCTGGAGATGGTATTTATCTGGCGAGCAATAGCTGTATCTGGAGATCCAACTGCAATCGTCAAATATTGTCGATGAGAATGTGATTAAACCATATAAGACAATCCAGTCAACCCTAAGCAAGGGTTGTAAAGAATGTCGATCCATTGAAAATTCTAAGATCCAGCGGTATCCGCCCTTATTTCACCCCTTGAGCAGCGCCCCTTGAGCAGCGTTATTATAAACTTAGCATGACTTGCAGGGATCTACATCCTCTATGCGTGTCATCATTCCCTGATTTATATATGGACGTGCTCCGCCGTGCTTCATCTTCCACGCCATATCCCACTCTGGCGATTGACCATAGCAGATCGAAAGCTCCCCCAGTGCAACAAATTGCATCCCTGATAATATTGCGATTCAAAGGACCTCATCTACATAATCGCTAAGTTGAGGATCAGCTAGGGAGGATACATAAGAGAGCCAGTCACTGACGGCAAGGTCAGTATTTGGAAACAACAAGAGAAATGACATTAGCAATGTCTGGTTCCCTCTTGCACGCAGGCGAGGATTCTGATCGAGTGACTGTATCAACTTCCAATTTTACCATGCGTATCTAAGGGGCCATATGCTTCTATCCTGTTGTGATGATGGCTGACAGGAAGGACCCAACCCCCAGTGCGCCTGTAATAAAGGATCCTTAATACTAAGTGATCTTGTTTCACCATTACACCGATGAGGCATCAACTGGCGTGAGGGGCGCTGTGATAAAGTAGTACACTTTCAGTGACTAACCTTGGGTATGTTCTCTAGTATCTCGTTGTGACTTTCATACAATCCGAGCGCAACATGTCTAAAAATGATCGGTGATCCTTGCGACATGTCTAACGCAGTCCCTTGCCGTGTCTATGTGGTTAGGTGTTGGAATAAGATGACACATACCGGTAATAGTGTTGAAGTCCAAATGCTGCTACGTTTTATCTTTGCTTTGCTAGTATTATATATTGTCCTTTCTAGTCAGGCCTCATGTCTATTACCAAAGATTTGGTCCCCGTCAAAACATCTCAATAGACCACCATCGGGAGCACCACTCGCCGATCCCCCTCTCCGTCAAAGCATCGTTTATGGCCGCGTCTAGACGTTTATCGTCGGATACCAACTGCGCCAAGCCACTTGGTGTATGCGTCGCCGCGAGATTGATTTTCGGGAAGGTTGGAGGGCGTGTTGGCCGTCCGGCTCCTCATTCTGTGGTCATGTCAGCATCATGGGAGGGTGTATCTCACAGATCATCCTCCCGTCCAGGTTGTATTCCATAACGAACTGCAGGGTGGGGACATACACCAGCGTCAATAAACCCTCATCTGTTCACTCAACAATACAATTAATATAACTAAAGACACCTGATCATCTCTGAAATTTCCCCGCATTTCCAGAACCAAACTAGTCATTAAACCAATCCCAACGCGTGTCTAATTCAGCCCGCCAACCTCCCCATCACCGCCACAACCACCCTAGTCTACACAATTAGCTGGGAACACCTCGGTGTAATCCTTTCACATGAACCCCATAATCCCCCCCTTGCTGAAGTATAAGCAACAGACACAGATGATAATCCCCACAATAGTGCTCCCAGAATCTCCATCCCAGTCGATCAAACCCACCCAGCACCCCATCATGATCTACCGGGTTACCCACCAGAGCAGCGAGACGAACTATACCCAAAGCCGACACGGCACGGCCTGAATCTGTCGCAGGGATCGGGCAAACTAGTCCAAGAAACCAGCGTGACAAGTCTACGCCAACGCCTTACGCCATCCATCCCAGCAATGAGAGGCCTTTCTCGAAGCGAACCCCGCATTCGTGGATCTGCGGTCTTGGCTTCGTGCGGTGCGGACGAGATAAGAACTGTGTTGTCTGGCTGTCGCCTTCATTTCTCCTTTCTTTCTGTTTCTGTCTTCGACTTCTTCGAGACAGGAGAATGTAAAACGGTGTTCAGCGTGTTTTACGAATCGGCGACGAAATGGGCCACCAAGATGGAATTGAGGCCACCGTCGTCTTAGATGGCGAGGACAGCCAGACGACGTTGACTCTGCTGGCTGCTGTGAGAAAGTTTCCGCGGATTGTCGCGTACATCTTCGCTGTGTGTCCTGCGATTCTGTTGTTCGGGTTCGACATGGTTATTGTTAGCACGCTGACTGCCATGCCGGGGTTCCAGTGAGTGGTCCTGGTCTTGAGCGGTAAAGAGCATGTATAGTTAATAAGGTGCACAACAGAGAAGACTACGGCGTGAAATACGGCGACAAATACATTCTACCCTCGTCGTGGCTAGGCGTGTGGACAGCGGCGCCCAGCATCGGCAACGTCCTCGGCGCGGGCGTCGCAGGTTGGGTATACGACAATTGGGGACGGCGATTCTCGCTGCATCTAGGCTCGTTCGAGTCCGCGCTGGGCATCGCCGCTTGCTTCTGCTCGGCCTTTTCACCCGACCCCGACACAAGGCGCGGGATCTTCCTGCTCGGAAAATTGATCGAGGGCGTTGCGGCGGGGCAGGTGATCTGCACGGCGCAGACGTATTCGTCGGAGATCGCCCCGCTCAGTCTGCGGGGTTCGACACAGGCGCTGATTCCTGTTATGACAATGTTGGGTCAGTTGATCGGGGGTCTTGTGGTTTTTGGGTGTTTGTCGGTACCCGGACGATGGGGGTATCTGATTGCGCTGGCGTCGCAGTGGGCGCTGTCGCTGCTGCTGGTCATCACCGCGGTGTTCATCCCCGAGAGTCCGCCGTACTTGCTGCGCAAGGGGAAAATCGACGCCGCGCGCCGGTCGCAGCGACGACTGCATGAGAAGAGCGTGGATACTGACGCGCAGGTCGACAAACTCTTGCTGCTGCTGGAGCAGGAGCGGCAGAACAGCCACGCGACGGCTGGATCAAGCATCACCTTCGCCGATTGCTTCAAAGGCACTGATTTGCGACGTACGGTCATCGTCATGATCGCGCACCTCATGCCGCAGTTTTTCGGGCTGGGGCTGATGTCCAACGCGAGCTACTTCGCCCAGACGATTGGTATGAAGCCGAATCTCAGCGTGCTGATCCTGATGGCGGGGATTGCGGTCGGGTTGATTGCCAATATCATCTCTGTTTGGACCATGTCCGTGGCGCGACGTCGACCGCTCATGCTGGTCACTCTGGGGATCTGTTTTGTGCTGTGGACGCTGATTGGGATCTCGGGGTGGTTCCCAACCTTGAGCTCGACGATTTGGTATGTTCCCTCAAGAGTAACACAATATAGACCTTGAAGGAAACTATGTCTAACTTGAAGTATAGGGTCACTGCAGCCTGCATGATCTGCATCATCTTCGTCGCCGGCAACGGCATCTGGCCAGCCTCAGTCCTCGCCGCAGGGGAGACGTCCTCCCTGCGACTGCGGGGTCCGACGCAGGCACTGGGCTGGATCATACACAGCATTACGGCGTGTGTGTTTGCCGTCATCCTCCCGTACATCTACAACACCGATGAGGGCAATATCGGCGTCAAGACGGGGTTTGTGTATACCGCGTTGTGTTTGATCAGCTTGGCACTCGTCTGGCTGTACATTCCCGAGATGCGTGGACGGTCTGCGGCAGAGTTGGATATGATGTTCGCGCTAAGACTGCCTACAAGGGCGTTCCGGCATTGGACGCCGGAACAGGGGAAAGTGGGTGCTTAGTATTATTGTGTGGGGGTTTTTGCGTTGGAGTTATTGTTTGGGTTTGGTGGTGGCGATATTCCCTCGGCGTTTTGTACTTTCAATGCGGAGTGTGGCAGGGTTCATTACAACTGGGGTATATATCGATATGGATGAAATGAATGTAGCATATTGTCTGCTATTGTATTGGCTTTCGAGGTGTACAAGACAAGCCATGTTCCAAACTTCATGTCAAAGTGGGCCGTACCAGGACGTCCAACTCAATCTTGCCACCCTCCCATAACTAAATTCAATCGAATCACTCTGTATGTGATGCTTCATCTATGCACATAATAGATACATCCGTATACGCTGTCTTCCTCCATCCCCGTACCTCATCGTTAATTAAGATCGACGAGGCCACCTATACACCCCTCGATTAGGGCTAGCCCCCGCTTCCCCGATCCACATCGCATCTTTACCGCGGAAAGTCTGTCGAATTACCCCATCGCTGACATTTCTATCGAGTAATCCCGACCCAAACTGCCCAGTCCGACTGTATAATTGGCTGCTCGGTTCCAGATTATATTCCCCGCAATCCACTGCAGTTGCGATCGGGTAAGAACCTGCTGGTGCTGTCTCGGGTGAGGGTGCCGGTAGTCTTCAGCGAGGGGTTGCGATATCAGTTTAGCTGTAGACTGTTTATGACTCATGTCATGATATTGTATCTGTTTACAATATTGTGAATGGTGACAGTGATGTTTGTATAACATCTAATCAACAAAATGGTCGACATCTCCGCGAAGAGAAGAAAACTGGATACTCCCGACCCAGCCCTAACCCAACCATCCGCCTTTCGCAACGTCTCCTCCTGCCGACGGTGTCGTCTGCGTAAGGGTCGCTGCGATCAGCGTCTTCCTCGATGTCGACCCTGCGAGAAGGTCGGCGCGCGCTGTATCAGTTACGATCCGATCACGCGCCGCGAGTTTCCGCGCAGTTATGTCTACTTTCTTGAGACCCGCATCGCATATCTGCAGAGCGTGCTAGTGAAGCATGAGATTCCGTTTGAGCCAGAGGCCGCTTTCGACGAGAAGCAGATTGCGATGGCGACGTCACCGACCGCTGAGATACACCCTGTTTTCGATTCGGATGCAGAGAACTCTTCCAATATAGAGCCCAGCCCAGCTGAACAGCCAGTGGATAAGGACGACAACAATAGCCGCCACAGCAGCAGCAACAGCATCCTGCGCAGCGCCACCACCAACACCACCAGCGCCCTCCTCGAATCCATACCTCCTAGCAATCGAGCCCTCTCTCCCACGCGCTCGTCCCTCCCAGACCGCGACCTCGCCAACCGCCTAGTCCAGCTCTACTTCGAGCACGCCAACCCGCAACTCCCCGTCCTGCACCGCGGGGAATTCACCGACCTACTAGCGGCGACATACGCCACGCCGGACACCGCACGGCCGACGCGCACTCTCTTCTTCCTCTTCATCGTCTTCGCCATCGGCGCCGGCATCGTCTTCGAAGACCGTCGCGAGGACGCAAACGAGCGCGCTAAACCAACAAAAAGCCAACCAGAAGCATACCACGCGGCCGCAATCTCCCACCTCCACTCCCCCTCCTCATCAACCAACGACTTCACTCGCCTCGAATCCCTTCAAGCCGTCATCCTCCTCGCGCACTTCGCCCTCCTCCGTCCTGTTGCCCCAGGACCCGCCCACACAGCGAGTCTCGCCCTGCGAACCGCAATCGACATGGGCCTGTACATGGACCGTCACGATGATCCCCACCCCACCACTACTACCACAGTATCAACACCAACGAAATCCACATGCTGGACACCCCTCGACCAGCGTCGCCGTCTCTGGTGGTGCGTCTACAGTCTCGACCGCCTCATCGCTCCCTGCACGGGCCGCCCCTTCGGCATCGCGGACCAGGTTATCTCGACTGGGTTTCCTGCTATCCCTGCGGACCAGGCGATTCGTCAGGCGGGGTGCGTGCCTTGCTCGAAGTATATCGCAAGGCATTATTTTCAGCTGCGCGTGTTGCAGTCGGAGGTGCATGAGGGGGTGTTGGGGTATTGTGCGGCTAGAGGGAGGGATTCTTCTTCTTCTGCTTTTTCTGCTGCAGCTTTTTCTGGTGATGTAACTGCTGCTGCTGCCTCCTTTCCGTCTCCTCCAGTAGGAGATGATAGCGATAGTCACAGGACCAATGCGTCCCGCTTCCTGAAAAAGCTAGGAGTCCGCTCGTTCAGCGAGTGGGTAGGCAATGTCCGCACAAGATTAGACGCATGGCGGGCGCGCGTGCCTGTCGTCAGACGTCCCGGCGCGTGGTTCCCTGCTGCGCTGTTGGAGCTCGACTACTGGTTGACGGTAAATTTTCTGTACCGGGGGAGTGTGCGCGTGCCGGGGGGTTTGGCTTGGGATTCAGACTTGGGGTTCGGTTTGGGGCTGGGTGGTCGGCCTGGGGTTGATGAAAATGGGGATGAAGATGAGGATGAGGAGGATGAGAATGTGTCTATTGAAGTCGCAGAAGCAAGTCAGAAAGTGCTGCAGATATACCGCATGATGCATCATGTGCGGCTGGTCAACTATACTTATCTGGCGACGCATAGTATTTTCATGGCTGGTACGTCCCCCTTATTCCTACCGCTCGCCTTTGGTATATCCGTTTCTGACGTTTATTTTGTACGCAGGCAGCTTCTTCCTCTTCACGATCTGGAACTCACCTCTCGTGCGCAGTCGCCTGGTATTATCCCTCCCATCATAGTCCATATATTATAAAGTATCACTAATCCTCGCCAGACCCTCGACGAAATAGACTACACCCTCCTAGCAGGCACGTCCGTCCTCACCGACATGATCGACAAATACCCGCACGCGGAATCCTGTCGCGATGCGCTGGCCCGCATGGGCGTCGCTACCGTGCAGATGTGTTTGTCGACGGGGGGATTCCGCACGGATTCTGTTCAAGATGAGGGTGGGAACGTGGGTTCTTCCCAGGAGGAAGGTCTATCGAATCAGAATCGTGACTCTGGTCGACGGCAGGTTGAGAGGGACCCTGGTTCAGGCAGTCTGTCGCCTGTTGGGATGAAGTCTGTTGGTTTGGCTGGTTTGGGACACGGTGGGGATGGGCAGGGTGATGGGGTCAGTCCGTTGAATCTGGATTTTCTGGATTTGGATCTGGACTTGGATGTGGATGTGGATGTGGATGTGGATGTGGATTTGGATATGGGGGCGGGGTTTGAGGGCGTTGGGCCTGTGTCTTGGGTTGTGGATGGGATGGAGGGGGAGGGTGGTATGGAGTCATCGTTATTGAGTGCTGCGTCTGGAGGCTGAAGTCTGATATCCTCATCTGGTATTGGAAACTCAGCAATACATAATCATAATCAACATACTAAAGAATCTGTCACAACCATAAATCCCGATGCTCTCACCGTGAATAGTACACAATTTACCCATACCTCACCATATCCAACACCATCCGAAATACCCTAAAGACAAAACAAAAGCCAATACTAGAAAAAGAGAATGAACTCACTGCGCCGCCCTAGCAGACCCACGGCATCCACACCAAAACCTCACACCAGCATTCCCACGAACCGCCATATGATTATCCCCACAACTCAAACACACCATACGGTTCCTCACACTCGTATCATACCGCAGAACAGCCCCGCAAATATCCACAGCCAGCCCATCCACCTCGACCATCATCCTCTTGAAGCGCTCATCCTGCAGCAGTGGCTCAATATGCTTCACCAAGCACTTCGCCACCGCGGTTCTCAGATCTGGAACAGTGGCGTACACCTCGTCCAGCACGTCCAGCAGCACGGCGTGATCGTGCAGTTTGTCTACGGTCAAGCTGAAGGCCTGTTTCGAGGCGTACCGCAGCGAGGGGACGAAGAATTTGTCGGCGACGGTGTACTGCGTTATGTGTGCGACGATGGCTGCTTTGTGCGCTTCTATGTTTCCTTCGCTGTTTGTGGTGCTGGTGGCGGCTGTAGCTGCGTTTTGCGCTTCGGGGGTAGAGGCGATGGTGGGATTGTACACCCCGGTGTACATGTACTCCAGCATATCGGAGATGGTGGTTGGGTCTTCGTCCTCGAGGGTCACGTTTGTAGCGGTTGCTTCCTATTTGATCGGTTCTTTAGTTCGGTTTCTTCCTTTGCTGTAGGGTTGGGTGGTGGGTACGTGAGCGGGTGGATGGTTCTTACCTTCCATTTACCCAGGAACATGGTGTGGAAGTACCCAGACTGCGCGGCTAGAATGATCCTGGAGACGTTGAACTGGGTATCGCCTACGATGATGGTGAAGTCGGAGAGCTTGCCCGATTCGTGGATGCTGTTTCAGTTAGTTTCGCTCCGGTCGGATAGTTCCTAGAGTGGATAGCCTTACATTGCGAGTCCGTCGTGGATTGCCATATCCGGGGTGACGGTTTGTTTGGTTCTCGCCATTTCCATAGTGTTTTGTGTTTGTTCTTGATGGGGGTGTGCTGTAGATTATGGTCGATGGACGATGGGTGATGGACGATGGGGGGTGGAGGAAGGAAAGTGTAGATGAGCAGTTGACAGCATCGTGAGCTGCTTATATAGCCTGATTTAACTGGCTTTCATTCACTTGATCTTCTTCTGGTGGCAGTGACAGGACGACCTAGATGAGTGAATGTGTTGGACTCACTTTGATATCTATATGTGACACTTATAGATATGACATCATTTGATAGAGCATACAGTGGCAGGCAGTGACTTATAGCACTATATCACTGGCAGTACATCGCTCACTGCCCTAAAATAGTGCACAGCATGTCAGTCAGGCTTGATATATCTGGTATCCCAACTGTGAATGATAATATGTCATGAAAGGAATTACCACCCAGCTATAAAAGATATCATGACACCTGTGTCCGTGGTAATCTTTACATATTATATCACAACATAATGACACAGCTAATATGCACAACCTACAATAACATCACTACCAAGGTTTAGTAAAGCAAGTAACATCTATATTATCTCTAATCTATATCCCCGAAGATCCAGAAGTCATTCGGCCTCGACTCCCCATCCATATCAATAGGTGATAGGGATAGGGCTAACCACCGGCAGTGACACAGCACACACCCGGGCCCCCGCATGATGGACACCAAGAGAATCAACAAAATCCCTAGTTCTGATCCAGCAGTCCACAAAGAAAAAACACCCACCCACCCACACATCTATATATATCCATAAATATAATAATCGTAAATAAAAAAAAGAAAAGGAAATAAAAGGAATGAAAGGTGGACAATGAATGAAAAAGTTTGACGTGGCCACCGCCTATAACCGCGACCGCGACCTGACCGGCCCGGTCAGTGCCTGTCGGGGACGGGGACGCGGAACGCAGCCTGCCAACCTGCAGAGTGCAAAATTTCTTTGCTGCACCCACGCTCGCTCACGTCCGCCGGAGATGATACCCGGGCCACTGCAGAAACCGGATCCCACCGAGCCCACGTAGAGCGGTAAGGAAGATGGAAGAGAGAGAGGGAACCGTGGTGGGATGGCTGGCCTAGTGGATCACCAGGACCCACCTACTCGGCCACGCCAGTTGGCGCCCACGAAACGATGGGTTAATGGGCACTTTTGCAAAGGAAGAGGCAGACTTGATGCTGCTGATGCAAAGGGCGCTTTAGGTTCATTCCTCGTCCCACGCGCGCAGCTGGCCATGAAGCAATGCCCGGCCCTCGTTGTTGGCGAACCCGCCGATCCCGAACGCGGGGATAATGCGGCACATGCGTGTGAGACTGGCTCCGATCCAGTCGCGGCTGACGCGCGCCATGCGGTCGCGGGCGGACAGCGGGTGTGGCCGGTTGTATAGGTCCAGGCCGAAGAGGTGGATTGGGGTGCTGATGAGCTGGATCGAGGCTGGGATGGCCATCTGCGCGATCAGGATCTTGGAGAACTCGCCCGAGGCTACCTCGTCGGGGATGTAGGGGGAGATGATGGAGGGCAGGTTGAAGGATCCGAAGATGGTGAGGCCGTCGCGGAGGAGGAAGGCTGAGTAGGTGGCTAGGGGGATCTTGGACCGGGGCATTGCGCGGAGGATTGCGCTTTTTGGCGCTGGTGGGGTGGTTGTGCGCGGTGCTCCGGCCTGGGGCGTTGAAGTGGGCGTTGGGGAAGCCGTCACTGGTGGGTTGTGTGGTTGGCCGAAGAGCTGGGCGAATTTGACGTCTTTCCAGATCCCGACGGACGAGTTGACGACGAAGGTGGAGAGGAAGGTCGTCAGGCCGGCGATCGCCTGGTCCATGTGTGGGTAGACCTGCGATAAGACCGTGTCTGTTGCGTTGGCCGTTGCAAAGGTTGCCGTGTAGAGGCCCCAGACGAGCAGACTAGGTCGGGAGGTGAGAAAAGTGGCGGGCTGCGTGATGGACAGCCAGAGGTGTCGACGAAATGCCGGGAGGAGCGGTTGATTGTGGGACGATTTCTCAACGACCAGTCTGGTGGTGTGTCAGTCCGGGGTGCGTCGTGGGCATGGGAAGATGACCTAGTACCTGTCGAGAATCATGACGGCGGGCGTCACCAGCGTTGCTGAACCGGCAGCAACGAGCGCATCTGCCGTGAGACATTCCACCAGACGGCTCCTTCGCTGAATCTCGAACGACAGGCCATGACGAGGGTGTAGGTCTTGTGCCATGATTTGACTGTTCAGGCTAACAGTACGCGGGGTGTTCGACCAGTATATGGATCCTCTGTCGTATATCCAACAAGGGGAGAAATTCGAACAGAATGAATTGGGAGATTGAGAAGGAACAAAGACGTATATACCGTGGATGGGCTGGAGACGATTAGGGCTGCGAGTGACGTACGTGCGTGTATACAGTCAGGAGACGGATAAGGGGTACGTATAGTTATATAGGGTAAGAACAGCAGACCCAACCAACAGAGAGGGGCAGCCAGGAGATAAATAGCCAGATCACGTCAGTCCACGATGCCCAACCATCCCACAGCCCTGAATAGTCACGATTCATCGCCCCTCTCCCACCCCCAAATCCCCAAGAAACGGTATAGAGCTGCCACTTCAGTCCGCTGGCTCTCGGCGCGGCCCACCAATCACAGCTCAACCGGGCCGGCAACCCGGGTACCCTCGGGCGCCCATCATAGGCGACTCCAGGCCGAAACCATGTGTAATAAAATCGACTAACAGACTGAATATCGAACAATAATGCCAATGGTACAGGAAAAGTGGACACTTAAGCTTCGATGGCCAGCGGGAGTTCCTGGTGGACCGGGTTCTAGAAGTGTTGATTTGTGCCGGGTGGAGTTGCCCCAAACTGAAGGAGGCAGACCCTGCCCTAAGTTGTTAACTCGCTGAGGCCCTGATCTCCGCATGATCTACCACCGTCGTGCCGGGGTTTTCATGGGTGAAATCGGGTTGAAGTCTGCAGCACTCGCTCAATACCGCCTCTTGAGCGATTTTGTGCAGGCGAGATCTCTGCGGTTGGATCGGAGAGAACCACCATCACACTCGGCAGGACCCGCTGTAAGGACCGTCAACGTGGCCTCCCTGTCATTTGCCCTATCTTGCAACGTAGCGAACACCTGGCCTGAAGATCACTGTTGGCTTTGTGTTGTACAGCATGCTGTCTCCGACAAGGCTTAGTTATAACTCCCCAGTCATTTGCTGACTAAGATCCTATCGAGGTGAGGCTGTTCCTATCTCTTCCTACCTACTCTCCTGTGGGGAAGGCTAGCGGAGGTCCGCTCAACGCCGAGCGCCCTCATCGCCGAAACAATACCACCGGGCAATACGTCGGTTGCTTCTTACAGAGTGAACTCCATTCTGGAGGGTGCACAGCGGTGATAAAGCACGTGATCAAAAATTGGTCGCATTAGAATCTGGCGGCTAAGGTGGCCGATCATCCCAGCAAAGATCTACTCGGAACCTCCCCTCCAACTAAGTGTACTTCCCTTGCAAATGGAAGATGAATGCAAGCATCGACTGGCAAGAAAACGCTCTGGAGAAAGATTCAAGAAAAAAAAGGGGAACAAGGGAAAGGAAAATAAAATAAAATAAAATAAAGAAAAAGAAAAAGATATAAGAAAGAAAAGACAGCTGGCGTAGGCTGCGTGCAAAAACCAGACAGATGTTGAAAGACAAAGATCGCAGTGGTAATCGGGGACACGGCATACGAGCTCACATGATCACGCTGCGGCGGTTAGATGACGTCCAGCTTACCACACAGGGGATACAGGGTGAAAATCCACGTACCAGCACGAGTTCTGTTTCTTGGCCGACGTGTAGAACATCTTGCTCTGCGCGCTCAGCCCCTCACTCTTCGACACCAGATCGTCGATCTTCTCGCCTCGTTCCAATACCTAATCGGTCGGGTCAGCAGCCGCCGGTCGCAACAGGGTCCTCCCACACATACACTCTCGATGGTCTTATGGAGCACGATCTTGGTCTCGTCCAGCTCCTTCTGGATCTTCATGATGCTATCCACCTGGTGCGGGTCCTGGTAGGAGGTAATGTAGGTCTTGAGCGCCGGGAAGGAAACGGGGTCACGTGAGGCCCCCGCATTGGGGTGCTGGGCGAGGAACTCGTCGAGCATCTTGGACAGGATCTGATGGGCGGCCAGGGAGGGGTATTCGTTGTCGCTGATGATCACACCGGCAATTCCCTGGGTGCGAGCGTAGACGTGGAAGGTGAAATCTGCGAGAGGCAAAAGGGGGTCAGGGGTGAACCTCCATCCAGGGTCCACGTCTCAACTTGCCTTGTTCCTGGATATCCTGTCTCTGGCCCTGTTTCGTGCGTTCGGCCACGGTCTTGCTGAACATGGTGGTGAACTCGGAGACGCTGTTTCTGGTGAAGCGCGAGTAGCTGCTCAGCTCGCGTTCGGCGCAGAGCTCGACCGCCGGGGTTTGCGCATTTTGCAGGACCTGGTAGGAGTTAGTGGTGGAAATTTTATCGAACCGGTCGCCGTATATTGAGGGGGGAATAAGAACGCACTCCGATGTAGACGAGCTTCATTTTGAGAGGGTGGTGCGAAATGGATGGACGGGAATAGGTGACGTCGGGGAAAGTTGACAGCTGGGATAGATGAAGTTGCGGGGACAATCCAGAGTGGCCTCACCGCCTTGTGGCTGCCAATGTAATCAGATGAGCTGGCATGTCTGTCCAATACTAACTTTGGTAATAACGACTGAATGTTATATTTAGGTGGTCTTATTGATCAATGTAGTGGGATATTATAGAAGATTTTTTTGATCTTCACTGTTAATGGAAATTTACGTTGGTACTCCTATCGGTAGAGATATGTTGTAGAGATATATCTTGGGGTAATACGTGCGTCGCGCAAGGAATCAAGAACAATCAGACGCATTCAAGGAGAATAAATGAAAAGCATAAACAAAAATAGGAGCATTTAACCATCTAATCTTTTTGCATTATTTTCCATCCCCTGGGCGAGAGAACCAATTCTATACTAAAAAGATGATACATGGTAGATCTAACTATAGAACCTCCAAGAAAGATCGCAGACATCAAGAAATTCGAGTATGCAATGAGATAAAAGAGAAAGGTAAATCTTGAATAATTAGAAGCTTTAGGAAATTAAAAACAAATATTACTATTGGATTTGACCAAATCTCGTTGGAGAAAAAGGCCCTAATTAGGGCCCACAGCCAGCTCCTCATAGTTATGGCGAGTATACCCTAGGAACAGCCAAATAGACCGAACAATTGCCGATGAGATGCAAGAAGTGACATATACTGTACCCCCCGTGGCTCTATGTCTACGACTGTAACGTCTACTATATACGTTGTCATCGTTCCTCTAGATGAATAGCACGAGTACTGACTTGTTTCAGACTTGGTCAGATGTCCCAAGCGCATACTCCATCGTGTGCATGTATTCCCCATATAACATAACATTTCGGTAATTATCCGAGACCTAGTACCTCAAAGCTGCCTGGGCCAGTTATCTAGTCCCTGATAGGGGTTGGCTAGGTCTTGCTGCAGAGACAACGACAATCCTCTATGATGTCTAGCCACCATCATTCCCGATCTTGACGAAGCCACGCAAAGTATATGGAAGAGCTAGACCGGCCGCTGATGTAGATCTTGGCGTCTAACAGTCCATGACCACTGTGAGACTTGAAACGGGCGAGTCCGCATGCTGTCGGGGCCTTTTTGTTGGTAAGATATAGCATAAGATTAGGTCCCACTCTGGAGGGGAGTGAGAACTAAGATTTCCTTGAAGCTCAGTATATGTGCGAGGAGAAAGAGCCTTAGCTAGCTTTCTTGTGCAGATTGCAATCGCATTTTCCCGGACACTGATCATCAATTGAATGTCTATTGTAATGGCTTCGGCGACGAGGACCTGGTTCTCCGGTTTTCATATAATTGGGACGTAGTGATAGGGAGAGAATGACGTAGTGGCCCGAAGGTTGCTGTCAAAAGGTTCAGTGCTATGATATTTGGAGATTCATTATGACCTGGCTGACTTGGCAAGCTTACTGTAATGATTGAGCACTTGCCTTGTTGTTGGAGTAGAGAAAATGAGATATTGTGAAGGTCTTAGATACTACATCCCTAATTTCGTCTTCATTGAAGCCTAAAAGGACCAAACAAGGACCTGGTGGAGTGTTAGACAGCCACGATCGAATCCTCCTGATTAACCGTGTTTCCGACCATGTGATGCCATGTAGAATGAACCTTGTATCCAATTCAGCCTGAAGCAAATCGGCAATTGATGCTGCCAGGAAAGCCGTGAATAATCCTGGTCCAACACAGATGCCTAGTCAAACACGGGGAAACTCACGAGAACTAACAAATGTGGAGATCTGCACCGCCGATCATTAATCAATTCATCACTCCTTCGATCTAGAATTTCTCCGTTGACACACACTTAAACACCTGTTTCTCCACACGCAGGGGTTCCCTGGCAGATGGCCCAAGTTATATGTTTTATCCACCACCTTAACTGTCGCCAGATATAGGCGGAAATTAATTATCCTTGTACAATGAGAGCGACATTTGCCGCGACAGACCTCGACAGGCCGACTGCCAGATCGCCTAGAACGGTAATAACAGGCCAAAGAGGGGCCTGTCGATCCGTTAAGCCTTAGGGCGCGATGGGCGAAATACCGCAGAGGACGCCCTCGATCTATTTCGATGCCTGCCGTACCTGAATGCAAAATAGCCGGAACTACTCCGAACCCCAGCGCGAAATGTCTCTAATCGACCTAGACTCTGCCTGAAACAGACTGAAACTTGAACCTTCTCCGATCGTCCGAGGCACTGAACCAAATGTCGTAGATTAGCCTAAAGCTTTCCCGTAAACCGACAGGCCTGTGTATGAAGTCATTCGCATGTATAAATGGAGCGCAATTCCTACCACCAGCTGGAATCTGCAACCACCAACTATCACAACACTCATTATCAAGAATCTCTCAAGTCAACAAACCCAGCTTCAGCAATATGGTCTACCTCAAGGCTCTCACGGGCAGTGCCCTCTTCGCCTCTCTGGCTGCTTCGTCCGTCATCGGCGCTCGCCAGGGAACTCCTTCCCTCAATGACGTCCTGGTGGGCAAGGGGAAGAAGTATGTGGGAACTTGCGCCGACGGAGCCCTGCTGACGAGCGCCGAAAACGAGCCCATCCTCAAGGCCAACTTCGGACAGTTGACCGCCGAGAACAGCATGAAGTGGGATGCCACTGAGCGTGAGCCTTCCTTGTCTTGACGATAATCAGCATGCACGGGATCGCACGCTGACAAGTCCGTTCATATCTGTAGCGAGCCAAGGTGCCTTCAACTTTGATGGCGGTGATGCTCTGGTATGTATCGCTGCGTGCAAGTATCAAAATAAGCAGTGTCAAGCTAACGAAACCCAGATGGAGTACGCGACTGCGAACGAGAAGCTCGTCCGCGGCCACACTCTCGGTTCGTATAAGGAAGAAGCACCGCAGCATTCATGTCAGATGCTAATTGCAATCGCTGCATGTAGTTTGGCACTCGCAGCTCCCTGCGTGGGTTGACGCCATCGGCGACAAGGAGACCCTGACCCAGGTGATCAAGGATCACGTCACGGCCGTGATGGAGCACTACAAGGGCAAGATCTATGCTTGGGTGAGGACGCTCCCGTTTAAATAAGTCTGCAAAGCGACCGCTGACAAGGGTACTAGGATGTCGTCAACGAGATCTTTGCTGAGGAGGGCGGGCTCCGTGACAGCGTCTTCTCCCGTGTCCTGGGCGAGGACTTTGTCCGCATCGCGTTCGAGACGGCGCGTGAGGTGGACCCCGATGCCAAGCTATACATCAACGATTATAAGTGGGTGTCTCGTATTTTTGTCAACTGGGAGAATTGAAAGTCCGCTGCGGGGTTACTGACGCTTGCTGCTTAGCTTGGACTCGGCGGATTACGCCAAGACGCAGGGCATGGTCGAATCCGTGAAGAAGTGGCTGGATGCCGGTGTGCCCATTGATGGCATTGGTGAGTTTAATATATTGTCCGTGCCAGATGATGGATAGAATGCTGATGTGAAGAACTTTAGGCTCTCAAAGCCATCTGAGGTAGGGTGCTTGCCCGGTTGTGGACGAGAATATCTATTAACTTCAGGATACAGCGCCGAAGGATTTGGTAACTCGGAGGGTGTCAAGGGATAAGTGTTCCCGAATTACCCAATTAATTGAACAACAAAGCTGACGTAGCTATACAGCTCTGGAGGCTCTTGCCAGCACCGGTGTCTCCGAAGTGGCCATCACCGAGCTTGACATTGCGGGAGCCGCCCCCGACGCCTATGTCAACGTAAGGGATCTCCCTCTTGGAGTCTGGGACGTCACTAATGTTTCCCTTTTAGGCCTTCAACGCCTGTCTCGAGATCGAGACCTGTGTCGGTATTACCGTCTGGGGAGTCTCTGACAAGGTGAGCAAGTCTTCTCCTGAGAACAAACCGCACAAGAAACTAATGGGTGTGTCCTACAGGATTCGTGGCGGGCGGATGAGAGCCCCCTGCTCTTCGACGCCAGCTACCAGCCCAAGGAGGCATACAATGCGCTGATCGCTTTGTAAATGGTGGTAGACGAGGAGGGCCTAGTGGTGGTTGCATGAGATTGGACTTCTGTATATAGCTGACGTGGGGTTGTATCTGCCAATGGACGCTTTTGCTGGGATGCGTGTGCGGGCCATTACCCTAACTCCTTGGCTAGTATAGTGTATATTGGACGGGTCCACTCCGAGAGCCTCGCATTAGATTATAACCTCGTGTCAGTGTATAAGACAGATCATTTCCCAATTCCAATGACTTGCACTATCAACTCCTGCTAGAGATGCAGCCATCGAAATACTAACCGCCCAATATTTCCAGGATGGATAAGCTAACGGACTTGCATACTGGTTGAGGTTAGTGAAACAGCCGTTATATGCAACCATGCCGGTCCTGATCTTGGCCAGTCCTGTCACTACCATGTATTGGTCAAACGACCTGCAGAATTATGATGGCTGTCACCGGGCGAGCCGTGTCCCCTCTTTGGACGCATCCCTGCTAGTATGTCAACGGTCGACGCTGTTGGCATGTTGATCGTCGCCCGCTCCACAAGAGAGACCGGAACAAGAGGGGAGCAGAGTTTCAACCCGTGAGAGCTGTATAACCCCGCTCGAGATGAGGCTGAAAGTGTTATTGTATTTTTCGGGCGCCAACAGGGCATGGATAAATAGAGAGACAACCCCCGCTCCAAACAGGAGTAGAGAACCAAAGATAGTGTGAACACAATGACAGATTATACCGCTGGTTCATCACTGGCCACTGCGGCCGTCGCAGGAGCCCTCTCCCATATCCTCTACTTCAACAGAGGCGAACACCAGCTCTACGGCAACGCATACTTTAAGATTGCCTGGGTGGGGGTCACAGCTGCCATCTCAGCGCTGCATTACACCCAAAACGTCGATTGGAGTGAAGCGACTAGCACCGTCGCCCAAATCTTTGGCTCATACCTCGCCGGCGTATACGGCCACCTTATCTTCTACCGGCTCTTCCTACACCCTCTGAGCCACTTCCCGGGCCCAGTGGGCGCCCGGATATCCTCCCTGTACTCGATCCAATACCGTCGCCAGAACACGCAGGATCTCGTGAAACTGCACCACAAATACGGACCGATTGTACGTAATGGGTCCTCCGATCTCTCCATAGTCCACCCCATGGCCGTTGAAGCCATTTACGGGTCCAAGTCCCGCTGCTCCAAGGCTGAATTTTACGACTTTGCCGCTCCGAACTTCTCCCTGCAGACGTACCGCGACTACGACAGCCACCACCGCCGGCGCCGCGTCTGGAGCACCGCCTTCAGCGATAAGTTGATTCGCGGGTATGAGCAGCGTGTGCGCGTGTACCAAGATAAGCTTATAGACTATCTGGCTAGCATGAATGGGCAACCGGTGGACTGGCGCAAGTGGTCTAATCTGTATAGCTTCGACGTCATGGGTGATCTGGCGTTTGGGAAGGGGTTTGGGAGCATGGAAGCTGGTGAAGAGCACTGGGCGGTTTCGACCATAATGGGCACGATGAATTCCTTCGGGCTGTTCCTGCCGACTTGGCTGATGCGTGTGTTCACTAACATCCCGGGGCTATCATCGGATTGGTGGCGGCTTTTAGCCTGGTGTGCAGAGCGACTCCAAGAACGGATGAGTGTAGGTGCCCCTCTGTTTCTCTCTCCAGTCGGCCATGTCGGGAGCGCCCGTGGTGGTGGTCTTTCTTTGTGTGGGCTAATGTGGAGTGATAGAGTAAATTGGACATCCCGGATATCAGCTCTACGTTGATCGCTGCTTTGGGGGATAAGAAGCCTACTAAGGACGACTGGGGTCTGTTAACTGGGGACTCGCGGTTGATTGTCGTTGCTGGCAGGTGAGTACTTATGAGGACACGGAGACGCATCTACCACAGGAGAGCTTCTAACAACAGTGACAGCGATACGACCGCAGGAACCTTCGTGATCATGCTTCATACATTGCTGAAGCATCCCGCTGAGCTGGAGAAGCTACGCGCCGAGCTAGAGCCGTTCCGCAACGCCAACGGTCACTTCCTGAACTCTGATATAGCGAACCTCGACCATCTCAACGGTGTCATCAATGAGACGCTCCGAATGTATCCGCCTGTGTCGGGGGTACTGCCTCGCAAGACGCCGCCTGAGGGCATCGACATCGATGGCATACACATCCCGGGTAACGTGACAGTGTCGTGCCCTATGTATCCGATGGGAAGATGTAAGTTACCCTAGACAAGGGAGGGCGCGACGAGAACTATACAGGGAAGAAAAGAGCAATAAATACAAGATGCTAACTGGAGCAGCTGAAATTAACTACGAGAAACCGAACGATTTCATTCCAGAGCGATGGTACAAAAATCCCGAGCTGATCAAGCATAAAGAAGCCTTCGCCCCGTTCACAATCGGTGAGTCTAGAACCTTGACACTAGTGCATCAAAGATCGACTATCTTTATAGAGGCAATGATCAACTAACCAAGACGTGATAGGCGAGTACAATTGCATCGGGCGCCCCGTGGCCCTGCTCAACCTGCGCACCACCATGGCCCGGCTGGTAACCGAGTTTGACATCCAGCTGGCGCCGGGTGAGACAGGGGAGAAGACCTTCAAGGATTCGAGGGATAGTTTCGTTATTTACTGGGGTGAACTGAATCTGGTGTTCAACTCGCGGAAGTAGGATTCGGACAGAACTGGGCTTGCTGTTGCGATGCAGAGATCGACGCGCCACTGGGGATCAGGATCGGAGCCAAAACACGTCAGCTTGTGTAGGACGTTAGGGTTAGGGTTTGGGGGTGACTATCACGAAATCGTTTTTCTTCTTGTTGCTTGTTTGTTTTGTATATAAAAAAAAAACTACGATTTATCAATGTTATCTTGCTAGATGTTTATGATGGAAAAGTACACCCCAGGCCCACAGCAGACCCTCGTTGAACCATCCATTGATAATCGAACTGTCCACTTCATTCGACTGCGCATCTCGCTGGCGGGTCCCACCAAGCTCCACCAATCGGTTCAGAACCCCCCAGCAAGTTCAGCTGACCAATGACCGCTGAATGGCACGCCATGGCTCAAGGATGCACAGGATTGGGTGGTAGTAGAAGGTGGTGAATGAGCTGTTTCAGGTGTCATTCTGCACGGGGTTATAAATAAACATGGCGGGGGCGATGGCGAACCGCGGCATCTCATCTCCTCTCGTCTTACTCTACCTTCTCTACGGTGGTTTCTGCCCATCTTCTGCTCTATCTCATCCATCTACATATTGATACACTACGCATCATCATGCATTAGCCGTTAATTGTTGCTGCAAAGCGCACCCACCAGTACCAACTATCTGACCACACATACGGCGATGATCGGAGCCGTACCAGCGGCACCCCATATCGATCCACTCGAGTAGTTCATATCGACCAAACGACGCCAGTATCATCGATAACCATCGAACCACACAGAAAAAGGAAGTGGAAATGGCCAAACTCACAACAGCAGCCATAATCGTCATCGTCATCGTCGCCTGCCTCGCAGCAGTCTCCCTTGGAGCCGCCCTCACCAAACAGCTGAATCCCACCCAGCCCCAGGGCCTCAGAAACTATCCTCTCGAGCAGGAACGGTATATGCGGTCTGTGCGTCTCAAGAATTGGGGGGTATTTCATCGGGATTCTGTGCCACCGGGTCCGAGAGATGTGGAGTCTGCGTGTATGTTTTCGGGGATGAGATTGATATTGCTCTGCGGTGCTGGATTGGACTGACGTTGTTGTTGTTCTACTAGATACACCGGAGGAATCGTCGCGGTATTAGATATGGCTGACAACGGTATAGCATGTCGTTATTTGGATGTGAGTGACAGCGTGAGGTTTGGGTGATATGATATATCTAGCGAGATGGTGTTGGGCTGGCGTCTTGGTTTTTGGTTATGCTGCTTGGATGATACCGTGGGTTGGATAGGCTTGGATTGGATTATTTGTACTAAAGAAGCCGAGATTGTTGCAGGATCAAAAATGGATATTGCTTTATTACTAGCTAGTAGTTATGTATATTGTAAAAAAGCACCCTCTGACTACGTAGGATAACGAGCCAGGGTTATGCAGTAAGAGTCAGGACCTGGAAAGAACGTCTTCCGGAAGGACGGCTATGCCTGCGGATACATTCCCAGGGGGTCACAATTTTGATGTCATTGATATGTGGTTGTGAGGATATCAGTCAGTTAAAGCCCTCCCAAAGTTTCGATCGGTCTTTGTGGTGCGGTGGCTAAGATTCGATGCTGCGTATTGTTGACCTTAATCGCAGGATGTCTTGACCAAAAATCGACAAGTCGACACAGCTTATGAACTATAGTGTGGCTTACAGGTATGATGATTCAGCGAATTGTTCAAGCTGGTAAGTGGGATTCCTGCGCAGTTGTCTACTCCTTACTGCATACTATTGTTACCCACTAGTGCTAACACTTGCAAACTCAGTTGACTTGAACATGTGGGACATTTGGAAATAGGACGAAGCATGTGATTGTCATAGTCGCCGGCCGGTGGGGTCATAATTACCTGCTGTCGTTCTCCCCAGTCTCGCATCATACGATGCCATACTTTGGCTGGGATTGAGATTCCAGACAGGCAATTGAGCCGTAGGCCTTGCCATGCAGTATAGCCACCTTAATTCATGTGATGAGTGATGAGAGGGGCCGAGACAAATTGATCCGGAAAACCTAACCCTATATCTTCCATAGGTCTCCAATGCTACAGTCGATGCTGTGCGCTTCCGGATACTGATATAACCGCATAACATGCCCAGGGCCATACACGCCCCAACGGTGTTAGACCCTGTCCGAACCTTCTAGGCAGGCTTCCGAAGATGACGCAAGATAAACAAGAACATTTTCCAACCCGATAGATCCAGCCGTTGCTGGGACAAATGACCCGGCGTAGCACGGGAACTTTTGGAATAGACCGCCCTTTGCACTATGCTGTTATCTCAAATTGATAGCATTCTGGGCTACGCGATATATATACTAGTTGCGTGCAGCAACCGCGGTGCTCGGTCTTCCTATCACACGTCAGCGACAATGCCTTTGAAATTATTATGCCTTCACGGCTGGGGGACGAACGTCAAGGTGAGCCTCGCGATAAGCCCACCCCCGACTTTGAGCGTCACACTGACACCCACCCGGGTAGATTCTCCGGTCTCAGCTGAGTACGTGGCACCTGCCCTCGATCCGTCCAACCTACCTAACCATTCAGGCGGTCTTATGGCCAATTTGCGCCACGACCATACGGCAACATTCCACTTCCTCGAGGGCGACGTAGACTCGGTCCCGGGCCCCGGCATCGCAGGCTTCTACGACGGTCCCTACTACAGCTACCACCAATTTCCTCGACCGGTGAGCAGTCCGGACCCCGAGGGTGCATCCGTACTAGATGCATATGATCGGCTATACGAGACGATCGACGAGGAAGGGCCTTTTGACGGCGTGTTGGGCTTTTCACATGGTGGGACACTGGCGGCCAGCTTTCTCATCCACCATGCCAAGTTGTACCCCCAAGAATCACCGTTGTTTCGTTGCGCCATTTTTATCAATGCTTTGGCGCCATTCCGCATGGATCCCGGCACCGATCCTGTCATTGACCCGGATGTCGAAGGGTACATCAACATCCCCACTGTCCACATCGGCGGCGCCCAAGACCCCTGGCTCGAGTACTCACTCGCCCTACATGGCTTGTGTGATCCATCCCGATCGTCGTGGGTGGTGCACAGCCGTGGGCATGATATTCCGGGGGACAAGAAGAATTTGTCGGCTATAGCTAGCGCTGTACGGAAGCTATCCGTACAGGCCTTGACAATATGGTGATGCACGCGTCGCGTAATGGGATAGATGTTCGATTATCTTGTAGATCAATTTGACTGCTATAGTCTAATAACCACACCTACTGTAGGATTAGTAGTTGTATTGTACTGTGCATCGCAACGCGTAAACTCACCGCAGATCCTCGGGGTATTTTGGTCTCAGCCTGGTTGACATGTGTCGGGCATTAACCAACGCAGCGCATATGGCTATAATTCTGTCTGCTGGTGCTGGGCCCTACAATTACTGACAGATATTGCAACATTGATGTACGTCGTCAAGCGACCTTGTGACTTTGTTGTCCGGATGCACGTGACGCTGCCTCGCCATGACTGCCAATCGCCCTCATCCTCCTCCCCCTCCGACCTCACCTACTTCCGTTCCCACTCCATCATACACTCCCACTACCGATTCCCAGTCTCTCCAGCACGATGATCTTTCAATTCTGTCGGAGGACGCGTCTATGCCCATTGCCATTGTGGGCATGGGATTTCGAGGTCCAGGGGATGCCGTGAACGTCCAGAAGCTATGGGACCTCATCATTGAAGGCCGAGAGACTTGGAGCAAGATACCGGACTCCAGGTGGAAGATGGAAAGTTTTCATCATTCTGATTATGCCAGACATGGAACCGTAAGCATTGTTTGATATGTGTTCCTTCAGTGCGAGTTGTTTTGTAAGATTATCTGAACACCGACAGATCAACGTGGAAGGGGGCCATTTCCTCGAGGAGCACCCCTCCTTCTTCGATGCACCGTTTTTCAACATGAGCAGTGATGAGGCAGCGGTAAGCATCACAAAGTTACATAAATATCGGGCGACTCGTTGAGACCGTACAGGCAATGGACCCTCAGCAACGGCTCTTGTTGGAGGTTACATACGAAGGGCTCGAGAGTGGTGCGCTGGCCCTACTGAAAGATACATACCGGAGCTGATTATTCGTAGCTGGGATCCCACTCTCGAAAGTAATGGGCAGTCAAACCGCCTGTTTCGTGGGCTCCTTTAATGCAGATTATACGGATCTCCTGCTCCGCGACCCGGAGTGTGTTCCCATGTACCAGTGCACCAATGCCGGTCAGTCGCGTGCTATGACAGCAAATCGGATTTCATATTTTTTCGACCTGAAAGGGCCAAGCGTTACGGTTGATACGGCTTGCTCGGGGAGTCTAGTAGCCTTGCATCTGGCATGCCAAAGTTTGCGGACAGGGGATGCCACCATGGCGGTTGCGGCGGGTGTCAATATTATTCTCAGCCATGAGTTCATGTCAACCATGACTATGATGAAGTACGTGCAGGCCACATATATCAATGGTGTAGCTTATCCTTGACCAGGTTTCTTTCTCCCGACGGCCGCTGCCATACCTTCGACCAGAACGCTAATGGGTACGCGCGTGGCGAAGCAATTGGCTCTTTAATCCTAAAGCCACTCAAAGATGCAATTCGAGATCGCGACCCAATTCGAGCCATTATTCGAGGGTCGGGCTCAAATCAGGATGGAAGGACTCCTGGCATCACGCTGCCTAGCGGCGTCGCACAGGAGGCACTGATACGCCATGTATATAAGACTGCAGGTTTAGACCCAGCGGCAACGGAATTTGTCGAAGCTCACGGAACTGGCACTCAAGCTGGAGACCCAATCGAAACCGGTGCCCTGGCAAAGGTGCTCTGCCAGGACCGGGATCCGATGCAACCACTGCGAGTGGGCTCGATAAAAACCAATGTCGGGCATCTCGAAGGAACGAGTGGCGTGGCTGGAGTTATTAAATCGATATTGATGCTAGAGAACCGCACATTCCTTCCCAGTCGGGGTTTCAAGTCATTGAACTCGCGAATACTGCTTGACGACTGGAAAGTCAAGGTAAGTGGTTAGGCTCTCGAGCTTTGTTCTCCTCTAATGACAAGCAACATTAGATACAACTCAATCCCGAGCCCTGGAAGTCAGCGGGTCCTCACCGCGTCTCTGTCAACAGCTTTGGTTACGGGGGTAGCAATGCGCATGTTATCCTGGAAGATGCCATGGGCTATTTCTCTCAGCGGGACTTGACATTTGTAGTACGAAGTCCCACACTCACAGATAGCTCTCACTGCAATTCTTCCGAGGACTCTAAACAACGCCGCATCTTCATGGTGTCCGCATTTGAGGAGAGCTCCCTTGTTGAACAACTTCACAAATTGCGTGTATATCTCAGCCAAAAAGCGTCGACCAACACAGACGAACTAATGCATGACCTAGCATTCACTCTAAATGAGCGACGCACGAATCATCTTTTTAGGGCCGCGGTTATCGGAGATTCTCCAGTGGCCGTTGCGACCGCATTATCACAACGTGTCAAAGTCCAAAAGGCCCCTCGCAGACCTGCTGTCGGATTTGTCTTCACAGGACAGGGTGCGCAATGGCGCGGGATGGGAAAAGAACTATTAGAAGTCTACCCCGTGTTTCGACGATCCATCCAACGGATAGATTATTATATGGCACAGATGGGAGCTCCATTCTGCATCTTAGGTTCGTTCCCCTGTTCCCTATCAAGCTTACAAGTCTAGGTCTCTAATACTGACGCGCAGGCTATTTTACTCTGAATAGACGCGTTGACATCCGAAGAAGAAGAAGCCCGGCTGAATTACCCGCTTTTAAGCCAGCCCATATGTTCCGCTCTGCAGATTGCTTTGGTCGACTTACTCGCAGCATGGGGAGTCTATCCAGACTCAGTAAGTGGTCATTCCAGCGGCGAGATTGCTGCCGCCTACGCAGCGGGCGCTTTGACTATGGGGGATGCCCTGATGGTAGCCTATTACCGTGGGGTAGTTGCCAGTAAATTGCCTTCGAAAGGATACCAAGCTGGTGGTATGCTGGCTCTAGGATTATCACCAGATGATGCTCAGCCCTACCTAGAGTCTCTGATGCTAGGTTCAGCGGTTGTGGCTTGCGTCAATAGCCCAACAAGCATTACCGTATCCGGTGACAGCCCAGCCATTGACGAGTTGGAGTCCATTGTCCGCAAGCAAGACATTTTCTGCCGTCGGCTGGCCGTTGGAGTCGCCTACCATTCCCATCATATGAAGACCGTTGGCGATGAATACCTATCTACAATATCTACCCTAGGCACATGCTCTGGACAAAGCTCCTCGAATCAGGCTAAGAAGAACCGGGTGCGCTTCTTTTCATCTGTCGTTGGGGCGGAAATGACGACAGCTGAGCTAGGCCCGACGTATTGGGTCAAGAACCTGCTGGGCCAGGTGAAGTTCGCTGATGCCGTGTGTGCGCAGTGTTTTGAAACAAGCGCTATCCGAGGTTCATCTACTGTTCCGGATACGAAAAGAACAAGGCGTTTGGGTGCCGCACGTAAGGTTAGTATCGACTGCCTGCTGGAGATAGGGCCACATTCAGCTCTCGCCGCGCCCGTTAAACAGATTTTACAACACAATAAAAAGCTCAGCGAGGCCAACATTCGTTACTATTCTACCCTATCTCGCGAAAGTGATGCGGTAGCAACGGCACTGGATATGGCTGCCTCCCTGGCATGTTCCGGATACCCGGTAAATTTCCAGGCGATCAATGACCCATCGCCTTCCAGGGATCCATGCGTCCTTGTGGACTTACCAACGTATAGCTGGAACCATTCAAGGTCGTACTGGACCGAACCGAGGATTAGCAAGGCGTTCCGTAGCCGCAAGCACCCTCGAACTAACCTCCTTGGGGTGATCGATCGCGGTTCATGTCCCTTCGAACCCCGTTGGAAGAACTTTCTCCGTGTCTCGGAAGATCCATGGTTAGCCGATCATAAAATTCAGTCCAATATTGTGTATCCAGCAGCGGGATATATTGCCATGGCTATCGAGGCGGTGGTCCAGCATGCCATGGACAGCAAGGATACCAATAATCTTGCCACTGTATGCCTACAGGATGTTTCAATCAAGACACCGATCATCATGAACGAAACACTTGCAGTGGAGGTCATGATCTCGCTTCAATTGCTCCAGGACGCTACGACAACGGGCTATTACAGATTCCGCATATACTCGGTGACAGAAGAAAGCAACTGGACCGAACATTGCCAAGGGGTCATATGCCTCCAAACAACGGACTCTATCAGCACTGATGATATGGAGAGCTTTGAATACCCCGAATGCCCTCTTTCTGACGATTTTGACCTTGATAAATTTTACACAATGCTCTCTGATATTGGACTCGAATACGGACCCACCTTCACCAACATAAAGCACGCTCACTTCACATCCGACACCTCAATAGCCCAAATATCCATCCCGGACACCGCATCAGTTATGCCAGAAGGATTCGAATACCCGCACTTGATACACCCATGCACCCTCGATAGTATAATACAGACGATTTTCATCAACATAAACATGAAAGAGAATCCTGCTGTCCCTGTGTACATAAAGCAGATGACCATGTCCCTAAAGACGCCAACAACAGCAGGTACGGCGTTGGACACTTGTACAAAAGTCAGAAAGAGTAGAAAGGGGGATCTTCTTGCGTCTATTTCCGTCCTTGATAACAATGGATCTCCTGCGGTTTCCATTACGGGTCTGCGGTGCAGGAACATCCAGCAAAGTTCGATGGATACTACATCTAAGGAAGCTCGACTAGCATACCGACTAGAGTGGAGTCCTGATCCCGACTTCCTTGTTCAGCAAAACTTCCGGGACATCCTACAAAGCCAAGGAGACGATACCCAGGATCAATCCCAGAATATTAAGGGTGGTGAACCTATCAAAGATGCAATCCCCCTGACCGAATCACCTGAGCGTCTCCCCACCATCGACGAGCGTCTAGGATTCCTCACAGACATAGCCACACAGATTCAGTCGCTAGGCTCGTTCGCCGACGCAATGAACCTTAACATTGCCGAGTTGCAGAACTCCAACATGGCACAAAATCTCCTAACGACTCTAGGGGGCAATTGTCGAACATTGTGACAGGGAGTGCCGATCTCCAGAATTTGACGGACGAGACAGCACTTCTAGAAGCGTACTGGACAAATGCCTATAAAGATCAAGTATATGAGTGGGTAGCGGTCTACATAGACCTCATCAGTCGTAAAAACCCGATGATTTCGATTTTAGAGTTGGAAGCGGGCTCCGGAGACATGTCAGGCAAACTGTTACAGAGGTTGATGGGTGACTCCCAGCCTCAGTGCATCGAGTACACCCTGGCACATTCAAAGCAGGATCTACTCGACAAAGCCAAGCTTGAACTATCCCAGTGGAGCGATTGGTTGGGCTTTCTTCTGCTCGATATAGAGGGTGACTTGGGCGCACAGTCATCCGAGGGTCATCTCTATGATGTTGTCATTGCACCGCGTGGTATCCACACTGTAAAACACAAGCAGCAATATTTGAAGAACATCCATGCTCTACTTCGAAAAGGAGGACACTTTATTCTCGTTGACCCGCCCACTAGTCATCAGCAAATTGGCGATTCTTTGCGATCTTTTGGTGTTCTCGGGTCGAGCGAGGGACAGCAGCACGGATCGGCAGATAGTCAAAATTTCGACATAAACACTGGTCTGGAAGAGGCTGGCTTGTGTGGAACTGCTTTGACAACAGAATCTCCCGATGGGTATACCATGATTGTTTCGAGGCCCTCAAAGAAACCGTCTACTCTCTATGATGAAATCCTCATTATCACGGGCAAGAGTGCAAACGACGATTCTGTTCGGCATTTGAAGGTTCTTTTGGCTTCAAAATGCAAAACGGTGAGGGTGGCGGATTTGACCAGCATCACGCCGCAAGGCAAGTTTTGTATCGTTCTCGGAGATATCGGCAGCTCAGTATTGTCAAACCCCAAGCAGACGGTATTTTCTACAGTCAAGCAACTATTTCTTGAGTCAGCTGGTGTTCTGTGGGTCACGACAGGTGCAACGCTAAACCCATCTGATCCTGATGCTGGCATTGCGGCTGGTTTTGCAAGAACAGCACGCTCGGAATCTGGAGTGGGGCCTATCATCACGCTTGACTTGTGCAGCGAGTCGCCATCGTCAGAAACTCGGATCGCCGAAATAATATACGACATTATTCAAGAACACGCCCCAGCGCAGGACAAGGACGATCGCGACACCGAGTACGCCGAGCGAAGAGGGACAGTATTCGTCCCGCGGCTGGTTGAAGATAATCAGCTCAACCGGACATTAGCAACATCGGAGCAGTCATATGTCATCAGTGATGAAATAGTCTCCTCGTCTATTCGGCCTCTCCAAGCAGTCATCGACGCTGATATTGGGCCGGGGGGCGTTCATTTCGAGAATGATCCTAAGGTCGAAAACCTTCCAGATGACTGCATCCGCATTGCAGTCCACGCAGTGAGCACCACAAAGCAAGATCTAAAGGCTGATTTGTATCATAATGGTGGACGGCCTAAATTAGGCTCGGCATGCAGCGGAGTCGTGCAAGCTGTTGGAGATAAGGTGTCCAACTTTGCCCCTAATGATCGCGTGGCCTGTCTCGGGTTAGGAACTGTAGCCGGCTTTTATCAAAACAAGGAGTCTGCATTCCAGAAAATTCCATCTGGCATGGACTTTGATTCGGCAACCATTCTACCATCGGCTTACTGTATGGCCTTTTACGCTGTACATCATCTTGCGCATGCTGCAATTGGGGATCGCGCTCTGGTAGTGTGTGAGGACAAAACGCTAGGACATGCTTTCGCGGAAGTTATCAATTATGCTAAGGCTCGAATGTTTCTTATAAGCGGAGGTGGTGAGGAAACTTCGGCTACCTCTTCCCCCGCAGTCCCTGGAGATGGGACACTGCGGCATAGCTCTACGACAGCCAAAGAGCTCAAGCGAATAACCAGTGGCACTAAGGTGGATGTAATCATTAATTGCATGGAATCGATAAGCTCAATTCATCCATTGTGGAGTTGCATGAGTGCAGGGGGTCGATTTATCCAACTCCGCGGTCTGGAGTCGTCAACACGGCCTATGTGGGAAATACCACGTCTTCTAGGCGATTCCCTGTTTGCGACGTGTGACTTCAATGACTTACTCACGCGTGATGCCAATTTGGTGAACGAGATTTGGAGCAATGTCTCATCTCACTTGCGAGATGGCGATCTTCACGAGATCCCGCTACCACCGAGATACAGTGTATCCAACCTTGCAAATGGACTGGACGCTCTCGAATCGGATCCTCGAGTGCATTCTATCATTGTCACAGTTGGTGAGAATGATGTGGTTAAGGTATTTTTATTTCCACGAGGTTAGATCAGACGCTGACCCTTAAAGACACTCACGCCGAAAGAGCCTTCTTCTCTTTTCCGACCCGATGCATCGTACGTGCTTGTTGGGGGATTAGGTGGTATCGGTCGAGCAACATCTATTTGGATGGCTGAAACTGGAGCGCGCACACTAGTATTCTTAAATCGAAGTGGACTATCACAGGAATCATCCAAAGCTGCCGCGCGAGCCTTGAAAGAAAAGGGCATACGTGTGATTGTGCGCGCCTGCGATGTATCCGACAGTGACCAGGTCTCCAAAATAATGAGAGATCTAAAAGACACAGCTCCTCCTATCCGAGGTCTCATTCACGCAGCAATGGTAGTAAAGGTAATGAAACAATATCCGGGCAAAGACAAGATACTAACCCAGCCAGGATTCGCATATTGAGAAAATGACCCTAGACGACTATCTCACAGTCCTGCGACCCAAAACCATCGGAACATGGAACCTCCATCGCTACCTCCCCCAAGACCTAGATTTTTTCCTCATGCTATCCTCCATAAGCGGCATAATAGGCAACGCCACACAAGCCGCCTACGCCGCAGGCTCAACCTTCATGGACGCCTTCGCCGCACACAGACGAACCCTCGGCCTACCAGCCGTCTCCCTTGACCTAGGCGTCATCACAGACGTAGGCTACCTCGCCGAAAACAGAGACCTCGCGACCCGCATGGCCCAGCAAGGCTTCCACGGCACAGACACGCCCACCCTCCTAACCCTAATCGCAACGGCTCTCACCCCAACCCAGCAGCACCATAGCCCCTCGGCGCAGATAATCACCGGCCTAGGCGACTACCACGAAGACGAATCCCTCCCCATCCTCTCCGAAAGCCCCCTCTTCTCACGTTTCCGCCACATCTTCTCCGCAGCCGACACACGCAACGGGAAAACAGGTCCCCTACGAGCAAGAGATACCCTCCGCGCGGACCTCTCCTCCGCCCCGTCCATCGACGAAGCAGTCGCTGTCGTCTACTCCGCCCTCTGCGCGAAGATAGCAGCAAACCTGTCAATTCCAACGGACGCCATCAGCCCGACTGCCCCGATTGCGGAATACGGCATTGACTCCCATGTGGCGGTCGAGCTGAGGAAGTGGATCGCCCGTAGCATGGACAGCACAGTGTCGATCTTGGAGATTCTGGGTAGTACCTCGCTGATGGAATTGGCTGGTAGGGTTGCGGGGAAGTCGGGACTTGTCAATGTGGAGTAATGTTGTTTTCCATTACCCACCTAGGTATATACCTACTGAGTTTGTAACGGTTGGGACACGAGGGAACGCCGGAGGGGGCGGAGCGCGGGGAGGACGAGATTGTGAAGGTCGGGATATTGCAGATTGCAGATTGCCAGTTGTCTTTTTTTTTTTTTCCTTTTCTTTTGTTGTTATGCTCCATATCTGTAGTTGTTTTGGCTATGGCCTAAATTGAGATGTCGCTTTGTTACTTTATTCTATCCTACCTATCCTACCACTTTACGCACCGATTACTCAAGTTACAAAACAGCATAAGAACAGCCATAATAAAACACACTCATATGTATAAGAAACATAATATTTCAGAAATTATATACCCACTCATAAACAAACATCACCAAAACCAACAACCGTCTATTATCATCAATATCTATCTAACATGGTAAGCCAGGCCATGGAGCAAGAAGAAAACAAACTCCACAATGCAGGGGTAGTGAGTAGTCGTCGTCTGGCGACGCTAGCTGTGCTGGTCGGGGTTGGTGGGTATAAAAGGGAAATACAACGATAACAATGTAAAATTAAAGATCGGATTGCACCCGAGGTATCCATCCATGTCCATGTCCATATCCAGGGTGGTTGGCTGGACGAGGGATGGTGGACGAAAGAAGAGGAAGGGAAAGCGAAGTGAAGATGTGTTGGGTGATTAATGGATTACTCCGCCTTCTTCGACGCCTTGGTCCGCAGCTTCATCAACACATACACAAGCGCATACGACGAGATGGCGAAGATAGCCACCACGGCCGCGTCACGCCACCCGTAGTAGTAATCCTTGAGGTTGATAGTCGCCAGGTAGTCGCTTCCGCGCGAGTACTGGCACACGCGGCAGTCGGACGTAGCCGAAGGATCAACGAGGTTCATGTAGGCGCCCATGCCGTGCATGAAGTCGGAGAGGTACTCGCCGCAGGTTGTGCCGTTGGGCGGGTTGAACAGGGCGTATTCGGACTCATCGCAGGTGATTTCGACGTCGTAGATGGTGAATGTTAGGATGGAGCCCATGAGGTAGTTGAACGGGTTCATCCAGTAGATCCAGTAGCGCCAGAAGGCTTGGATCTGCTCGTAGGGGACGAGCACACCGCAGAAGGAGGCGAGGGTTCCGATGATGAGGGGGTTGATGAGCGAGGCGAAGATGGCGTTGGGGGCGTAGGCGGAGACGAACTGGCCGATGCCCGTGTAGACGAATTCGTACATTAGCATGACGAAGAAGACGGCGCCGGCGGCGTCGGAGTCGGTCGGGAAGCCGACGGTGTAGTACCAGCAGGCGAAGTACAGTACGGCGCAGAGGCAGAGGTAGGGGATCTCGGAGACAATCAGGGCGGTGACGAAGGCTACCCATGAGTACATCTTGGATTTCTTCTCGCGCGCGTCGTAGATGTCTCGTCGTTCCAGGAAGAGGGGCTGCAGCTGGTTGATGACACCGGGCGCTACGAAGATGAAGTTGAACACTGTGAAGAGTCGCAGCTGCATTGATCCGATCGAGTCTCCGATCATCCAGAACGAGAAGCCGTTGAAGAGGGCGGAGCCGATATGCAGCGCCATCTTGTTGTTGGTGTAGTCGTTGTTGCGGAAGATGGCGAGAGACATGCGCTGGGAGACGATCTTAGTCTGTTGCCACAGGGGCAGGGCAAACTCATGGCCGTCGTCGAGGGTGCCGGGGGGCTTGGACGCGGCGTCAGCGACGATCTCGTCTAATTCCTTGGAGGCGCGGGCATTCTCGGGGGACTCGAGCCAGACTTGGTTCCAATCGCGGCCCTGGGAGAGGACGCCGGAGACGACGTCAATCATGTGTTCGGCGGGGTTAGCGTTGGCGGGGCAGGGAGCGCCGTAGCGGGAGAAGTAGTTCTTGACAGTCTGGCCGTTGTTACCGATGTCGCCGAAATAGACGGTCTTGCCGCCCTTGGCGAGTAGGAGGAGGGTGTCGAATTCGGCGAACAGTTGAGCGGAGGGCTGGTGGATGGTGACGAGGACGGCCTGGCCGACATCAGCCAGTTTGCGCAGGAAGCGGACCGTGTTGTAGGCGGACTGGCCGTCGAGACCGGAGGTGGGTTCGTCCAGGAAGATCAGGATGCTCGGCTTGGATACCAGCTCGACGCCGATGGTCACACGCTTGCGCTGTTCGACGCTGAGGCCGTACCCAACACGTCCGATGAGCGTATCGGCGATATCGTGCAACTCCAGCAGGTCGATAATGGTGTCAACATATTTCAGCTTCTCCTCGCGCGGGGTGTCGCGGGACTGGCGGAGGAGGGCAGAGAACTCGAGGGCTTCACGGACGGTCGCGAACGGTTCGTGCACATCAAGCTGCTCGCAGTAACCGGCGGAACGCTGGAAAGAGACGGGCAGCGGGCGGCCGTCAACCAAAATCGAACCTTTGATGGTACCTGTCGTTTTGCGCTGGGCCAAGACATCCAACAGCGTCGTCTTGCCCGCACCTGAGGAGCCCATGAGGGCACCCAGCATACCGGGCTTCACCCAGCCGTACACGTCTTCGAGGAGAACACGGTCGCCGGTGGGGGTCTTCACGGTATAGGACAGGTTTTTCCAGGTGAACACCGACGTGTTACGAACCAACTGCTTGTCGATGTCGTCCTCCGTCTGGGAGCTAGAGTCCTGCGGGGTTTTGGCACCCTTCTCGTCCTGAGACTCCTCGTCCAGGTGGGCCACCTGACGGTGCTTGTCAAGACGCTCACGGGGAATCAACAGCAGACTACCGTTCTCCGATGCGGCCTTCCAGCGCGACGTGGCGACGATGGTAACCCCGGCGAAGAGAGCCCACCAGGCCCACAGGATACCGAGGTTCCTCCACACGTGGGTGTGGCTGTAGGAGAGGGACGACAGGTACTGTTCACCAGTCACGTAATTATGGCCCGGAAGGGCACCTCCCACACCCGCACAGGCTTGGTGGGCAGGATCTGTGTAACCAGGGCCGCTCGGAATCAGGTTCGGACCAACACAGGGGATCGTTTTCCCTTGGAACTCGCTGGACAGCAGGGCGTCGAAGCCGTAGGCCATCGGGTTGATCCAGAAGATCCAACCAAACCAGGGATGCATCTGCGGTTTCTGGATCATGTATCCGGTATACATGATCAAGGCGGAGATGAGGAAACCGGACACTTTCGACGCACCATCAAAGGTGCTAAACAGCGCGCCGACAGCACGGAATAGCGCCGTCATAGCCTACGCATCGGTGCGGGTTAGAAGCGTTCGAACTGCGAAAGGGGATGGATCTGACTCACCATAGTGGCAGTGAATACCAAAAACCAGTACGTGAAGAAACCGCTCGCCGACAATGTCAGACCCGACATGAAGTACACGACGACAGAAAAGATGCTAATTTGAAACAGAAGCACGGGGATGTCGGCCGCGATCTGCGCGATGCAGAATGCGGCGGGGTGGAAAAACGCGAAACTTTTATGCTTAATCAGGACCGGGCGGCCGCTGAAGGATTCAGTCACTTCAGACATGGCCAACAAACTGTTGTACAACAGCGAGAAGAACAAGGCACCAGATTTGACGAAGAGGCCGCCGGAGTGTTCCGGGGCCATGTAGAAGAGGGAACCCGCGATGAGGGCTTGGATGAGCGTCGACAGCTGTTTGATGAAGAAGGTCGCCTTGTCGCCCCACAGGATCTGATACTGTCGGACCACGCAGGCCCTGACCTGATCGAGAAAATCAACCGTAAAGAGGCTCTGGTTGGAGAGGCGCTTCGATTTCTCCCCCGCCACGGACAGTTTGAAATCCTCGGTTCGCGCCTTGGCCAATTCCGAGTCGGGGTAGTCATACTCTGTCGCCATCCGATCGCGAATGGCGGACTTCTCGTAGGCTGCCAACACCTCGGCGCCATTGCGGGGGAAGCGGCCCTCGTAGCCGGGACGGATCTTACGCTCTGTCGGGACGGTGACGCCCGTCAGGTAATCCCCCACGTTGGAGCCATCGCCGCACACGAAGCCCAGTTCTTCCATGAAGGGCCGCGCCTCGGCCATAGGGCCGTAGTAGATCTCCTTGCCCTCGTCCAGGACTAATACCTTGTCAAACTGGTCGTAAATTCCATTGCCCGCCTGGTACAGGGTGGCAACGGTGGACAGGCCCAAAACATCGGTCATGGCACGCATGGCCTTGGTCCATTCCAGGGCTGTACTCGCGTCCAGACCCCGGGTGCTGTTGTCCCAACAGAAGAGGGAACCCCGCGTGGCCAGGCATTCGATGATGGAGACCCGCTTGCGCTCACCACCCGACACACCGCGCACGTACTCGTTGCCGACCTTGGTGTCGGTGGTATGGGAGATGCCCATCGACTCGAGCAGGAAGTCCTTGATCTCCTGGCGAAAGGCTTCGTGTGACTCGACCCCCTTGGGGAGGTTGAAGGGGATCTTCATGCGGGTGGCAAAGTCCATGGTTTGGCCGACAGTCAGGGAGGGAAAGAAGAGTTCTTCCTCGGTGTTCATGACGATCTGACCGCGGTATCTTCCTACCTCATCGGCAGACAGGGACCCATAGCGGACATCCCCTTCGACGGAACGATACCCGCCCCGACGGTTGGCCAACATTTTCAGGAGGGTGGTACACCCGGACCCGGGACGGCCCAAGACCAGGAGCATTTCCCCGGGCTTGACACAGCCATGGCTGTTGTCGAGGATTCGTCGAAGGGGCGGCTTATTGCGGGACTCTTTGATTTGTTGCGGAATGTTGAACTGAGAGAGAAAGTTTTCGTTGACGGCGGCTTCAGCGCTAACGACCTCGACACTCAAGTCCTTCCATGTGACACCTAGCTCTCGCCGTTTGAATCCGGAGTCGACATCGCGCTGGTGCTGCTGTTTCACCACGGGTAAGAGGCTCCATTCTTTGTTCTGGTCGACATTGACCTCGTTGCGTGAGGATGCATCGTCCCCCAGCACCGTAGCGGTACTGTCGGTGTCATCCCGAGTATTATCCGGCCTCAAGAACTGACCCTCCATGACGGGCAGACAGTCGCGAGGACGAATAGGGGAGGAATGCGGTGAGATCTCCTTCGGTAGGGGAGGGGATATCAAACCAAATAGGATGTCGAAATGAAAAAGGTAAAAATATTCTCACTCGATACCAGTTGCGACCAGCAGCTAGCCCCAGCGTTATAAGGCCGGAGCATGATGGGAGTGGAGCCTAAAAAGGCAGCGGAGGAAGCAAAGCCAGCTATGTCCGAGTCCGAGAGGCCGAGACGGGATCCACCGGGTCAACCTTTGTTATCAACCACGCATTCAGGGACCGTCGGATTGACTGGGATTCCGCTTATTGATCAGGAGGCGACGACCAAGAAGAGGATAGTGCCTCGATATGCATCAATGATGACAGACGGATATGAATTCGCGTGGTTTCGAAGTGGAGCCGTGGGAGTCGCTTTGCGGTATCCGACCAACCCAGGCGACGGTCAACAGGGAAAAGCATGGTGCAAAATTCGATAATCAATAGCTCTAATTTAGGTCGAGGCTCTGATGAGGTGGAGCAGCAACACCAGCCCAGCGAATGACTGGAGGGAGTGAAGCCAAATCATCGACAAGAAGGATAAAACAGTGGATCAGGAGAAGAAAAGTAGAAGAAAAAGATGGCAAAAGTGGGGCGGTCAGTCGGGGGCGGGGCAAACACGCCCCGATCGGCTTCGGGACGTTGAGTTTGACCTCCGACTCCGCTGACTCATGCTATTTCCACCAATTGAAGGCGCAGACAAGCCGAGCGGTCGGCGGCTCAAAGCCGAGGCACTTTAACCTCCGCTGAGTCAGAAGATAATCACGGGATTTCCCGATTTTCACCACAAACTATGCAGATTATACACTTTACACTATACTGTCAACTATGCACGGACAACAGACTGGTCTCGGTGTTGGTCCTCAATCGAAATGACTGCAGATATCTGGCTGCCTATTTTAATCCTTACTTTGTTGGAGTCACGTCAGGAATAAACTACAACAACGTGGTTGGTGTGACCCTGCGAGGTATATTTTTTTAGCGCGGGTGGCTGATCTGACAGGGTTGTGGAATACGCCATGAAAACAGTCAGAACAAATGAAATAGAAGATATCTGTTCTATGAAAAGGATGTAGAATATTGCAAGAATGATACAACACAAATAGCCAAAAATAGCCAAAGAGTGTGGGATATGCCTTGCAGGTGAGCTGACATGCCATCCGATTGCAGTCACTTCCACCAACATCAGCTTCGTCGAACACTCTCATCATAGATCTCTCCCACTGCTTATCTCGACAATGGATTGGTCTCTGTCGTGTCACATGCAGACTCCCCGGCAGTTGCTGTTCGGAGATAAGTCCATCTCCGAGTCGGATCGACCCCGTTCCATCCCAAGCGATGACCGCAGGATACGGCTACACAATGTGATCCATCGGCTGTTTCAGATGATACAATGGGATGTACCCCGGTCACCGCTGATTCTCCGCTGCTGTGTCACGAACTGACTCGTCCATTCTTTTCATGTTCTTCCCTGTCACCATGTCTGATACCCACCCGACAGTATGGTCAGCCGCGTCAGCTAGGTCAGCCTCAGGCCTCAACTTTTGGTCAGATTACACCACGATATATACGGCGGCAAAATATGATATATGCATTTCAGGATCATGTCTCATTCTATACTACACATGCAATTCTTATATACATATACATGCAATGCTCGAGGTCCCCCTTCCGCCACTCTCATTAGCCCTGCTGGACAGTCGGCGCGGGGAGTGATGGGGGCTAGGTGCGATTCCGTGGCGTCGTCAACGTGAGATCCAACCCGAAATCCCTGACCGTGGGGAGGGACCATTCGATCTCTCCCAGAGATGGGTTGCTTTTCCAGTATGCAACCAATGGCCGAAATAAAAAACGGAGGTATCAGAAAGCAAAAGATGCGAAAAGGAGACGGGGCGCGAACGGCGCGCGAATGAGTGAATGGGAGGTGGCTGCCATATCATGGCGCTCTTAGTGCTGCTTCACTGCGTCTGGTCTAGCGAATTCTCGATTGGGACCTGTCCATCAACTCGTTAACAACTATTCTCGTGTATTGTGGAAGATCGCAGCCACATACATGTAGTTCTCCAACTCGTCAATCCGTCCTCGCTGCTCCGACAACCTTTGTCGCAGGACCCGCATCTGTTCGGCCTCCTGGTTGCGAGCAAACTTGCCCTCATGGGCAGCATCCCGGTGGGTGAAGGGCCCCTTTCTGCGACAAGTCAGCACGCGAACGATCCTCATAACATGACGTCATGCGTTGATATCCCAGGAACGGGCTCGGCGGGATTCCACGTACTCGGCCAGGAAGCCCCGAGGCTTGGGATATGCCATTTCGCCTTCCCTCCGGGCCGGGATGGCGATGGAGAAGGATCGCTTGGGGGTTGGGTGGCCGCCGGCGGCACGTACCAGGGAGCGAGATGCATGGAGATGCGACATGGTGGAGATGATCGACAGTGTGTTTGGCAGATGGGAGGATGTTTGGCAGGTCGGAAGGATGAACAGTGGATATCTCGGATGGACCCTAGCGTCTAAAGCAAAGGGAAATCTGGGGTAGATGTGATTAACTGGAAAGAAGCTATGCCTGTGGGAACTAGGCGACTATATAGGCGTGGGCATGAGCATCCATCGCCTCCCCCCTGGTCAGGTGACCGCGATGCAACGCAGCGATCTTGTTGGATCATTGGGCGTCGGACGACTCCCTTCCGTCACTGCCACACTCTTCCCCTCCCCAGATCGGCGCGCTGATCTCCGCAAAGAGTGGTGCGATCCATGGGAATTCGGCCAGGATTATGCATGCAAGGGGTCATAGCTGGCCCTCCTGGTTGGAGGACCGCGACTAACCATGTGGGATGATATCATAAAGAATCCATCTCCCTTTGTGACTGGGTCAGGTTCCTTCACCTTCCTTGGCTTTCAGCCTGAACGGACACCCGTCCTCCGGCCGGTTGGAATCCGACAGCCGCCATAGCGTCATAACGCATTACTTAATATGATGAGGGCTTTTTGTTTGTCTTGCCTAGCTGGCCCTTATTCGCTCGCCGCGCACTCCACTCGCCAGCCAAATGGACTGGAGAAAGTTTAAATGGCTTAAGCAGAGCAATCCAGGGGGCGTTATCGGCATATGAACCAGGCCATATGAACCAGGGCTTCAGATCGTTGTCCCAGCGATTAAGATCGGACTCTCCATTGAGCGACCGGCGATGGGCATTCGTCTCATAACAACGTAGCTCCCCCGTAGCTCCTCCACAACCTACCACGTTCAATGCCTCGCAGATGATGGATGAATGATGGACCTTCCCCAGATTGACAGGTCACAACCGAGTCGGTCCCGATCGGGTCTAGCTGCATGCAAGCATGCCACAACGAAGGCCACCAGCTCGCTCCTTCGAGTCAAATCATGAACACGTCGAGCCAGGCCAATCTTCGTCAGCAGCCGACTATGCTCATTATGCAGCCACAATACGGATTATCCATCCGCAAGCGGTCGACGAACACGCGTGGGTCTACTCCGTACTGATGACGGTTATCAGGGCGCCGCAGTGGAGCAGTGTCTAAGTGGGTCTGATGTCATGACCCGTCTACCGCACTACAGTGGGAGAGCGTAGACCCGTTCATCGACTCAGGAGTAGATTTGATTCTGATCCTTTGGATCTCACCCCGGTACTACGGTACACGCCCCACCGTCATCAGGTCATGTACCGGAATCCCTTCTGCAGGCGTCGCGCGGCGGCGATATCGATGCCCTCTACCTCGGCCGTATGCTGCAACCGCCGGAGCTCTTTCTCCGTCAGGGTCACATCGGCGTTCTCGAGCCGCTCCAGCCGCGTGTTCAACGAACGGAGGTGGAAATACATGAACACAGCCATCAGGAACCCGAGCACCTGCAGCGCGATGCACACGGCCATCGCTGTTACATAGTGCGGGCTGTCCTTTTCGCGATACGTGTACGGCGTCCAGATGCTAGCCGAGTTGCCGACTGAATTGATAAAGGCGTATGCGGCTGCGCGCTTGGCTGGCGGGCGGGGGATGGCGTTCGCAATCCACGAATACACGGTACCGTTCTGCGCGAACACGAACATCATCAGGAAAAAGGAAAAATAGCGAGGCCCGAACGCATCGGTCGTCATGAAAATGATGAATCCCACAATGGTGATCGGGATGGGATACACGAAGAACCAGAAGCGGTTGCCCACGCGGTCTGACAGGAACGAGTGCGTCAGGCTGTACACGACCATGAAGAGGTACGGCGGCGCCACCAGCACCAGCGAGATGGTATCGTCGTAGCCGAGGGTGCTAGTCAGCGTTGGGAAGTAATTCTGGAATCCACTCGCGCCGGTGATGGACATGTACGCGATAGCCAGCGCGTATGTCTTGATATCCGTGAACGCCAGCTTCAACCCCTTCACCTGGCTCATCTTGCCCGCCTCGTCGATATCCGCCTCTGCCGCTTCGATGGCCATTCGCCGGTTAGCAACATGCTTCATCTCAGGCGTCAGCATGTGCCATGTGTCTGGGAAGTCAGGCAGCAGAAAAGCGACCCCAATGCCGACAAACATGGTGATGGCGCCTTCAATCACATACAGCCACTGCCACGACGACAGGCCCCGTTTTCCCTGCATGCCTGACAGTATACCCGCCGCGATGAGATTGCCAAATGCACCTAGTCACCCGTTAGCCCAGCCCAGACCCCTCCAACAACAGAGCAAACCCACCAGACAACAACGACCCCGAATAAAAGATACTCATCCGAAACGCCAACTCCCGCTTCGTATACCACTTTGAGAGGTAAAACAGCACGCCCGCGAAGAACGGCGCCTCCACCAGCCCCAGAATAAACCGACACGCAACGATGCCCCCGTAGCCCGTCACCTGGCTCGTCAGCGTCGACACAAGGCCCCACGCGGTCGTAAAGAATCCGAGATACAAAGACGGCTTGCCCATGTAGTTCAACAGCAGGTTCGACGGGACCTGCATGAGGATATACGCCACGAACAAGATCGACAGTCCGGTCTGGTACTCCGCGTCGTCAAGGCCGAGGTCTCCTTTGATGCCTTGGACTTTTGCGGCGGCGTAGTTGTTTCTATCGCCTTATTTAGCCTTTGTTTCATTCCTCGCTCACTCATTTATCTTCGCTCCCCGCACGGGGTAAACGAAGGACTCCCCACAAGCGAGAAAGCAGTATGGGGGAGGGGGGGTTACCGATCAATATAATTCATCAAATAAACCAGAATCACCAACGGCATAACGATACAGTCGATGCGGCGACGGAGACGCTTCTCGATAGCTTTCTCTTCAGGCGTGAGCTGCGCCAACTGCGTGACTTCCTCGTGGGTCATTTTGGCCGCTTCGCCCATGGCTTCGGTGTCTGTTATTGCATTTTCGGCCATGACGACTTTTGTAATGCTTGGTAAGACTGATGTTCGAGGGACGGTTATTCATATAGAGATGGATGTACAGTCATATAAACCAGATTACCACTCAGCGATTATATACACCGACGAAGGTAAATAAGCAAGAAACGACCTGGAGAAAGAAAAGAGAATGGCCGGTATTACCCCGCGTGCGCCATCTAGGCCCAAACACCACCCCTTATATACAGTACGAATGAAATCTCCCCGCAAGTCACGCATCTAATATCCCGTCCGTATATCGTCCCGTGTGACTTCCAGACCAACCCGAGCGAGTCGAAAGCACGCCATCCCACAAGTCCTCAAGAACAACCCAAACTCAATCAGGAACCGGTAAGCGACTGGGGAGAAAATCCGGGGAAGAGGGACAACGTGCAGTACGGGCTGGTAGCGCGTGGGGGATACATACATCGATACCTTACTACTCCGTGGTATATGCCGGACCCCGCTCGTCACTCGAGATAGGGTTTCTTGGCGTGGGGTGGACGTTTGGGGATTTCTTTCTGCTGAAGGGAAGGAAGGTGAATAGCCTAAAGGTGGGTTGGAGAGGATGGATTGGATACGGGGTAGTTTGAATGATTTGTTGAGATGGTCGTTAACTTGTGTAGTGGTTTTATTCTGGGGTTATATATCAAAGGCGGGATATATCTAGTCTAATCTCCCCAGTACTCTGAGTTGTATAAACACGATGAGACATCCTGGTTATATCATCAATCGAGCATTTCATGTCAGTAACTACAAGCCAGTGATTACTCCCACCACTGCCATTAGTTACTCACTCGGAAGTTGATGAAATCCGGAAATATAGTCACTTTGATTTGACAAGAGGCCCTATTCCTGATTGTCTGGGACATTGTGGAGCCTGCGCCGTAAAACATAAGATCCGTTCGAGTCATATTATATACTAAGGTATCAATTAATGGTATCAAATCCATCCAACCATTCTGCACGGCATTATACTTAAGTTTGACAAGAATAATAAAACATCAACCAATTATTAAAACAAATAGAAGGAATACGTTCATCGAACATCCGGCTCATGTCCGGTATGCCCTTCTAGCCAGTCCTCGATTTTCTTCTGTAAACGCTTCTCGTCCATTATTAGAGTCAGGGTCGCTTCGGAGCTGGACTCGGGTGGTTTTTCGGGCTCGGGTTCGGGGGAGGGTGAGGAGGAGGGGTCTGGTGGGGGTGGTTTTTGGACGAGGTTGTGGCCGTCTCTGTTTTATATATTAGCAAAGGAAGGGGGGATTAAGCAGAGTAAGATGAGGGAAATAAGGTTAGGTTAGAGGCATACCCTAGCTTTTGGTTCGGCATGAAGATAGAAAGGATTACTATTGGGGCGGAAAAGGCGAGAGCGGCGATGGTGATGTAGCCCATGACGTCCGAGTACTACGCATGTTAGTGGGAACAAGAAGGGAGTGCAGGGGGGAAAAGGGGAGGGGCGTACTGCTTGATTGACTGCCGTGCGCGCAGGTGTCCCCCACGCCGGCAGCGTCCCCGTGATCGACTTGTACAGCTTGTCCACTTCGTACTCATTCGCGTCTGGCCCCATGTGCAGACGGAGTCGGGGCCGCAGTCGTGAGGTGTAGATGGCGCCGGCAATGGCAGACCCAATCCCATTGCCGAGGTACGACCCCAGCATGACGAGCGAGGTGACCTGCGCCAGTTCCGCGTGCGACACGGCGATCTGCGCGGCCACGATGAGGACCGTCTCGATGATACCGCTGCCCATGCCCTGCACCAGCTGGACGACGAAAAGCTCCGCGACAGAACTGCCGTTCGTCCGGAAGCGCACCATGACGCCGTAGCCGACCATGCGGATGACGGCGCCGACGACGCCGATCCACTTGTAGGTGCGCATGCGGTACATCAGCAGGCCCGTGGCGATGCCGACGGCCGCCTGCATGACCGAGTTGGTGTAGTTGAGGAACTGGGCGTCGCGGGCGGAGAAGTTGTGCGAGACCATCGACCAGACGTAGAGGTAGGTGTGGTTGCAGCCGAAGCCGACGTTGTCGATGCAGGCCAGCGCGACCGAGACGACGACGGAGAGGGTGCGGAAGTAGCGCACGGGGACCACTGGGTGCCGGGCGTAGTACTTCTCGTACGGGTAAAGGCAGATCAGCACCACGCCGCCGATGGCGATCAGCGCGTCTACCCACGGGGTGCTCCAAAGGCTGGGGGCGTCGGCGGCCAGGGTGATGGGGATGAGGACTAGGGCGAAGCCGCTGCTTAGTAGTAGGATGCCACCGAGGTCGATGCGCGAGCAGAATTCGGGCACGCTGAGTCGCTCGGTGAGAATGAGGCCCGACTGTCTGGCGCGGCGCTGGTAAAACAGCAAGGTGATGATAATCCAGCAGGCGCAGATGGGCATGAGAATGGCGAACATGCCGATTCCCCAGCGCCAGCCGATGCCGTTGACGACGCTGTCGATGATGAAGGCGGACACCCAGGGGGTGATCAGGAAGGGGATGTACATGACGTTGTAGAAAAAGCCGCGGGAGCGCATCGAGGACAAGTCCGAGACGATGGTCGAGTTGAGAATGGACGTGCCGGCCTGGCCTACCGAGTAAAAGACATACCCACCGGCGTACATGTTGAACGTTTTGGACGAGGCGCAGAGGGTGTAGGACACGATGTAGCAGGTGACGGTGAAGATGTAGGCTTCGCCGCGGCCTAGGACATCGGACACCTTGGCGATCGGGGGCTTGCTGATGGCGGAGATGATGCTGGCGGCCGTGTTCAGGGTGGCCAGCGTGCCCAGCTGGTTGAACGCGGACGATGCGAAATTGCGATACGTGCCCACGGTCGAATTGTCCAGTTCGCTGCGACGTTAGTATGTCTAATTCGATCAAACTGTGTCTGCTTCACCTACTAGATCATCATAATCATGGCCAACCTGTCGGCGTTAGCTGTGGTATCACCATCTCGCTGTCGCATCACCTACCCAGCGTATAGGAAATAGCGTCCTTTGCGCCCCCCGACCGCCTCGACAGCTTCGATTTTCGCGATTCCACTGGCCTCAGGGACGGGCTCCTCGGCCACTTCGACCTCGATCCCGACCTGTTTCTCGTCATACTCCATGGGCGAATTGGCGGAGCGCTCCTCATCCCTCTTGGGGACAAAGAAGCGGCGCCAGAGCGCCATGGCCAGTGGATGACGAGCGCAGCAAGGCCCGCTGATCCGTGCGGAGACGATAGATTAAACGACCAACTCCGCAAAAGCGGAGGCGCAAGGAGAACGGACCGCTCGGGTAGTCGAACGAGTCGAACGGGACTGTCAACGGTTGTTTCTTTTCTTTTCCCACCGGTTCGAGATTTACGATAATGATATACGGGGCATTGGAACCGGTCTGTGCTTGTTGGCGGGGAGAAAATCGCCCTGTTTTAGGCTGTGGAGGGCTAGACAGCCGAGGATTGGCCACGCAGTGACCGATCCCGGAGGCGTAAGAGACCGGGAGACTGGAGGGAATCAGGATCAGTGGGGAAGCGAGGAGACCGCGGACGGTGCAGGAGTGGGGGGGAGAGATTCTCGTGCCAATCAGAGGGGCAAAGTCAAGCCACTTACCAGTCGGGGATGGAGAGGATCGACAAGTTATCGCATGATGAATGGGATAAGATGGTGGACTAATGTCGAAGTGGTCACCTTGCCAGACGGGGTGCATGAAGAAGGAAAATTTGATCGTCATGGTTACATCCATCCGTGTTTATAATTGATCCACTTGGGGACCGAGGAATCCATAAAGTATAAAAGGGCAGGACAGAAGTGAGGAGAGAAGTGAGGATAGAAGTGAGAATGAAGTCAAAGAAAGAAATGAGAATCTTATCCTTATCGCATCTTATCCTTGTTTTATCCAGCTCATCCAGCTTATCCATTCTTATCCTCATGGTGTTCCTGAGGCATCGTGGGCCAGGCATGTTTGCCCCAGGCAGTGATGGGGATCTTCCCACGTGACATGGATATCTCCATCTAATCATCTTCATTGTCCAAACATCAATCTCATCAATACACCCAGTGTCTAGTGATAACATCCTGCAGCTCGATGGCTTATATCAACTCACCCCTCTCCGACTGCATCCCGGCACAACCCCTGTGAACCCCGCAAGATAGACTCTTCAGCAAGGGGCTCGAGGCGGGGTTCCTTGGTTGAATGACCCACCACTGATTAACACAATGTGCTCTGACGTTCGATTATAGTGGGATAAGAGTTGTTCTCTATGCGACAACAGGAAGGCTGGTTTGATCTGCTGGATCTGCTAATTTGGGCTCCACTTGAGATACCAGAGATCACCTACAACTAAAAGAACCATACCGTGCAAAGAACATTCAAATTATGCGTGATTGGTATCCACACATCACTCGCTGTATTGAACAAGACATCAACTCGCAGAGCATCCTCAGATGAGATAGATATGCTGGCCAGGTCCGCCGTCGATCCACGGTCCCATCCTATCTTGACCCAATAACGCGACAGAATGTGTCAATCCCCCACCAGGCTACCTGGACTCAACAATCCACTGAATCCATTCTTTCTCCGTTCTTTTCCCATGTTTGGCTGTGAATCCCTCGAGTCAGAAAGCCAATGAACTCTGGGGTCAACCATGTAGAAGTGTTATTATTGGGCACCATCGGACGCGTGGTCCGAGCGCGTGTTGGGGATTGGATTTATGTTATTTATTTTTCCCGAAGCGACCACGCTCTTCCTAATATCTCCCCTTCTATTGGACATGTAGCGTGATTCGTCGATAGTCTGCTTGCTTTTGCTCCCTTCACTAGTGACTTCGCCTTGCAGGAGGATATATTGCGATGCGACACCTAATTGACTTGCAGTTCCCCAAGCACCTGTCTGGCTTTGGGGGTAACAACGGTCGGACCAAGACGATCACGGTCCATGGGGTCTCTCAACGATCCGGAAAGAAAAAGATCTTCGGATCGCAGATCGACAACATGGCGACCCGTGGCGCTGGTCTTGATTGTGGTGGTGGCGTGGTGGCACATCTCGCGCGTTCACACCCGTCCCATTCTTGAACGACCGTCCCTCGAGACAGAGACACCCTTTACCTGGGCAGAGGTACGTTGATTCTACTCTCATAGATATCACATACTTAACATACTAATTTGCTCAGCTCAACCCCGAGCCCACCCTTCAGTACGAACCCTGCTTCGATGGCTATCAATGCGCCCGCCTCGATGTCCCCATGGACTATCACCGCGCCGACGGTCTTGGGCGTCGCGTCGCGGTCGCGATAATCCGCCTCCCCGCCAAAGTGCCCGTAACCAATCCCCGCTACGGCGGCGCCGTCCTCATCAACCCTGGTACTGACTGCATCCTCTCCTAAAGACGACCATGTCTAACCCTGCCAGGCGGACCCGGCGGGTCGGGCGTCTTCCAAGCCCTCGTCGCCGGTCGCGGTCTACAAACAATCGTCGACGCCGAGTCCGACCCCGGCCACAACACCACTGAAACAGCCCGCTACTACGATATCATCGGGTTCGATCCCCGCGGCGTCAACAATACGACTCCAGGCTTTAGTTGCTTCCCCAACACGTTCGCCCAGCGGAACTGGGAACTGCAGGCCGAGGCAGACGGCATGCTGGGCAGCACGCGCGACTCGCTCATGCGCAACTGGCAACGTACACGGGCGCTCAACGTAGGCTGCGCGCGCAGTCTGTCTACACCGCCTGAGGTCGGTGCGGAGGCACTGGGCGAGCACATCAACACGCCACCTGTAGCGAGGGATATGCTGGAGATCGTGGAGCGGCATGGAGAGTGGCGGGAGCAACAGGGACGGACAGAACAACAGCGGATTGACCAGCTCCATGGCTACGACTCGGCGCAGAGCATTGTCCAGCGCACGCGTTGGCACCGCGGCGGCGAGAAGCTCCGATATTGGGGGCGATCCTACGGCACGGTACTGGGAGCCACATTCGCGAGCATGTTCCCCGATCGCATCGAGCGCATGGTGTTGGACGGCGTCGTCGACACAGACAAATACTACCTCGACGAGGGACACAACGCGATCGTAGACGCAGACGCCATATTCGACCGGTTTACGGAGTACTGCGACCGCGCCGGGCCCGACAAATGCCCACTATACACGCCCGGCGGACGCGACGCCATCGCAACCGCGTACCGTCGCCTCGAAGCACAGTTATACCACGCCTCAGTGGCAGTCCCTTCGTCGACCACCCGCGGCCCCGAAGTCGTCACCTGGACGGACCTCAAGATCGTCCTCCGCATCTCGCTCTACCAACCCATGATCGGCTTCCCGCTTCTAGCCCAACTCGCTAGCGACCTCCTCCACCGGGGGGACGGCTCCGCCCTAGCGGATTTCAAGCACCGGGCGCGGACGCCCTCCTGTCCGACGGCGGAGTGTTTGCGGACGGGACCGTGGTCCGCGGAGTGTCAGGCACCGGGGCAGAACGAGCTGTACGTCTCGTCAGCGATCTTGTGTACAGATGCACTATACATGCAGGACCGGGATGAGCTGGCGTTCGCGGAGTCGTGGGCCGCTATGCAGCGGGATAGTGCAATGCTTGGGGATTATTGGTCGTCGATTGAGTTGGGCTGTGCCGGGTGGGATGTCAGACCGCGGTGGATATTGCCAGGTGTGTTTCTTTATCTTGAACATTGGGCAGGGGTTTAACGAGATCAGGGCCTTGTTCGGGGAACACGTCGCATCCTTTGCTGTTGGTCAGCATGCGGCTGGATCCGGTGACGCCAATGCGCAGGTACGCTGTCCTTCCTTTTTGTTATTGACACGAGACAAGCTAAGAGGTAGTGCGCGGATAATGTCGAGCAAATTCCCGGGGTCAGTCGTACTAGAGCAGGACTCAGAGGGGGTGAGTTCACTCCTTACTAGGTTGTTTTGTTGGGCTTGCGCTGACTGGTCAGCACACCACTGCTGCGGCCCCTTCGCTCTGCACTACTAGCTTTATTCGCCATTACTTCCAAACTGGAGAGTTACCACCGCCTGGATCGACCTGCGCGGGAGATCTCAAGCCGATGCTGGGGCCTGCACATGTAGAAACTTTATTCCCGGCAGAGAAGACCTGGGATGCATTGGAGAGTGGACTGTTGGGTCGGCAGCTACCATTGTAGCTGATTGTATAGTAGACATATATCTCAGGATTATACATTCGTATTAAACCTGTCTTTTAACGCTGTGCCTGTGCCTGTATGTACCTTGAGGCTGTGCCTATCTGTCCCTGTCTGTTCCAGACAACATCAATGCCCCAACCAATAACCTCAACGATCGCAAATCCCACCCACACCAAACCATCATAGCCACAACGCCAAAACTTTGGCCAACGTTTCAGTAGTATAGGCTTAACCTGAGTGATATCCCAACAAATCACACTGCATACTTCACCGGAGATAGGCAACATTCTTAGTACCACGTACTATGAATTGATCAATTACACAAATTTGGTTTGGGGTCTCAACCCCCGTCAATATATATAAGCCTCTCCCTGGCCTTGGACTGGGCAAGTTAAGCTCAGCCAGCATACCACAATCACTACAACCAGGCCAGATTGGACAACCAGTCCCAGACAGTGATACGACCAGGATACCTCACCATAGGATAATGGCGCAGAGAACGTTAACCGGACGATGTCTGTGTGAGAAGGTTACTTACCAGGTGGATTTACCTGCGACTGAGCCTGAACCCAAGGTATTCCCTCTACTCCACTATATACGCGACCACCCCCCTTCCCTCTCCCCCAACAAGCAAGACATCGAAACTAACATCAAGTTAAGGTAATCCTCTGCCACTGCACCTCCTGCAAACGCTACACCGGCAGCAGCTTCTCCTCCAACCTCGTCCTCCCCCAACCGAGCATGACCTACACCCAAGGCGCCCCCAAGATCCACCTCTGCCCCAGCGACAGGGAACTCCCCGTGCGCCGCGAGTTCTGCGGCGACTGCGGCACGCCGCTAACATCTCAACCCGGCGACAATCAGAGTATTATCATTGTGAAGTGGGGGACGCTGGACGATGAGCATCGCGAGTGGTGTGGGACGTTGGGGGCGGAGATCTATTGTAAGAGGAGGGATGAGTGGGTGGGGGAGATTGGGAGTGTGAGGGGGGTTGAGGGGATGAAGTGATCTCCTTCTTGGACTGTAGTTGTTGGATATAAGTGAATAGGTTTTTGGGTATAGTTTGTTTGCTGATTGAGCAATGATGTTGTATCTATCTTGATTATTAAAAGTATCAGAAGCCTCGGGTTGATAGTCGGTTATGGTCCGATTACCCCACTTCCCCACGCTCATATCATTCTTTCCCCGCTCCATCTCCAGATCTTGGATTTCCATCTATCTCACATATCCAACAACATACTGACGCCTGAAGACAAGTACAAGAAGAACAAGAACAAGAAGATTAAAGAAAATGTCTCCCCCAACAGCAACAGACACCGTCAGCGTTCAGCCGCAACAGACCCAAGAAGCCAGCGCCAACAGCTCCAAAATCAAGATGCCCATCTCCCAGATGAAGCCTCCGACATTCGACGACAAGTACAAAGAGCGCGAGTACCTCAAGGGTCGACTGGCTGCTGCGTTCAGGATTTTCGGCAAGAACGGTTACGATGAAGGTATTCCCCACCCCATATACAAAAAAGAAACACCCCAACATGAACAATAAAATACTAACAATATAAAATAAAGGCGTCGCAGGCCACATCACCCTCCGCGACCCCGTCGACCCCTCCGCCTTCTGGGTCAACCCCTTCGGCGTCGCCTTTTCGCTGATCAAATCCTCCGACCTGATCCTCGTCAACCACAGCGGCGAAGTCATCGACGGCGGACCGTGCAGACTGCTCAACGCCGCGGCCTTCATGATCCACTCTGCTATCCACGCTGCGCGTCCGGATGTGCTCTGCGCGGCGCATAGTCATAGTTTGTACGGACGGGCGTTTTGTGCGCTGGGCAGAGAGTTGGATATTACCACGCAGGACTCGTGCGCTTTTTATAACGTATGTCCTCTCTTTTCCCTTCATTCCACCTCTCTTTCCGTCTGGATTGTATCCAACAGGAAGAGAATACACGTAAAGCATATGCTAAAGCTAGAGACAGGACCACGTCCTATACAAACAATTCAACGGCGTCGTCCTCGCAGCCGAAGAAGGCAACAACATCGCCTCCGCGCTCGGATCCCGCAAAGCCGCCCTCCTGCAGAATCACGGGCTTCTAACAGTGGGCGCCACCATCGAAGAGACGGTGTTCTGGTTCGTCAGCCTCGAGAAGTGCTGCCACGCGCAGCTGCTCGCTGATGCGGCGGCTGCCGGGCGCGGCGGAGCGACGATCAAGATCGATGATGCGGATGCGGCGTTCACTTATAAGACTGTTGGGACGCCGAAGGCGGGCTGGTTTAGTGCGAAGCCGCTGTTTGATGTTATTCATAAGGAGACGGGAGGGGAGTATTTGCTTTAGTTTATTTGGTAGAACCCTTGTTCATAATATATATGACTATCTGGATGATTGGTATGGAGTCAGATAGTAGGTTAATCCCTCCGTACAACAGTAACAGGCGCACGATACACCCCCCTCCCATGAACAAAATAAGCAGCGATAGCAAACGACAACACGCCCGCCAGCACAACAACCGACCAGTTCATATCAACCGGAACGGGGTCATCCGCCGTAGGGAAGAACGAGAACACGATCGCAAACGACAGCCACGCGACAGCTAAAACATTAACAGGCAGACCCAAACGGCCGAGGGAGAACCGCGCAGGGGGAAGGTCGCCGCTGGTGACGAGACGTGCCCGGATAAACGCCCCGATAGATACGATATACGTAGTGAAGAGCGCGGCGATCATGACGCCGGCGATGGCGTTGAACGCAGCTGTGGAGCCGAGGTTGATTAGCGAGAGGAGGAGGGTGGTAGTGGTTGAGAGGAATATGGCGGGGATAGGGATTGGGGTGTGAGAGCGGCGGGAGACGCGGGAGAGAAAGTCGCTCAGTGGGAGGGCGTGGTCGCGCGCGAAGGCGAAGGTTTGGCGTGAGGCTGTGGCGAGGATGCTGATTGCGCTGCAGGTTTCGAGGGCGATGATGATTGCTGCGGTGGCGTTTGTGGCTGGGAAGGATCCGCCTGTTGCGTGGTGGACGGCGGGGAGGAAGGAGAAGCCTGATGCCGGGTCGAGGACGGCGGTTATGGGGCCCATTGTGTAGAGGAGGGAGACGAGCATGATGAAGCCGAGGGCGCCGTTGACGAGCGCTGTGGAGACCATGCACCAGGGGACGATGAGGGCTGCGTGTTGGATCTCTTCCGCTGGGGGGTGTTAGTTTGTATATCAAGGCGTATCGCTAATTAGGGTTGATATCGTGATATAGGTGAAGAGACATACACATATGGGTAGCGGCGTCTGGTCCCGCCCACGAAAAGATCGGAGTCAATTGGCCAACGAGACAGGCAAGCCCTATGTTGGACCACCCCCCGGAATTAGTGAACTCGGTCCAGACGACGGATGAGGGGGCACGCGGAGGACCCATCGCCCACAGAGGAACAAGGACAGCGACGAATCCAAGCAGGTGGAGGGCCAGAATGAGATGCTCAAGCGCGGGGAGGAACCGGGCGCCGTAGGTGTTGACCACCGTGCAGAGGACGGCCATGGCCATGGTGAACAGGGTGCCATGCCACGGCTTCGACTCATACATGTAGCCCGTTGGCGAGGAGTTGAATACCAAGAGGCCTTGGATGAGTGTGCCGCAGAGGAAGCAGATACTGGCTAGGGCAGCCTGCCATCCCAAGACCGAGAGCCAACCTGTTGGATTTAGTATATGATATATTTATAGAGAGATATGGAGGGAGGGTCACCAGTGAGATAGCTGAGGAAGCGCTGCCATCGGGGAGATGCGAATTCGCTGACCCAGTGGTATTGTCCGCCGGATGTGGGGGCACTGTTGAGTCAGTTCTTCTTCTCCCTTTCTTCTCTCTCTTTTCTTCGTCTTCCTTGGAGTAAAGCATACATCGAGGCTATCTCCGCCATCGACACCACAGACGCAAAGAATCCCACAAACGAACCGAGATAGACATAGAGCATGCCAGCCCGACCACCATCAGTCAATCCATATGTACTCGTTCTACCAGGTGTCAGACCAATTAATGCACATTGTCTACATTGAGCAAACACATACAGTAAGATCGACTCCCACGTCGCCATCAACGTAGTGGTGAACCCCAAAATCGAATAGAACCGGAAATTTCTCTATCCTGTTAGCTCATGCCCTCCTCGCTCGGGATATTAGTCTGTGAAACACCTTGAACTGCTGCGTCTTGCCTAGCCGCTGCATATCGCGATCATCCTGCGCGCGGGGGTCGAGATCGACCCCCGTCTCGGATACGCTGCCCGTTTTGTGCATTTCTATTCTTTTCTGTTATATCTTCAATCCGGACACACAGACTCGTCAACAAAAATCAAAAGCGGAGCTGAAAAGAGTGCAAAAGAGGGGGTAAATTCTGCAACGTTGTTTAATTTCAATGTCAGCATTTAGCAGCAGATAACGGCGAACTGGCTGCAGCTGGTTGGTTCAGCTTGCTTTGCGGTGGAGGATCTGCAAGGGTTGGACTGGCTAGGGGACTGGCCGGTGGTCTTTAGCGTGACTGGGGTAGATGTGAGCTTTACTCATATTTGAATATATTCACCATTAGACAGATATAGAGATTCTGCTTATTGAATGAATTGATTGATGTGGTGACCACGTGGTGATGGTAACCCTATTTCTCTCCGGTTTGATAGAATGAATATGGGTTTGATAGACTAGTCCCACGTGTAAAGTAAATAAAACGATCAGAATAATAGGAATTAGGTATAGAACTACTCGGGTTTATCCAAGACACCTACGTTAGGTCAACTGTTGGATAATGAGATGTAGTCATTAACGTCTAGCATAGCAGGCATCTATTAAAACCCACCCGTTCTCTAACCCCCCATAGGAGATTATCGTACTCATAAGCGTAATAACCAAAGAAAGCCATTGAGTCAAAACCAAAAGAAGAAAGAAGAAAAGTCTATAGCAAGAAGAAACGAGAAAGAGAGAAAATTACTCAATCGCCGAAAACTGATCATCCTGCGTCACAGGATTCACATTCGGATTCCAACTGAGCTTGAAATCCGACCCCAACTCCTTGCTAATAACCGCCTTGACCACCTCCAGCACATTATCGAAGACGCCAAAGTTCGCCGGATTATGAGGATCATTCGACCCCTTCGGACCCTGGAACACGCCCGTTCGCACCAGACACGTATTCCACCCGTAGAGGTTCCCGCCGATGATATCACTCTGGGGATTATCCCCGACCATGTAGATATTCTGCGGCAGCCGTTTCTCGTTGTGTATCTCCTGCATCCACGAGCGGAGGACCTCATCCGCACAGACATACGTCGCCCGCTCGGGCTTGCCGTAAACGACCCGCTCGAGGTCCAGCCCCGTCAGCGCCTTGTACTGCGCTTCGACGGCGATGCGGAACGCGCCGAGGTTGAGACGCGGGGGCCCCTTGTGCTCCGTCGGACAGAGGAGGTCGCCCTGCGAGAAGTAGATCGGGATGTGGTTGGAGGGATCGGCCGCCTGCGTGAGCAGCTGCCCGTCTTCCGAGAGGAGCAGGTCCGCGATGATCTGGCAGTCTGTCATACTGTCGCGAGTTTCAGCAAAGCAGAGGATAGCGTCGAACTTGATCTGCGAGAAGTCGCGCGGGCGGGCGCCTGCGCGGTCTTCATCTGTGAAGACCCGGCAGGGGGAGATCGTCGGGTCCCATGCGAGGATGTCCTTCGGGTGGACGACGTTCTTGAAGCCGTAGGCTTCGGCGGCTTCGCGCGCTTGGAAGCCTTCCCCGCCGCAGACGAGCACGGTGTCGTAGTACTCGGCGAGGGCTTGCATGGGGGTGTGGGACTGGATGAACTGGGCGGTGGGGACCTCGTGGCCGAGGACGGAGGTGAGTTGGGCGCAGCGGGCTTCTTCGGTCTTGCCGCCGCCGTTGGTGAGGAGGATGTACGGGAAGGTGATGCCGAGTTCGTTGTCGCCGTTGAGGATGTTCAGGGCCACTTTGGCTTCCTCGATGGCTTCGTTGCCGTGCGCGAGGACGCCGTCGATGTCGAATGCGAAGGCCATGTTCTTGACGGCGGCGACTTTCTCCGTTGCCATGCCTTGCACTTGGGCGGCGAGGATGCTGCGCGCGTTGATGCGCGGCTTGGTGGTTGAGGAGAGGCGTGAGGGCCGTGGGGAGCGTGGGATGGGCAGCGATGTCCCGATGGAGTTGCGCGAGCCGCGTCGCTCCTTCATGGAGGGCGACAGGCTGAGATGGTGCATTAGGGCGGAGGCATCGCTGACGGGGTTGCGCGTAGGGGGGATCTCGATGTTGTTGACCGAGCCTGTTGGCTTGATGGGAGCGGCGGTCTCATTGACGTGGAGTTGAGGAACGACCTCGACGCCAAAGTCGGCGTCATCGAAGCGAGGCATGGTGATGGGCTGTGGTAGGAGATGGGCGATTGGGTAGGCAGGTAGTCAGACAGTCGGTTCGTCAGTCAGTGTCTAGTGTCAATCTCCGAGTTGTTGATGTTGCTCTATGATTCAAGAAACACAGGCGCAACCCAGCAAGATATACTCCCTCCTACGCAGATCTGTTCCCAGAAGCAGCAGTCCCGGAGATGGATCCGACCCATAATTCCTCATCATCCAGACCCCCATAAAAGTGCCATCGAGACCGCAAAAACTAGAGACCGCCAAAGGGACGCGACCAACACATCGACCAACAACGTCATATCCCTCGATCCTGAGGCGATCTCTGCACGAGGAATGTGATAACACATCCAAGTCCGTTGTTGTTTAGGTGGGTCCCGGTGCCACCGTCTCAGTCCTCACCCCTCCATGAAGCACATTCTGGACGCATGGGTTGCTGTGCTCCGGAATGAAGAAGCCAGACCACCACCAGGGCGCATCCGCGCATCCAGCGGCGCATGGAAATGCATACGAGGGGCAAATTGCACGGATCGGCGGCGTACAACCTTACAGCCACCATGCGCCCAGTCCGCCCCGAGCCGTGTGGGCCGGATTAGGTCTGATTTCATCATCTCAGGGACTGGATTAGGGCTTTGGCCGGATTCGGGGATGAGGCGGAGGGATGAGGTCCGTTCGTCTTTTCCCCCCTTCCTTGAGTTATCTGGGAAAATCCTTGAGGCGGAGGATCGAGATAAAACCTAAATACAATAAAATAAATATAAACAAAACATGTCATAGACACCGTGGCCAACAGCAATAAATTTCGTCATGTAAGTCAAGTCCAGTCTCGAATAAGCTTATATCGAAAACGGCGCCGATCCCGAACAATCACCGCGTCCAGAGTAACACTCACCAATAACAAGAAATCACCACACATTGCTATCTCAAAGATAACAAACCCAGCTGTAATAACACCATTCAATCAACTCTGCACATGAAGAATACCGACCATCTGTAGGGGCTACTTACCACCTCCTTCAGTAAACATCGGTCGGTCCAGACCCGGATTACCCTTTGCGGGATACCCGAGCCCTCCCCACAAATATGTGGATGAAGGGTCCACCGTCACTTGCCTATAACCTGCACCGCTGATAGACAACCCCCGGGTTGTCTAAATAGGGTAAGTATCCAAAAGGTCGAGACATGGACTTTGCCCATGAGGACCAGGTCCATCCCAGCTCCAGAGGCACAAGCGAGCAAGCAGCCAGGAACGAACCCTCTCGGACGAGAGGCGTCACCGTTCGTTGACTTTTATACGGGTTTCATCCACCGCTTAGCCCTAATGCAGAAGAACAGCCCAGCAGACAACGTCATCAATTCAATGCAGGGCTGGGCGTGAGGCTTCGAGGGATATCGCTGACGTCATTTGGTAGCCTCCCCTGGCGCGAAGATGCTTGGGATGAAGAAATTCTAGACCTAGTTTGAGTCTCTAGACAGGGGCGCTCGTTGCTGCCTTCTAGTCGGAAATAGAATCCTTCCAGACTCTCACATAAGTCGAATCCATTCCTTGCTGGGCTGGCTCGCATAACATGCCTTCGCCACCCCAGGCAAGGACTACAAGAGGTCTTGAGGCCTAGATGCCTAACTATTCTCTGTTATTACCATTCCTGTCTTTTGCCCGAGGAATGCTCGGTCCAACAGCAGGCGCTTCCTCTGGATGGTTTCTTTTCGACTTGAATATAATGCGGTGGCGGTCTAGAGTTGTTAATATGCTAAGACCGTTCAGTCACACTTGATACCTCGCTCTGTCTAGCTCATACCAGATAGTCTCCATGAAGATGATGCACACCAACCCGGTGGACCAGACTTTTGCAACACGTTCAATAAAACACAACTATCGATTCTATTGGTTCTAACAACATACTACGACATAAACTTTTGTGAATGTTGGAAGATGATATCAATCATATGTCTCTAGGATACGACAACCTGCGGCTATGTAACGCTGCATGGACATGCGAACACTCCATACGCATAGAGACAAAGAAATACAAGACATGTCCAGTCTGTCTTCTAAATAACCATTCGTGGAGTTCTCGTTCCCGGCCGAAGCAATCATAGAACATATCGGAAATTCTTGTTCTCAAATTCGGTCTGGTCCTTCATGCCCGCCTCGTCGCTGAGAGCCTTGTCCGCTGGGCCATACTTCTTGTCTCGGCCTCGATTCACGGAATACATGTAAGCTGCCAATATGTGAGTGGAATATCTTCGGAGAAATGATGGCAGGAACCTACCCAAGAGAGCCAAGTCGCAAGCGGCTTTGATAGTGAATCCCACCAAAAGCCCAATGGCTGCACCCTTGAACGCCGGCGCCTGCGATGGCTTGACCACAAATGGGCTGGCGTAGTGGCCCGAACAGTATGCCGTGCTACCCCTAGTTAGCATGGCGCTAGCAAATCAGCCAAGATGTACGTACAACACGATGGTGTTGGCAATCGCCCGATGGGTATAACCCGCCATATTCGAGGAGACAGTGACCAGCAGTACAGCGGATGCAATGGACTGCACGTTGACCAGCCAAAATGAAGCCAGCCGGGCCCAAGTCTCATGTCGTGGAATATAGGCCATGCACGCCGCGGCGACGGTGCAAATGACATTGGACGCCGTGACAGTCAGAAGACGGGAGTTGGGAACCTTGAGGGTGATGGTGCCTCCAATCAGAAGGGCCACAATTTGCACCGCATCGCCGACAGACTTCAGTTGGGTCGTTTTGGTCACAGAGAATCCCATGTCTTTGATGATGACGGTGGAAAAGCAATTCAGGACGCCACTGGGAACGGAACCCGCGAAAATCGAGATGAACAGCAGAATCGCTTTGGGATCTTTGAGACATGTCATCACTTGCTTCTGGTTGAAGACACGATTCTTGATGCCCGTCTCGTTGGTAGACACGCGCTTGACTGCGATGACCCTCTCGGTCCGGGTCAAGAAGAAAGCATCGGAAGGAGAGTCAGGGAGAACGAACCAGATGACCAGTGCCCAGAGACATGTCGTGCCCCCAAGGATGTAGAACAGCAGCGCCCAACGGTCCGGCTTGAAAGTCGCTGGAAGAGTGGAAATCCCGTAGCAGACATAGGAAACGACGATACCGCCCCAGCCCAGAGACGAACACCAAATACACTGCCTCAGGGGGATTTCCTTCCGTGTATACCAGAATCCCGTCATCAGCGTGAGACCCGGGGTTGCCGCAGCTTCAAACAGACCCATGATGAATCGAATCGCCAGTGCGCTTGAATACGTACGGCACTGGGTCATGACAATAACCGTGATGCCCCACAGGAAGCAGCTAATTCCGAGGACGCGCTGAGCAGGAAATCGACCGATAAGCAAGCCACTGGGATATTGACCGAAGAAATATCCAGCGTACACCACTAGAATTGTCAATCATTTTCTCCCAATGTCTGTCAGCACCAGCCTAATTGGGACCACTCACTAGCAGAGAGAAAGTTGAACTGTTCGCCGCGCAGACCCAATGATTCCTGGTATCCCAGCAGGTTCGCGTAGTTGAGAGCGGTTTTATCCATAGACTGCAGGGCCTGGGTCACCATGAAGATAGGAAGGACGACGAAATCGATTTTCCATCTGACTTTTCTATTCTACTCCGGGTCAACTGGGGCTCGAGGATTGGCTGTGAACAGACTCACGTCTTCATGAGACACCTCCATATGCAGACCCTCGCGATACTCACGGTATCCGACCGCGACGGCCTTGGTCGAGGTTAGCATGGACAGCATTATCTGGGAGTGTAGATCAAACCGAATATCCTGAGCTTGCCTCTCCAGTCTCATTGCTGGAGTGATGAGCAGGCTCAGGCTGCTCGGGGTCTTGGAGACCACCATGCATACGCATGCTGCCGATGTCTTTTTCGTTCAAAGCCATCGCGAAGGTTGTCGACTTGGTCCAATTGACTGTGGTTGCCGTTGTAGTAGTGGACAAGATAGATTCAATCCTATGGTCGAGTTTCTAACCTCACTAGAAGGTCGAGGGCCCATTTGCAGTCACTGTTGGAAACCACGGTCCACCAAGACAACATATTGGCAAGTACGCCCCGCGTCATGTCGCGTGCAGCATACAGTACATCACTGCAGTAGAGAAATCACTGGCAGTCACCCATAATGATGGTCACTTGTTGAGCTCGAGCTCAGTGAATCAGTTATTTCAGGCTGCATATGCTCCTTGCCAAATCTGTCTGGTTTGATATAGTACCTATAAGTGATGTCAATGACAGGAATGTAATGGGTCGAATACAATACTTGTATGCCATCTAAAATGATATCAAATTATGAATGTTTCTCTCTCTCTCTCTCTCTCTCTCTCTCTCTCTCTCTCTCTCTCTCTTTCTCTCTCTCGGTCTGTCTGTCTATCTGATTTTCTCTCCCTTTCCCTTTCTTGGTCCCAAACTTTGGTTCTAATATATCACCACACACCTCTATACATTTTCTAGGACTGTTGACCTGATCACTCAGATTTAATTCATCCCCTATTCTCTATCAAAAGAGCCTTTCCCTTAATAATTCACACAGCTGTTGAACCAATCGTTGCTACTACGAAGGGCTACCCCTGTTGCTATAATTCCACATGCCGATGTATCTTTTCCTTTACAACCTACCCCAGCAATTATCAGGCCCCTGCATGGTGACACTATGTTCATTCCAAGTTTTTCCTGAAAAAAGAAGAGCCCAAACTAGGGCGAGTAAGTTTCCGTGGTCGTACCATCCTGTCCAACGTCTTTCAAGAAGCACGGAAATCGCCAAATGGCCACGGTCAATTTAATATTCTTGCCTTTTTTCAAAAGAAAAAATCTGTTCTACGTTGGTCGGTCCTTTAATGGGCTGTATCCTTTATTTGCGGAGAATTTTTGATAGGTTGGAAACTGGAGCTGGGGAGTATCATTCCGGTCATGGATGTTCAGGTCAGATTTAGGGTAAATTGTTTTATTTTAGTTTTTTTTTACTTTATTTTGTTTCATTTCTTATTTCCGTTTTTTCGACTTCCTCTTGATTTCCTGGTTGAATCACCACAATTTATGCTTATCCTCATTTTTCAAAATTATATCCTTCTGCTGTGAATTATCCTTGTGACTTTCGTTGTGTTGAATTATGGCTGTTATGCAAGAGCAGTACAATCCACGGCTGAGGCATCAACCTTGTATAGACATTGCTCTGCAATACTTGTAATCTCATACACCCACAGCACCCAAAAAATAGATAGATAGATAGAAATAGAAGTTCAAAGTTAAGATAACTGAACATACCGCATCTATAGACCAACAAGCTAAGAAGTAGTCAGATTACGGTCTCCAAGACAAGGCATCAGCCAACATGAGGGACATTTCACCATACAAACACGATCCATGTTGGAGTACTACTACTCACCCAGTAACCTATTCTTCCAACAGCTTTCTACTCAACTACTCCCTACTAGATATTATAAAGAGCCACCTGATGAACCAACCGGGCAAAATACCCCAACCCATCTCCAAAGCCCTCTCCACCGACGCAACATGCATCATAATTCTCGCCATTGTCCCAGGATACAGCGCCATCGGATCGGTGCGGGATACTGGGCCTGCTGGTCGGGCAAATGTCCTGGCGATGGCTGTGCAGGGAGCATATGTGGCTTTTGGACGGCGAGATAGCACTGTGAGCATCGTGGATGTCGCTTCCGGGGAGTTGGTGAGGGACGTCATTGAGACGATGGTCGAAGCTATCCGGAAAGTAGGGTTTGTGGGAGATAGCCCGATTGTGATGTATTACCAGGATGCGCGATGTTTAATATGTACCAGCAACTGTAGACAAATCTAATAGATAGCCAATTTCAACCGTCAGGTCCAACCAAAATATATTCGGCAACCCACTGGGTCCGGAATGGACAATCCCCACATTTCCTTCGCAGTCTCCACCAGACCATATTTATAACCCGCGTGGATCCCCATCATGCAACTTCACCCCGTTCACTCCAACCATTCCAAACCATCCACTCCAACAACACCAAATAACCCAATACAATGTCTCTCCCCCACCTCAGGCCCTCCCTCGAGAGGCCCTTCCTCAGCGAACCCGGCATGGAAACAACCCTCTACTACAAGCACCAAATCGCCCTCCCAAGTTTCTCCTCGCTGCCCCTCCTCACCAACCCCTCTCACCGAGCCCTGATCTCCTCCCTCTACGCAAACTACATCTCCATCGCAGCAGCCCACAACACAGGCATCATCCTAGACACGCGCACCTGGCGCGCCTCCACGCCCTGGGCATCCGCCCTGAACATGACGCCTGCCGAGCTCCTCGCCGCCAATCGCGACGCCGTCCAGCTCGCCAAAGCAGCCCGCACACACAGCAGAGCCACCAGCACCAACGTCCCCGTTCTCATCAGCGGCACGATGGGTCCGCTCCAAGATGCCTACGAGGACTCGTCTCAGACCGTAACCCTCGACTCCGCGCGCGACGCCTACAGACCGCAGGTGCAGACGCTCGCCGACGCAGGCGTCGACCTGCTCGGCCTCTTCACCATCTCGAATCTCAACGAGGCGACTGCTATCATTGAGCTCGCTCGCGAGGTCGGCCTCCCTATCGTAGTGTCGTTCAGCATTGGCACTGACGGGCGTCTGCTGGGCGGGAACTCGCTGGAGGACGCCATCCGCGCGGTCGACGAGGCAACGGGTGGCTATGCGGCGTATTTCGGTGTCAACTGTGCCCATCCGGCTAGGATTGCGGCTGCGCTGAGGGAAATGTCGAGTGAGGTGCGTGCGCGTATCGGTATGGTTAGGGGCAATGCTAGTCAGAAGACACATGATGAGCTGGATAATACTGATACGCTGGATCGCGGCCACATCCCGACTTATCTGGATGGGTTCCGTGATGCTCTGGGGTTGTTGCCTGCTGTTAAGGTAGTCGGGGGGTGCTGTGGTACGGACGAGGAGCATTTGGAGGCGATTGGTGGGGGGTTGTTATAAACTGCTCTATCGCGCTGTAAATATATAAATGTATAGACATGTACATATGACAATGCACAACTTTACCATAGTCGACTGGACTAATAGACCCGCCGAAGGAAAGGAGCCACCCAAGGGCACAATACGCAAGCCATCCAAAACCAGCTCTGAGTAAAAAGACATCACGAACCCCAATCCGCCCGCAACTCATCCAAGCTCTTCTTCTGCGCACCCTGTTCGAAATTCCCTTCATCCAACCACTTCTCCAACACGCCCTTCTCGCGCCTCTCCCAATCGTCCCGCAGAATCGCCAACCAAGCCGTATCGCGATTCCGCCCCTTAATCACCATATGCTGCCTGAACGTGCCCTCATACACAAAGCCCAGCCGTTCCGCCGCACGGCGCGACCGTACATGCAGCGCATTGCACTTCCACTCCACGCGGCGGTAGCCGAGGTCGTGGAAGGCGTGCTCCGCCAGGAGATAGACGGCCTCCGTGACGCCCGTCGTGCGCTGCAGCGCGGCGGAGAACATGACGTGGCCGATTTCAACGGACAGGTGGTCGGGCGTGATGCGCATCAGGGTCAGATAGCCGACTGCCTTGCCGCGGTGGGAGGTCGTGTTGTTGGTGTCTATGACGGCGAAGAAGAAAGGGTCGGTGCTTTCGGCGCGAAGCGATATAGTAGCTGCGAATTCTTCGTAATCGGGGTATGGGCCGTCGGGCATGAAGTTCCATAGAGATGTGTTGGAAGGCTCGGTCCCGCCGATCACGGCGAAGAGGTCGGGGGCATGTTGCAGGCCGAGTCTCTCGAGAGTAACGGTTCGGCCTTGTAATGTTGTCTTCGGGCTTGGTAATTGGGCTCGAGGTAGGGATACGACTTCGCCTATCGGGGGAGAAGCTGCCATTTCGTGGGCTGTAAAGGGATGGACGTGGTCAAGATACATGGAGGGGTTGAGTCACGATTATATAGAGCTGGCAGGGAGTCCCGAGTGGGGTCTGATTCGATATGGACTCCGAGATTCCGAAGGATCCACGTCGATGATAGGCTGGCGTCCCGAGGCCGATAAATCCTGTGGCTTTAGTTCCATGAAACGGAAGGAAGGGACATGCATCTACGGCTTATGATGGCGTTTGTAACAACCTGGGAGCGCCGGGGGATGGGATGGTACCTGTCATACTGACCGTCAGCAGTCTCGATTATCTTGCTTGGTTGGGCTATAGCCCCTGTGATACATATAGAAGAGTTTAATCTCATACAGTCAGACAACTCTTACCATCATCTGTAGCAGTAGTGCGCAACAATATGAAGCTATACGTTGAATGTTGCTGGATATGTTGCCTGGTTGCCTGGTTGCCTGATTGGAAAAGACCAAGGTTAGTCAGCAATGACTCATCCGCCCCCGCGTCACATGAGCCGCTTTACCTAATCGGGAATTTTATTGAAATGCCACTGCTCACCGCCTTTTTATCGAAGTTTTTTTTTTTTATCGCTGGGCATCAACTTGCTCCAGATGATCCCGATCATACGCCGCTCGCAAGGACTGCAGTCCTTTTATCCATCACCATGAGGTATGTCGTGCTCCCATATTCCTTTATACAGTATCGGAAGTACTAACAGCATATAGAATTGAAAATTGTTTTTTCTGCAGGTTTGTTCTCGACCCAGTTTGAAAACTTCGTCCGCACCGAGCAGCCAGTTAACCTACGATATTTCCAGTCGCCCGACATACCCCAGCAAAGGCATCACCTTTGTGCGGAACGATGGTACCGTCTTCTCGAAGCTTCTCTACACCTTGAATAATATATTTACTAACCACACCCCTCACAGCCAAGGCATTCCGATTCTGCCGGTCCAAGTGCCAGCGGGCCTTCACGAAGAAGCGCCAGGCCCGTAAGGTGAAGTGGACCAAGATCTCGCGCCAGCAAGCCGGCAAGGAGATGACGGTCGACCGCACGCTGCAGTTCTCCGCCCGCCGCAACGTCCCCACCCGGTACAACCGCCAGCTCGTGGCGCAGACCCTGCACGCCATGGAGCGTGTCACCGAGATCCGCACCCGCCGCGAGCGCGTCTTCTACAAGAAGCGCATGGCCGGCAAGCGTGCCCGCGAGAATGCCGAGAACTTCAAGCTCGTCGCCGAGCACGAGAACCTGCTGCCCCGCGAGCTGCGCAGCACGGCCCAGACCGACGGCCAGACCGCGACCCAGACTGCGGCGCCGGCCAAGGTCGCCCGTGCCCAGAAGCAGAAGCTGCGTGCGAGAGTCGACGGCGGTGTCGATGTGGATATGGATATGGATTGAGATGGCCTTTTCGTGTGTGGAATGGAATGGGTCGGGAAAATGTGGATTCCTACTGCGTTGGTTTGATACCTGATCTTATGGGCGTTGTGATTGCTTTTTCCTTATTTATGAGGGAGTCGTGTCATGAAAATTCTAGCAGATTTTTCGTTTTTAATTTTTTCTAGTGGTTATGGGTTTGTTTCCTGTGAAGATACTACCTTGTCTCAACTATATTGGGATGAGTGATCGATCAAAATATGAATAGAGTTCTATGACAATACTTGTTCTTTGGTTTCAAGCTAATGGTCTTGTGGTTAATGTTGATTGCTAGAGTATTGCTCGACAAGACATACTATAAAGGAGTCGTCGACTTTAGTGAGAAGGCAGCTATGACAGCTGCTGCTCACAATTACCGGTGACTGAGTGTACACACCGATGACTTCTACCGGAATACACCATGAGCATATACATACATCAGTGAGTGCCAGTATGGAAATATTGAAGCGTAGAATTTCATACTACTTACCCATATCATCAAGAAGTCCCTATACAATTATTTACCCTCTTCTCCAGATGAGGAAAGCCCCCCAATATACACCCAAATCCCAAAACAACTACAATACACCCTATACAGCAAGAACTACTCCATCCTCTCCTTCTCCCCCCGCCCAATCCACCACTCCATAAACACCACATTTGGAACCCAACACGAAAAACCCGTAATAGTAAGCGCCTCCACCACCGAATACCCCCACCACAGCAACAGCGGCAGCTGCCACCGCAACATAACCGCCGCATACGTGAGGACAAAATTCCGCATCATCCACTCGCGATGTCTAGCATAATTCTGCCGCCTCGCAGCCTGCCAACCCAACGCCGCAGTAGCCAGCCACACAGCACCCAGCGCCGCAAACCCCCACGCCCCGGCGGGATAAGCAACAGTTGTTACGCACAGAGAGAGACTCCCCACCCCGCCGGCTGCCACGGCTGCCATGTAGATGCGGCCCAGCCAACGGTGAATGGCTGGAGGCTGCTTGTTGAAGGTGATGAGGAACTGGAAGGGCCCGATGGTCATTGAGATTAGTCCGCCGAGGATGTGCGACCAGCCGCCTGGGTTGGAGAGGACCCGCTCCCTGACGGCTGGGCCGCCTCGTGGTGTGCCGGATATGAAGATTATCACGTAGCAGCTGGTGAGGAGGGCTGCTATTGTTGTGATGTACCATTTGCGGTCGAGGGAGCGGCGCTTGGGGCTGAATTGTGCTTTTGGGGTCTGTTGTTGGTGAGATTTCTCAGGGCTAGACATGTCTGCGGCGAGCGGGGGAAGGGATGTGTGCTTGGCCATTGTGGACACAGCCAAATGGAATTCAGCTGCAGCTTATATGGAACAATGTTTTGGTGTGCTTGGTGGTAGAGTGTTGAACAAGATGAATTTAGTGATAAGCAAGTATGCTAGCAGAATGGTGAATGTCAGCTTTTATGCCAGGATTGAATACACACATCCCACCCTACCCTGTGCCTACAATAATACTTTTAGGCAATAATATTAATATAATAATGACATAAATCAAATCAAAATTCAGGATGCTATATATCTGTGCTTGGGCCTTTTTAGACGTGTCTAGGGTCGCCTAATCTACGAACAGACAACGAGACAATCACAACACCATCCAGCTCATGCCACGACATCATGGTTCATGGTTCACTTTGTCTTTGTATTTGAATTGATACAAGCATTCATTGATTGTATGAAGATGGTTGTTCTTTGTCTCTCTCTTTTTTATTTATGTATCTATTCACATTCTTTTTTGTATATGATCTTTTAAATATGTCTGAGTTTGAATGTACAAAGTACTTTCACCTATTGTAGACAGCCATTGTAACCAGAGCCCTATGTTACCAATTCCGGCATAGATCAGATTGGCGCTGTAATTTACATATAGTATCCCATCATCGACGTCTCAGGATATGACTGCTGATATCAAAGACAGCAAACTGGATATCGGCCCGGCTCAACGCATTGTGTAGCTCTCGTTTCAAGTCCATGTTTAACAAAACGAGCGTCGTAGACTATAGTTTGTGTGTTTTTGTTGTTGGATAGGTACCTTACGGCTGACATCCAGAAGGCATCCGTACATATACGACGGATTCCTTGAAGTGTCATAGGCTGAATATCGAAGGCTGAACAGTAAGCGCTATCCAGTTGTTAAGAGTCACCCACTACAGTCATCAATAATTGAGCTAATATAGTCTCCCCAATCAAACTTGTAAGAACATTCCTTTTGGTCCTAATTCGACATACTCACCGAGTAATCCCGAAACAGGCGTGGTTGTGTATTCATCTAGACTTCATCGCGATGCTACATCTTCATTCCTACCAAGAAATTCACCATGGTATGGCATTGGTCCAACATGGAACTAGTTCCATCTATTTTCACACCGCATCAGCAAGCGCATGGATTCCTCCAATAACCAAACACAGGAGGGACTAGTACACATGGACTACATTTCCAGCACATGCTGTCGCAGGATTCAAAGACATCTGCATGTCATACCGGTAAATATTTTTCTGCTGGTTTTGTCTAATTGAAAGTAATGTTCCAACCAAAATACACGTCGGCATTCTGTTCTAACGTCGGCATTCTGTTCTACATAATCAGTTTAAGGCGACCTGGGCCGGTATCTCGAAGTACATTCAGCCGCTCCGTTGGGCCTGTCGCCGGACGGATGGGGCTTTGGTATGTGTCAATGATTGTATTACATATATGAGCTTCTTGCGATAGCTGTACTAGGTAAGGGCACGTGGTTTCTTTGATAAGAAACGGTCGTTAGATCTGACAGTCATCGTGGACCATGCGTTTTTGTATATAGATACATGGTCTTAACCTTCGATTCTACTCGGGGCATAGCTTATTTGGCGTTCGGCACTCTACAGCCATAGCTCTACGAAACTCCAGTCAAAACATCACAAAATTTCATTCCATCCAACAAGCCAAACTTCCCAAACAAAAGCTCACAGAAGCAACATCACATCCAAGCCATCAGTACACCCCCTCCAACATCCAAATACCCCAACCGAGCCTGCTGTGCCAACGACCAGACCCTTATACCCGCATCTCCTAGCAGACCGTTCCTTCCGGCAGGCAGTACTTGTGGGTAGGGATAAACCCACAGCACTATTTATCTCGTTAGTCATTGTGTATACCAGTATTTGCAGTTTCTTAATGGAAAAGGGTGAGCATACAACAGGGGATTCCTTAGGGCAGTCTGCCTCTGTCTTGCAGGTCTTGGACTGGGCTGTTGCTACGCCCAGAACAAAGGCAACCAGGACGATATCTCTGAAATGCATTGTCAGGTATCCGATGTAGTTGTAGTTTCAAGAGAAGATAACTGTTCGAGAAAGCGAGAATCGTCTAGTTTGGTCAAGACTCGGTGTGTTAGATGAGAAAATTAGACATATCGCCGAGGACACCAGAGGGTTAAATATCTCTTCAATCCCCGCTTATGAGTACTCCTGCCGGGGATATCAGGCGACCTTCAGCTCAGGCAGGGCCTCAAAATTGAGTTATCATCACATACGAAAAGGGTGCGTCTCTCGGATGTGATGTAACCCGTTCTGTCCACTTGATCCTCCAGGAGGCCAATGGCAGGCTTGCCCCTTAAAGCCATACGAGCTTTCCTGCACAACAGTGGGCTCCTACCTGTAGCTTCGTTGCTTATTTGCATGAGGATACGAGCTGGCCGGAACGCCTGTCAGACATTTCTCTCCGTCGATCCGCGTCGAATGGGGGGATAGTCTGTAGAGTTTGCATGTACCTTACTGGTGGCTGCAGTCTATCTGCTTGATGGATAGTCCTTTTGTAGCGCCAGTGGTGGGATGCATTGAAGTTTTCTCAGATGCATACAAAGAGTCTGCATGGTCACGTGTCATATGGGAGTATATATAACTGCCCCGTACGGAGTAGAACATTTCTGTCCAGTCCTTGTGTCAGTACTAGAATTCTCGATGACGATCATATATTCGATACGGTATTTGGCACTCATCAATTACAACCACACAATGTGCTGAGCAGTATTTTGTCACGCGCCCAAACCCTCCGACAAAGGCAACCCCTTGCGTACCATTCCATTCACCCGCGTGGTTTTCATCGTGACCTCCTGGCATTGACTTTTGGACCAAACGATGCGATAGGAGCGGTCAAGCCGGGTTGTGTACACAACATGATGCACGCGCTCTCTCCATCGGGTTGGCGAAACGAGACTAGGCGTAGGTTTACTATGTTGTGTTGCAGTATAGTATGCGCCTAAAGCAAGGGTATCCAGTGGTCAGGCCATGATCGCATATTCCTTGCAACCCGGATGAAATATAGACTCTGCCAATGAGTGGTGAAGTCTACATATATGGGGGTCGGTATAAAGGTTCTATCCAGGGCCATGCTGATCGGACCTGTGCAACCGACATAACTTAGTTTTATTATATTCTCCTTTTAGTAACTACACAGTTTCTTTGTAGTCCCATTGGTAGGATTTGCAACAGGGATGTGGGCAGATTTAGGTATATATTCCAGTGTGGCTATAAATCACAATGCTTATTTGCCGCTTGGTCTGAAATATATATTGGCGAGATGGTGGCGGTATGCTGGGCTGCATGCATGAATTCTGCAGACCTCAAGTATACTTCGTACAGAGTAGTTCATTAGGGTGGATTTTGGGTATGAACTTGATCAGTATATATTTCAAGCTTCATAATTATTAGTGGTGTTGTTATGTGTTTAAACATCATGTGAGATCTTTGTTATGAATAGTTCATTTGCATAAATGGCAACGAATAACTTAGTCAAATACTAGCCGATCACCTGATTGGGAAGCAGTCTGAATGTTTCACTTTCTCTACACCAGACATCTCTCACATCACATCTCTCATCGACAGGCTTGTCCATTCATCATTTCCACCAATCTTTCTGTCAATGTCATTGACCCTTTGCACGGGAATGAATATGATTTTTATATGATAGAATCAGCTACGAAAGCTCTATCAATATATGATAGAGCAGCGAAAGAACAGGCGATCCCACATCGTGGTGAGAATGAATAAGACAGGCCATGATGGCAGAATCGAGTCCAAATCGGCTCTCGGGCCGTCTTGGCGTTAGAAATAGAACACGGAGAACAATCCACTATTCACGCCTTGTGGACCACTCGGCTGAAACTACAAAGGACACATGGCCCCTAGAAAAAGATCAGCACCTGATGGGAGAGTATCGTCCGGTGTTTCCAATGCATCGAATCGACGCCGTACTGAGTTCGTGTGATACTACGGAGTCCGTTCGACTTGCAGCTTTGGATTCGGATTGACTTTCTGTCTCCTATTCCGCGGACCCACCCGTTAGAAGATCCGGACATAGCATGGAGAGGATGCGCAATCGCCAAATCATCGCCAATGAAACATGGTTGCTGGTGGGTTTATCCACCGTGTCATGGAGGTCATGGTGAGGGGAGACCGAAAGTATCCCCGTTCCCACGGCCAAATTTCCGGCAAGTCTGGGCTCTCCCTATCTTGCCAATGACCCTGGCCCTGTGGAGGATGCCAAGCACTTATATCGCACTGTGTTTGGCCGAGAGTGGTCGGGCCAAGCATTTCCTCCCCTACGGAGTCCGCTTTCCGTCCGTTTTTTCTCCCTTCTCCCACCGATGGGCTGTCCATGACCACCAAACAGTCAAGGAAATGGGCGAACAGGATCAAAAAAGAAACACCTACATGACTAACACCATGTAATAACAACCCGCATCTCCACTATTTCGGGTCCCCTGGATCTTAGCCTGTCAAAGCCCTAAGACCTATCATTCATTCTCCGACTCTTTTGTAGCGGCTGGCGAACCCTCTCCTGCTTCTGTTCTTCTTCGTATTCAATGATCATTCTTGCTGGGGGTGACATGAACCTCTAATTGCATGTCATCACCTCGTACATTCCTTTCTTTTTTGCTTTGATTTGTTGATTTTTCTTTTCCCTTTGGCTTAATTTGTTTTATACCCGAGTCCCACTCGCGACACTCATTTTAGACCATGATATTGTTCGTCCTATTAGCGTTGTCGTTGCTGCATGGCGTGATTGCCCGCCGCGATGATGACTTAATGTCCTTTGTGACGGTACGCCTTGACATCGTTCTTCTGGAAAATAAGAAAAGCTTTATTCTGATTGACTTTATAGCTTCCTGAGATCCGTGCCTTGAAATGGGAGGTCGTCTACCATGATCGGGAGCGCGTGAGCCCGGGCTACTGGTTTGTGGCGCCCTACGGCAAGATCGTGCCGGAAACTCCCACCCAGAAATTTCAGCCCTACCAGGTTGGACCTTACATCTATGACGGCGACGGGGTATGCATACAGATCTCGACATGTCCATGTCAAACCGCCCTCCCGCAACTGAGTAGTAGGTCGAACTAACGCGGTCGCATCACAGGTTCTCATCTGGGCTGGCCCCCCCATCTTCTACGACCGTAATGTCTTCGACTTCAAGGCGTTCACCGACTCGCAGAACGAGACGCACTTATCGCTGATCGCGCAGCGGAATTACGATGACAGTATGCGAGGCCGCGCGACGATCATGAACAGCCACTACGAGATCGAGCAGGAGATCATGAGACTGGAGGACAATTACGAGTTCAACATCCACGAGTTCAACGTTCTCAACGGAGGGGAGTCCGCGCTGGCCTGCGTCTACCGTACTAAGGAACTGCCGTTGGACGATGTCGGTCGGCCCGGCGTGACCTCCTTCTTCATGACTGGCGGCTTTGTCGAGTGGAACTTGACCACCAAAGAGGTCGTCTTCGCCTGGGATTCGACCGACCACCTGGCCATCCACGAGTCGGTCAAATTCAACCCGGACAACCCCGCCGACGGGCCCCCGGGCTGGGACTACGTGCACATGAACGCGGTTGACAAGAACTCCGACGGCGACTATCTCATTTCCATGCGCTTCACCAACACCATCTACCTCATCTCCGGCAAGGACGGCCACGTCATCTGGCGGCTGGGCGGCCAGGAGTCCGACTTTGTCCAGGACTTTGTCTTCTCCAAGCAGCACGACGCCAAATTTCTCGAGTCCAGCGGAACGCACCACGTCATCTCGCTGCTGAACAACGCCGGCGACGAGAACCAGCAGGAGGAGGAAGTCTCGTCGGCTCTGATCGTCGAGTTGGACACCGAGGCAATGACTGCCAAACTGCAACAGCGGTACCCCCGCCCCGACGGACTGATGACGCTGCTCCGCGGCAGCGTGCAGCGGCTGCCCAACGGCAACGTCTTCGTCGGCTGGAGCGAGCGCGGCTACCAGAGCGAGTTCTCCCCCGAAGGCGACAACCTCGTCTCGGCGCGGTTCGCCTCCGGCCGTCTGAACACCTACCGGGCGTACAAGTACGACTTCGTCGGACGCCCCGCCTACGCCCCCACGATGGTAGCCTCCGTCTACGCAGCCGACGAGGCCAGCGTGCTGACGACGATCCACATCAGCTGGAACGGCGCCACGGACATCGCGTCGTGGAACTTCTACGCCCAGGCCGGCGAGGAGCACCCGCGGCACCTGATGGGCAACGTCCCCAAGCGGGACTTTGAGACCATGTTCCTCGCCAGCGGCTACATGGACTGGATCTCGGCGGACGCGCTTGACCGCGACGGCAACGTCATCACCGTCTCGGACATCATCCGCTCCAAGCCCGTCACCACCGACTGGCCCGCGCTGGGCTACCACGGCCAGAACAGCAGCGGACCCGCGCCGGACGATCCCGCCGTGCGCTACCCCACCGACGCTCCCGCACCCGTCAAGGGTGAACCCCCCGCCACGACGGCGGACGCGGAGGCCGCGCAAGCCGACACCACCGCGGCGGGTGAAGCGTCCGCCACGGCGCAGCAGCTCGCAGAGGCCATGATGCGGGCGTACGACTCGCTCAATGGGATAGGCGGCGTTCTCATCGGCCTCCTGGTGCTGTGCTCGATGGGGGGTGCGGTGGCGGGGATCGTGTGGATGGTGCGATCGCGTCGATCGAAGAAGATCTACCAGCATGTTCCGGACGACGACGATTCCCCGTGAGCCTGGCGACATTATACACTCCTTACATTCCTTATATTCCTTACTCTGCTCGTCTGTATATATCGATTTACTAGTCTTAGTTAGGGGATATTTCCCTGCATAGTCAGCCAAGGCCCTAGGGACGGCCTGGTGCATCCCGGGGTTGGCATTACATGAATACATTACTTTATCCTCATTGATGATGTTAACTATAGAACTGTACCTTATCCGGACATTCTGGCAAAGCTAACACCATGTTTACATATCGATCTTACTCAGCATTCAAATAAGTGGACCATTTGCAATGCAATGAATGCCATTGTGCAAAGCATTGTTCTCAAGCATTGTCAAACAGGGTAGTGTCACGGGACCAACTACCGGAACGGGAATAGAAAAACGAACCCAGAATGGATGGATGGATGGAATGGAAGGGAAAAGCTTGGGCGGGATGAAAAGTGGGTGTCATACTGATTGGCTTCGGCTGTGGGGATTGCACATTACAGTGATTTATTCCATTGAGTTCTTCCCTTTTTTCCCTCTTCTTTTTTTTTTTATGGTATGGGAGAGTTGGATGGAAATAAATAGGTAGATAGATGGGTATGATGAATAGTGATAGAAAGAGAGAGACAATGAATGAAAAGTAGTGTATGATTGAATAATTGAATCCATAAGGGAATCAAACACATAAAATAAACAGTAAATAAAAAAAAGAAGGAAAAAATCAAACCCGACCGGTCTCCGAGACCCCCAAAAGTCCGACCCTTACCTTACAGGTAGGTGACTAACTAACTAAACCCGGCTGGGCCAGACGGAAGAAGCACAACCGCATTCGAACGCAAATCTTGAGACGGGCGTAATTTGCAGGGCCGGCCGATCGCACTCTATTTGCGGCAGAGATGATACTTCCCTTTACCTATACTCCGTACTCCGTCGCTGCTGTAGGTACTTGTACTCCGTAAGAGGTATGACCCTGAGGGACGGGACTCCGGGTGCGGCAGGAATCCGCGTCGTTCCTGCAACCTTTTTATTCAGGCTGGCATCCATCCTTCCCGGGAGGAAATGGCTGGTTGAGCCTGGGTGACTGAGGAGCTGGTTGCGGGGATGAAACTCTTTCTGGCTCCTTGTTTCTGGATATTTTTTGCATCAATTGAATCCAGGAGTTGGTAGTCCAGTTTTAGTCGTGACTGAGGGAGACCTGCAGGAGGAAGATCTATTGAATGGATGGCGCGAGAGATGCAGGGACGGGGGGTTGTTATTCGTCATCATGTATTTATTGATGGTGATTGTATTTGCATGGGATGATAGAGGAAGGGATTCATTGTATTGTATTAGGAGTAGAACGGAATCCGTGCGGTCTCCTGACATGGTCTTATATCTTATTATATCTTATTATATCTCAGCAGAAGATGAGGTTGATGGCCTTAATACCAACTGGATCCCCTATCTTACCGTACCAAACTAGATCCTCGGAGAGTACGGAGTATATGGTCGGTCCAAGGTATTAAAGACAGTACCTGGTACTGTATGGAGTGTAACGGATCAGTCTGGCCAGAATCGACTTGGTATGAACGCGTCAGCCGATTTCCGTAAGATTCCACCAATTCAGCCCTGTATTATTTGCTGTCAGGAATACCGGCCGTTCTTCACTGCATGCGGTTGAATATTTGTCCAACCTCTGTTGTTCAATATAGATCATAAATTATAAATAATAAAATCTCAGGGATGAGGAGTAAATAATGAAGAATAAAGATAAGAAATTATATCATTCTTGACTGTCCACCTCTGAACTCAGTCCATCTGAACTCAACCCATCGGCTGTTATCAGCTTACTCGACCTTACTCTAGACAATCATACCGCCTTCAGCTGTCAAATTACATACCAACGCTTTCAATCCCTTCTTTTCTCTTCTCCCCAGTAAGTTCTCCGTACTTTAACCGTGGCTACTTGAGCCACATCTTACACCTTACAACCCACCCCCAAAAATCAATTCCTTGGGTTCCAGTTTGGGTCCTATAAAACCTACTGAAACTGAATGCCTTTCCATTCGTCATTCACAAAAAGACCCACCGCCTGAAAACCCACCACTCAAACCCACCACTCCAATTAGTTTCCACCCCCCCCCCCCCCCGTCTCCGTCGTCCTGCCCATGGGTCCCTACAGCCTGTCCAGTATATCTGTGGCCTTGCCCTTTTATCTCTGCCCCTAACCATGTCAATAAAGGGTTCCCACGATTTTCTTCCCTTGCCTTTGTGGGCGCGCAAGGTCAGGTCTAATCGCAGATATACGCGCTTGCTGGCGATCATGTTGGCTTCGGCTGCTGTCTTTTGGGCGCTGGTGATGCTGTCGCGTCCCCACTCCGTTGTTGCTTCGGTGAGTTTTTTTTTTTCTTTCTTTGGTTCTTTTTTTTTGGGTCGTCGGAGTGAAGTCTTTGAGGTGATGATTTTCGGCTTGTCGTCTTTTCTTCTGTGGTTGTCTGGTCGTTCTGTCATCAATGCCGTCGATGGAAAGATACGAAGGAAAAGGGGGAACAGAACTCGAAGAGAGAAAAATGAGGAGAAAATGAGGAGAAACTGAAGAAAAATGAAGAAAACCAAACAGCTAACCTCCTCCAGTCCCTCCCAGATCCTCAAGTCGCCTACCGCGAAGAAACCCAAACTTTTCCTAGGTAAGCGACGGACTTGCCGTCCCAGTCGAGAAAGTTCCCTGCTCACCCGTCCAGACAATTTCAAGGCTTCCATTCCACGTTAGACCGCTTAAAAACCTTCGACGACTTTGACAACCCCAAGGTCTACGACGACCCCCGTTACCAGAAACATGGCACCGGTCCCACCCCCAAGATCTTCCTCCCCTATCCCGACTATGAGAGCCTCGACTACCAGAATAAGCATCGCGGTGAATTCACCGCTTGTATGGGCCCCCGCGGGAAAATGTTGAACGAGAGTATGGACGACCAGGTTGGCGTCTACGCTGGTCTTCCCACTGGTATGTTACGTGGAGGAATCGCCCTGCGGATTCTGCTGGTTTCGAGCTAACACCCATATTTTCACAGGATTCCCGGAGCCTCAGTTCGGCTCCTACGAGCTCCTCGGTATCGACGGTCGCATTTCCTACGATCGCTACTTGAGATACGGTCCCTACGGTCTGGGCGAAAAGGATGAAAACGTGAAGAACTGGGTCCGACCGGAACCCGTGGACTGGGAGAATGTCGATTGGGGGCGGCTGCAACTGGAGTGCATCGGCCACAATTCCGACCGGTTCGGCCTGGAGTCGCTGTATCAGGAGTCCACCAAACCCACCACCCCCAAGAACGCCGAGCTCGCCCCGCTGCCGCGCTCCGTCGTCCTGATCCGCACCTACACCGGCCACGAGTACACCGAAAACGAGAAGCAGTCCATCCGCGCCATGATCACCGAGCTGGGGCTCCAGTCGGGCGGCGAATACGAGGTCGTCCTCTTTGTCCACGTCAAGGATTGGGACGTCCCCCTCGATTCGGATGACATGCTGCAGACTCTGCTCGAAGAGAACATTCCCCGGGAATTCTGGGGGATCACCGAGTTTTGGAATGTGCCGACCGTGTCCGCTCGCTACCCGCTGCTGGATCCTGGTGTCATTGAGTACGCCTTTCCTTTCTTTTACTCCAATCCCCTTTTCTCCAGTGGTACGATACTAATTGTCAATAGTGTCCACTTCTCGCAGTGGCTGTCCGTGCAGCATTTCATGCTTGATAACCAACAATTCGAATACTTCTGGAACTGGGAAATCGACAGCCGCATGACCGGCCATCATTACGAGTTCACCGAGCAAGTCGGAGCCTTCGGACGCAAGCAACCGCGCAAGGGCATCTGGGAGCGCAACGAACGATTCTACGTGCCCGAATACCACGGCGACTACGACACCAAGTTCCGCCAGCTCGTCTCCACCCAGGCCACCCCCGGGATCTGGGGCCCCATGCCGATTGCGGACTTTGAGGGCGGCAAGGTGCAGCCCATGGGCCCGTGGCCTCCCGTCAACGACGAGGCCGACGACCAGTTCGAGTGGGGCGTCGGCGAAGACGCAGACTACCTGGGCTTCCTCCCGGCCTTCAACCCCCGCTTCACCGACTGGGTCATCCGCAACCAGGTCTACGGCTACCTGGGCGAGGACACCCCGCGCCGCGCGACCCTCATCACCCACTCCCGCCTCTCCCGCCGCCTCCTCATGGCCATGGACGAGGAGAACCTCCAGGGCCGCCACATGGGCTCGGAGATCTTCCCCGCATCAACCGCGCTGCTCCACGGCTTCAAGGGCGTTTCCGTCCCCCACCCCATCTTCTCCGACCAGAAGATGCCCGGCAAGCGCGCCGACCGGTGGTTCAACTCCGGCGTCGACGGCAAGGCCGGCAACAACCGCGACAGTCCCTTCTCGTGGGGCCGCGAGTCGCGCTTCGAGTGGGTATCGTGGTACTACCGCGCCAACCTGCCGGGTCTGTTGTATTGGAACTTCCTCGGCTGGAAAAAAGAGGGGACAGGGGGGCAGAAGGTACATACATCTATTTCTCGCACTCTTTATAACGATTTAGCTAACAAGACTCCAGTACGAAAACACCCACGGCCGCGTCATCCTCCCATCCATCCTCTTCCACCCCATCAAAGACGTGCACCCGGACTCTGACAGCACGCATTACAAATTCGACGCGGACCTGGGCGTCGAGGCACGACCCGATGAGATTTCGTTATAGACTTAGCTTTTTTTTTTTTTTTGAATTTGCCATCTCCTTTTTTTAATTCTTGATTTCACGCCATGCCTTTTCCTTACCTTCTGTTTCTTTTACCTATCCTAAACGTATCATCATTCGACATGACCTACCCTGACTCTTTCCTTTTGCGTGGCGTGTTTGCTAGAGAGGGTTGTTTTCATCATTTTTCTTGATTTGATTTGCTGTATGTGTGTGTGTGTGTGTATATGTGCTTGTTTGCTTGCTTGTTCTGCTACGCTGGAAGTGGATGTGATGGAGAGAGGAGGGAAAGGGGAGTCTACTACCTACCTAGGTGCCTACTAACTACTATTCTTGTAAATATACCGCTGAAGACATTTTATTGGCTGTAATAGAACAAATCTACCTTACTCATGTGATATCTTCTCCCTACCCGCCTAGTAACCATGTCGCACCTACGTCAAGATGGTTGTTTTGCCCCTTCCCACTTCCAGGAAGATGCACAGATGGATGGATGGATGGATGGATGGGCTAGCCACCCACCCACCTACCTACCTACCCAACTACCTCACCTCTAAAGCGAGATCAAAACTTCCCGCAATCCCATCCATCTCATCACAAAAGACCAGAACGCGACGACTCATCCAACTAAAAGAAACCAAAACCCACCGCAGATGACCCCCCGTCCGTGTCTTCAGCGGGGTATAACTAAACACCGGTCTTAAAACATCTGCCAGACAGACAGGTAAGGACACTTTACGCCGCAAAATGTGCATTGATTTATTCTCCAATCAGACCGGCAGGGCTGAGGACGGGTCTTTATGATCGTCATCAGTGGGTGCTCTTATGTTATGCTGGGTTTCGTTCTGGGTATGGGGCTGGTGGGACGGGATGCGAGGCGCGCCGGCTTGTGTTACTTGTATACCTAGTTGTTATACATATGTATGGCTTTGGGGTTGGCTGGGTTGGGTTGGGGCTGGTGATGTGTAACATCTGTGGATTGGGTACATGTATGCATGTGTGTATGTATATGTATGTATGTATGTCTTGCATCGCATGATGGATGTCTGGGTTTATGGTGTTGTATTTGGGAGTTGGATAGTAGATGGTGGTTGGCGATGGGCTCTTCCTTTTTGAGGATTTGGGGATGGCTGAAATGGTGGCTAGATAGATGGCTTGTTTGGATAGCTGAATAGAAAGGATGGCTCACATGTGTAAATGTGTTATGCGGTTGGCATTAGACCTAACCTCGAGGCAAGTCTCGAGAGGCTAGATCATCTGTCAAACACCCACGGCGTACATTGTTACCCCAGAAGCTGAAAGGCGAGGACTAGATCGAGGACGAGCCAATCTGTGATCATAGCACCGGGTGTGTGGACGGGCAGCAGCATGATCTGGCCAAATGCCAGGCTTTGAGCGACCACCCCGTCGTATCTCTCCTATACCTTTAAACAGTCTGGCATGCTGAACCGGTAGCCCGCAACCGTTTGGTGGACGGTATCCGGTGGATGAATGTATGCTGGACGATATATTCTGTGGTGTGCAATAGCGAGCAATCTATACCTTGTCCTATACATGTCACTCTGTTCCATTCTCGTCCCAATCTATACGATCATCCACAGTTCAACAGCCAGCCAGCAGGTAGTTAGTTTCCAGAATGGCTCGGGTTCTCGACAGCCGCGCCTTTAAAGAGACCCTTTTCGAAGCCGCCAGTCCAGGAAACATCCTCTTCCACCCTCCCACCAAGGACACACCGACCGCCGCGTCAGACAGACAAGAAGTGGACAGCCAAGGCAATGGCAGCGACGACCCCGTCCCGTTCCCCGTCGCCATCGTAGGCATGGCCATGAGGCTGCCGGGCGGCGTCAACTCCGACACCGACTTCTGGGACTTCCTCGTCAACAAGCGCGACGGGCTGTGCCGGGTCCCGGAGTCGCGGTACAACGTGGACGCGTTCTACGACGAGCTGCGTCCGGGCGCCGTGCGCACCAAACACGGCTACTTCCTGCAGCGCGACATCAGCCACCTCGACGCGTCGTTCTTCGCCATGAGCAAGCTCGAAGCGGCGAAGCTGGACCCCCAGCAGAGACACCTGCTCGAGGTCGTGTGGGAGTGCATGGAGAACGGCGGCCAGACGGGCTGGCGGGGCACCAATATCGGGCTGTACGTGGGCAGCTTCGGCGAGGACTGGCTGGATCTGCTGGCGAAGGATACGCAGCATTTCGACCGGTACCGGGTGATGAGCGCGGGGGACTTTGCGCTCGCGAACCGCGTCTCGTATGAGTTTGATTTGCGGGGCCCGAGTGTTGCTGTCAGGACGGGGTGCTCGTCGAGTATGGTTGGGTTGCATGATGCTTGTCAGGCTTTGTATGCTGGGGATTGCTCCTCTGCGCTGGTCGCGGGGGTGAACCTGATTATGAGCCCGACTATGACGGTCTCCATGTCGGAGAATATGGTGCTGTCGCAGAGTGGGGTTTGCAGGACGTTTGATGCTGCGGCGGATGGCTATGGGAGGGGAGAGGCGATTAACGTCATCTATATCAAGCCGTTGAAGGATGCGTTGGAGAATAGGGATCCTATCCGTGCAATCATCCGGTCCACGGCTGTTAACTGCGATGGAAAGACGCCTAGTATCACCACGCCGGGGTCTGAAGCACAGGAAAGGCTCGTACGGAGGGCATATGGACGAGCTGGTATTCCCGATGAGGAGATCGGGAAGACTGCTTTCTTCGAGTGTCATGGCACTGGGACGATCGCGGGGGACACGGCCGAAGCATCTGTTGTTGCGAACATATTTGGCCAGGATGGGATATATATTGGTGCGGTAAGTGATTGTGATATGATGTTGAAGATGAAGATGAAGCTCTATCAGACTGCCTGATGTTAAGGCGATGTTGACCCAAACAGGTTAAGCCGAACGTCGGTCACTCGGAGGGCGCCTCAGGCATCACCAGCGTGATCAAGTGCGTTCTCGCGCTGGAAAACCGCACGATTCCTCCCAACGTTCACTTCAAAGACCCCAATCCACGGAGTATGCTCAATCTTCTTGATGCTACCATTCTTTATTGATAAGACGGGGGTCTCTAGTGCAGTAGCTTGTATGCTGATCTGTATTAGTTCCCTTCGAGGCTGCAAAGCTCCAGGTCCCGGTCGAGCCTCAACCATGGCCACTACACAAAAGAGAGAGGATCAGCGTCAATTCGTTTGGGATCGGTGGAACGAATGCACATGTATGATCTCATGTCTACTTGGATATATCGTCGCTAACAGCCCAGCTCATACTTGATTCCGCCCCGTTGTTACGCCACAATGATGTCCCTGCAAGATCAAAAGCCAGCAGCGCCAAAAACCGCCACTTACTGGTGGTCTCGGCGAATAGCAAAGAGTCGTTAGATGGCCAAATACAGGGTGTCACCGACTACCTAGAGTCAAATCCATTATCAGTGCACAGCTTGGCCTACTCCCTATCTCAACGGCGAGAACACCTCACACACCGCGCCTTCTCGATAGTGGGGTTTGATGGCCATCTTGCTCCGTTTCAGAGGGCTAGGACAATATCACCGTCTGTGATATTTGTGTTTACCGGCCAAGGATCGCAATGGTCGTCGATGGGAAGCGAGCTCATAGCGCAATTGCCTAGCTTTAGAAGCGACATCCAAGCAATGGATCAAGCACTCCAGCGCCTGGATGACCCTCCCACGTGGACCATTGAAGGCACGTTCTCTACAAACCGCTGAGGTTGTTGTATGCTTACTGGTAACAGAGGAACTGTCAAAGTCGAACATAACAAGCCGCGTCGGGGAGCCGGAATTCGCCCAGCCTTTAACTACTGCTATTCAGATTGCTCTGGTCAATCTCCTGCACGGCTGGGGCATTGTGCCAGAATCAGTAGTGGGCCATTCGAGCGGAGAAATTGCAGCGGCTTATGCATCTGGGGCTCTACCCGCTTCCGTTGCGATAATCATTGCATACTTCCGTGGACAAGTGGCGAAGAAGCTCGCAGCCAGCCGTCCTGGCGCAATGGCTGCTGTTGGGTTGGGTCCAGAGCAGGTGAGGCCATATTTACGAGAAGGAATTATGATAGCCTGCGAAAATAGTCCTGTCAGTGTGACGATATCAGGAGATAAAGCTGTACTTGATGCCGCCCTCGAGCAGATACGGGATGAACACCCTGATATCTTCTGCCGACGCCTGGCTGTCAATGTCGCCTACCACTCTAACCACATGAAAGACGTGTCGGAAGAATACGAGAACGCAATACGTCCTCTGATATCTCAAGACGAATACATGATTCCTTTCTACTCATCCGTCATTGCGGCCCGCATAAGTGAACCGCGCGATCTGGATACGGTATACTGGGCGCAGAATCTGCAGTGTCAAGTGCTTTTCAGTACCGCAGTTCAGAAAGCAATCGACGCTGATAAAACCCCCAAGTTACTCCTGGAGGTCGGGCCACATTCGGCACTCCATTCGCCTATTCGCCAGATCATGAACTCTAGCAAGAACAAGGGCAAAAAATGGGCGTACGTTGCCACTTTGCAGAGGAATTCCGCCCAATGGCACACTTTGCTAGAGACTGCTGGGCAATTATATTCTCATGGCACCTCTATTCAGTTATCGAATTTGGTTCCTACGGGAAGAGTATTAACCGATCTACCGTCATATTCCTGGAAGCACGACGAGTCGTTCTGGGCCGAGACCCGCATGGTGCATGGATGGAAATTCCGCAAGTATCCGCACCATGAACTGTTAGGCTCTCGGGGACTCGAATCCTCCGACGTGGAGCCATCATGGAGATGTCTTCTACACCTAGACTATGTGCCCTGGTTAGCCGACCATAGAATTGGCAGGGACATTGTCTTCCCGTGTGCGGCCTACGTCGCAATGGCTGGTGAGGCTATTCGGCAAATGACTGGCGTAGAGGACTACTCTATTAGGAACCTGTTCATGCGGACTGCCATGATACTCGACTCATCAAGTACAACAGAGCTCTCAACCAATCTCAGACCAGCTAAACTCGCAGATAACATTGATTCGGTGTGGTACGAATTTACAATAAGTGCCTATCAAAATGGCACTTGGAGGAAGCACTGCATGGGCCAGGTAAGGCCAGGACCAGACAGACCGTATGAAACGGAGAATATTCAACCATACTCGCGATCTGTCGATTCAGGAAAATGGTACAACGCGTTGGACAAGCGCGGCATGTCATACGGGCCCCAGTTCCGCCGACTGCGTGAAATATCGGCGCATCCGCTGGCGTTCGAGGCTGCGGCCACTGTCCAGGATGAGGAATCATTCTACGGCAGTCGATACGCACTCCATCCTATACTCATCGACCAGGCCTTGCAGTTGCTCAGTGTGGCTGCAACAAACGGCATTCCGCGCCGCATGACGAGGTTATGCATCCCGATCGGGTTGGAAAGTCTGCACGTCAACTTCGGGAGAGGTTCAATGGTACTAGCTGTCTCTTGCGATGGCGCCGGTGGCACTATGTCCGGGGATGCGACCCTTAACTATGGATCTGGTACTGCATTGCGTCTGCAAAACGGCCACTTTTTCTCTACGCAGGATCCTGATGTCGGTAGGACGAATCTGCCGCTGTTGTCAAGTCTCCGCTTTAGGCCACACATCGATTTCATTCCCCCGAGAGAACAAATCCCTGGCACGCAGACGCGTCTCACCTTTGGGAAAACGATGGTCAGGATGTTCAGCCTTTTCACGTGTGATACATACCATCAAACCAAGTTTTTGGATCCAGTGGAGCCTCATCTCAAGAAGTATCAGTCGTGGCTCCAATCTCAACACGACCTCATATGCGCGAATCACGCCAATCTGGTGCCAGAAGTGTGGGAGTCATGGACTTTAGACGAGAGTAGCCGCAGGAAGGCAATTGAGGAGTACACAAACCTGTCCCCCGAGGCAACCGAGTATCCTATGTATATCCTAGCTAAAAGGGTGCACGAGTCTATCCGTGGGATTTTCGCAGGCGAAATACATCCAATTGAGCTTCTCATCAAAGATGGCGGCCTGAAGGGTTTATACTCAATCAGTTCCCAGATTTCCTCGTGGCACGAGTTCTTTGAATCGCTAGGCCATTCTAGGCCCGCTCTTCGGATCCTGGAGATCGGAGGTGGCACTGGCGGGGACACCTCCACCGCGCTCAAGGGTCTCGTGCCAGGGAGCGGTAATAGATTATATTCCAAATACACGTTCACGGATATATCGCCGGGGTTCTTGGCAGAAGCGAAGGACCGTTTCAAGTCTTATCCGGATATGAACTTCGCTACTTTGGACATCACGCGTGACCCCGTTGAGCAGGGGTTTGAGGCCGAGAATTATGACCTGGTTATATCTTCCAATGTTCTCCATGCGACACCGAGGCTTTCTGAGTCTCTGGCTAACGTCCGGAAGCTCCTGACTCGGGGCGGTCGGTTGTTTCTTATCGAGCTGGCCGGTGATGTCTTCAAGGTTGACTACATAATGGGTCTACTACCCGGTTGGTGGCTTGGGGAAGAAGATGGTCGGGCTGATCGACCATATGTCTCGACTCAACGGTGGCACAGTGAGCTAGTGAAAGAGGGATTTACGGGCGTCGAATGCTGTCGATACGATAACGAAGCCCCGTATCAGCTCAGCGCGCACATGGTCTCAAGGCTACTGCCACCGAAACTGGAAAAGGGCGAAGTATTCCTGCTTTGCAGGTACAGGACCACGGATTGGGCCCGGGAGCTTGGGCATCAGCTTGAGCTAGCTGGCTATGAGGTGTCTTATTCGACCCTTGACCAGCCGCCGCCGCCGGGCTCTCACATCATATCCCTAATGGATTTAGAAGGCCCGTTCTTCTTCGATTTGACAAAGGAAGATTTTGACCGGTTCCGTAGTTGGTTATCACGCTGTACAACCAGCCGCCTTTTCTGGGTGACGCAGTCGATCCAGTTGGGGTGCAGAGACCCTCGTTATGGGCTGATCTTGGGAGTTGCGCGAACTCTTCGACACGAGGTTACGCAGAACTTCGTCACGTTAGAGCTTGATAATGCTGACTCGAGGGCCCTGCAGCCGATCATCAGGGCATATGAAACATTCCTATCCCAGATAGAGGACCCGGATGCAAACCCCGAGTGTGAGTTTGTCGTGCAAAACGGTGTAATCCAGGCTGGTCGATATGAGTGGAAGTCTCTGGAGCAGCCGCTGGAGTGGGCAGAGGGAATCGCGGGAACGCGCATGTTAGACATTGGGACCTACGCGATGCTCAGTTCCTTCATGTGGACGTTAGCGGATCTTGTTCCGGCTAAGGTCGAGGAAGGCCATGTTGAAGTGGATGTGAAATACGTTGGGCTTAACTTTAGGGTAAGGCTTGCTCGTCACTGACCGCAGTGGACATTGCTAACAATAACATAACAGGATGTAATGATCGCGATGGGTTTCATGTCACACACTGGCGAGATCGGCATCGAAGGAAGCGGAATCATCCGTCGTGTCGGGCCTGGAGTCACGAGCCTTCGAGTCGGCGATAAGGTGATGTTAGCAGGCACGGGGCTCATGTGTACACGCAGGATACTACCCGCAGATCGATGCGTTCCCATTCCACCCGAGCTTCCTCTGGAAGAGGCTGCCACCGTTATTTGCGTCTATGTGACCGTCATGTACTCTCTACTGACCGTGGGAAATCTTCGAAAAGGGCAGTCGGTCTTGATCCACTCTGCATGTGGTGGCGTAGGCCTGGCAGCTATTCAAATATGTCGAGCAGTTGGGGCTGAAATATATGCAACCGTGGGGTCACAGGAAAAGATCCAGCATCTCCAAAAATTAGGGATCCCGACCAACCACATATTCGACTCTCGCAGCGCGTCTTTCCTCCCGGACGTCATGAAAATGACGAATAATCGCGGTGTAGATATAGTCTTGAACTCGCTGTCGGGTGAGTTGCTTCATGCGTCGTGGAAATGCGTTGCGCAATTCGGAAAGATGCTGGAGCTGGGCAAGCGGGACTTTCTAGGCCATGGTAAACTAGACATGGATTTGTTCGCTGGGAACAGAGCCTTTGTCGGAGTTGATGTCCTGCAGCTCATCAACGACAACGCCGAGGACCTGCGCGACTTAACCAATCAGATGCTCGCATACTTCAACGAAGGCAAAGCGCAGCCGATTAAACCCATCACCGTGTACGAGGCTGGCGATGTTGAGAAGGCATTCCGATATATGCAAAGCGGCCAGCATATGGGAAAGATTGTGATCAAAATGCCGGAAGAGCCTTCCACCCTTGCAGTAACCCGGGCTCATGAAACGACGCCTTACTTCTCCGCCGAGGCGTCGTATCTGGTAGTCGGTGGGTTTGGTGGACTCGGCCGTGCCGTCGTGAATTGGATGGTGGAGAAGGGTGCCCGTCGCCTGGTTATCCTCTGCCGATCGGGCTCCAGTACTGCCAGAGCTGAGAGTGTCATCCGCGACCTCCAGGAGCAAGGTTGTAGCGTCACTACAGTTGCTGGGGATGTGGCGAATATTGAAGATGTCCGTCGGGCTGAAAACGCATCGCCGACGCCCATTGCGGGTATCATAAATTTGGCTATGGTACTTAGAGTATGTATTTTTCCTAATAATTTGTTGAATTCGAGTGATTGACGTGACTCACTAACACGCTCTCTAGGACCAAGGATTCCGCAACATGTCGCACGATGAATGGACCCAAGCCCTCACCCCCAAGGTACAAGGCACCTGGAACCTTCATCTTGTGTTTGAAAATAAACCGCTCGATTTCTTCGTGCTACTTGGATCTGTCGCTGGCATTAGCGGATGGCCCGGTCAGACAAACTACGCGGGGGCCAACACATTCCTGGACGCCTTTGCCGAATACCGCCGGTCTAAAGGCCTCGTGGCAAGTGTAATCGACCTGGGGCTCGTGCTAGGAATTGGATATGTATCAGAGATGTCACATCCTGGAACTATGGAAGTTGCACGCTCTGGTTCCTTACAGCTGCTAGAAGAACATCATTTACTACAAGCGTTGGGAATTGCTGTCTTTTCACAACGATACCATCTTCCTAGTCAGCTTATTGTGGGCCTTGGCACGACAAGGCATACAACCAGCGATGAAATGGCATGGTCGTGGATGCGCGAAGTCCGGTTCAGTGCATGGAATAACATGCTATCGAACGTCGCTGATGGCCCGTCGGAGTCTCGAACTGATGAACTCAGGGAGCAAATGGACGCAATTAAAAACAACCCTGCAATCTTAGATGATCCCAAGACAGAGCAACGTCTAACCTCCGAGCTGGGAAAACTGATCGCTTCCTACACGTCGCGTCCAGACGATCTCAGCGGACAGGATCTCGCCGACATCGCAATTGATTCTCTAATGACATTTGAAATCCGAACGTGGTTCCGTCGGAACGCTGGCATTGAAATTACGCTGGTAGAGGTCTCATCCGCTGGTCGGGTGGGGGGATTGAGTAAAATCGCCTTGCAAAAGCTGCGAGAGAGATACGGCCACCCTGCGGGTCCGAACACTCAAGCGGATGCTCTTCCGCCAGCGCTAGATGAGAATCTTGACTTCCAGGAAGATCTGGCATTGGGCAGAGCTATGCGGCCTATCTCCAGGGAGTTTGTCGACTGGACTTCAGAAGTCGAAGGCAAGTTATTCTTCACCGGGGCGACTGGTTTCCTCGGCTCGTCTCTTCTGGCTCGGCTCCTGTGCCTGCCACAAGTTAAGGCCGTTGCTTGCTTGGTCCGGGCCGAATCCCCTGAAGCTGGGATGGCACGGATCAGAGAGGCGTTTTCCATGTACGGCACAGCAATGGAATTCGAATCCAAAATTATCGTCGTCCCTGGAGAGGTGTCCGCGAAGGGCTTGGGCATAGAAGAAAAGCGATACAAAGAACTGGCACAATGGGCAAGTGTCATCTACCACTTTGCCGGATACTCGAATTATACGTTACCCTATGCAATCCATCGCAGCACCAATGTACTCGGGATACTCGAGATTCTTCGTTTCGCTAATAGCGAGCGTCTGAAATCTATACAGTATTGTTCCAGTATGTCTGCCTGTGGTCTTGCGAAAGACGCCGAGACAGAAATTGCGGAAGACGTGAGACCGACCCTTGAGGCGCACACTATGAGGGAAACACTCGGCTACACGCAAAGCAAATTCGTGGCGGAGAGTATCTTCTGGGATGCGAAAGACAATGGCTTCCCTGTCACTATATATCGTCCAGCCATCGTCACCGGGCACAGTATGACAGGCGCGTGCAGAAAGGACGACATGGTAAATCGTCTCATGACCAACTGTATACGACTGGGCTGCTACCCTCGACCCCCACCACAGCGATGGCAGGTTGTCCCGGTGGATTTCGTTACCTCTGTCATATCGCACATATCGGTAAATGACTCAAACATTGGCCACGCGTTCAACGTGCTCCAACCCGACCAAGAAAAGGTCATCACCCTCGCGGAGGTGTTCCAAATTTTAAGTCAACATGCGCCGGCTCCGTTACGAAGTCTCTCAAATACGGAATGGGTGGGAGAATTTACCAAGTTCAGCGACGCAAGCTGGAATGTAACGACGCCCTTGGTTGTTGGGCAGCTTTCCCAGCACATGCTGTCGTGGGCTGCTTTTGAGCACATGTCACGTTACGATACCAGCAATCTTCGCCGCGCGCTGTCCGATAACCCGAAGCTTTTGGGCCTCAAACCCATGAAGGAGCTTCTTAAAGTGTATTATGACTGTTGGGCGGTGGGTAGTGATAGTTAGCTGCGTGCGCGCTATGGTAACCTGGGATCAGTACTGTAGCATGCATCAATAGATTGATTACTTTTGTCTCATCCTGCACCTTCCCGCCCCCAAATGGCTTAATGCATTTTGGGGAACACATTCCCGACGCTGGTCCATCAGGCAGACACCGGATGAGTGGACATATTGCTGTCGAATCAAATCACCCCAATTGCAATTTCCACAGAAGCGGTGACATTCGAAGGATGAGGTTGGTTAGGCAAACATGTGGCTTGGAAGGGTCTATGCCGATCAGACAAGGCTCCAATGGAGCCTGGAATGGCCCACCCAAGGGCAGCCTGACTATATGAACCCTTGCGCACCCCGCCTAACGCCGTGAGAAAATCACGCTCACTGGGATAGACATTTTATCCTCCTGCGCACTATACAAATCATAATTTTATCAGTGACCATGGCACCCGTGGATGCTGCCCTGTCTCAGACCTTGCTCTCGCTGACCCAGAGCAAAATCCGCGAACTACAAAAGCAACGCGATGCATATGAGACCCGCAAAGCAGCCATAATACAGGCCTCAAAACAGCACTCGGACCCTCGCAGCCGCGTCTGGTCCCTCCTGGCTAGTATGAAAGAATTTCAACCGCAAATGGCCGACGACGCCACGGTCAGCAACATGGCGAGCTGGCTGCAGCAAGCGCGGTACGACTCTACCATCCCGGAGGAAATGCTTCTAGGGTTCGAGAAAGCGCTCTTGGAACGACTAGACAGGCGCAGTGCCAAACTGGCCATGGCGGATCTGTACTCTCGGCTCCTGACGGAGTGGGTGCATCCACACTCGACCAAAGCCGCGGCTTCAGAGTCTGACTCCTCGGAGGAGGACGATTACGAAGTTGTGGACGAGAGGCAGAAGCAACGACTGCAGCAGCTGTGCGATCAATTTGAGGCGACAGTATTTGAGCCGCTGGATACCGACCAGGACAAGATCTTTGCCTTTCTCGATGGGCTATTCCCAGGGGAAGAAGGCCGCGCTGCATTGGAGGACCTCCGGGAACAGATCATGGAGGAAACTACAAGCCAATGGAAGACGGCGGAGCCCTTCAACGAGCGTTCGCTGTCGCTGTGTATTAAGGGTCTTCTGTCGGAGGATCTCGTGAGCGAAGAAAAGCGTGCCTTGCTCAAGTCCTTCCTGAAGAACCGGGTGGCATTGAACGAGATCGCGGATGTGCTGAACTTCCGCTACGCGGACCTTGACCAGTGGGACTGGCACGCGGGGGAAGAGGGGATTCCCGTTTTGCCGCGACCACAGCTTAACGGCAAATACCGTATCTGGATGGACGAGGACGTGCTGCAGACACTCTTCGTACAATACATCGGCAGCCGGCTATGCAATCGGGTTAAGCTTGTTCTGCGGAATTTTGTGGAGCATTCAAAGCTCTGGAAGTGGTCGGCGCGTCCTACAATGACGACAAGAGATCACCTACGCCGGACATTTTTTCTCGGGTCGCAGCAGGAAATAGTGAGCCCGGAAGAAAAGCGCAAAAATGAGTTTGTGCACACGTACTTCCTGTGCCAACTGCCGGAAACGCAGGAAGCTTGGTCCGAACGGGGCATGGGATCATACGATAACGACAATGATGATGAGTCCGCATCGGGAGATACTAAAAAAGAAGGGAGAAACGTGAAGCAGAAGATCCTGAGGAAGATCGCCACAGAGACGCTGGTTCATCGGCAGTTGTACGGCGAGGCGGCAGTCATCCAGACGGACCTTAAGTGGTTTGCAACTTGCCTCTCGCACAGCACCATCTTTGCTGTCATGCGCTTTATCGGATTCTCCGAGGACTGGATAGCCTTTTTCAAAAAGTATCTCGAGTCGCCCCTCAACATGGACCAATCGTCTGAAGGACGAGAGCCTAAGGGGTCGCGGATCCGCAGAAAGGGTGTCCCCATGGCTCATGCGTCGGAGAAGCTGATGGGAGAGCTGGTACTCTTCTTCATGGACCTAGCGGTCAACCGCGAAACAGGCATGCTCCTGTACCGACTCCACGACGACATCTGGCTTTCCGGCCATCCAGACAAGTGCGCCCGCGCATGGGAAGTGATGCACGAGTTCGCAGAAGTGACCAAGCTCGAGTTCAACCACCATAAAACGGGCTCAGTTTACCTATCTGAGTCGCCGGACAAAGCCATCGCATCCCAACTTCCCGAAGGGCCCGTCAGATTTGGCTTCCTGAAACTTGAGAGCACCTCCGGCGACTGGGTCATCGACCAACCACAGGTTGACGCACACGTCCAGCAGCTTCAAACCCAGCTGAACCACTGCGATAGCGTCATCTCGTGGATTCGCACCTGGAACAGTTGCATCGGGCTCTTCTTCCGAAGCACCTTCGGGCAGCCCGCACACTGTTTCGGCCAGCCACACGTCGACTCCATTCTGGCGACATACCAGAAGATGTACGACACGCTCTTCGGCAAGACAGACACTCCGACTGTCACGTCGCACCTGCGCCACATGATCAAAACGCACTTCCCCGACGCCCCAGATGTCCCAGACGCGTTCTTCTTCATGCCCGTGGAGCTCGGCGGGCTGGGTCTCCGCAACCCGTTCATCCCGATGCTGCTCGTCCGCGACAGCCTCCCCCAGCGACCGGCGCAGTTTGTTGATGAGTTCGAGAAACAGGACATCGATGCGTACGACGAGGCCGCTCAGGAATTTGCCGCGCTGTCAGAACGCACGATCAATGCACGCCTGCAGATGGTGAACCCGCCTCAGGGTTCTAGCAAGCCACCTGTCGTGCGGTGGTCAGAGCAGCGCAACTTCATGTTCTTCGACGAGTGGTGTCGGTTCCGAGATAGCACGAGTTCCCCCCTTCGGAGGTGCTATGATAATCTGAGCCAGGTCCCGTCCAAGTATACAGTGGATTGGACGAATAAGGTGCTTGCTGCATCCGATAGTGTAAGAGGACGGGTGAACTTGGCGGGAATGGAAGAGGAGGGCCGTTGGATTCTGGAGCTATACGCCGAGAGTCTGCTAAACGAGTTTGGGACCCTAGATATTGTGGATCAGAAGTTCTTGCCCATGGGCGTGTTGGCTATGATCAGGGAGAAGCGGGTCAAGTGGCAGATGGTTCTATGAGTATCCTAATTGGACATAATGAGGTTTTCGGTTCCCATAATGTTTGCAGATTAATCCAATCTACTCCTCAAACATCCCATACCGGCTGAGCTGCAATCCCGGCTTCAACACGTATGCTATAACTGCTAGGTCTCCAAGGAAACACAGTATGATAGCGAGAAGAAAAGCAAACATATAAGGACTCAACCATTTCCATCCCAAACCTTTACCACTTAGCATTAGACTTAGACCATGTGAGTATCCCTCGCTGGGAGACCATCCATCACGCCAACCGAACATGCCTCCTCACAGGCCCAGCCTCCTCCCAAGCTGCAACATGAACCTGCGCGACGGTATACCTCTCCGCAACCTCATGATCCCACCGCACAACAACAACATTGACCAAGCCACTCCCAGGCCCAGTATCCGGGAAACAGCCCTTATCGAACAAGTCAATCTCGCCCTCCACGCGCATAGGGCCCTCTCGTCGCTTATACACGTCACTAAGACAGGATATCTCGACCATATCAAGGTTGAGCTCCGTCCCCAGCAGCTTGTCGTCTTTCAGAATTGCATACCATATCCCACAGTGGCGGTTTTGGCGGTCGTAGATGCGGAGGATCAGTTGCTGGCCTTCGCTGTGGGTCTGGTTTTGGCAGATGCTGAGATAGTCCGGGGGAAAGTGGCGTTGGAGGCGGAAGGAGGGGGATGCGTGCACGGTGCGAGCCCAGAATTGGAGCGTGTATGGGCCGAGGTCTGGGGCTGATATGGGTGGTTGTGTCGTGTGTGTGGTTGTGGTTTGGGAGGTGCTAGCTCGGTGGGTGTGGATCTCGTGGTGGCGGCCTTGGTGGTAGATGGAGAATGTGTCGACTGAGGGAGTCGGCAGCGGCTCGTTTTCGAGGTCGGTAAGCCGGTATTCGATAGGGCCAACCCACCCTGCCCATGACCAGCTGGGGAATAGCGAGGGCGGCTCGTCCTTGGCTGGCGTCAGTCGGTATTTGATGCCGTGCTCGCGAGACATTTCGGTGAGAGAGGCGACTGTCGCGAGATTTGTGCGGTAGCTGGCTTCTGAGGAAGACCGGCGGAATAGTGGTTCGGCAGGACACCAAAAGAGGGAGATGTCGAAGAGGCCGGTTGGGAGCCCGTTTTCGAACTGCTGGTTTGTGGACTCGGTCATGACTGATAGGATGCCTGAAAAGGCCCGGATGATGTCGTTGGCGAGGGAGATCCTCCGCGGCGTGTACATTTCCACAAGATCCTTGTATATCCCGAATGCTTGGCGGAGGCTTCTCTCTGCTGAAGGTGATGTGATTTCTTTGAGCTCCATCAGAGGGTTATTAGGTTTCGTTGAAGACGCCAGGGGCAATTGGCTATTAAGGAATTCAGCGTGCCCCGACTCAGCGAGAAGAGTCTCGCAGTGGGTTTCTTTGTTGCATTGGAAGTACACCCAGTCCTTGGTAAAGTATAGGCGTCGACGAGAGAGCAGTGCTTCTTGCAAGATCCAACCGCGCGATTTCCAAGTAGAGGCCTCCAAGGTCAGCTCCAGTGGCATTGGTGTGGCGACCATGGTTATGTCTTCCGTAGTATCACTAGTCAGGCCGGCCTCATAACCCAGGTGATCTCGGTATCTGCTGGATACCACGATGGACTCCATGTGCTGAGGCGCCCTAGAGTCGGGCCGCACACCAGGTAGTCCGGCGTTGGCATCTGTCCCGTGTACAGCCATGATCGTCGCGAACGACTTTCCGTAAACAATATCCATCGTGTTGACGTTGTGTGTCTTGTCTCCCTCGTCGTCTTCAATGATGCACAGCCCATCAACCCAGAGATAGCGCTCTCCCAGTGATTCCACGAGTAGCATAGCGTCCACTACTGTAGTGGGTAGGTCCAGCGTCTTCTCGTCCAGGGACTGGCGCTGAAGTCGCGCTTCAAGAGTGCTTCGCTGTAAAGAACGCATCTGAACTGCACCCCACACATAGCTAAGAGCAAAATACTTCTCCGCAGAAGTTGCCCGAACCAGACAGCGGTCCCGGACATCGACCAGTATCAGGTTGACGTCCTGGTTGAAACGGGAGTCACCCAGAACACCGTTGCAAATTCGACCATGGTTGTAGTCGCAGTTGTTGAGCCATCGCCGCAATTTGGCCGTATCAACGAGCTGCTTTCCCGTGTCCCTTAGATAGCTCTGACGCAGTGCATCCTGGTGGTTCGTCGGTGTTAGAAGTCGAATACCCCCAACTGTCTTGAGCCCATATTCAACGCCCAACACCGACTCCCCCGAAGGCAACTTCCGCAGGTGAAAGTGTACGCCCTGAATCTCCTGGTCCAGCTCAGCCAGGCGTGGATGTAGCGTCCCTTGCGCGGTGGTAATGAGCGAGATGACGAGGCGGCATATCCCACAATGTCGTCGGCACTGCAGCTGCGACCAGTTTCCATGGGGTAGAAAAAGCTTTGAATTCCAGGAATACCCCTCGTCAGGCGATGTCGGTCCGATAATAATCTGGATAGCTCGACAGACACGACAAAGGTTCGGATTCGGGTGCTTTCCCGCCTGTTGTTCACGTTGAAGGAACTCGTGCTCAAGTCTGCTCTCTCGTTCGGCATGTTCGGTCCAAGATCGGGGCTCATCTGTGTCCGTGTATCCCATCATATCCTTCACGATTTCTTCCATTGACATGATGACTCTGCCTGCGGTTTTGTCGATACCCAGGTGCCTAAGGCCTGTTAACTGATCGTGGTAATCATTGCGTGGTCTGTATCCAGGCTCTTTTTGCCGTAATGAGAGCTTCGTGTTCGTTTCATCCGTCTTTTTCTCAAGCGCGCTGTCGAGGTCAATGTTGGAGAGTGGCTCGGTCGCATTTGAGTGTGTTGACAGTATTTCAATTTCTGATCCATGTTCCATCTGAATCGAAGCCAATCCTTTCAAGAGCTTCCTATCCTGGTAAGCCGCTGTGAAGTATGCGTGTACTTTCTCGGTAGCTTGGGCACGGACAGGGCTGTGTTCGGACCCTTGACTTATTTTGCGTATAGAACTAGAGAGCTGCCACAGAAAGGTAGTGTTGACAGCTATTGACTTGTCTTCCTTTTCGTTCAGATCGCTACAGACACCAATCGCGTGGCTGACTAGCATGTAGAAGCTGTCGAGGTGTTTCGAGAGGAGGAACTTTTGTGCGATGATCGCTCCAACCGCCAGCCCACTTGCGTGCCGTTTCGCATGGCTGGTCGGAACTTCCTCTCGTAGTCGGCGCGCCTGGTTAATGAGATTATCAAGTTCATCTACTGATTGACTAGACGCAGCTAGCTCTGCAATCAGAGCCAAGTGTTGGACGGCCCAATCGAGACGGCGCGGATATCCGGGCGGGACAGCCTCAAGGATAATATCAGAATACTGCACGGCGGTAATGATATCGGATCGCTCGTTGAACTTTTTATACCTGCGCTCATACTTCACCAGGATTTCTCTGAGCACGTCAATGCGGCCCTCGTGTTTCAGTGGCATCAGACGCAGGACGTCTTTAGCTCGGGCGATCCCGTCATCAATGCCACCTATATCATCGGAACCGAGGTTTGCGAGCCTGCTTTGCGCAAGGCGAGTATAAGCATACGAGAGAGTCTCTGGAGTGTCTATCTTAAGTCGCAGCTGGATCAGCTCGAGGGCGCTCTGTCTGTCCTCCTCGCGGTGATCTCTCTCGAACCGCGCCTGAAAGCGTGATACTAAATTCATCAAAGTGTTTGCATACTCCTCGCTATCTGGGTCAGCCAGGTCAATCACCATCTGCCCACAACTTATAGCCTCGTCGATATCGGACGGTCGCGCGGGACCCAGCTGCGCCCGGTGCGACAAGTTGTACCCGAGGTTGTGGTATATGCGACACAGGAGTGTGCGATCAGCGGGATTTACCTCGTCCTTTGCCTGCTGACCGTACCTGATCGATTCGTCAAGATCTCGCACGGAGTTTGTGGTCTTGTACGCGGACATCTTCGAGTATGATAACTTGTCGAGATACTCCGCGCGGGCAGGAGATGGTGGGCCCAGCCGTCTCACAATAGTCTCGAGGTGCTCGATGCAGTCATTGAGGTCGACCATGTCTCCCAAAACTTCGAATGCGTTGGAAAGCAGTTCGGCGAATTTGGCGCGCATCGCGATCTCTTCCTCGACAGGCACTGCGCCTGACGTCCAGGTTTCTCTCAGGGTGGCCTGCGCTTGGCGGATCCGATGCACGGCTTGGTTCCAATCTTCTTGCGAAGTCATGGTGATGTTTTTGCTCTTGTATAGTAGTCGAGTTAAGCCATATTATCGAGAGGATAGGACTCTGTCTGCCTGAGTGGATGATATAAAGGATGTCTTCAACATCGTCAGGTGCGAGGCTGGACCCCGCACTAATCTAATACGAGGCGAATAACGTCTATCTTTGCTCGCCATCCTTCTCGTAATGTTGATAAAGTTTGGTAACAAATTGATGAAATCAATTCGAGAATCATTGATTAAGATTGGAAGAGATCGTACTGGTAAGCAGGTGTTGAGAAGAGCGTTATGAACTCGAGATCTACATCTGCGATGAAAAAAACCAGACACTCAGTGTCAGAGTCGGGTGATCAAACAAGATGCAGAGCCAAACTTCTCTACAAGATCATGCAGGATTTTACAGTGAGATGATACTATCAATAATTCTTGTCCCTTTTTGAGACAGGATTCAAGTCCCTGTCATTCCAACCGCCATCGGTTATCTGCCAAGAGTGTAGTGAATATATATATCGTGAAGGCCCGCAAATCAACACACCAAAGCATCTTGACCCATCTCTGGCCACCAAACAGTATGCAAGTACTTGGAGAATGGCATTGTATGCCAATGCGAGATCTATTCTATGCATGTCTCGTGTATTCCCATTTTCCCTATACTCCGTATCTTAGATTCTTACCAAGGACGCCACTCAACCTCGGGAAATTAAATTCTGGATTATTGCAGCACCACCGATAAGATCACAAGAACAGTTACTCCAGTATCGTTATGACTTATTGAAGGACAATTAGATGAAAATTGCCTGAATCGTGTGGAATTTACTCCGCATCGATCTTACTGTCAGCTTGGGAGTCTGAGATGCAAGGAACTGCCAAGAATGAGGCGGTGTCGCTGGACTGTCAGCATCGTCTGAGATCCTGGTCATGAAAGCCTGCTAGCTTGGTTTAGCGGGGAAAGATTCCTAAGTCTGATCTATATGAGAAGCTTCTATAGACGTTGGATCATTGAACGAGGATTGATTACCAGGACCAACTGGTGCAGTTTCAATCAATGTATCTCTAACAGACAAATCACATGCCCCGTCGAGCCCTAAAACTATCACATCAATGGTTGGTCATCCTATTTGAGGCCTCCTTCTTTCCATCTCTAGTTGACTGGAATGCTGATGATATATGGAGCACTGGAATACTAATATGTGAGACGTCACGTCGCAACGTTGTCGACCGGTGCTTAAGCTCCACAGAGCGCAAGATTCCGACGGAACAGCCCGAGTCAGCGTGGACCAAAGGAATGACCCGGGTCAATTGCAGAAAACTCAATACGCCAAGGCCAATCAGGCTGCATCTTATCCACACGACTGGAATCCAGGGGTTCTGCAAACGCCAATCGTGATCTTTGGATGGGCAATTCTACGGAGAAAGGTTTGTGGCCCCCGTGCGCCCAGCAGAAACGCTATAAGCACTACTGCGTGGTGTTCCTCCCGACCACTGGAAGAACTAACTGGGAAGGTAAAACAGCGTTCGCACTCGAAATCTTCATCTATCCAAGTTTTTCTTCTAGAAACAATAGATTCCTCAGTATCGGTTAAGCTATAGGCAGTGTTTTCCCAGCAATACACCGACATGGATGTAATAATAGCACGAAAAAGGGGTAGGACAGCCTTGCCGATCATCGTAGGGATTGCTCCGAAGGGAAACTCGTGGGTGAATAGACAGTTCTGTCGGACCCACACTACGACCGCGGCGGGATATCATTGCGCGACAGCTTCAAACTAATCAACACAGCCAACCCACCCCATGAAACTATATGCTCACACTAAAAATGGCTGGGATTGAGCCGCAGCAAAGCCCCCACCAGGAGGGAGAGGAGACGAAAGCTAGGGATTATTCATTATTGTCATCCCTCGTTCTTCCTGCGCGTCTTACATCGTCCTGCCATCCAACTTCCACGCTCATTTCGTTCCGTGTTGGTGGTTATTGGACCGCAATCTTTCCTACCCGTTGGATGATACCTTGATTCTGGGATAGAACTCATCGTGGACATGATGACCGTCCGAACGTTGGGTCTGGCGCTTCTGGCTTTGGCACAGCAGGCCGCGGCCGACTGCGAGGGCAGCAACGTGATCACCTTGCCCTATCGCAATGTCACCGTCAACGGCCTCACCCAGCAGCGAGGCCTCGAGATCTCGCTGGGCACGCCCCCACAAGCCCTGGCGTTCGACATGGCCGGGTACATCTCCCCCCCCCCAACCGCCGACAACATGTGGACCAAGACTAACGAACCCTTTGAATAGATACGCAAACAACACCTTCCTCTGGGACTGGCACGAAGGCTGTGGAGCCTCCCTCGATGATCCGTGTATCCTCAACCGCGGCGGTGTCTTCATGACAGACCCTTCCGAAAGCTGGACCGACACCGCCAGCGCCAACATCACCGCGCACGACTCCCCGTCCGACGCCTTTGACTTCGTCGGCGTCCCGCCCCGCGGCGCCGACACCCTCCACATCAACGACACCTACGCCCTATACAACTTCCCGGTCGCGACCACTACGCGCGCCATGACCTTCAACTCGCTAGGCCTCGGCCCCGACTCCACCTTCCTGCAATACCTCTCCGAAAAGGGCGCCATCCTCTCCAAATCCTGGGGTCTCTTCTTCGGACTAAACGGCTACACCGAGCCGGAGCAGATGAACGGCGTCGCTGTCTTCGGCGGCTACGACAAAGCCAAGACCCAAGGCGACAGCCAGACCTTCGACGTGAACCTCAACTCCGACTGCCCGACAGGCCTCGACGCCTTCGTGACGAGCGTCGACGTCGGCATGCCCAACGGAACCGAGTACAACGCCCTCTCCAAAGGGCGGTACATGTGCATCGACCCCTCCAACCGACTGATGACCTTCGACGCCGACACCATCGAAGGCATGAAGTCCTCCTTCGGGGGCAAGTACTTCGGCAACTCGACGGGGCTGCGCCCGAACGGCCTGCTGTACGATATAGAAGAGCCCGTCTTCGGCGGCAACATCACCATCACGCTGAACACGGATCTGAAGATCACCATCACCAACGAGCAGCTCGTCACGACGGACTCGTACGTCAATGAGAACAAGCTCGGCTTCAGCGACACGTCGCGCGAGATTCTCGTCGGCTATACGGACGGCCAGCCCAACGAGAACACCTGGTATCTGGGTCAGCCGTTCCTGACAGCCGCGTACCTGCTCGTCAATCACGACGAGAGCAAGTTCCACGTCTGGCAGAACAAGATCACCGACGACGAGGAGTACCACGCTGTGCAGCCGTCCGGCACAGAATGCAAGACCGAGGCTGCCGCCCCGGACGCAGCGAAGCAGACGACGTCCCCAGACATGGGTGACAAGCCCAGCGACAAGGAGTCAGACGGTCTGTCGGGCGGTGCTATCGCGGGTATCGTCGTCGGAGTCGTCGTCGGCGTGGCCCTCGTCGCAGGAGCCATCGGTTTCATGATCTACCGCCGGAAGCAGCAAGCCGGCAATGCTGGCACGTCGCCCGAGAACCCGCCAGCGTACATCCCCGGCAGCAATGTCCCCGGCAGCAATGGAGACGTAAACGGCGTGGGAATGTCGGAACTGGCGTCCAAGGAGGTGGCGGCGCCGGCGGAGCTCGAGGATAAGGATAGGAGAGTGGAGGTCCCTGCGGAGCCGGTGGCTGTTGAGGCGCCGGCGGAGGTGAATCCGGTTTATGAGATGCCTGCTGATGTGCCAGGTGCGCGGCGTGGATCGTAAGTGGGATAAGCCTTGTTAAGTGCGAGTAGATATCCATTTGTTTGACTTTTTTTCCTTTGTCGCTTTTTTTTCTCTTCTGTTGACTCTATCCACGCGATAGGTTACCTTGAAAACGGATGTGTATATACCTTATAGACTTATTGATAATAATTGAATATGATAAAATATCAATAAAATAAACTGTTGGGATACCAGTCAGGTCAGGCCCTTTCAAAATGTCGTTCAGCTTTTCGGTGCAGAGGCTAGTATAAAGCTATTGTCGAATTAGTCTCTTGATAAAAGTTATCAGCGAGTTAACTGGACCAGAAGACAATTCGTTTGAAAGTGAAATATCGATCATCCTTGTGTCGCTTGAACGATGGAGAATTAAAGCATGCCCATGCGCATACTGAGTCAGTATCACTGACGCAATGACGATGGATCACGTAATGATCGCCCGGCGGTTCCCCTAATGCTGGGATAGGGCTGGAGTGGACCGACAAAGATCAACCAACAGTCTGTGCTTAGCAAAGTATAGCGAGCGACTGACTCCGACTTCTACTTGTATACGAAATAATGCAGAATCAAAATGACAAGATGGTATAGGCGATATATCGCAGTCATTACATGCAAAGACCCCGGCAATAACCAAGGATCGATTGTGAAGAAAGCCCCCAAATCCCAACAAGAACAAATTCCATGCTCCCAGAGTATCCTCCAATTTACAGCACAGCGGGGAGAAGGATAGCACCAACGGCAAGCATAGTCTTGCTCACACCGGGCAGGAGGGAGCCAGCGCCGTTGGAGTCGGCATCGTCCTTGGAATCGGCCTCGTCCTTGGAGTCATCCTTGGAGTCATCCTTGGAGTCATCCTGGGAGTCATCCTTGGAGTCATCCTTGGAGTCGTCCTTGGAATCGGAGTCGGCTAAAATAACACAAGTTAGACACGGCGCCTATAACACACACGACGAAAAAAAAGATCTAGTTAGAACTTACCCTTGCCTTCACACTGTTCCTGGAAATCTTGGGAGCGTTCGCCCATAGCGCTGACTTTGTCGATGTTATTCGTGAGGTCGGACTCAGAGCAGGATTCCCTCAGGCAGTCTTGCAGCTCGTCGACGCTGCTCATGGTGTCGTTAATGATCTTGCTGCTGGCGGGCTTGCAGAGACAGTCGGTGGTGGCCTTTTCGGGGGCACCACACTCCGCCTCTAGACCGCCGTCCTTGTAGAAGTCGTTCATGCACTTCTTGATGCAGGTGGGGATGTCGCCCATGATGTCGTCCCAGGTCTTGAGCTCGGCGGCGGCGGCGACGGACGCGAGGCCCACGACGGCGATGGGGAAGAAACGCATGATGATATATGAAGTGTTGGTAAAAGTTGAAGAGATAGGTACTGATTTGGTAGAAAGAAAGCGCTGGTTTGGAAGATGGATGGGATAGATTAATTCCAAGACGAAGACGCGGGCTATGACGGCTTTATAAGTCTCTCATCGCTGGCTCGGTTACCTGATACACCAGCGAAGCAAACACCATCGTCGCCCCAAACGACCTCAATACGAGGCGTTGAGGCTGAAAGCAAGCGCTAGACACGACTGAGTGCTGGGCATGGTGGCAGTTCAGGATCGTGGGGAAGAAGGACCTGGTCTCATTCGTTCTCTCGTCACGAGAGAACCCTTTCCATTTGTGCCCTAAGCCGCTTTGTCCCTAACCGGTGGGGTCTGCTCGTATCTGCAATCTCCGGCCTTACTTTGGAAAGGGATCGAGGTGTGACCTCTCGGGTTTGAATTCCCCTATTCTTAGGCGCTCAGAGACTCTACTCGGGAAACATGACCGTGTTTGGTGAGCCTAACTTGAGTTGGCGCAGGCAGAAGTGTGATTGATTCGTGGGAGGAATACACTTCTCATGATGTTGGATGTCATGGCCCAATCGCTATGACTTCCAGGATGTGCGCCAAATTTACATTACCCCCACCTCGTCTATATTATATTTGTGGGAAATCAGTATCATAGTGATTCCAGGGGAAGGGGAAGTGTAAGGATTTTGTCAAAAGCTTCAAATCTGCCATGAAGAAGATCACTGGTCATGTGACAGATCGAGCATTCCCCGCCACATCTCAGCTTCATCTTGGCCTTTTTCCCGATCTCGAGGGTGTGGCTCATCTCGCCATTAGCACTAGACACTAAACCATGTCGATCAATGCTCCTGGAATCCACCAGGCATGGATTGGGAGGTACTGGAACACGCTGCCCCGTAGGGTGTTGAGTCACACAATATCTGCATTATCACCTAATATCTTCGAATTTGTTCGACAAGCAAGACCTCTGGCGAGTGATAATAGTTGTTGCAAATATGAGTGATTACCCTAGGCTACAAAAGATATGATACTTCTGGTTTCGTAAGTAGCCCTATATCCAATGCGACTATAGTCTTGTCAACGCGAATATCGCTCCTACCACGAGGTGCGAGCGATTGACTCTGACAGCCAGTACCGACAGAGTCCTGTCTACTCCATAGATGAATAGATCCGTCCTAGAAATATGGACCCATCCTATGAATATCGACCGAGCCCTAGGGTGTCATCGGCCCCCAACCAGAAGAACTAGAGATCGTCGCTTCCAAGGGGCTGTGCCAACACTCGGCCTCAGAATCATCCAGGATGGTCCGATTTCCTCGAGATTTCCGGGATAAGAAAAAACGCCAACGTGATGACGAAGAAGAGGAATACGCCAGGATTTCAGCACAACGCAAGGCCGAGACTTGCAGCGGGAAACCAATCATGCAGTCGCACCACGGACGTGGGCATCAAGCCGCATGGAACCATGCCAGCCTACCATCCATCATTGGCTTTTCCTCCCACTTGTGGTGTGCGTGCGATGCGGGCTTGACTCTTTTCAACCCCTCTCCGACTCCCTGGCGCGTCAGGAGGGCGAAATTTGCTTGATGGACGCCAAAGAGCGACTCGATTGATTCCTCACCATGCGACTTGACGCCGCTCTGGACTCTTACTTTTGGCTTTTAATTTAAGTATAGGACCATATTTTCTTTTTCCTGCTGCAAATAGAAAACTCAGGTAAAAAGAAAGAAAAGAAGGGATCGGCCGCAGCGACCGAGTAATAAGACAATGGACCCCGCAGGACTGGCGTCGGAGCACCTTCAACCCCTCATATCCTAGACAATAGCATCACCTTAAATCCTACCTTTAGCCCCGATCCCAGGAATCATTGCGATCGCCAATGGTGCTGTCATTTTTCGAACTTTTTGTCCAGCGTTCGTGAGCGGGATCCATCAACATGGGGGATCGCAACTGGAACGCATTTCCCCCCAGTTCGTCACAGGCGAGGTACCCTCACAACTCTCAAAACCAGCCAGGGGCATCGTACGATGGATTAGACAGTAGGAGTTCCATCTCGGGGCCAAGAAATGACCAGGATTCACGACCGCGAACCGGTGAGATCAGGCGTCGCCCGGTGCCCGGACAGGTCGTCGACCAGCAACAGGCACGCGCCAACGCGATACAATCTGTGGCGGAGATTGTTCGCCAGGGGCCTCGTCATCATCCTCCTCCGCCTGCTAGTCTATGGCCCGCTCATGATGGACCCATTAGTCGAGCGCCCTCGGCCTTTGGTTCGCTGTCCGTCTTTGAAGAGCCGCAGGAGGAGTTGTTGATTGATCTGTCGGCGAGCGACACGGAGGGTCCCAGGGTGAGTTTGAAAAAGTCCCCAGACAAGATGAAAGACAAAATGGGCTTGACTTAGACCAGCGGAAACATGATATTGACTTATGGAGCAGCATGTTCGCCCATCGCATCCCGATCGCGCTCCCCCCGTGCGCGACTATCGAACACAACCCAATCCCGTCGAGCGGTGCGAACCCTACTCTCCAGGAAAGGAAGAACGTTCTGCTAATATGGGAGATATACAGCGATCAAGAAGTGGCCTTGCGTCTAGCGCAGGAATTCAGCCTTCTCGACATTGACGATCCAAGCGACTTACCGTACGTGTCCTACATCTCCCGTCCGTGATTGCATAACAAGGCTAACCAAGACTGATAACCTGCAGAGCCGTCTTCCGTGAACAAATGGAAGCCGTACAAGGGCGCCATTCACAGAGATCCGCGACGCGCAACGCCCTCTTATCCCTCGGACCCGAAGAGCAAGACAACCAGTCCAGCTCCGAATCGCCCGACGAAGAACGCTGCGACTGTGAAGCGCTGCCCGCGTACGGCGGACAATGCTTCTTCTGCTACCCCTGCAACTGCATCTTCTGCCCCGACTGCTGGCCGCGGTCGCCACCGCATCGCAAAACGCCGGTGCGCGGGGGAATCCCGCACGAAAAGACGGATCCCAAACTGGCGCGGATTATAGAACAGACACTGGAGACAGATGTCGATGAAAAGACGCAGTCGTATCTGCATATGAGGGATGAGGATTCGGCGTGGTTCGGTACTGTGTGGGACGATAGTGACCTGTTGTTCCAGGACTATGGGAGATACGCCAACCTGATGGCGCAGATGTCCGGGCGCAAGAGACAGGTGCGATATCCGGGTTTGGTATCGTTTGTGGGTCAGACGGGAGCGGGAAAGAGTACATTGATCAAGCTTCTCATCGAAGTGAGTATAGTGTCTTTCTGTCGAGTTGGGGATCCGCTGTCTTCTAACATGCGATGTATGTGTGCCAGCTGCGCCTAAGTACCGAGCAGAACTCTGAGGTCCCCGTCGTCGGATCCGTCAAGAACCAGGACCTGCCGACCTCTGGAGATGTCCATCTGTATTCGGACCCCGTCTCATCGGATACCGATGCCCCGATCCTGTACGCCGACTGTGAGGGCCTGGACGGTGGGGAGCGCGAGCCCATGGGCGTCAAGTCCCGCAAGGTGAAGAAGCACCTCCAGACTTACAACATGCCACAGGAAGTGAAGGTCCGTCAGAATGCGTCCGAGCGCGACTTGCTTTGGGCAATCAATGAGAAGACCCAGAGCCGGGAGTATATCGTGCGGAACCTGTATCCCCGCCTGCTATATACATTCTCTGATACCATCGTGTTTGTCACGATGAATCCGCGGTAGGACACGGTATTGATGGATTGTATTGACCACGCAAACTGACTGATTTGACGCAGAGTTATCGAGAATGTCATCGACCAACTGATCGACTGGGCGGCCGCCGCGCTCGAAAAGTCGTCGAACCAGCCTGTTCTGCCACACGCCATCATCATCCTCAATGCCGCTGAGAACAACACAGATCCTCGTCTGTGGGACGTCGACGCATCGACTGAGCATCTAATGGAAGCGACTAAAGAAGCAATCGACAGAAACCACAACCTCCGTGCGGTAGGTAACAGCCTCCCCAACCCACGACCAGCATACTAACCCTATATAGCGAGCTGCGTTCTGGGCACCCAAGCAACGACGCATAACCTCCGTTCGCGATCTGCTCCTATCCTACTACTCGACGATCCGGGTCGTCCGCGTACCAAAGAAAGGACGCCCCAATCTGATCGACCAGCAGATCGAGCGACTCTACGTGGAGATCAAGACGGCGTGTAAGCGGTCTCGTCGGGTTAAATCCCAGGTGCGCAACATCGTCCCTACTTTTCACATAGCCCCATTTAACGGCAATACAGTGGAGAATGCTTCTCAATTCGGACGAGTTGCAGCCATATCTGCAATACGCGTTTGACCATTTCTCTCGCGAACTCGACCTGCCGTTTGACTTTGTGGAGGCGTCGTTTGCAAACAGCCCCATCCCATCGGATTTCGGTGGAAACATCCTCAAGCTGGCAAGGGATATACTAGAAGTGTGGAAGGACCGAATTGATGGACCCACTATATTCAAGGAGTTGAGCTATCTAGTGGCGTCCTGCGTGATGCTGGACTCGGCTCGCCGCAGAACCTTAGGTTAGTGGTACTCATACACAGATATTAGGCCCCTGTATACTGACGCTCGCAATACTAGGTCCCGCGGAAAGCGTTTTCAAAGAATACCTCGAGTACTTTGACGACACACTCGACGATTTCTGCGACCACCACTGGCCCTGCGAATACCGCAGCGCCGAAGGCCGGTGCGTCAACGTGCGCAGCGGGCACCAAGCAAAAGGTCACCAGCTGAAAGACGGACGCGTGCTCGCCGTGCAAGAGTACCAATCGTCCTTCACAGCCGACGCCTTCCGTCAGACCTTCCGATCTATGATCTTCAAGAACCTGACAGCCCTGCTGATGAAGCTCGTCGCCGCAACAGGGCGGTCCGCTGATCGCGAAATGCAAGAAGCGGCCGTCATTCACCGCGATATGGTGCTGAAGAACTTTTATCGTCATCTAGGAGGGCCGTCTATGTTTATCAGCCATACAGCTTGCTATGCGTGTCTTGTCGAGCCGCCGGAGCATGCGTTGCCGTGTGGTCATGTTCTCTGTACGCTGTGTGTGCGTGCGTTCGGGACGAGTCTGGGGAAGCATGCTGTGGAGATTGCGGCTTGTCCGTTGCATTTCGAGGAGACGTGAGCACTCCCTTCTCCATCTTTCTTTCTTCTTTCACTTCATTTGCCAGAATCAGTGGTTAACTATAAGTACAGAGAAGGACACTGTCCGCCCGGATGGCCCATATTCATCAAGCCGCCACAAGCAGGGACACGGATACTGAGTCTGGACGGAGGAGGCATCCGGGGAATCGTGGAGCTAACGATCCTTCAGCAAATCGAGAGGGAGCTGGGCGTCGGCCTCTACATCCAGGACTTCTTCGATCTCATCGTGGGGACAAGCACGGGCGGCATCATCGCGCTCGGCTTGGGCGCAGCGGGATATTCCGTGGAAGATTGCACGCGGTCGTTCCGGTCTCTATGCACCAAGGCTTTCACGAAACGAAGAGGCATCGGCATCCCGGGATGGGAGTGGTTGATCTCCGCATCCAACCACAGCAAGTACGAAACGCGACCGCTGGAGGCTGCGCTGCAAAGTTTCTACGGAGAAGATCGTCTTTTCGGCGGCTCCCGCCATGATCTCCAGCCTACGTCGCTGAGGCGATTGACCAAAGTGGCCGTGACGGCGACAACGACCGCTGCATCGGTCGTCGTCCTGGCCAACTACAATCGACGCAGCCCCCGGGTTACTCGTCGTACCGATTCAACCGCTCCGAGAAGCCCGACAGCGAGATGAAGATTTGGGAAGCGGCCCGCGCAACGTCCGCCGCGCCGCGCGTCTTCAAGCCTTTCTTCCACGGCCCCTCGGGACAGAGCTACCAAGACGGTGCCATCTACCACAACAACCCCGTCGAGGTCGCCGTCGGCGAGCAGCGGCATATCTGGCCGGAGGCGCTGGAAACACACCCCGACATTGTCCTCTCCGTAGGCACAGGATACAACCCCAAATCAGAAAACCGGGAGCCCAACCAGCCGTCCAGACCAGCCTCGCGAGGTGTCATCTCGCACGTCAGATCACTGACCAGGATCGGCATCGACCACATTCACAACAGCCTCGACTGCGAGCGCACATGGAAGACCTTTCTCGAGAAGAGCCCGCCACCACCGCAATTCACAGACCGCTACATCCGCGTGAACCTCGCCCTCGACGGGGACCCTCCGCACCTGGACGACGTCCGCCAGCTCAACAACCTCAGCGAGATGGCGCGGTTCCGCTTCACCAAGGAGCGCGACACCGTCCGCTCGATCGCTGACCGGCTCATCGCCTCGTCGTTCTACTTCGAGCCGCTCGCCCCGCCCAACACGGTCGAAAACCCCGACGGCTCCTTCACCCTCAAGGGGAACATCCTCAGCCGGTTCCCCAACAACTCGGAGCAGATCCTCTACCTGGGCCAGGCGTTCAAGCAACGCTCCAGCAGCATGTTCAACCTCGGCCACCGCGACCATGAGCCTTACTTCCTGATTCGCGAGAAGCGCCGCGAGCGAGACGCCCAGATGTACCTCGTCAAGCACAAGACCATCTCCGACATGATGCAGCATGGGACCTTCTCCATGAACAAAGTCGAAGTCCGCCTGACGCAGAGAATGGCCGAAACGGAAATCCTCTTCTGCCCGGAAGGTGACCGCAGCCATCCGACCTATTACCCCATTAGCGGGTTCCCGCGCTGTCTCCTCGATGAGGAAGTAGCCTGTATGTCTCCCAACTCCTCCCCAAACCCTTTCTCCACCCAGGTATCAACAAAACCAAATACAGAGAAAGAAACTAACAGACATGACAGCCCCCTCCAAAGCAAAATTCACCCCCCGCCTCACCCGCTCCCGCTCCTCCTACCAAAGCCGACCCCGCGACGCATGGCGCAAAACCTCCCAAGACGAAGACATCTCCTCATCCAACCCGATCGACCAATTCACAGACCAAGCCTACGTCTACCCGGGCGACACGCTAGGCGTGTACGACCCAGACTCCCATCGTCGGTATGCCGGTGACGGCGAATTGCGAGTCCCGGGCGATCGCAGCAACACGCCTTCGGCGTTTGCGCTGAGTCCTAGCCCGCCTTATCGGGTTATGGATAGTCCTGCGGCTTTGGTGCCGAGATCTTTTATGCAGCAGGAGTACCAGCAGCTGACGCAGGGGTCGGATGCGGAGGCTGATGATATAGTGTATGAGTTGGCGGATACGTCTGTTTATGTTCCGCCTGTTGAGTTGCCGACGCCGTTTAATCGGATTGGGTTGGCTGTGACGAGGGATGATGATGAACAGAGATAATGGTTGAATGTGGTGTTTTGATTAAAATTCTAATATTTTTTTGGTGCCTTGTGATGTATGGATCATAGTGAAGGAGTGAAATGTATGTCGGAAAATATATGCCATTATGACCCCATGCCGAGATGATATCAATAACAGAACCCGAAACCCTCGCTAATCTACACATTGAGTATGTACAACCAAAATGCGACCGAACCAAAACAGACCGGAAAGGAAGAGGAAAAAATGAAGTCATCAAGCATCACGCCATAACCGGCACCCCAATCACCCAATCCCCCACAACAGCCGGTTTCTCATCATAAACCTGGACATTAGTCCTAGCAGGATAGAAGTCCACAATGCCCCCATCCTTAATGACCCCCGTACGGTCGAGCACCGTCCTCGCACGCACATACGGATCCAGCGTCCAGTAATTATCATGCATCTTCATAATCGCCAGCTCGCGCGGCTCTACCCACCCGTAGCTCTCGGGGTCCGCAATCCACTCCGCCGTCACGGCGAACAGTTCCTCGCCCAGCGCCCGGCGCTCAGCGAAGATAGAATCGCGCGTGGCTGTATCGTGCAGCCGGTCGTCTTCGCACGGTAGCGGCTCCTGGTAGCGGTATTCCCAGTTTTCGCGGCCTCCGAGCTCGCGGATGATTTGGGAGGGGGGCACCATTCGCTCGAGGTCTCTAGGGCCGTCGATGAAGTAGACTTTGGCGGCTACGACGGGGTCGAGGATGGCTTGGATCAGTTTCCATAATCCTATTGCACAATGTTAGTTAGGAGGTGGGGATTGGGTGTGGTGGTGTTGGTTGGACGAACCGCTGAAGAACCATGGCGCTTTGTAGAAGATTATGGCGCCTAGGGACTCTGGGTAATTGTCTTGGAAGCATTCGATGATAAACTTGACTGCGGGGAAGTCCTGGCCACTTGTTAGTATGTCGTATAAGTAGAGAAGCAAGGGAATGACCTACCCAACTCGTCAAGCTAAACGACGTAAGATCGAACAGGATCGTCTATAACCACAAATTAGCCTCGACACCACATATACATCGTGTTTTACCAAGGCGTCACATACCATAGTCTCCACAGGCGCCACCTGCAGGTAACGCACCGTCTCAATACAATGCACAATATAATCCCTCAAGCTCTTCAATGCCTTCTCAGACGGGGTATGCGCGCGCGCCCTAATCACACAAATCGGACGGCCATGCCGATCCGCGCCATGGAAGAAACCCTTCCCCGAGCGGAGCTGCATCATGAAGTTCTCTCCGTCTCTCTTCTCCACACTGTCCTCCTCCTGCCGCGACCTGTCCAGATGATACTTCTCGCCCTTGCACAGCACCTCCTCGTCGATGCGGTACTCGTTTATGCGCCAGTGCAGCGCCGACACGAACTTGATCCACGCGCGCGGCACGTTCCACTTCTCGGTGCGAAGGAACCGCAGTAGCTGTGCGTCGGGGTGTTCTTGTTTTAGTGCCCGTAGGTATGCCGTTTGTAATCGGTCTCCGGAGATCTTGGTGAGCAGTGTATAGGCGGCTTTGAGGTCTGATGGGGTGGCGCCGAGGGTTTTGAGCGTGGGGAGGAACATGGGCGGGACGGGGGAGGGAGGGCTGTCGTCGTCTGTTGTCTGGGTGCTGCTATGTCGGTTTAGGGAGAAGAACGCCCGTCGGGGTGATTTTGTAGTGGCGGTGGTGTTGGTGTCGTTTGATGAGAGAGATTCCCTGCGTGTGTGTTCCGGCGTCCTACGGCTGCTGCTGTGGTCCCATAATTGTATGAGAGTCCCCCAGAACTGGCGCAGTCTCTCTTCCTGCCAGGGTTCGAGATTCCCCACGTAGCCGGTGACACTTTCCGCTGACATTGCCATATTGGTTCATGCAGGGTTTGTGTGATATACATAGAACGGAAAGAAGAAGAGAGGGGGGAACTAAATAAAAAATAAAAAAGTAGAACCAAAAGTCTGGTTCGGGAGGGAAAGAAAGCTTAAAAGCCATGCGATCAAGAGTGTCAGAGCACGCCGGCTTTTTTCAGCTGAACCTGCGCCACTGCCCACTGGATTGATTCGGAGTGGACCATATCTGCGGGGTTAGCGTAGGAAGAGGGGTAGACTTGCAGGTTGATGGAGCTATACTCGACTCAGTAGTAGGCGAACCGGAGATCATCAGGGGGCAGACCCTAGTCTTGGCATGCCCGTCGGGAACACGACAATGCTACGTGCCCCACGCTTGGGCCAGGGATGGGATTCGTCATCGTGGCCGAGGAAGGGCGAGTGAATTGAGGCATTGGTGGATTAAGTGGAGGGTGAGATAGGGCTAGGGGCGGCACGTGCATCCATCCCCTACACGTGAAGGGAACTTCGTCTCTCGATGGTTTCGAGTTGATTTGCTTTACTTTCAGGATAAATCAATATCAGTAACCTCGGCTGTCGACACCCCCCGGGACCATATTCCGGGTCACTATAAACAGCGATATCACCATGCTGGCGGAATGTGAGACAAAATAAAGTACCTAGTTCAGCTCACAAGACTATTGAATTGCCACAAATTACAGCTGCAAATTAATCTATCCATTGTGTCCGATGGTTCCTGGGCATAGAGATCCATTATATTGCCCCTAACTACCCGACAGGATCCTCCCCACTCATTAATAGTCGCGATCGATCCTTTCGACTAGCCTAGAGCCTCGTATCCACTCTGACTCGGAGATAGACGGGCTTCCACTGTCTGTCATCGATTTGATTGGGATCCGCGATGAATACGTACCGTAATTGGTTCCGCTGCTTAGCTTTGCCTGCATCATGAGATTGTATCGTGAGAATATGACAGGTTCTAGTGGCCGAAACTGATCATAGGGAGTCATCTGAACGAAGAGCTCAGATGATAACATAAATACAGGACAAATGAGAGTGTAGATCGTCCATGTGGCCGTACAGGTTGCTGGGACAGGAATACATACATCGTCTTGTGGCTTCACAGTCTTTTGCTGCCTAGTCGAAGAAGACTGTCTTAAATGTGTTACTACCTTGAAGCTCTTTCAGTCGGTACCACTCTCCTAGCTGTACCATACAGAGTGGTTGAGGTACTTTCATGTGGTATCTCGGTACTCAAACTTGTAGATACTGACTATGAACGCCCACTTGCAATCGTCCAATTATATCGGCTTCTACTATATCTACGCTACATGGTCTAGGCATGCCAATATCAGTCAGCCGCCATGACTCGATCATAACTCAAGAAGTAGACACGAAAGAGTTATCCTATGAGCGCTGGACAATAGTGCTGGCCGTTAGCTGCCATCTACTATCCTTCTTGACTGAGTCTTTTCCTCAACCAGGTTAGGAGTCATTTTGGATTGCGTGTATAGAGACTCGGTTATATGCTAAGAGTTCCGACCGTGTCCATATACTCTTATTACTCCAATTCCCGATGCTGGCATATTTGCAAGAGAACAGCTGGCTAGCTGAAATGCGACCCTCTAGGTTATATGTCGCACCAGCCCAGTACTAAATACAAAGCTAAACACTATTTTCCGATAGAGATCAACCTATATATTGAATCCAGCGACTAAGCCAGATGAATGGTCAGCATAGCGGGGGCTGAACCTACAGGATCCGTCCCACATAGTGAAAGCTATATATATAAGCTGACTGCGATGATGATCGTTTGAGGCAGGAGCCCAGCATTTGGGAAAACTACTATACCCCGATATTAGAGTTCAGGGCCAACTCACATTTATATTGCTCTGCGCATCATCTTTCCACATGCAGTTCATGTTTCTTCCTTTCTCCGCCCCATGCAGTCGAGTTCAAAACATGACCAATAAGCCACGTCACTCTTCAACTGAATTTATAAAAACAGCATAGCCCCTATCTGGATTGAGTCATGGAGACTGATCTGCGTATACGAGCGATGTCAGCCAGGGGGGCGAGAAGTGATCCTCAGGGCCACGTTGCACGCCAGACGGCTGTAATCTTGGCTGATGGGGGTCTGAGAGCCGTGAAATCAACTTATTTCCCCAAAACAATAGAGATTTAGTCCCATTTTAGGTGGTTCTGTCATGCCTCGTATTTCTGACATCCCCACAGCTGTGTCAGTGTTCCAGGGAACCGGCGCTGGAAATGAACGGTTGTATGCGTGTGATATTCATTGTCTTGCTAGTCAAAAGACAGGCTCTGCATTGTGCTCTGGGGCAGGTGTGGGGACTGCACCGCTTGACATCCAATGGGATCGTCTCTCAACAGAGCTAATCTAGGTGGGAATAGCGTCAAAATCAGCCAGATGCTGATAAAGTGACAGACAACCCTTTGAGTTTCTGGCAATTTCTCTTGTCTATCGAGCTTCTAACTTGAGAGACCGTATTTAGATAATTTGTGTGTGTCTTTACAGTCATGTTTTTGAGACTGTGACCTCACGCAGCCCGATAGCCATATCTTGATAGGGCTTGTTTTCAATTAAATTAGCTCAAGTATCATGAGTCGCGGTCGCACTGTATATAGGCCCACTGTATATTGGGTCTTTTTCACCACCCACTCTTTGAGACCCCAGGACAAATCATCCATTGATGGCTTCTCGGTCTTTCATGCTGCTTGAACATCCCTGGATAACCTCCTGAAAGACATCATATCCACCATCCGCCAAGAACGGCCCGTCGGGTATAAGGCTAGTAAAGTCCGCATTTCACATGCAAACCACTCGGTTCGACGGATTCACCGATCCCGTCGAGCCCTCATTCATGGGGAACTTGAAGGAACTCCTCCTGCCAACGGATCCCGGTCCGCGGGTCTGAAGCGGTATCATGGAGATATCAAAAGGATGTATATCTGCTGTTCTCAGGCTCCAGGCTCCCGTATGTGAACCAGACAACCCCTTAGTATTCTAATGCCCCGCTCGCGGCAGTACAACTAATCCGCCCAATTGGAACAAAATGACAAACACGAAGAACACCACCAGAAATCGAATTATATATGATTTTTGGGACTATCAATTTGAGTGGACCGATGAGCATCTTCCACACAGTGAATTCGAACCGTTGACTCGGACCTGTGACACTCTCGCGGATGAGTGCAGCGAGGTGTTGGATAAGATCATCGCGGACTCTGATGACAGTGGCACACCCTTGAGGGCAGACCGATATGCGCTGTTGCGAGACCACCACGAGAGCCATCCAGCGCTCGATGAGCTCTGGACGCAGATCAACACGGTTCCGGAATGGGTAGATTGGGACCAGATCCACCGGGGTCAGGACATATTCTGGCGGCATCTCGTACCGATCACGAACGTGGTATGTATCCTCTGAGCTGTGAATAGGACTGGACTGATAGTGGAATCGCTGTTAGCTATCATTCCAGAGTCTACTAGGTGGCATGTATGTATACTGCACCGGAAACTATGCGATGATGTTTATCCTGACAAATATTCAGGGGAGCAATCCGCGTAGGAGAGACTCTATCCCGAACTGGCGGGTTTAGCTTACACGTCGTGCGACGTCGATTGCTGGAGACAGCCCAGCACACGCTTCAAGTGCACCGTCTAACAGACGGGATGAACCCCGGGGGCGAAGGACAGATAGCCTCCGTCCGAGTGCGACTGCTGCACTCCGCCGTTCGGCGCCGGATCATGAGCCTCGTCAAGGAAGACCCAAGCTACTACGACGTCGAGAAGTTTGGTCTTCCCATTAACGACTTGGACTCCTTTGCCACGATCAATACCTTCAGCGGCACAGTGGTCTGGCTGGGCCTGCCTCGTCAAGGGATTCACCTAAGCGATCAGGAGATCGAGGACTACATCGCGCTGTGGCGTCTAGTAGGGCACTACATGGGCGCGCCGACAGGATTCTTTGAAACAGCCGCCAGGGGAAAGATTGTGTCCGAATCGATGATTATCCACGAGTTTGCCCCCGCAGATACGGGGCGCGTTCTGGCGAGAAACATTGCCCTAGGGCTGGAAAACACGGCGCCCCTGTACGCTTCCAAGGGATACATCGATGCCTTGACCAGGCTATTCAACGGGGACCGACTCGCCGATGAGCTTCACGTCCCTCGCACAAATTGGTATTACCGCCTCCTTATGTGGGGATACTGCTTTTGGGTCAAGACGCAAGCCAAGACGGTTACCAAGGTGCCTTTCATTGACCGGTTTTTGATTGAGGTGGGCATCCCTTCCTTTTTATTTTTGCTTCACCAATCCCACGGAACATACTATTCTGACCATTTCCCCTGCGTTCACAGACCCGACGTAAGGTAGCCTGGAATCATCTTCTCGCCGAAGGTACCGGCCTTGGAAAGCAAACGCTATTCGAATTCAAATACGTGCCGGCTTTGAACCGTCTGACGCGTCCTGGGGAGCAAAAGAGTTACATATTCAAGCGACCGGGTATAGAATTTCTGTCGTATTTGGGCCTCTTCTCTGCATTTGCGAGTGCAGCCACTGTTTGCATTGGCGTTTCTCTTGTAGCTGCGAGACTGTTTCCTCAGAGTCGGGTCGTCGCAGCGACCCTTGCCAGGAGCTTACGGGGTCGTTTGGCTCTTCTTCTGAGGAATATATGTCCTTCATAGCGGTGGTATTCATTGCCTGAGGACCACATACTGAATAACGACAATCTACATAATCCGTGCTTGACCTTTCTCCCCCCTGTTTTTAGGTCTGAGGAAGTGTGTATTGTCGCTCGAGTGACCTGAATATGTTGCATGATATTCCAGTCGCTCACTTCCTACACAAAACACATCTCACTTACTACTACACCGTTTGAGACGCCGATATGCGCAATAATGTACCACGAAGCACCGTATTTACCAGAGATTCCAACTTATATACCGACAACGCCAATAAGGAAAGAGTTGCTGCGCGTTCCATGCCAGATATTTCACTACGTATATCGGACCCAAGTTATACGCTGTGACCTGGCCTACAATCACATACGTGCGCATGAGCTTCACAGGCATAGAGAAACACTTCCCTAGTTTCCTACCCCCCCCCCCCCCCCCCCCAAGCTAGCTAAGCACAGGCTCCTTCGCAGATCCGAAGTCAGTGTTCCCTTTTCACAGGGTTATCAACATGGAAGTTAGCCGACTCGGCGAGAATACTCGGCGGCCACGATTTGAGATCAGGCCTGGTCGCCCAGACTCTATAATCATCTCTGGAAACCGCCATTCTCAGTTAGCCATTTCTGTCTTTATTGTCGCACGCGGTATAGAATTAGCATGAACATACCCGCCATCAATTCCATGTCTGTGCTTTCCAGGAATAGTCACGCAGCTCTGCTGGGTAGGGTCCACGCCCAAGTCCAGGAGGGTGTGTTGCGCGGGGTCTGTAGTGTAGTGGGTTAGCCAGAGGCTTATCTCGTGGCCGTCGGATCTGTAGATGGATTGTCGTTAGCTTTTGGCGGCTGAAGGTGATACGTGATGGGCAACGCACGGTTGCACATCTTCCCAGCAGACTTTCCAGTCTTCCTTGAGGTTGATTTTGTCGCCGATTTTGGGGGTGGTAATTCTCATATCGTGTTTGTTCGTACGTATGATGCTCGATGTATACTCGATTGGGTGGAGGCTGTGAAGAAACGGATAATGCTAGGTAGAATGGCTTGATCTGTTATTACTGTTGTCATTGTGCGGCGAATGGTATTTTTATATATGGAAATCCTCTTTCATCGGACGTGATTTCTAGCAAAATCGTACTCTCAGAATATACTCAACATTATATGCCAGCATGCAAAGCTGACAATCAATCAGTCATTTGCAGATGCAGAAAGCTTCGCTATTGGTGTCCCACCCAAACATGTTGCAAATCGGTCTAGTAAGACCGGGGAATGTTACACCAGATCTGTCAAACTCCCACGCCACCACAGAAAAGGACCCACAATGCCATAGAATGGGCATTGTATGGAGTTTCTATTTTACGTCATGGTCTGAAAGGGATGTCAGACGCGCGAGGATTGATCGAAATATGCTGTAGGTGTAGGTGTAGACAAGCGTGTATCGGATTGGGTCAATGATGTATCGCAGTCACTGTGTTCCCAGTCCAATGGCGATTGATGTAGGATTCCGGAAGCTGGAGCTGCGGATGGAGTATTTGGAGCTTCCGAGTGTTCGAATCATGTCTTGAATGATCGTTTGATGATGCTGCTGTACTATGTCGGCATCATGTGAAGCTATCCCGGCATCTAACAATGGTCATGTTCAACATCTTGCTCGATCGGAGACTGTCCAATTCGCACAGCGAACTCCCGGTCGCGACCTATGTCCGATGCATCATCACTAATGTGTCTGACATTTGGAAACGCCAGTCTATTCTCGCTTCAAGTACGCGACCGGAGGAAATGGACTGACGAGACCGTGCTTCTTAATACACGCTCCAAGTCCATACGGTCTCTATATCAGGCAGCAGCGGAAGTCTACATAGAACAGCATACACAAAATCCGAATAGATGGACCATATGGACCATGGTATTGGGCGCGTTAGCTATGAACAACCCAATTCACGTGGTCTTCTTGCCCTATCTGCAGAATACTGTCAGCCTCGGTTCGGAATGGTCCGATCGCATTTCTCCGCAGCAGATCTTGTCAACGCTCGTGTCTGATCTTCGATTGTAAAACGCCCGTGCCCATAAGGTGACAGTGTGGCTTGTGAGCTGGGATGAACCTCTGATCATCATCCTCTGCTAAAGTAATTTCCGTGTTCTCGCCGAGTGGTGTGTTTTGCGAAGCACTGCAACCACTCCCGGTAGTCCGGCTCTTCTTTATATTAGAAATTCTGCATAACTATGATAATGCAGCACATTTGCAGCTGCGTAAACCCTGTCAGCAAGGGTGGAGACGTTGCGATAGAGTTTAGCACCGGAATGGAATGCACAGGGGTAGATGCCTTCGCTTAGAGATGCGTGCGTCGTAATCATGCGGATACAGATCCTTGACGGGGAGGGTAATAAGCATTATACTTGGCCTTTTTACTATTTCGCAAGGATGCATTACCATAGACCATAGTCTACGGCCTGATGGCGAGACAACAGCCCAAAACATCCGTCCCCGGTGGCCGTGGCCAGATGACAGAGTCCGGGCGTGGCTGTTCCGTCTTGCCGTTCTACTCGGTAAATTGTGGCAGCCAAGCGACCCTGCAAATAACTCCATCGGGCAATAGGGGAGACGGGCGGTACCGGTGAGAGGTTGACTTGCGGGGACATGAATCAGCGCTTCCACAGCTCTAAGCCTATCCTGGATTCAAGCGGCACCTCGCGTGCAGATCGCTTTCATTGACGCACGGTATGGTTGGTGGAGAGTCCCAAGCGATGAATCAACCCGTGCTCCACCCGTCGAGGGAAGGGGAGTCCAACGCCCAACATTAACCAAGGCACACCTGGCATAAAAAAAATCTCGTTTAAATTATGCCCGCGGAAGACAGTATCCGTGCACCCCGGTTACAAACCTGGTGTTTAATTTGCGTCGCGTGGTGGAGAAAATGCGATTCCTGCCGAGCAGAACTTTATTACCGACTGTGATAAGGGGAGCCGACGCAATATAAAGGACCGTCCTTTCCCTGCCCCACGTTTTCCGTAAATCTCGCGTTGGGGTAGCTATCACCGACTGACAGCCGATCACCATGCTTCGTGAGCTCGAACCCTACGCGACAGGTCTGGGACCCTATGGGTTGGCGGGAGTGCTGCTCCTGTCCACCTTGGTTTTGTTGCTGGCACCGTCGTACGGTTCGCGACTTCCCCTCGTCAATGGGAAGAAACGCTTCGAATTCCAAAGTACCAATGCGAAAAGGCGTTTTGTGCAAAATGCACAGAATCTGATCCAGGCGGGACTGGCGAAGGTACGTGAATAGTTGAAGGCGCGACGCCGACGTACAGGAAGCCGACTGGCATGAAGGGCATTTGAGATGCCTGTGACAGTGAAGAGTAAACTAAGACGTGTCAACTAGGCCAGCGCATTCCGCATCATCACCGAGAACGGTGAAAAGACAGTTCTGTCGCCAAAATACGCCCCTGAACTTCGCAGCCACCATGCGCTGAACTTCGGTTTGAGCGTAGCTGAAGAATTCCACTCGACACTCCCGGGTTTCGAGCCCTTTGCCGAGGGAACTTCCGTCGAATCGATTCTGCAGGATGCTATTCGGACGAAACTGACGCAGAGTCTCGGTGAGTAGTCGAATGTTGTGCATTTCGATGATCATCCACGGCTAACATTCATGTAGGCAATGTCACGGAGCCACTTTCGTCGGAGACGGCGCTTGCTCTTAGTACCGTCTTGACCGACAGCCCTGGTTTGTTCCGTCCGTCCTTGCGGTAGACGATCTGTCAATTAATTGAACGTCCCAGACTGGCACGAAGTCAACCTGAAGGGCACTATCCTGCGAATTGTGGCCCAGCTCTCCTCCAAAGTCTTCCTAGGCGACAGGATCTGTCGCGATCCCGCCTGGCTCCGCATCACGGTCACCTACACGGTCAACTCGTTCCTCGCCGCCCAGGACCTCCGTATGTGGCCCAAGCCCCTTCGACGTTTCGCGAACTGGTTCCTCCCGTCTTGCCGTAAAATCCGGGAGCAGCTCAAGGAAGCCAAGGATATCATCACGCCAGTCATCGAAGAACGTCGCGCCGCCAAAGAAGCCGCCCTCAAGGAAGGCCGGGAGCCTGAACGCTACGTCGACGCCATGCAGTGGATGGAAGAATCCGCCAAGGGCCGTCCCTACAACCCGACTCTCGCGCAGATCTCGTTCTCCGTCGCTGCCATTCACACCACGTCCGACCTGCTCACTCAAGTCCTTTTCGACATCGCCGGCAAGGATGACCTGGTTAACGAGATGCGCGACGAAGTCATCAAAGTGATTCAGGAAGAGGGATGGAAGAAGGCGACTCTGTACAAGCTTCGACTCATGGACAGCGTGCTGAAGGAAACCCAGCGGGTGAAGCCCATCGCTATTGGTAAAATGACCTAGTCCCACCCCGGAATCCCATAACTTAACCCTAACGCGAATAAAACAGCCTCCATGCGCCGTCTTGTCCAAGAGAAAGTCACTCTCTCCGACGGAACCGTCCTCCCCAAAGGCTCACACATCCTCGTCTCCACCAACAGCATGTGGGACGAGAGCGTATACCCCAACGCCGAGACCTACGACCCCTACCGATTCCTGCGCCTGCGCGAAGTCCCCGGCCACGAGACCTCCGCCCAGTGCGTGTCTCCGTCCCCGGACCACATGGCGTTCGGATATGGCAAGCACGCTTGCCCCGGTCGGTTCTTCGCTATCAATGAGGTTAAGATCGCGCTGTGCCATATCCTTCTGAAGTATGAGTTTAAGCTCGCTGAGGGATGTAAGGTGATGCCGATGAAGAATGGCATCTCACTCAATTCGGATCCGAGGGCGAAAGTTGCTTTCCGGCGACGGAAGGAGGAGTTGGTTATATAGGGTGTTAGTATGGGAGTATAGTATATATTGTGCGACGAAGTTTACGGGACTCGACATGCTTGATGAAATTCTCTAGATTGATTGACTAGGGGTAAATGTGGGGTTCGAGAAGTAGGTGTATATCTGCAATACGCTTTTTCAAACTTTGCTTGGTATCAGGTGAAGTGTACCGCTCTCCTCCTGTAAACAAGCAGTCAGGGCGTGGTAAAACAAGGCACTTCTACTAGTTAGACTTACTTTCCGGAGTCTAGAACGTGTATATATCTACTGTGGAAAATGGCAATCCAAACATTTGATTCCTATGACTATTATGAAAATCCTTCTGGCAATCCTGTAACAAACCATGAAACATCAATAACTCCTTACGCCCGTTTCGATACCAAACCATGGTGCCCTTCGAAAGGTGGAATGACTACCAAGATGGCAGTAGGCGAGTACATGGTCCCAATGGAAGCCTACGCCCGTTCCGACAACAAAGCCTGACGCTCTTCGTAGGGTGGAATGATCGCCAAGATAGCAGCAGATGAGTACATTGTATCAATAGAAGCCTCGTTCCCATACGCGATGTAGCTGAGCGCCATTTCGCGATGAGCGGGCTCATTGACCCAAGTAACACCTGCTACGTAGTTGGAGGACCAGTCGGACATGACATTTTCCTTATTGTACTCTGTTAGCTATCAAGTTATAGTGGAAAGAATACTGAGATAGACAAACCATGGTCATGCCGTACTCCTGCGAGAGACTTGTGGCGCGATAGGGATGGCGCCCCGTGCCGATTATTTCCCTGACCGCCGCGTACGGATCCCCCTCGCGGAGAGGATAACCACAGGCTCGGGCGTAATGCCCTAGACGGTCCATCCCCTTGACTCGACGAGATACAAGTAGTACTTTCCACTGTCGCGCGACGTCTTGGTACTCCTCTTCGGACATAGGGAGAGGGATGTCTTCAAACAACGGCAGGTTTTTGCGTTTTTTGACTGTATCTATCAAGGCATCATAATACCGGGACTCGTGAATGGGGTCAATGTCGAGAATAGGCAGAACATCCACGTCCATCCCGAGAGATCTGAAGATGGAGTACAGGATAATGTCAGAGCCTTTCAGGGCACTGGGTAACTGTGTCTTGGCGACTGCTGATGTGTGTGGATAGGCATGGGAACAGTAGAAACCTATAACTCCGCCTGTAACGCAATCGTCAGCTTTTTTCGAGTTATGATGTGATTACCTGTTGTTGCATGGTACCTTCTTTCATAAAATCGGGTTGTTGGACGAGACTTCGTAGAAATCTATACGGTGCCAGTGTTTCTGGACTGATCACATTGTTATTTGGTGATGCATTACCATCTCTAGATGCTTCGGTCGCATAAAGATTGTATGTCAATGTTATGCGCTCTCCCTCGGTGATCTGCTTGATCTCGTGCTCGCAGTCAGTGTAGAAAGCCGCCCACTGAATGGAAGAGGAACTCCGGGAGCTCCAATCGAAGTCGACTTCTCGGTTGTTATGCTGGACAGACAATTGCCCACCCTTGAACGAAGATGGGAGACAAACGACAAGGGATGCAATTTGATTTTCCGCACGGGGTGTGTCGACGTGTTTCTGAAAGATTCCCGATGGGCCAGAATAGACCTTGAAGGCACTAGCATTAGCAACATAAACAAGGGTATAGAGGAAAGGCAGGGTAATACATTCAACTTGTAAAGCTCCCATGTGAGCTTACGACAGTGCACCAAGTCCTTGACATTGATGCCAACGTTGGGGAGGAGGACCTTCTCCACACTCTCGATGATGCCAAAGTCAGCGGGATGGAAATTTGTGAGAAACTGTGTGGGATCAAGCTTTCCTGCATTGCGATACGCAGGTTCGAGAACATCTTCCTGCCCTCTACCAAATGATGCAGGCTCACAGTCTGCGACAAGACGTCGAAGCCTCTCGGGACTTCTCTCAGGGGTAGCATCATCAAGGGGGAGGATGAGTCGTCGGTCTCCCATCGGCTGCTCCCTAGCCCACCATACTATCTGCACTGGCGGGGACGCAGAGAGCGACGTGGAAGTGCCAATTTGTATCTCGCCTCCACATACGAAAGATGTCGAAGCCGCTTCCCCCTGGAATGAGTCCCGTAACTGGCGGCATGTCTCTTCCAATGAACCTCCTTGCAAGGAAGACGATTCAGGTTTGTCTGTCTGGAGATAATTATCCAGCTGTCGGATCCGACTCGACAAGAGCACATCTTGCATGGTCTGAATAAATTCTTTGTCTTTCTTCTCGGGTGGTGTGGTTCTTGATAGCATTGACATATGCTGCAACAGGACCTTCCATCTGCCTTTCAGATGTCTCAAGACCCTCCCATTGGCCAAAAGATTACCTTCCTGCTCTGGATAGTGAATATGTAAGTTGTTGAAGTTAGTGCGCAGCTCCTGAACCATCACCTCCAACTTTTGCGCCTCTTCGCCCTCGAATGAGTTGAAATCTGGGAGGTCGGGCCCCTGGAAGCCGGGGACCGGCTTTCGTATTTCACATAGGCGTCGCAGGAAACAGTCAACACAGGCGTCAACTTTACATTCCTGTCCATTCATCCGGAGTTAGCAGAAAGTTCTTCAGTGCTACTGATCATCCATTGTTTACCTTTGTCATCCACCGAGTCACGTATTTGTATATAGTTTCGATTTGCTTCGCAGCATGTGCACGTTCCTGAGAGGGTGAGTCGAGATCTGCTACACCCTGAAAGCTCCGACTTACGCTTTCGGTATCCATGTTGGAGGTTGATTTGGGAAGGTGAGATACTAAGATCACTGCTCAAATGGTTGTGAAAGATCTTGTAGTCTTTTCAATTTGTGGTTAGCTAGCTCTAATAATAGTATTGGCCGAAAGAAGAGTAATGAGGATGGAGAGAGTAGCCTACTTGGTTGACTTGATAAAAGCTCAGTGTACCCCCACCAAGACGAGCAGACAAGCATACAACTGATGGCGATACAAGAAGAAATAGAGGATTGCAGGGGAAAAACAGCGATATAAATAACTTCATAGAAAACAGCATCACGTGCTCAAATACCAGGCAGCAATATCCTTTGTGTGACTTTCCTGATCTGGCTTCCAGGCATCACTGGGCCAGTAGCCCTAAAGTGATTGCTTCATGCAATGTCTAGATTGTTTGCTGTATTCACTTCCATGGTGACAGGGGACTGAAACCAGGGTATATCCAATATCATATAAGCAGATACCTTCTGTCTCTCACAATCCCATGCATCACTGCTATGATATCTAGTAATTCCCTGAATATTTACATATAAGTGTCGGTTTTTCTAAGCTGTTACAGCGCCGCAGGAACTTATTATCAGAAGCAAAATCGTTGCCACTTTCAATTTTCGGGTAGTATCAAATACGTTATGGCCTTCAAATTCCAAAAAATTGCATGTGTGAATGTCCTCACACTGTGCCATCAGTACTTTGTTCTGTCTCAGTTGGATCTTCACTATCTTTTCTGTCCGGTCTGCAAACAATTGCCAACATATCAGTATCACCGCTAGCTTTCAGAGTAATCTTGACATACCTATGACTCCTACCCTCCGAGTTCTGGATGGAAAAGATTCCACAAGTAGTGGCAATTAAAATAACAGACAATATGGCGACTGTGATAAATCCCTTCTGGTACTGCGGTGCATCTACCTGTTGCCACACTACCTGCGGTAGCCAGGCTTGGAACACGTAGGCCATTTCATTCATGGAGCCAATGACGAGGGCGCGTTCTTCATTGTCTTCGGAGCATATTTCCTGAGCCCATCTATTCAAACCGTTATTAGCTCACACATCATTATAAAGAGGGTGATAATTGTCTATCAGTGACAGAGAAACTGGAGTCACTCACGCCATGAGCAGCCCGCTGATACCGGAACCCGCCCCGCAGAGGATATAGCACGCCCAGCGCCAACCTTCGGGGATATCCCACACAGCGAGAGACACGTAGCATATTATGTTTATACTCTGCTCTTGATTAGCTCTAGGTTTGAGTTTGCGATAATAATCGAACAAAAGGGGATCCCTACTGCGCCGAATATTATCGGAGGCCAGCGTTTTCCGTTAAGGACGGAGTCAGAGGTCCCTTTCATAGCACGCTTAGTATGTTTTCTGTCGACGTATGGGGAATACGATGGAGCATACAGGCGTATATGAGCGTTGTGACCACCTGAACAGCGTTGGTAGTGGTTGGGTAGGCGTTGATTTGGGCGATGGTGTATTTTGGGTCCTTCGACGATTTGAGGTATCTGGGCCCGTTGTTTAAACCCTGTCTTCTAACACATTTGTATTTCACAAACTTACTGCTGAAAGACTGGCTGGCTTCCGGTGCCTGAATTGTTGAATGCTCTGTTTTAGTTAATACCCCACGTTATTTATGATATATGCATATGAGCGTAACTCACATATACGCTATAGTCAAAAGATAAATATGCCACGAGGAGAATATCTTCTTGAACTTTTTCTTTGTGAAAGGTTGACGATTTTTTCGGCCTTCAAGCTCCATTCGTTTCTGGGCAAGCTCAACTTCCTATCCCTCTCATTAGTTGACATTCCAATATAGCTGGCACTAGAACCAACGTACCCGCTCGCTAAGATACCACGGACTCGAGATCTCCGGCACGTCAGGGAGGATAAAGAATCCACTGAGTGCTATTGGCAAAGAAATGATGCCGTCAACCACGAAAAGCCTGCAGAAACATGTTAGTATGCCCGATCCTGTAAGAATGAAATCGAATGCACTTCCCACTGCCAGCCTCGAAACCCACCGCGCCCTTCTAGGTTGTACACTGCGGCCATGAGATATCCTGAAAACATGGCTGCAATGCCGCTACTCGTGTGGAATATGCACGAGCGTTTCGCTAGTTCGTCCTTGCGATACCAGGAGCCAATTATGTATTGCATCCCGGGGTAGAATGTGCTTTCGGCGAGACCTATCTCTGTTAATTGCTTTCATAACCCAGAGTTGATATTGAGCGAAGCATACCAACGAAGAATCGCAAAACGTAAAATTGAGTGGCCGTGTTGCATCGCGAGAGCGAGAACGTGAGCACCGTCCACAGCAACTAGGGCTTCTCAGTATTGGGTTTCGTTGGATAAGCAAGAAGAGACATACCTCCATGGCGGGAATCCAATACCGTGGTCGAATTCGCGTCAAAAGCAAATTGCTGGGAATTTCTCCAATGACATATCCCACCGTCCAGCATGCTTGCATGTAGTTCAGCTCATTCCCGTATAGTCCCAGATCTTCTTTCCTATTTGACATTAGAGCGTACACAGTGTTGTGCTATTTTATCCGAGGTATACTTACATTCCCGAAACGAATGCATTGTTGATATTGACCTGGTCAAGGTATTTGATGAAATAACCTGCTGGCGTCAGCAAAGAGAAAGTCTTTCTAGCTCACGAAGATAAAATAGCTACCCAGTGATGCAAATGTTAGAATCGCCGTGTCCAATTTAAACAGCAGTCGTCGCTCTTCTGGCGACTTATCAAAAGTATCCCAAATATAGCTGACCCATCTCCGCTTTGGCGCTCCCTGAATGGCCCCGGGGGACGGCTCAATGGCACGCTCGTTAACATTTGCTACAGTGGGTGCCATAGTCGTTGTCATACAAGTAGTTTCGCATTTGCAAAAGAAAAGTGTGGAATATCTACATAATATTTACAACTCAAATAGCCGTGAATCTGAGTGAAGTAATGGTCGATAGTCCAGGCTCTCTCCCTTGCTTCCTCCCCACCTCCACCCCAGACCAATATTCCTCATTATAGTGGAGCTTGCGCAATTTGAACTCTGCAAGCCGTCAATCTTGTTGATAGCCATCGTGGTCCGGCCTCTTGGTGCTTTTGTGCCGTTAGAGCGCTAGGTTAGTGGCTCTACAAGACACCATTCCGCCATAATATCTCGCCATATAGATCCTGCATGATGTGCCTCGCGACCATAGCTAGCGATTCTCAAATTATAACTTTACTTGCTATGGTGCACAAAACGTCATTACTACGGTATATTGTGCTACTGGAAACCACTATATGCGAGCAATGTGCCATATTCAGCTTATAAACATATCCTAGGCTTTGCGCCATATGACCACTATCTTTCATTCTTTAACAGGGCGATTCTATGATTTGCCTTGCAGTATCTTTACATGCTCCTTATATGCTTTCTGTGCCTGGAACCAATGCCTTGTATGCCCTTGGATCAGGGGAAGACGGAAAGCAGATCGACCATTGTTCACCCACTCCACAAGTTCTCTGACGTAGACGTCCTCAACATCTTTCAGCGAGTGAAATTGCTTCCCAGCGCCCAGCCGCTTCAACTTTGCTAGGTATTCCGTACGCATGGTCCTTGTGGTTGGAAGACTTGCGATGCCAGAATATACAGCTGCAACTGCCATAGCCTGAAACTCAAATAACGTGAATGTCGCTGTATAATAAGGAATCCCAACAAAGGCTAGCGTGGGGTCCTGGATGTAGAAAATGTCTTTGTGCAGGTTATGTACCTGATTCCCGTCTGTGACCAGAACCTTCTCGTCTGCCTCGTCTGCCGATATATTATCATTGTGGTATTCGGGAAGAAACGGCACGGTCATGTGGTATCCTGTGCAAAATATTATAGCGTCGATGTCACGCAATGTCTGTCCTGCTTGCAAATGTGCTATTAGAGGAGAGACATCGTCGTTTGAGCTACTGTCGAGCCCCACTACCTCACTAACTCTAGATGCGTTTCGAGGTAGTATGCTAGATGGGGGGTCGAATTTCCCGTTGCGGGTGCTTTGGTAGACTGTTTTCGCTACGGAGCCGAGCTCGCGGGCTATATCGACAGAGGAGACGCCTCCGCCTATTAGAAGAACGGTCTATTTCCATGATCAGCTAACCTTTCAACGCATAGAAATAGCGTTTAGAACGTACCTTGTTTTTGTAATCCCTGGGCGTCCTATATTCTTTCGAGTGTGTGATCCGAGATGGATGGGTCGCTTTGGTGGTAGCTAGCCCAGGTATATCAGGCACGCGGGGAGCATGATAGTGGCCCGAAGCAACTATCACCGCCTCGAAATACTGACTCTCGCGTCAGAATAGATTCACGTAGATCACAGAGCAGATCTTACAGATGTCTTCTCTCGCTCGCTCCCCGCGTCCCGTGCCGCACCACGTCGGGTAACCCAAGAGACACGCCAGACAGGCCCGACTTTGCAGACACGGGTCACCTTCGCCCCATAGATAGTGACTTCCTCCGAGCCACCCGTTTCCGCGGTGTCTTGAATGTATTCTTTGATGACCTGATGGCTGACAAAGTCGGGAGTGCCTGGAGGCCACGCGTTAAACGTGAGGCGCAGCAACGGGGTTGGAACATTGTTCTTCAATCCCTCATAGCACGCACTGCTTCAGTTAACTCGGAACCCGAGAGCCGATCAAATATCCTTACCCTGGCGGCGCGTGTTCAAGCAAGACTGCGGCCTCGTCGGTCCCATGCACTGTCTGTTCGCCCTTTGATGGCTTGACGGCAGGATAGTGAGGGTCGTGCGGCTTGCGTTTATCGTATAGCCTGCCATGGCAATCAGTAGCGATTCTATCATAGGAGATGAGGCACATACCAAACACCACCCGCAGCTTGGTTTCGTTCAAACACAGTGACCTCTAAACCTGCTGAGAGTAGATGCGCGGCCGTAACGACCCCACTGATTCCTGCGCCTATCACGGCAACACGGCGGATTTGATGACGAGTCATGGGGTGATTGTTCTTTGCTGTTTGAAAACCTTATAATTCCAAACCCAAGCTCACGTTTTAACATCTACACACATGTTGGAAGTCATTAGTATTATGAGAATTGCGCCACTACACAGCTTGCGTTATGTTGCATGGCGGTGGTGTAATTGGCACTAGCGTGTTAGCTGACTTTGGGGCAGCATACTCAGGCCTCTCAGCAAGTTCGCGGTTATCTCGTAAGTTTGAAAACTCGAAGTCTAGAATGAAGACTACTGTCAGAAACCCTGCTTGTACTCCTGATTTGGCCGTCCATTATAAATCGCATCGCGATGCGCCATCAAATCCCTGCATGATGATATAGCAGCATTCCTCATGACAGGCCTTGAGTCATATGGTATGCATGTAGATAAGAGGTAATGAGGGGAAGGTATGGAAAAATAGTGAGTACAGTGGATGAAGATTCAATGCGCCATGCGGTGTTGTGATGATGTGATTGATCCATGACCTGGAAGCGGGGGTGTGCCATGGATACTATTACTATCGATCACCAAGTACTTATAGAGATGGAATGGGCGATATAAGATCACTTAGCCTTGCGATAACTGCCACGTCGTCTAGTCCCACGCAGTGGAGCTCATTATCCCAGGACTTTCTTAATTTCAGAATCAAATAAAAAAAGAAGAATATGGCGCCAGCTCCAATCGACCCCCGGTTCGTCGATGTTGCAGAGCCCAGGAAAGATACCTTGGGTCTCCCAGCACCAACTCGCAAACGGCTCGAGAAGGCCGGGATAGATCTCTCAGAAGGATACCCGTATCGACCATCCCGGCCTCTTTACTTGGACGATGTTTACAGCATCAGGGACTACGATCGTCCTTACGTAGACCCAGCAACTCGTGCCGACCCTCAGAAGAAGGCTTTATTTTCGGCTGCGGAGAAAGTAGTCGATCTCACAAAGCATATCGGGACAGAGATAATCGGTCTTCAACTGAAGGATTTGAATGACAAGCAACGCGATGAGCTTGGTTTGCTTATTGCCGAGCGCAGTGTTGTGTTCTTCCGTGACCAGGATATCACACCACAACAACAGAAGGAGCTCGGCGAATGGTTCGGAGAAATTGAAGTTCATGTACGGTTTTCTTTCCCTCTCATCGGTACGCGTGCTGAGCTACTATAGCCTCAAGTACCCCAGGTGCCTGGTGTCACTGGAGTCACCGTTATTTGGCCTGAGCTTCAGGCGACGGAAATGCCTGCCAATTTCCGTCGTCCAGGAGGATCGTCCCGCTGGCATACAGACCTAGTGCACGAGCGCCAGCCAGCTGGGGTTACCCATCTCCACAACGACACGGTGCCAAACACTGGGGGAGACACCCTTTGGGCAAGTGGGTACGCCGCCTACGAGAAGCTCTCGCCAGCCTTTCGCAAGATAATCGATGGAAAGACGGCAATTTATCGCTCTGCGCATCCATATCTCGATCGTGACCACCCTGAGCGGGGCCCTAGACATGTGGAGCGCGAGCACCCCCTTGTCCGTGTTCACCCTGGCACGGGATGGAAAGCCTTGTGGGTAAATAGAGCCATGACCGATAGAATTGTCGGTCTTGACAAGGCGGAGAGCGATGTCATACTGGGATACCTCTGCGATGTGTACGAGAAAAACGTGGATATTCAGGTGCGATTCAAGTGGTCGCCAGGAACGAGTGCCCTTTGGGATAATAGGTCGGTCTCTATTGATCCCTTTTTATTCGCGGAGCATTCCCACTGACACCCTTACAGGATCACCATCCACAACGCAAGTTGGGATTATGAAGGTAGTGAGCCCAGACATGGGACTAGGGTTACAGCGTTGGCCGAGAAGCCTTTCTTTGATCCTAGTGCGCCCACCCGAAGGGAAGGGCTGGGATTGCTTGGGCCCGACGAGCTAAAGGAGCTGAAATCCAGTAACAGTTAAGCGGATTCAAGATACTTCAGTTGTTTAGGCAAATACCATGTATTCTGTCATGTTTTCGAAATTCAAATGATGTAGGCTATCGCGATATACACAAGTAGCCTATGGTGGGATTGCGTACGACCCCTCCAATGCGGTAACAGACTTAGGACGGGATCTGGTATTTCAAACAATCATCCCGAACAAAGCCTGACAAGAGGGGCTGACTCCCTCAAACACTGGACAATCAAGTCAAGTGCAAAGATGCCAATTCCAACAGTGTTGCTACTTGCGCTTCAAGATATAAAGCCAGTGGAACACCTCAGGTGTGTGCACCGATGGAGAGGAGTGGCCATGCGGTGCTTTCAACGCTTTCCGGGCCACCACAGCCCAGTGTGCCATGGCACGAGGTAGATTCTCAAACCGAGTGGCCGAAAATGAAAGGGCAATCCAAATGGCACCGGGTCGAGCCAGCGGTGCAAGATGCAGGGCCAACACCTCGACAGGCAGTAACGTAATCGCCCCGCCCTTTGTCACAAGCGTTTGTATTTCTTCGCAGGTATCCGATACATCAGAAGAAGATGAGAATGCCACGGGTGCGGACGTCGCGATCGCATCGCTCGTACTCTTGTCAAGTATCATGTCGACGGGAGCGAAGCAGGAGATTTCGGAGACATCGGCCCAGGATCGCAGGTCAGCCTGTAGCCAGTGCATTGCTCGGGTAGGATCAAGACCTGTTTCAAGATCCTGACCCAGGCGAACAGCCTCAGCCGAAAAGTCGACGTTCTACTCGAGAAAGCAACAGTTAGTGGGCAACAATGGCACAGAAGCTAGCAACATTCTACCCACCACAATGCTATTTCCTTGCAAACCACGCTGTACGAACGCATCGCGAAGTCTTGATCCCAACTTTGAGATGCCCGGACCGAGATGCAGCACGCGGGGATGGCCAGTGCTTTCGTCAAACTGCCGACCGTCCAGGCTAGACAGGGCCACGTCTATGATCGCGTCTCCCGTATTCAACCATTCCCCGATATCTTTCTTATTTGCGAATTTCTCGTCCCAGTATGCAGCCTCATCGTAGTCTGAGGCACCTAGGATTCTGGTGTGGGTTCTCCCACTAGATTGAGCGGCCATCCTTCAGTCGGAGAAAGATATGGGTTTTCCACCAACCACACGCGTCGACGTCGATCGCGATCACGTGTGACTATCTATCTATTGCGATTTTACTACGGGAAATATCGCGGTCACCAACTTGACCCTATACCAAAACATCAAGATCCTTGAGTCTTTTGCATAGAATGCAAGAAATCGGCAATTAAATACGATGTGTGAAAAACTAGCGAGCACGTGACTGGATAATCACGTGTCAGGCTTGGCCGATTGAACAGCCTATCTTATCGCTTATCGATAAGGTGGTTATATTGCTCTTGTTACTTTTCGTTCTCTCCTGGTTACTTGATATTAGAGATGCATATAGAAATTGTCTGCTAAATCATGGCTAGATATATCGCATTGTGTGCTCAATCCATATCTCAGCGGCCATGTCTTCTGTGTAAAAACTTAGCGGTGTTCCAGGAAATAGCCCTTTGGCAATATGGCAATCACTCATTGATGCTGCTCTGTTATATATTACTTTGGATTTCTAGTAGTGATAATAGAAGCACGAAGCTCTGTGCCTGTTAGCTATGACAAATAGATCCTGCTTTGGTCCCTATAGACTTGTTGGCAAAGCCCCTATGGCGTTGCTGTCATAGCCCTACTGGCCATACATTGTAGACAACAGCTAGATTGGCTGCAACTTAATATTCCTGTATAAACATCACCATAGTTTACGAAAGTCAGTAACTCCAATCGGTTCGATGCTTTTACTGACCCTGACAGTGCAGGGTATCCTTATGGCTGCATATCGTGCAAGTTTCATTGTTGATTGTCTATATAATTTGTCCTGTTCTGTAGGAGCACTAATATCATTTGTGGTCGCTATCGTCAATGCGAGTCGATATTGTTTCGAAATAAGGAAGGCAATGACTTTGAAAACGTATGTATGGGTAGAAGTTATACACGCAAGAGACCGCTGATGGTGAAATGCTTAGAGGGGTTTCCAAGGATGTCTGATACCCACATCAGTAAATCAGATAAGGTGGTAGGATGGTCTGTTGGAGTTATATGACGGAATTAACGACTGGTTACATGTGTATAACAATCCGAACACTATAATGACTTATCTAAATTTGAGGAACTGGACGGCTACAGGTACATCTCTTGAATAGACCAATGCGCACGACACATATCCGGTAAAAGACACAGGATGCGCCATTTGAACACCTCCATGTATGGAGTACTTGGTTGGATCGTCATCAGTAAATTACGCACAAAACAGGACAATCTTATTTCAAAAGGAGGCGTCGTACTTTGGATTCACCATCGCCGTCCGCAGAGTCAAGAGTCGACATAGCCATGGGTTGATCGACCGTGTAAACTCTTTTACGGGCAACAGCACCACCACACGAAAAGCAGAATGACATCAGCCAGCTGCAACAGATAGATAGCTCTTCCCTTGTTATTGCCACCAGCTTCTCAGACCAACTGCGATGATCATGTTGTCCTCATCCCTCTGCCAATCACGCCGTGTGTCTCATCAGGGGAGAGCCGGCCCAACCCTGCAACAGAACCTAAACAGGGCGATGCGCGCGAATCGCATCCAATCATCGCCACGGAGGTGACGGCCGGGCAACCTTACCACCGTCCAGGAGTGAGGACTGGACTGGTCGATGTATCATTGATACTAGCATCCCTTGTCTCGTGACTACCCCGCATCTAGGTGACAAGGACGTTGGTATATAAAGGTTGTGTCAACCTGTATCTGGGGGAATCTGGATGATTAGGTCTTCGTCATCATCTCAAGACTCTGATTCCATCAGTATCTACTTCTTAACACTTTATCAAACTTGATATTACACTCCACACATCGTCGTCAAGATGTCTGCGCCTATCATGCAGAGTTTCCGCTCCATGGGCTCGTCCGTGGGCGAGTACTCCCGTCAACAGCTCAACGTGTTTCGAAACCGCGTGCTCAACACTGGTATGATTTTCTTCCCTAATAGTGTGCTTCATATCAACTGACATCTTCATCCAGAAACCAGAAGGCAGCGAGCAAACGTCGTTCGGACATCCATGACCGCCCACAGACCGGTGTGGGTTTCCGGCGTAGGAGGAGTCTACACTTCCATGGCCGCTGTCTACCTCACATTGAAATTCATGAGCCGGTTGAAATAGAGCATACAAGGGAGTTTGGGGGGATAAAGCTGGCGTAAAGCACACTTGCTAGACAGCTACTGGCCTGTCTTGGTTTTCTTTTGTTTTCTATGTTTATGTTTACGATTCAGTCCGCTGGCTGGAATGCTTCGATTTGATTTGAGGAATATTTTTGTCTTCAGGGGCGGAGTTTATGGTCTCTATTTATTTGATTGTTTTGATGGTGATGAGGTGGAAGGAAGGGGATGGGCGTATCTCAGGGGGATAGGCTGAGCCAAAGTACTAGGGCCAGCTCATACATGTCATGCAGTACAGTACAAGTACAGAAAGTCGTACTTGAAATCAAAGGAAATACATGAAATCAGCAACAAGGATAAGCAATCAATAAGAAACGAATCAAGGTAGAGATCTGGCCACACGTACATCATACCTCCTGTCCGCGTCAGCAGGTAATCCAACTTGTACGACACCAGTCACACACACACACACACACACACACGCATTATGTGCTGACATGGCCGTTCACACCACATCTCCCCCTTCCAAATCTACACACCTAATATCAAAACAAGCGCCCCACCAAGCATCTTCCCGTCTCTCGGCCATCAAACTATCCGTCCATTCCCAATACTCCACGGAGGGGCGGGGGGTGGGCCAACCGCTACCCCAGATCCACCGGAGCTGTCGACAGGCCAGGGTTACTAGTAACTAACCGCTTGTCTCGTAAAGGGGCAGTCACGCATGAAGGAGGGTACGAATCTGGCTAAAGGGGGATCCTGTCATTGGATGGGGAATCCAACGGATGCCTCCTGGGCCTGCAGACTGAGTTTCTACCCCGCTCGTGGCGGCCAATCTGGGCTGATGCTCGATGGCGCCCGTGTTTGATACCCCGGATCCTTAGCGTATCCCCGCACCTCCACTACCCGATAGTGACCCATTGCGGAGCCTAAAATAATACTGATCTGCATGGATGGATCGAGTGGTAGGCTGGGTGTCTGGTAATATGCCTGATGACGCTGGGGTGTAAGCTGAGGTCTTGTATTGTCATGGCCCTGACGCTCATGTTTGTTGTGCTATGCAGTCACGGACGGTCCATCAACAATGTCCAGGGCCACGTCTTTACTATACGGTTAACCAGGGAGGATGGAATATAATGTTGCAGCAACCAGTCCCTAGTATGTATGTGATAAAGGAGCCATTCATGTTCGACATGGGGTGCAGTCATAGCCATGGTTCTCAGATACAGGCCATCCTCTGCAAGCTTCACCGCAACTGCAAGTCCCGGCAAGGGCTACGAATCAGGGCACCAGCCCTAATACCAACTCCAACCAGGTCGACAGTGACGGAATGATCGACATATTATGAAATGGAATCAAACTGATCATATGGGCTCAATGATGTGACAGATGAGAATAGTTGGTCTATCTAATGAAAAACACATCGATGCTAAATTCAAGCCCCATCTACACGATCAGACCATACGCTCGTGGCTCCCCTGAAACGCATCCCTCAAAAAAACCTCAACACCTCGAAACTCCACATCAGAAAAGAACTTCTCGCGCTGCGCCAAAACCCTATCTATAGGCACCGCACTAGCACCCATCACATTCCACTCATCCATGAACGCAATGGCCCGCTTCTCCGGCCCCAGCGTCTCATCCTGCACAGCAGCGAAGATGTCACTCTCTGGGTTCCTCGACACCTGAACCCTCCTCCCGAAGAACCTCTCCACAGTCTCCACCGCCCGATTCCACGTCCCAATCTCACCCACAACATACGTGTGCCTCTCCCATGTCCCTCGCGGCGCCTGAACCAGCCTTACCAATGCCTTCGCGACATCCCGCGCAGCCGTCCACCCGATCGGCTCGTCCCCAGTGCCTGGTATAACCGCCGAAAAGGTATCAAGGTCAAGCGGCCAGATTCCCGGAAGTGGTTTCATATACGACCGGACCCTAGTCGGGTCGAAGGACGGCACCGTACCCACCTCGCTGCCCTGGCTATCGTCTAACTCCCGATAAGCAAGAGCAGTGGGATCAACGGCACTTCCCTGAGCGAAGTAATCCATGAACCACCCGCCATTTACGACAGTCCACTCCATGCGGTGGTCATCATCCCCACTCTCACCTTCGAGGACCTTCTCCCGAAACGCGCGATGCGTCGCATCATAGAACCTTGGCAGCCCCGGAAAGCGCTCAATATCGCCTCCATAATCAGAGGGCACAAAGCGGCGACAGGTGCGACTCGCTTTGCACGCTTGATACATGGCTTCGTGGGCGGTGTTGTAGACGCCCGTGTCGTTGGAGTGGAGGAAAGAGAAAAGAACGGTTGCTTCAACGTCGTCGAGGACAGATTGTAGCGCTGGTGCGGTGTACTCCGTTACGCGGATGCTGATGTGTGGGTTTGTGGTAAACCATGGTCTGTTGGCTAGGGATCGCGTGAGGAGTGTGATACGTGGTCGATTGGGGGTGAGGAGGAGTTCCTCGATGAGGTATTTGGAGACGTCGCTGGCGCCTGCTATGGCGATGCTCTGGGGGGGTTGCATCTGGGGTGAAGGGGTGGGGGTTAAGGAGGAGTCTAGGTTCAGTGACAATTGCCTTTGTGGTCTGTTAGTACTGGTATTTGGGTGCTTTGTAGGAGCTTATATCTGTCTGTTTGGTGGTGCCAAGACGCGGAGGGATTTGAAGCCGGGATGGTTATCTCGCCGGCTCGGAGACTTACGGTCGCACGGTCCATAAGCCTTGTGATAGCTTAGTGCGAGATACTTAGCTTGTGTGAAGACAGCTGTCAAATGTCGCCGTCGTTTATAAATTTTCGGTGTACATTGCAAGTGCAGTCCTATCGCCTTACTGGTACATAACGGAGGTCCAGCATAAGCTAGGGTTAACTGAGCAGCGGAGCATGCAGATCCACTCCTATGTTTAGCGCCATAGTATTCGATATAAGACCTATATCACTGACGTGGCATGGCTCGTTCCGGCGTGACATTGAGCATGTCGTGGTGGCTGTACTGGGGAAAAAGCAGCTGAACGAAGTTCTTCCAAAGACAGTACTAGAACCATGCCATATCTGTACTGCAGCATAGAACTCGAATCGGTTTGAGAGAAAACGAACTTGCCTTATATATACCAAAAGAGTACGTTAAGTCCAACCAGGTTGAGAAACTCTCAAGACCGATTGATAGAAAAAGCAAATAGTGGTACGAGCACATGATCATGGATATATACAACGTATGCAGCATCTCGAACAGCAATCTCACCTGCTTCACGCAGTGTGCATCTATTCCAGGTGGAAACCTGCAGTCAGTGAATTGATACCAAGTGGGAATATTTTTCCTGGCGACGAGTTGACAGCCACTGATGCTTCACTGGCGTCATGATTCATGACACCCACCCACGTCATCAACAGCACAGACAGACAGTCACGGACAGATCTCAGGAATCTTTGAATGTCTATCAGTTGTTTTCCATCCAAAGTACTTGTCTACCGGCGTTCTATCCAAGTGGGAACGAACCCGTGGAGCCTCATGCAGTGTAGATTGTGCATGCGTCAAACTTTGAAGCCCATTCAATTCAGTTGGGCTATCGCAGAATCGAGCACAAGGAACACCGCGGAAACCTTCCTATGGGCCAAATATGTACCCTGGGTCAGTTGAAAGCCATTTTCTCCAGAGGTGGTACGATCTCAGACGCAATTCCGAAATTCCAAACCCGGCGTTCCCAGGCGTATGGAGGCGTTTTTAGGGTTCGATGGCTGTATTCGACAGGCATGGAATTGGATGGGGTCAACGCCCTGCCATCAGTGCTAGTCATAGATGCATAGATGCAACCCCACTCAACCGAGCAAGACGAATTCGACGCTGTTCAAATGATCAGCTGGATCCGAGTGGGTAAGAGCGGAGATCGAATATAAAAGCTCCTCTATACATCGTTGGATCGTCCATCAGGTCGATCAGTGACCAGCATCCCGCGCTAAACCCAAAGAGGCAGCCAAGTGACAAGCCGCGGCATTCCGGCGAATCAGACTGAGGCATTCAGGCTCCCCATTTGCCCTCGTGGTCACGGGCCAATGGACGTGCCTGATTCCGGCACCGGTGGAGCCTCAGGCGGAAATTTTTGCAGGGACTAACAGCTGATGCCCCTCGTGCTTCTTTTCCTCTCCGGCCTCTCTCCTTCCACCATTCTCCTCTCTTTTTCCCTTTTCATCCTTTTTTTTAATTTTATTCAAAATTCTTTTTTGGAGAATCCTCATTTCTATTTCCACCTGTGATGCTCTGCGGGACCCTGCAGTAGCTGAGCTAACTCACCCAAACTTCGTCTCTCGTTGGTTTCCTCCATACCGCTAGTTTCTTATATCCCCTGGTCACGACGATCATCCCAGCATGACGTCCTCTATGGCTGCGGAAACTGCCCTGGGCGACAAGTCCCAGGCCGATCAAACCCTGGAGACCCTGGGATATGTCCCGGAGCTGTCACGCAACCGCTCCACGTGGCACGTGGTGTTCATGTGCTTCATCCTGTCGTCCGTTCCCTATGGATTGTCCACCACGTTCGGTTATCCTCTGGCCGGAGGTGGCCCTGCGAATATCATCTGGGGCTGGGTGCTTGTGTGTTTGATTATTCTGTGCGTTGCCGCATCGCTGGCGGAGATCACATCCGTCTTTCCGACAGCAGGGGGGGTATACTACCAGACATTTGCCTTGTCGCCCCCGTGGTGCCGCCGCGTCGCATCCTGGGTCTGTGGCTGGGCCTATGTGACCGGGAATATCACCATCACCTTGGCGGTCAATTTCGGCACCTGTCTGTTCTTCATTGCCTGCTTGAATGTCTTCCACTACGCCGATGGCACGGGGATTGCCGACAACTTCCAGGTCTGGCACACCTACCTCATCTTCCTGGCCATCACCGTGGTGACCCACGCCATTCCGGCGTTTTTGAACAAGTATCTTCCGTTGCTTGAGGTATGTGTTTATGGTAGTCGCTTGGATTGCTTGAAGGAGGTTTTGCTGACTTAAAACTTAGACCGCTGCCATTTTCTTCACCATGGTCGGTCTGGTGGCAATCATGATTACGATCTTGGTGGTTGCCAAAGAAGGAAGACACGAAGCGAAATGGGTGTTTGGTCACTTCGAGCCTCAGTCCGGCTGGCCGGACGGTTGGTCGTTCTGTATTGGTCTGCTGCAGGCAGCTTATGCCACATCGGCGACTGGAATGATTATCTCGTGGGTTTCCCTTTATACATATACCGTCTGGGTGTCGAGGAAGAGATACTAACTAGAAGCATAGGATGTGCGAGGAAGTCCGCGAGCCTGCGGTTCAAGTCCCCAAGGCCATGGTCGGAACCGTCGCCATCAACCTCTTTGCTGGTCTCGCGACCTTGGTTCCCATTTGTTTTGTGCTCCCTGATTTGACCTATCTGTACAATCTTTCGGACGGCCAGCCCGTACCGCCCACTTTCTTGGCGGCGACGGGCAGCGAAGTTGGTGCTTTCCTTCTTCTGTTACCCTTGATTCTTCTGGGCATCATTTGCGGCGTGGGCTGCGTGACGGCGACCTCTCGTTGCACCTGGGCCTTTGCCCGTGACGGCGCCATTCCCGGTGCTGCGCTGTGGAAGACCGTCAACCCGCGTTTAGACATCCCGATCAACGCCATGATGCTTGGAATGGTCGTTGAGCTCGTCCTTGGCCTGATCTACTTTGGTTCCAGCGCCGCCTTCAACGCGTTCTCAGGCGTCGGTGTCATCCTTCTGACCCTGAGTTACTCTTGCCCCGTTGCCGTGTCTCTCATCCTTCGCCGCCGCAAGGACGTCAAGAACGGCAACTTCAACCTCGGCCCACTGGGCGTGTTCTGTAATGTCGTTACCCTCTGTGAGTAGCCTCCGTCTCCCTCCACATACGTAACTCGCTAATTCAATATCACAGCGTGGACCCTCCTCGCCGTCCCTCTGTTCTGTATGCCCACTTCCATCCCGGTCGACCTCGAAACCATGAACTACGCCTGCGTCGTGTTTGTCGGCGTCGTCATGATCTCCGGTCTGTGGTACTTGGTCTGGGGCCACAAGAACTACGTCGGCCCGCCCTCCGACGCCGTGGACGCTGTAGACTTCACCGACGACGAACCCATCAAGACTTCTTCCAATGCGGTAAAGACGCCTTAATTGCCCTCAGCATCGTCCGCTCCCAACCCGATACCTCTATCCTGTCACCCGTGCGCCTCGCCCCGTCCCATCATCGCTGGCAACAGCTGGCTCCATCCCCAAGCAGCGTTTGGACCCATAGCACCATACCTACCTGACCCGTGCGCCACTTTTCTACGTTGTCGTATATATAACGCCCAACGCACGCCGGCCGATCAACTTCGGACAAGCCCGCATTCTGAAAACAATGGTAGTCTTGCTGATGGTGTTGCAGTTTTGAGTTGCTCGATGGTGTTCTCCAGATGGGGTACGCTACTATCTTGAAAGTCTACTAATGAGAGGGTGCTGGTTGGCTATTTGACCTATTTCTATCATCCACTGTGGGGTTATACACGATTCTCCCACCCGCCCTTTTCACTTGTTTCAATATTTCCCCTACTACTCTTTCTTTCCTTGTTTTTTTATATCTTGTCTCGTCCTTACTTTCTTTGTACATATCCCGATACCTACAGATATCCAGGTTAACTACCTACCTACTTACAATTTACAATTTACTTGAGTGCTCTCACCATGATAAATGCAGTAGTCATTGTGCAAGACCTAACTGTAATTGCGAGTACTCTACAACATAGCGCGTTATCTCTCAAAACACCTACACAGCCACATATATTGAAAATTTGTATTATTTCCAAATCATGTCATACAACTACTAAATCCTGTCCGAAAACCCTCACAACCGAGTACGCAAATCAGTCTACAACAACGGCATATCCTGATTCTGATTCCCTTTCCCTGCCACATATCCAACCACCCTGTCAATCCCGCACCATCATACACAGCACCCCGGGCACGAAAACCCTACAAGGGAGAACCCTACAACGGACCAATCCATCCCGCGATTCTCAATCACCCCGCACAAGCAAATACAGCATTGTCGTAGAGGAAAATAGTAGTAGTAGTAGTAGTAGTAGTAGTAGTAGGAAGTGTAAAGTGTAATTCTCACTAACGCCGCCAACACACACACAGAGATAGACAGTGGAAAAGAAAACAGCCCATAATTTTTCGCAATGCGGAATTCGACAGAAGGAGGTCGACAGAGTAGGTAGGTGGGAGGATAGATAGGTAGGTAGGTAGGTATCAATCAATCAATCAATCAATCATGCGACGACGAAAATTTAGAGCTCGGAGGTCTTCTTGTTGTTCTGCGTGACAAACCATGTTAGCCATCCATCACCTGCTTTACACCTCCAATTCACCCATATCGAAAGGGAAAACGCACCTGCTGCGTCAGAAGCAGCCCATAGCGCCGCTTCAGCGTCACGCGCTGCCGGGAGTACTTGTCATCGGGGGAGAAACGGGCGGGGTGGGCGGACTTGGTGACGCGGCCGTCGACGACCTTCTGGAGCGTGTAGACGCGGTCGCCGGTGGCGGGGTCGTTGTAGTAGTACAGATGCATTGCGACGGGGTGGGTGGTGAGGCGAGGGGTTTCTTTTGGTCGTTGGGCGTGGCTGTTCGTCGTTATCTGAGGGTGGATTCGATTCTATCGTGGTGGAAAAAAATCTCGGAGACGGCGGTCCGGGGGATTGTTGTTCCGGTAAGTCATCACGTGATGGTATGGATGAGGTGGATATATGCACGTGACTTGATGCGTTCATGTGTCGCGGTTTTATTTTCCACTTTTGGTTGTTTACAATCCTCTTGGTATTAACTGTTCTATCTTTTAGATCGAATGAATTGGTCTTGTATGTTTAGACGCATTGTTCATGCATAACTAATATGAAGATCATTATATATCTCAGCTCTACCTGAACGAACTTCCAAGCTATACTATATATTTCCCGAGTGACACCTACCACTGTTAACTTTTCGCTTATACATAATGTAGACAATCACGCTTAAGTAACTTTGACTTATGAGCCCTCTTATAAAACCAGCCACTATGACAAATAGTCGAGACGTATCTGCGATATACAAGCACTGGATCTTAATAGTGGGACATGCATCGGCCAACATGTCAGCTGACTTGCGGTATTTTCCCACTTCTTGATACCTGCAATCTTGCAACAATTCACAACTCTTTTCAAAACTTTAATAGTCATCAATATTAATCATTGTTGGACCGTTCCTCGGTCCTCCCATACTAGGCAATAACAGCGTCTTTGAAGGAAGTGGAATGACGCGCAACGTGTACCTGATTCGTCCTCTAGTTGGAGACGACGAAGAGAAAACCCTAATGAAGAAAGAAAGAGTGGCTAGAACGGCATGCATACTCAATATAGAGAAGCCGAACAGATGAGAAACTCAGCTGGAAGTTCCAAAAATAGGTGGAAGCCCCGAGAGGAGCCGGACAGAACTATTTCAAATCCTGAGTTTCTAATTGCTGGTTTATCGCATCCTTGAGTAACATCACCACCGCCGTATAATGGGTCGATGCGGCACTCGGTATCCACCCGAGCCAATGCCCTGTGCGTTGACCATCATAATGACAATCAACAGGAAATGTCTGGAAGAAACCGGTATAATGACAAGATTGTCCAGGTAACAATCCCCCTGTCGAGCCGCACGAATGAAAGACAGGCTAAAACCTAATACACAGATCTCGCCCCTGGAACACTCCAACTCTAACCACAGTCAATGCGTGACATAGGTGGAGATGGCACTCATAATTTATAAGGCCGGGATGGAAGGGCTCGGGATTGGTCCGGCAGCGCTCAAGAAACACCAGACTGCAAGGACCCGTTTGTGAAACATGCTTTTGAGATGGAGGAAGCTAGGAGAATAACGGTGCCCAACCAACATGGAGGACTTGAGATCACGGACCACTCCGTCATAGGAACCTTAAGATCTGAACATCATTCCTGCTTGATCGTCAGTGGTGGTTTTGAGGCAATTATCAAGTAATCGCAAGGCTAATGTGGCCCGTTTAGTGGAGCACTCTGGCTGAGTCCTGTACAGGATCGACTACTGAGGCCAGTCACAGTTCTTAGCTTGATTAGGCAGGGATGGCCCACGAGTGTGTCGTGAAATGTGGTACATGACAACCCCGGGACAAGATCAAAGTTCAGGGAACAAAGAATGGTTTAACGCTCGAGGGTGAACGGCATGGTCCCGAGTGGCTGATGGCCAAAGTGGACCTGGAGAGTCAATCAGTGGTTGGTCATACTATCATGTTTAGACTGGTGTGATATCTAACCCAAACGCTCCAGTGAACTGCTCATTCTAGCTGGCCCGATGGCCACTCAACCGCTCCAGTCGACCCACCTATTCTCTGCCAGGCCAATAGCAATTCAACTACATGTCTCTCGAGTCCAGACACTGCGAGCTCTGCGGTCGATCTAGTCTGGCTGAGGCCTAGATAAATCGATAGCCAGATTGCTATGAGGCGCAGGCTTCGTGGGCCAAACCGCAGCCGTTGCTGTACTGCTGGATGAGAGTCAATATAACCAAATCTACTGATGCCTAATACCATGGTTCGGATCCGGTCGTGGAAAGTAAGGACTCCTCATCGACGAGAGTATCCTCCTATAGGCTTCTTCGCATCGAGGGGTGTTACACAGAGACTCCATTCGGCGTAGATTAACCATGGGAATTCAAACGTCTTGTACAGTGCAGAAGGATATGCTCTTCCATAACAGCACCAGAGACTTGTTGCTAGCGACCCGGTTTTCTCTTCAAGTTCCGGGATCCTCGGTGGAATGTCGTGTCACACCCGGCCGATGGAATGGGGAGCTCATCTTTACTTAGGGCACACGGATCGTATATATTATTTTGATGTCGCCGGCCGATCTCGCCAGCCGATCCACGTCGTACCCATTGATGATTCATTCCCTTCCTCGCACCTCCCTCAGGCGAAGCATCCTATCCTGCTGCAGTTGAACATGTCTTTAGCAAGCGGCCCATACAAGGGCCCAACCGTTCTCGCCGTAATGTGGGTCTTGGTGAGTCTCTCGTCCGTGGTCATCCTACTCCGGGTGTACTGTAAGCGATGCATCAGCCGGGCATGTGGATGGGACGATGCGATAGCCTGCGCTGCCCTAGTCAGTACCTCTAACTCCCTCTTTCAAGCTGGCAGAATTGACCACTACGCAGCACAGGTCTTACATATAGTAAGCGGCGCGATCTACACGAGGACAGTAACGATGGGAGTGGCGGGGAGGCACCTCGACGACTTGAAGGACCAGTCAAGGACGAACGAGGCGATGGTGCTTTTTGGTGTCGGCCAGACAATCGGAATCGTCTGCTTATCACTCAGCAGGACCTCCTTTGCAATTAGCCTAATACGGGTATCACCATGTCGAGTTATGAAAGGCTTCCTCTGGTTTCTTATAGTCACGATGAACTTCCTCATGTTAGGCAGCGCCAGCATCTACATGATTCAATGCCAGCCTCCAGCCGCACTCTGGGACACTTCGCTGCGACAAACAGGTACCTGCTGGTCACAAAATCTCGTCACAATTCTGACCACGACGTCTCACGGTACGAGTCACGGCTTCATGTTGCTCGTGGGTTGTAACACTGACTGGACCTAGCGTACTCCGGACTCGTGGACCTCGCACTGGCCCTGATTCCATGGCCATGGATTTGGAAGCTTCGGATGAAAAAGCGCGAGAAGTTCGGCATCGGGATCTCCATGAGTCTGGGTATTTGGTTAGTTGCCCGGCATCCACATGACCAAAAGACAAGAACGAACGAAAGAGTTGCTCACAACATCACATACAGTGCCATGGGAATTGCATTTTTGAAAGCCGGCAACCAACACACAATACCCACATACAGGGACTACACATGTGCGTCATCTACGCTTTCCACCCTCCTCCATCACCCGCTGATTCCCTCCCCTAGACCTGGCGCAAGCCCTCATCCTCTGTTCCATCATCGAAGAATGCGTGACCATCCTGGCTGGTTCGATGCCTAGCCTCCGCGTCCTATTTGTGCGTATGCGCGGCAGCCACAATCGCCCCTCCTCCTTTAGCTTCGTGAAACACTCAGCCCTCACAGCAGATGGGTCCCGAAAATTTACTCTCCGTCTTCCTGGCAGCAAGAAACGCACGGAGAATACATGGGGACGACCAGGAGAAGACATCCAGATGGTGGCCATGCACGAGAATGATAGCGAGCAGGGAATTATGGGCAGGCAAACCTCGGAGTCGTCTATCAGGAATGACCGGTACCCAGGAGGGGGAGGTGAGGCATCAGCGGATCCCTTCGGATCTCCATCAGGATATTCAGCCAAGGTACAAAAGGTGTAAGACGGCGTTGTGGGAAGTAGCTGGAGCGTGGAGTTTGGATTAATCTGGCTTCTCAGCTGCCAGCGGGTGTGGCCCGTCGCTGCAGCAGCGCCGGATCTACCAACTGCGGCTGAAATGTTTGTTTCCCAGCGTATCGAGCTGAATAAATCTGCGATGAATGGCCACAAAATCGACCAATCTTCTGTGACAGCGATTAGACGGAGGCGCTATTGACTCAGGGCGAGGTGCTCGGCATTTCCGGTGAGCCAGGGGAATGGTCAAGCAAGGTGACACTGTATTTACTATTGAGTCTGCGTCGCCAAGACATAATGTGATCCGCGAATCAGGCAAGATAGTTGATACATATGCATTTCCACAATCCTCGCTGGGATGCAGGCTGGAATGCAGGCTGGAATGCAGGCCCAATGCCAGCTGAATGCTAGCTAAAATTGGGATGGCTGAACAAGGGATCAAGAGTATATAAGTTGGCATTATCCCCTTGATTTGTCTCTTTTAGTTTCTATTCATCCTGACAACACATTGCTCTGCTTGATACTTGTTTCATCAACATAAACATGCTTTTCTCCAAGACTGCAATCGTCGCGTTCGCCTTGGGGGTCACCTCGGCCTATGCTGGTATGTCCCCAAAACACAACACCATTGGGTGCCTAGCTAACATATCTCCCGAACAGCCGAAATCGTCCCGGTATAGAACACTCTAAAACCACATCCACCGCGCAAATCACTAATATCATGCCTGATCCAGGTCTACGTCAAGCTCGCCGGCGAAAACGACAGTATCAAACTCAATGTTCCGTACGACATGTGCGCGAAGCAGGACTTGAACGGGTACGAGCTTGATTGCCCACCGTGACAAACGCATGGATGTAGCAGCTAACGAGGAGCAAACAGCGATGTTGAGGCATACCAGATGGTCCCCGCGGCTGATGGGTCGTTCCCTGAGTGTTTTGCTTTCTTGTACGTGACGTGACCCCCTGGCGCTATATATACCTCCTCTTCTCAATCAACTATTGGATCGCTAACTCGATGTACTGAGCACAGGACCGAGGACTGTTCTGGACCATATCAAGCCCCCTGGCTGTATGGTGGCGGTGCTCTTGAACCTGCGCAGTACGTTGGCTCGCTGAAGTGCCAGCGTTCAACAGACCATTGAAACCTTTTGACGGTTGATGCGGGGTGATATCCAACGGCTGTGCTCTCGCTACTCAGACCGTGTTTGAGAGATATCGATATTGCTGCTCTGTGTTGTCTATCTGGTATATTACTACAAATCATACTTGATTTTAGAAAGAAATATAGTAGTTCATGCTCGCAGAACCCGTATTCGTTGAAAAAGTTTGCTTTCCTGAGTTTATAATAACTATAAGATTCAAGTCAGAAAGGCTATAGCCACCCTAGCAGTAACGAATTTCAATCCAAGTAGATCGATCGCCTGGAATTCTCTCGAATTTGGAGAAACAGCGTCACTGCCAAGTAGTCTGTTGAATTGCAAATGAGATCCAGAACATCACGCTTTCATATACCCCCTTACCTAGCTAATTTCCTTCTCCACTTTCAGCCCCATGAGACATGCAATGCAGCTCTAAGATCGCCATTTCTGCCGACTGTGTATCTGTACCCCATCCATAGAGATGGCCATTTCCCAAGACCCTTCTAGTACCCTGTAAAATCAGCGAGAAATTGCATCTGGTGAAAGTGGAATACGTTTTTTTTCTCATGAGGCGTGGTTTACATAGTCTCTCTTAACCTTCAAGTGGATCTGTGAGCAGTGTTTTGAGCCGATCTCGATATAGGACCACTAATTAACGAACTACGGAACGGCCCACAAAATGCATCGATTTGAGCTTTCTTACAATAGCTTATGAGATACATCCGACCATCACGCTATTCTGCACTATGGCTGGTCATGTGCGGCGGATTGGAACGCTGGAGTACGCCAGGTTTGAAGGTAGCCGAGTCTAGTATACTCTTTCCCTTACGCTAAATAGCATGAAACGAAACGGATCTTGGAAGAAATCAATTAATCCCATGAGTATGATTATAATAGCAGACGGCCTGCTGGGGGTAATATTAGTCTGTGGTGTAGGAAGAGATAAACAGGTATCAAAAGGCGGGGGGTGGGGGCGCGCTGCTGCTGTTATGATTATATATATATCTTTTTTTTTTAGCAAATAGCACTACAGGACTAGAAGAAGTTGATGGAGTAAAGATGCAACGCAATGTCACCGATTGTGGAGCGTTTGTTTATCGGACTTTTTTCCGACCCTGACTGTGGTGCGATGGAAAAGATGATGCCAGGGATGGCAAAATATGACTGGTGATGTTTCAGAGTGAGATGTCTAAGCTGTCATTCAGTTGTTGCTCTATTGGATTGATTGCACTACAGCTACTGTCGTCTATACATAGAAATGTTTAAAAATAGGGGAAGGAATGGTAAAGTGTAAAGTATGACGGCAAGTTCTCCTTCGGGTTGCAAACAGCCCTAGTGCACTACCACCTGTGTTCAGATAACCAGCTTGGTACTGGTGGTCTGAGTATACGACACCCACGCCATCTATTCAACTTGCGCACTACTAAGTGGTTGATGGTTCAATCCAGTTGGTAAACATGACGAAAGATTCATTTATTTGATTTACATAACCTCATAACGCTGCGAAAGAATAAAGAAAAGATGAAAAAGATCGTGTTGAAACAAACTCCCGATTTCGCACCGGAAAATGACCCAGTCCAGTCTATATAACCCAATGTCACTTCAACAGTCCGTCACTCGCCATCGTCAAGACAGCGCAGCGTAGATCTGAGTGGTAACAAAAAGAAAAAACATATGAAAACCGCCCATGATAGGAGTAGGCCAGGCTGCTGCAGGTCTCGGCCGGCGAAGAGCAGCCCCCGGTATTGATCTCAAGTCTCATTCATAGCTTAGAGCGCGAACGGCAGGGCGGAGCTGGAGGGGGTGGCCGAGCTGGAGGGAGTAGCGGAGCTGGAGGGGGTCGCGGTGGAAGAAGAAGCGGCCTCCTGGCGCTTGAAGAGAGGCGCGGGCGTCAGGGTCGGGATGCCCGAGTTGCTGCAGGGAGTGGAGGAGGGAATGGCCGAGCTGCTGCAGGGAGTGGAGGGAGTGGCCGAGCTGGAGACCTCGACGGCCCAGTCGCGGGCGAAGACAGCCGAGGGAGTAGGAGTCGGGCTCACGCTCGGGGTGCTGCAGGGGATGCTGCTGAGAGCAGGAGGATCCGGCAGGAAGTCAAACGGAGGGGGCAGGGCAGCGGCGCAGCCGATGATGCCGGCGAAGGTGAGTCCAGTGGAGAGCTTCATTGTAGATTGTATTGTAGGATAGAACGTAGAATTGGAGATATAGAGTGATGCACTGTTCAGGAAAATCGATGGTAGCTTGTAGCTTGAGATCTCAGGGGAGGTAGAGCCGTCAATTTATAAGAAAAAAAGAGACACGGCTCGAATCACAGTGACCTGAGTCGACGATCCTCAACCAGCCGCCATGATTCATCACCGTGTCGGTTCAGGTACCCGATCAGGTAGTTGGCTACGGGCATCCCATCAATCGACCCAGCGTGACGCCGAAGCCGCGGGCGGGAGAAGGTTGGGAACTGATACGACTAGTCAGGTCCACGAATCAGCGTGGCGATTGGGCCCATCGATCCCTCTAGATCAGGCGTTAGCTTGGGTGCCTATGGAGTTGACCGGCTTGCAAAAGAGCAGAACATTCGCAGTGTGATGGGACTCTAAGCCCCGAACAGAAAGTGTTTTGCCTGATCAGCACGAAGTGGGTCCACTAGATGTCCATCACGGCTTGTTGTCCAACGCCTGCAGTAGCTGCGGTGGCGACGGACCCACGTCTTTTTTTTTCCGGCGGCAATCAGGACTGGCCCTGCCACCGGCACTTTCACGAGATTTCCCAATGACGTTTTACCAGCCTCATCATTATATACAAGATGAGGTGTATATCGATCCTGAAACGGGGCCCGGCTGAGATTATGGCTGTCTTGGTGGTCGTTAAGATTCAACCATGAATCTACCCCGGCCTGGGTTGGTCGGTCCTGGTCGAAGATTTGGAGATCGCCATCGGGAAAGCTGGCTCACTGTAGATCAATGCCCAATCAGGGGAAAGGCCTCGAAAGGGACCACCCACAGTGGCGTACGGCTCTGGTAGTGGTGGGTCACCGCGGCTGTGGCTGTTCTCTCTTTGTTCAATTGTTGCCCCCCTGTTCTTTTTTTAAAGTCCCTTTTATTCTGTTGACTATTTTCGATAGAAATAGAACATCTATTAACCGAGGCGCGTATGCATCGTGGCTATACGAAACCATCAGGCAACGGTCATGCTTCAGACGTCAGTGTCTGTACTTCGAAGGTGATATGACGACGGATGGTCGAGAAACCGGGTGGGACTACCGGTCCAGCTCTGTCCCTGTCGTTACGACTTCCCCCTGAAGCAATGATCGTTGGTAAGGCCAATGAAGTCTAATCCGGTTGATCCAAGCTTATCGCTGGGGTTTGCTTGGGACAACGGGCGCGATGCTTCGACACCATGGTTTACATATCTCGACCCAGCATGATATCGAGTTTGCCCTGAAGTCGAATCCATGGTTGAGGAAGCAGAGGAATCAATTGCCACAGATAAGGCAGGATCCCGTGGAGGCTAGGAGTGGAGTGGATTGCAGTGGAGAAGCAAAGAGGAGAGATTTTTTTTGCACCGAGCAGAGAAGAGAAGAGAAGTATGCCTCAGGCATCAATCATGTGTCCATCCTCATCTCGCCTTTTGTTCTCATCACATTTCGGCATCATGTTTTGCCTATCGTTTGGAGCTTGAGACGAAGGATTGAATGACGCAGCATGTTAAGCGATCCTCCTGATCGCCCGCGATGGATTCCTGAATCCTGGCGGCAGCTAATTCCTGTGACATAAGAGTGGTAGATCCTTGCCAATTTCGGTTCGAAACAGCATGCTAATTCAACTACCGGTCGCACCATGGTCGTTGGGTTTGGCCTGTTGCTCGGGTCCACTTGCTGCAGTTTTGCATCACTGTCTGTATCAGTTCTCATCCTGGTTGCAATCTTAGAGTACGATGGTGATGCACGGCATGGTGGATTGTCTCGAGGTCAACCCCATGAGAAATTTATCATAAAGGGCAGAATCAATAAAGGAAGAGAGCGAAGTAAGAACGATCAGGGAGCGACCGTCCAAAATCCATACTGCAGCCCAAGATGAATTATCCTTCCGTGCAATCAACAACAGCAGCAAACTGCAAGTTCAGACAAGAACACGAAACAGTAGTCCCAGACCGGGACTCCCGGTAGGAGGACCCCATGAACCAGGACCCCAGGAGTCTGCGTGTAGATCAACAGGCCCCTGCAGGATCAGATAACGCGTAGCTCGAGGAAGAACCACCGGTTCAGGTGGAGATATTCAGGGGCGCCGACCTCGCTGCCCTCCTCAGTCCACCTTGCAGGGTCCATCGGACCCAAGGGTATCCGTGCAATGTCCAGGTAGGGCAGTGTACCGTTGGAGATGGGATTTGGGTTATCTGTGGGACGCAGCTGGTCCAGACACGTCGCGACAGGTCGATTCTGACAAATGGCTGCGGTTCCCAGATATCAGTCTGGTTCTGGGGCGGACTATGTATGGTTCACAATGTTGATGTTTGGGGTTGATGACTCTGAGGTGAGCTGGTCTAGAACTTTGCGGATATGTGTTGCGTTCACCTTCAGAATTGCTGGGAGTGATGTCAAAGCGTCTGGACCATTCCTGCACTGGAGCCCTAAACAGCCCCTGTTGGTGATGTCAGGCTAGTTCAAAAGTGTCGCGTATGGTCATGAGCTGCTTTAGTTGACTATAGGATAGTCAGCATGATAATCCAACTTTATTTACAGGCAAGTGCACTCTCCTTCGTCTCCATAATTCATTCATGCGAAAAGAAAAGCCTATTATCACCCCGACCAAACAGTAAATAGGCAGAATAAGTAGTGTAGACAGCATATTGCGCCATCACCACTCAGTATAAGACACATCACATGTAGGGCCCCAAAGCATCTAGATAGGGAACAGCCTACATCAAAATACACGCCGCGCTGCTCCTACATACGATAGAAGTACACCCACCGACTCTTCAATGGAAACCCCACGGACACTGGATATTGATTTACATCCACGCGTCGATTGCATATCCAACGACCGTGCATAAGATCAGCCCTAACTACAACAGCAACAGTGACGACAGCAGCTGTGGCATCTGCAGTTGAATCAATAACTTGACTGCGGTCAGCATGCATCTTGTTCAGTATAACTGTTTACTGACCGCTACACCATCCACATGGCGAAAAAGCATGGCTTAAATAGGCTTTATGTTCCAGATACTTACAGTATTATCGATAGTGAATAATCAGCTGTAATGGCCATTCTGCGGGTTCTAGCACTAGCCCTAGTGGGCACCAGCTGGGTGAATGCGGAAGCGAGTTGCAAATGTGTATGGTTTTGCTTTCATTATATGGGCTGGTATTTATCTTATAGAATAAGTGCTAATACTTCAGTAGGGCCCTCGCGATGAATGCTGGCCGTCACTTGCGCGGTGGGATGATCTGAATGAGTCTTTGGCGGGGAGGGTCCTGCCCAATGTTCTTGGGATCGAGGTTTGTTTCTCTGAGAATGAGGAAGACCAGAATACTTGTTTGGAGCTTGCTGGTCAGTGTGTTGAGCCTACTGCTGGGGAGTATATCGAACAGATCCTGCTGGGTGGAGATGGAATCGACGAAGGGGACATGCTCGGAGATGCAAACATATTTGAAGATGCAGACAGTGAAGACACACTATATGGAGATGAGGAGTACACCCCATCGATGCAAGCTTTTCAACCAACTGAAGCCACCTTGGAAACCGACGAAAATATGCTATCCAAATGTCCTTTACGCCCCGCCAGCGCATATATCATCCGCGCCACGGAAGCAGACGACGTCGCAAAAGCGCTTGTCTTCGCAAAGAGTCACAATCTGCGAGTGTCTACTGGATCTGATCGCGATGACTTGCAAAGGTATCTATCCCACACTACTCACGCCGGTGCGATTCCAGCTAACAGGCAACTGTAGATCCCGCGCCAAAGGCACACTACACATCTCAACCGCCAGCATCCGCAAAGGCACCGAATACCACGAATCCTACCCCACCGACTCGCTATGCCCACACACGAAATGGAGCGGCAGCGCCTTCACCGTGCAAGGCGGCTACACCTGGGCTGAGCTCTACACTAAAGCATTCGCCCAAAACCTCATAGTCATAGGCAACACCGACCAAGTACGTATACCTCATTCACTCCCACCTCACACATAACTAACAACCCCTAGACCGCTGAAATAACAACATCCAGCGACACCCTCCACCCCCCACTCCACACACTCGGCCTCCCAGCCGACCAAATCCTCTCAATGGATGTCGTCCTCGCATCAGGCGCCACAGTCTCCGCCAACGCCTGCCACAACCCCGACCTCTTCTTCGCTCTCCGCGGTGGTAGCAGCACAGCCTACGGTGTAATCGTGTCGACAACGTTGAAAGCTCACCCGTCGCGCCCAGTCACTGCGCATAGCCTCCAGGTGTATCCCGCGCCGCACAGACGGGACCCGATAGCGGGTGCGCTGGCCCTTATCGACGCTGTGGCGGAGATTCTGGCGGCCTATCCTGCGCTGTCGGAGGGGGAATTCTCTGGACAAGGTAGCTGGGGCGTGGAGAAGGTCGGCGAGGGGATACATCTCCCGGGAGTTCCCGCTGCGGTGCTGGCTAATGGGGGGTATAGTCATGTGGTGGCTAGGGTCGAGAACGATGGTAGTAATGGTGGTGATGGCTCTTCCCGCGCGCTTCTCGACACTGCTCTCATGGATGCTCTGCGTTGGCGGAATGGGTCGTCGCTTGTTGTCGAGGAGACGGTGACTGAGTATGCCTCGTTCGGGGAGTACTTCAACGCGGTTGGTGGGATGAATGCGATGGCGTATGGAAAGGCGGCGGTGACATCGCGGTTGCTAGATCGGACCGCACTATCAGCTGATACAGAGATGCTGAAAGAGATGTTGCGCATTACAGCGACGAATGCGCCTGAAATGCCGCATCGTGCGACGATCTGGACCCACTTAAGTCTCGTTGGACGGGGAGAGGACCCGGGGGACCGACATGTTAGTGTGCATCCGGCGTGGCGGAGGAGCTGCGCGGTGATGGCGCCCATGGCGACGCTGCCCGGTGATGCAGATAAAGGGGAATTTGAGAAGGCTCAGGTGGATGCGACGCTGAGGAAAGGCGATGCGTTGAGGGAGCTGGCGCCGATGACGGGGGCTTCGCTGGGGTGGAAGGATGCGCGGAACCCATGGTGGAAGACGGACTTGTTTGGGGATGGGTATCCGCGGTTGAGGGCTATTAAGGAGAGGTATGATCCGGGTGGGATGTTTTATTGCGAGACTTGTGTGGGGAGTGAGGATTGGGAGGAGATAGAGAAAGATGAGGGAGAGGAGGGAGAGGCTGTGTTATGTAGGGTGTAGTCGGTGAATTACGAATAGTGAGGTTGGATGCAGATACAATGACATTCTGGATTTGTTCTAGACCCTATGCATTGATTTCTTAGCAGTCTGTCCCCACACATTCTAACAAGTATTCCGTAGCCCCAGTTCCTACAAGATCGCAAATTCAACAGTCTGTTCCACACATCTTGGCGTTCCGAGATGCCTTCAAGAGCCACTATAGTACTATAGGTACTAAGCACCCCCATAGAACGGCGCAGGCTGCCAAAACTCACACCTCTCATTCTGAGTCGGATCCCTCACAACCGTAATATCCTTCACCTTCAGGTCCATGATATGCCCCTCGGAACCATACTCCTCGAAGACAGGCCCAATTGACGAATGCGGTTTACCGTCATGCACAAACGAAGTGATGTAATCCTGGATCGCGAACGCAACAGAGACATTAGCAATCTTGCCCTCTGAGACAGAATTACCCTGCTCGGGGTAGAACGTGTACAGAGTGTCCGACGAGTGCAGCGCAGGAGCGATATCAAACAAGTAAGCGTAGGTGCGGTTTCCATACGCGCGGCTGACCCAGTTCGTGTTGCACTGGAAGACGACGTCACCGACGGCTAGAGCCGCACGCTGGATGGCGTCCTTGTAGGGGTTTGCGCCGTCGAATACAGCGGGGTACACGGTGTTGATTGCAAAATCGATGACCCTGTCCAGGATGCCTGGGAGGCTTGTGCGCAGGAGGCGGGTGAGGCCGTCGGGGTAGAAGTTGTAGGGCGCGGTGAACATGAGGCCTTCGTTCGCGGTGTGCGAGGTCATGATGTTGAGTTCGTGGTCGAATTGTCCGCCTGCTAGGAGCTGGCCTGGGAGCCTGGGCACGAAGTCTCCATCGATGGTCGGTCCGTAGGTGAACGTGCCGTAAGGGGAGGCGGCGATCTGGAGGACGTTGGCTCGGATTAGAGCCGCGGAAGACTTGTTGCGCGCTTGGTCGAGGGTTTTGACGCTCAGCATGTGGAGGAATTCCCGGTATGCGTTCTGCTGGTCGGCGCGCGAGAGCTTGGGCTGCCAGCCGGGGCTTTGCAGGATGGCTTGCTTGAAGGGGGCGGGGCCCTTTCTGCCGCCGTATGCGGTGATCTGGTGGATGAGGGAGCCGGATCCTGCGGAGATGCCCATGACGGTGACGCGGGTGGGATCGCCGCCGAAGAGGTGGATGTTAGTTTGGACCCATTCGAGAGCTAGGCGTTGATCGTGCAGCCCGGCGTTGATTGTGCCATCCCTGCCAACACCGTCGCCTGCGAGCCAACCGAAAGCGCCAACCTAGGGTTCGGTTAGTGTTTGTTCGTGGACATGGGGGATTGGGATGCTGGGAAGGGAGAACATACGCGATAATTGATGGCGACGAAGACAAACCCATCACGTCCAGACTGCTGGTCACGCCCGATCAAACCGGCCGGAGAGACGCCACTCTTGTCGCCATTTGAGTACCCTCCACCGTAGAGCCACACCAGAACAGGCGCGAGTCTCTGCTCGGAGGTACCATTCTTATGCTGAGCCACTAGAGCTGACGTGAGTCCCCTCTTGGACGTCGCATTCTTATTCTGAGTCCTGTCGAAGACCTTCTTTGGCACTACAACGTCCAGAAAGAGACAGTCCTCCGTGATGCGCGGGTCCAAGCCGGGTAACTTCATATTAAGCGAGATATTGAGAGTTGGAACATCGAGTGACGGATCAAAGGGCTGACCAGTGAGATAGTTCGACAGGAATCCCGGGGCAATGGTCTCCCAGAGTGGTTTGGCCTGGGGACACACGCGACCACGCGCCCCAGTCTGGATCAGTGAGCGGTTCTCGGCGGCGGGGGGGACCGGGGCTCTGAATCTCAGGTTGCCCAGTGGGGGAGCGGCGTAGCGGATGTTGGTGAAGTTGTACAGTCCGGTGGATGCCTATCTTGTTAAAGAAATCGATGTATTGAATGGGTGATCAGGACCTACATTAAGGGAAAAGGCCCGATGCAGTTCGTAGCCCAGGTCAACGACTGGGAGTTGAGGGGCAGGACACTGCGCGATAGCAGCGACAGCGAGAATGAAGAAGATGGAAAGTTTGAGAAGTACAGACGCCATCTTGACGCTTTACAACTCAGCTCGATGATAAGGAAAGCACAACAGGTCGGAACTACACGTCCACGGGTGGTGTGTTGGGGGTGCAGAGAGAAAGAGGGGACTTGAATTTATAAGAGATCCAGAGAGAAGAAGTGAACAATCCATCAGAATTTTCCTGTCAAGATGGTTGAGCTAACTCTAGTAACACTATAAAAGAGCTGTGATTCACTGTGGGTAAATGGTTGCCAGTAATTTTCTGGAGCTCACTGACAATGGTAGTAATAATATGGATGATATCCATATCATAGCAGACTTCGATAGTCACTTAGTAGATGATTATTTCATGAGTTCGAGTATACACGTTCGAGTCCCCACTACTTCTATCTATCTTGATAGGATCCAGTGCTCATCATGTTCTCTGGCATGTATATGCCGGATGACATCTTCCTTAGGAAGGAAACAGTGGATCAGCCCTATTGCTAATCTTACCTAGTGACTAGCTGTGGCTACTGCACTGTTGGTCAGGAGTCTAATTTATATCACTGGGGATATACAAGTGATTGGGTTGATTAAATTCCTGGAATTCCATGGGTCTATGCATGTCACACATAGCAGCATGTCACACATAGCAGTCATATATTATAGCCATCCAACCAGAGGATTGATCAGTGGACAGGTGAACAAGGTAGATGTCTTGCTAAGCCTATTAACCCTCTGCTAGTATCATCCTGGTTAGATGTAATGAACTGGTATAACTAGATATCTATAGATTAACCTCACAACAACGGATTGTTTAGGTTTAATGAGTAGTTATATTAAACTCTATATATAACTAGGTTGGGGGTTGAGATCAAATACCATGTTGCCTAAACACGCATTCCTTGTGCAAGAGCCAGAATATCCGAGTCGTCATTCAATCTATGTGCTTATGACAGTGACTACCGGCAGTCCCCAGCTGTGCTATCATATGGGCCCTACTATGATCGAAGTGCCCGGTCTGCCCTTTGGCGAGTCCTTTTGCTTACTTCCCACAGGTGTACTTGAGAATTTCAGGTCATCAATATGGTGGTTCCTATTTATACGTGCTACTTTGATATAGGGATAGTCAGTCAACTGGCTTGAGGTAAGTCATCTGCATTTGCTGTTTGGATTCAACCACATTCTTGACCTAGTCATCCTTGATATCTTTATGCATTTTATGAACGTTCCCTTGGATGCTTATATAATCTATGCACACACTGCAAGCAGCAGCATGAAGCAGCCACGCACTGATTCTAACCAAAAGGACGTTTTGCCTGGCATGAATCTGATATAAACCGGAATACTGCATCAAGCTCCGTCACCGATCTTATGGCTAAAATAAGGACAAGCGAGACCATGCGGTGTACGGAATGAAAACCTGATATGCACAATCAAAATGTATATCTGCAGCACCCACAGCCTAGGGCATCAACACCGACACAACTCATGAAGTGGCCGTGGAGATCTGTCTTCTTTCCTCGGTCTCTCCTTTTCGGTACATCCGGTTCGAACGGCTCTACTGGTAACGCGCTGGATCCTTCCCCCTCGTCTAGGATTGCAGCCGAGAATCAATAGCACTGATTTGATACTATTTTGGCCATGGCACTGGACCGGTGGAGGCAACTAAATACGCCACCCCAATCAACGCGCATCCCCGAAATTCGGAGCCCGAGGAAATTTTCACCGCATTTTGCGTGATCATTGCCCCTCTCGGTCAAGATGTGCCTGGATAGGATGACTCAGCTCGAATCGGACCGAGGCGCGTTTGGTGATTGGAGCAGCGATGGAAGAACCTTGGATGGTGCCCCTGTTGAACCCGGCAGTTTCCACTCCTCGATTGGATTGCATTGATATTAACTCTGCAACTGACAATTTTGGGTTCTTAGCTCGGGCAAGCTTCCTTGGGGTGGTGGTGGACGTTGCAAGCACATTGTCCCTGCCGTGATCCAGCTTTATCAGGTGGCGGGAAGATCGGTCCCGTTCGGTTATTCTTATTTGGTTCGTCCGTACGGAGTCCTGTTCTTTTATTTTTCTTTTCTTTTCTTTCTTTTATCTTTCTAAAATAATTCAATAATTGACCCAATAAGAACGACCATGGCTTTGTTTAAAGTACCGGAAATCGTGGTGAAACCGCCGAGGACCCACTCGCCGGCCACTCGCCGTTCCCAGCCCTAACCTCACGTCTCCGAAAATGGAAGACTCCCACGTATCATGCCATATCCGAAGGTCACGAGAACCGAATCCAGAGGAAAAATCTCTTCAATGCCTAAATGCGTCGACCAGCAAACCAGGCGGCCAGACGTGGATTTGCAGCGGCCATGGACCGGAGACGAGAGAAGACCGAGTTCCACCGCATCGTGACCTGGTGGGCCCGCCTAAAGAGATTTTCGGTTTAGCACCATCCTCACATCCAACGCAGGCAAATAATATTAATAGCTCCAGCTGATGTTCGTGTCAATCCTCCACCTTAGCGTCGACCAGGCTGTCAGCTTTGTCGGAGACCCCGCCTCAGTCATATTTATTATGAATGATCTCCCGAATTTCCCCCTACCCCGGACTCTTCGACCAGAACACTCACGACCGCATCCTTCTCTACTCTCGGGCAGCTAGGTTAGAAACAGCCGCAAAGATGACGCTGGAAGACCTTCCCAATGAGCTGCTGCTGCTCATCGCAGCCTATAATGACAACCACGGCGACACCCTCAGCCTCGCGCAATGCTGCCGCCGATTCTACTCCCTCCTGCGCCAGGAGATATACACCTCAATCGACTTCACCTACCTGTGTCCCTGGGCCCTCAGCCGATTGACCCACACCGTCATCGAGCACCCAGAGCTCGCCCAGAGCGTCCGCAAGCTCTCAATGGGCGTCCGCAACGGGTACTGCCCAAAGTCGCACCGACCAAACACCAAATACAACGCGGCAACGCTGCTCCCCGCCGTGAGCGCAGCCGCGCACACCCCGGACGAACAGCAAACCTGGCAAAAGGCCCTCCAATGCGGCCAGATCGACCCCTGGACAGCCCTCCTCCTCCCCCTCTTACCGAACCTCTCCCAACTCAAGCTCAAACTCGACTACCCAGCCAGCTACCTCAACCGGATGCTCGAGCGAGCCGTGCGGGGCCAAAAACCCTTCGACACAACACCGCCCTTCCCCGCCCTCGAGCAAGTCTCCGCCACCTGGCACGACCACGAAAACGGCATCTTCTCGTCACGACTCCTCCCCTTCTTCTCCTTTCCGGCCATGCGCCGCTTCCAGGGCCACATGGTCGTCGAAGACCACATCGCGGGCCCCGCCCCCGAGCTCCTCAAGCGCCGCGAGTTCTCCGGCGTCACGGATATCGATTTGACGGCCGCGCACGCCGAGCAGGGCCTCGGATACTTGCTGCGGGCGTGTCGCGGGCTCAAGTCGTTCCGGTATGTGCACGCGCACGCGAGCATCTCGCTCAAGGACTTCAATCCGACGCGGTTCCACCGCGCGCTGGAACCGCACCGTGAGACGCTTGAGAGGCTGGAGTTCCGGCTGGATGACGGCTTCGGATGGGGGTCGACGGGGTCGGAGCGCGAGGATGACTTTTTTGGGCCCTTGGCGGGGTTTACCGCGCTGAGGGAGGTCGCGCTGCGGGCGGCGAATATTGTCGATTGGAGTAAGGGTGATGAAGGGTCTGTTGGGGCGTTGGCGGGGAATCTGCCCCGCGCGTTGAGGGTGCTTGCGCTGGATCAGTTCGACCAGTGTGACATGGGCGCTATGGTGGCGCAGTTGGAGAATCTGGTCGGCTGTGCCAAGAACAGGTTCCCTGATCTGGGGGTGATTGATATCCAGGGCGATTTGCACGACGCGGGTGGTGGGGGCAGGTCGATGAAGGAGGAGGTGATCGGTGTGACGGAGAGGTTGAGGGGCTTGTGCTCTGAGGCCGGCATTGATTGTCGCTGGTGGAACCGCGAGGGTGGTTATACTTATGCTTTTTTGTGAGCGTTGCTTTTAGGGATTTTTGGGTCGAGTTTGGTTCATTCTGCTTGGTTGTTGGCGATTAGACAGCGTGCGATTAGGGCTTCCCCCTTCTATATAGATTATACCCCTGCATGCCAACGCAAGCCGGTATGCGCTTTTTGAATTTCAGCAAAGGAACATGTTGCGGTAATTCGATCTATGTCATTATAGAGTAGTAGACTTCTCTCATATACATGCTAGGGCCTAGATGGTATCTGCGTGATATCACGCCGCCCATCTCACTCTCAATCCTAGAAAGGGGCACATCAAATTGAAGACGATAGCACTCATCAAAAAGATCTCACAAACATCAAAGCAAGCATGTCATAATAAAGGACCTCGAGCCACAGCCCACCCGCCCTCTCCAATACGACGTCGTCCCCGGATCAGGCAACTCCACCACCCTCCCACCCCCATCTCAAAACACCTACCCATCCCAACAACTCCTTCACATCTTCAATCTCAAGTCCTCACAGTATGGTTTTCTACAACCTCGTCTTCTACCGCGGTGACCACTGGCACGAAAGCAACAAACCCAATGGCGGCCGCGACAACCGCTACCTACTCATCGCATCAACGCGCTCCAAAGCGGACCTCCTCTACCGCGTCCTCCAAGAAAACAAGTCCATAACAGGAGGGCGCAAATTCCACGAACTGAAGCGCCTCTCGCCGCAGATGTGGTCGTGGTGCGGCGACGGGCCGAAGGCACTCTACGACGCTATCGAGAAGATCAATATCGGCACGGCGGAGGTTGCACCCCAGGAGACGAAGGAGATCGTGTTGGCTGAGCTGCGCGGACATGTCTTCTTTCAGTTTCTAGATGCGTGGGATACGCTGCCGTTGGGGTTTCCTGTTTTGAGGGCTGATGAGGGGGGTGTTGCAGATCGGGTGAATGGGGGGAGGTTCTGCGTGAGGAGTCGGCGGTGGCCGGGGCGGTTTTGGGCAGTGCATCGGGGGTCAAATTTTTGTGCGATCGTTGTTTCTGAGTGGGAGAGGGCGGTGTTTAGGGTTTGGATTGAGGGGGTGGAGAGGGATGGAGCGGAGAAGGAGGGGGTGGGGGGTTGTTGATGACGGAGTGGGATCGGGTCAGGGTTTGTGTGGTAACTGAAGAGGGGGAACGGATTCTAGCAAGAAAGACAGCGAAGAGTGATGGGAATGTTTATTTGCATTTTGATGGCGCGGCCGAGGAGGAGCTGGGGTTGACGCTGGGTGGGCTGCTTCATGGGGATGTTGGCATTAGTGCCGTGAGGCGGTTGGAAGCGGACGGGGAGATGAGGGTGTATTTGTTTCCGTTTCTGGTGGAGAGGTCATTTCAAAGGGGAGAAGATTGGGAGCTGGTAGATGGGTGATGTCTTTCTGTTTGGGTGATATAGAGCGATGGAAATTTTGTATAAATGAGTAAATGATAGAACTGGTATATTGTACATCGTATGAAGACGGCCTGACTAGGCCTGATCTTGTTTCTAGTCCTCGGGTCCAGAACATCAAACAGTCTTCAAGTCAAACTACGACTTCAATCTCGCAAGTTCCTAGAAAGATTGGCAATGCCCAGCGATTCGATATCCTCAACGACAGCCTCGTAAACTACGCCCACAACGCAAGGACCGCTGCGACAACACTGAGAAGGGTGGTTAACAGGATCTTATTGGGGCGATAGGGCACTCAATATTACTAGGACCTGGGGGATAGATTTTGTTCGCATTCTTGAGGTTTACAAGAGTGGTTAGTTGTTAAGTCTGAGCCGATTGTCCCCCCGTGATTAGTACGTTGATCGCGTGTGATGTGTGACATTAGCTGCTACACCAAGAAACTTGATTAGTATTTTCTATCGGGCTTAATCTGACTGATATCCCTAGCATGTGACGAGATAGAATTAGATAGTATTAGGCGAAGTATTGAAACATGCCGGTAGGTTGAGTTGGTGATAGCGACATTGAACTTGCTCTTTCCGAAGTGCTAGATAGTTTATGGAGCTCTATTGTCTAAAATGAGTTAAAATAATAGATTCTTCATGCAAACAGTAATTGAATATATGGTCGATTTTCAGCGGACATCCACAGTGACATGGTCTCTAAACATTTGCGTTATTACGCGTTGAACGTGCCAGATACCTCAGTCGCGCTGCTGTCACTGCGCCTGCGCTAATGATACCAACAAAAACTCTACATCGGGATTCTCTGATAATCTAAGCGCATGAATGATTGTAATTTCGTTGAATAGACGTCGAGACAGACCGACCTGTCCCCCCTGTATGTAGGGAACAGTACACTTTTAGGAATGGCTTGAATTGTATATAGATAACATAGTGGATTTTCCTTCCCAGTTCGTACTTACCTCAGTGTGATAAAGAATACTAGAATTCTAGCTGCCTAGAGGTCCACACGACATGATTTCGATGCAGGGGTATCTTGAATGGTTTCAGGTCTAGGAATCCCGAAGCACGACAATCGTGTTCGAGGGGACCCAAGCTCAATGACAGCATGGCATTTTGATTTGGAGTAAGTTGGTGTTTTATCAGAGAAGAAATGTTCATTGTAGATGTGCAATTCACCAAGCCATGTCAGCAACACTCGAAGCTAAATGTGGCAGCGTTACAGGGACGGGGGAGAAAGTGGACGTGAGAAGATAAAAACACCTGATGTTTACTTGCAGCGTATCATTGGCTTGATTTGGGAATTATCAAATTTGATAAGACACCAACCAAAATACTCTGTACTTCGAAATGTTTTGACACGCTCTTGGGCCGCTGAGCAGTCACATTCTGCTCGACGGCCACGCTGGAATCGAGGTGAAAGAAAAAGCCAATATCAGTGCCATGTAACAATTGGTGTGTGATTCAGAGCCTGATCAGATAAACTGATTTCAGCAACATGTTCCGTCTGCGAAATGCTTCATGTTCTTCGCAAAATGTTTCGAGAGTTAAAGCCGTAATACATCGTGTGACATGCTAATGTGGCCGAACGATAACAGGGTGCAACCCAGCCTTTTGAAGATCAGAGCTCTCGGCAAGATGCATGCATCCACTACTTTTTCTGGTAAAAAAGGCCTCGTGGTCTATTTTCCCTTTGCTCGACCCACCCCATCACATTACGTTTATATCACCAAGTATTGCCATTCCGACTGCAGTTGGCCAACGAGCGTTGCAAGACATCTCCCCAACGCCACTACGCGGGGTGACCATCAAGTAAAAAATTTATGAGATCAGTCAAGACGGGGATATCCCTGAGTGATGATGATACTTCACCCATATCAACATAGGTTTTCATGTGAGAGAAACCTGGAAACAGCCGAATAGATCGCCAGGCGATATCGTGGCTTGCGCTTCCATGATGAAGTGGCTTTTTGACTCGTCAGCGGAGGACAATAGCGGGTTTTTCTCCCCTAATCAAACTTTACCCAGCAAGACATAGAATCCTTGATATTCGAGTCATGCCGATGACTCAGAGGAAAGGTAAGTGCTGACCACTACTGATTGCCGTACGGTGTGACGCTCAGGCTGTGGCTGCTTCAACCCGGGCCAATCCGGACGGAAAGAACCTGCTGTGTGAGATAAACCCGGGGATTGACGGGGTAAGATTCTCATAGTCAGCTTTATTGACATAGTCAGCTTTATTGACATAGTCAGCTTTATTGACATAGTCAGCTTTATTGACTTGCCTAGTGCATGCTTGAAACCATCATCCCAGTGTCATGCCTTACAAGATTCTAGTATTGCCTGGTTCATCCGCACGGCTAACCCCTGGATCCGTGAGCCTGATCGACGTGGGTGCAATATGTTCATTCGCCCTTGTTACTGGCCGAGAATGAACCGATTGGCTTGTCCCCTGGATCAGGATCATTCTTGATAACAACAGCGTGTCTAGTGTCCGGGTCTGTCAGACGTGTTGGGCTTCAGCGTGGAATTCTCGGAACGCCTAATCAAAGCTGGTCAGGGATCGTCAGTCCCGTCCAATGGAACAAACAACCACCCTGATTTTTCGAGTTAGGGGTGAGTGACAACATCTATGATCTTATCATCTGATAAAGTTTGACAAGTTTTGGCAGCCAGTATCGCAATTGATGACATCCAGAAGCTGCAGCGGCTAGTGAGGATTATGAGAAACATTCCTCGCGAACACTAGGTGATCACATCACCACTACTGGAACCATCCCGGCTCTCTCATATCCCCGCCACTTCCGGAGCTGCGACAGTAAGATATCCCTGACTGAAGTGGTATCTCTCCTGGCAGTATTAGTATAGTTTCCGGAGGGTGTACACTGTGCTCTGATCGCCAGCGCCAGCGATCCCACTACTAGGGTTGAACTTTACAGTTTCCACATAAGCAAGTAGTTGTATGTCTATGACTGAAAGTTTCAGTCAGACTATCACACATATTCAAAGGCAATCCCATACCTTGCAGCATTTTCCACAAATATTTTCTCAACTATATCACACACTTCATCATACTGTATCCATTTTCCATATCAAGAACAACGAGTTCCACACCACCCAATGTCGTCATATGCGTATACAGAGGAAGCACTCGCCTCGCAGGGCAAACGATCTGCCCTGATCCCCGCGACAAGACCGTACCACTCTCTAAGCAAATGTCTGATATTCGCGAATCTCGACCAAGACCGCTGGTGGCACCAAACGGCCCCCATCCTCGGCGAGATGCTGTTCCGCGCGGAGTACGACGTCCACCAACAGTACCAGTATCTCTGCCAATTCGGAATGCACCTAATCCCAATGCTGGGACCCTTTCCGGACCACCGACAGCCCGAACTGTGCTCCACCCTCATCGGCGGCGCCGGGAATCTGGAATTGAGCCAGAACTTCACCAGGAAGGGAGCGACCATTCGCGTCGGCCTGGAGCCCCGGTGCTACAGGTCCGTCTACAACGGCACCACCCGGTTCCAGTACTCCACGGCGAGCAACGCATTAGAAACACTCAAGCACCTTGGCAAAAACATTGACCTGGAGCTCTACCACACGCTGACCCCCAAGCTTACCCTCACCGACAGCGACCAGGCCCTCCTCCCCGCATCTAGCCCGGCGCTAAGATCACCCATATCTGCGCAACTCATGCTTGCGATTGACCTCAAAGACGGCGACTTTGGCGTCAAGCTCTACCTGGTGCCGCCCCTCAAGGCCGCCGTGTTGGGAATCACTCCGGCTGAATTACTCTTTACCGAGCTCGCCAAGTGGGACACGCGGGGCGCGTTCCACGCACCGCTAACAGTCCTGCAAGACTTTCTGACCACTGCTCCCGACCCGCCCACGGTCCTCACCTTCGGTTGTGACCTTGTGCGGCCCGAGGCAACACGGCTCAAGATATACGTCCAGGAGCAGAACGTCACGTTCGAGAATGTCCGGCGGGTGTGGACGCTTGGGGGCAGGCTGGACAACGAGGAAACCCTCACTGGCCTAGCCATGGTTCGGGAGCTGTGGGAGGCGCTGGGCGTCCCTGAGGGGATTCGCTCGTCCACTCGGCCTCCTGTGCTTGGCGATCCGCCGTTCGAGAGTGCCATTCTGTTCAATTTCGAACTGAACCCGCTTGATCCGCTTCCTGCGCCGAAGATTTATATTCCACTCATGGGATTGGGTGATATGGTCATTGCAGATGCCTTGGTGGAGTTCTTCCGCCGGAGGGGCTGGGCGGGGCATGCGGAGACTTATGTTGATAATTTGGCCTCGTACATGTAAGTTTCTGGATGGGATTTTGTTCGACAGATGACAAGCTGACATAGTGTGTAGACCTGGACTGGATGTTTACAAGACCACTGATCTGCAGGGTATCTTGACTTTTTCGTATAGTGAGCGGACGGGGCCCTACTTGACGATGTATTACCGCTAGGTCTACTGGGGTTCTTTGGCGGTCCTGGTGATAGGCATAACTAATATGAGGGTGCAGTGTATGCGGGAAATTCTGGGGAGCGCATGCATTCAACATGTATTGGGCTGGCTGATGGTCGTCTATGCTTCTGTTTGCAAGTTGGTTCGAATCTGTGATGTTTACACCTTTGGTTTAGGGTTATGTTTTTCTCACATGTCCATCGAAAGTCAACTATGCACATCTAACCGACGTAGTTCATTTGACTAGTGATTTGATATTCGAAAGTTGAAGCCTTTTTCTTCAATGAATCAGTTAGCCTTAATAAAGCCTTCTTGTAATTTCATCAATGAACATATTTCCAATATCCTCATACCGAGCTAAGTATCTCAAGGTATAAATTTCTAGACAACAACCAACTGTCTAAAACTTTTCCTTCTCCTCATCGAAAGCCATCTCAATGACACTTGTCCAAGAGTCGCTGGGCAGCGTTATATCAACTAATCTCAGTCTGGGGTCCGCCATCCGTGGCAGAGCCTCAAACTGCGCAGTCGTCCGCTCGCGGCCGTTGCTCCCGGAAAGCATGTACGTATCAGACCGGCTGTGTCTAACTTAGCTTGTTGAAGGGGGATACAAAACAACAGGGAAGAGATATGCCAAAAAGTAACATACCTCACAGCTCGCTCCAACCAAAGCGATCCAGCGCCCGGCTCGGGTCGCACAAATTCACTGATAATGATACGATCCCCAGCCTTCATACCCTGTGCAATACTTCTCAGAATCTGAGAGCATTCCGTATCCGACCAATCGTGGAGGATCCAGCACAATAAGTACACGACCTTCCTGTCGGGGAGAGCTGGTTGAGCCTCGAACATGTTGAACGGCTGGAAGCTGATCCGGGATCGAAGCTCGTCCGGCAACGCAGCTTCCCCCTTCTGGCAAGTAACTTCGAAATCTTGCACGATGAAGCGCAATCTTGGGAATTGTTGTGCGAGTTGCTTGCTGGCATGGCCTAGAGATCCGCCCACCTGTGGGACAATCAGTCAGTTGAGGCAATTCCCTTCCCGAAGGAAAAAAAGAGGAGGGATGATTCAAAGGCGCACTTACATCAACAACCGTAGCATCTCCCAGACCTTTCCAGTCAAATCCCGAGATCAGCCCGTCCTTCTTATAAGAGCTCATATATTCCATACTCCCGCTCACGATACTATGCAGCTCCTTGTGCTCCTCCGCATACTCGAAAATTGCCCGGTCAGTGCCCATGGCAATATTGAACCCGGTCTTGCGAGGGTCTTCGGGGGATCCCCACTTGGCCAGCGCGTCCGCGATGTGGTAGCACGAGCGTTGCAGGTACTCTTGACCCATGGTCAGGTAGGCGTCTATGCCTTTGTATGTGGCCAATTTGTGGGACAGGCGCGTATGCGCGACATTGTTGGGCTTCGGCTGGTGGAAGATGTGCACACCCATGAGGGTGTACATGACCCTTTGGACGGTGAATTTGCTCAGCCCGACGGATTCAGCCAGCTCGTCGTAGCTGATGCTGCCGCTGAGTGGCACAGCATGGGCAAATCGGAACTTGTTTGCGATGCGGACAGCTGCGGAAATGTCGGCCTGTGGGCAAACCAGTCGAGTCAGTAAGACATGAGCAGTGGGGAGGGTAGACAATTGACGCTGCGTACTGAATTGTAGGACTCGAGCATGGCCAGATCACCGGCCATCAGGTCGGCAAGGGTCAATGCCGTATCGTAAATCCGCCTTCGGGCCTCGTGAAATTGCTTGGCGCCTGGGCCTGAAAGCTCAGTGGCGTCGGGATCCTCCACATTGAACGACAGCTTCAAGTTCTGCTGCTGTAGGAAGTCGGAGATGACTTGGGCGGATTCCGACACCGTGTTTGCTAGTTTCGAGACATCCATTGCGGTGGAGAGGCTTGTTTTAGAAAGGGGTGCTAAAGGGCAGAAAAGAAAGGCGAGACTTGCAATTGCTGCCGTGGAGATTGACGCTGTATTGGTTTGAAGGCGATTATGAGTAAATAATAGGTGCATTTATAAATCGCGCCCAGCGTGCCCACACTCCGCCTGATAATGCACAGTTCAGGGGTCTGTTCAATAACATGTGTGCAGATGCGTGTCAGTGTGACCTGCCCAACTGGACAAGGGTGGCACTGCAGCTGTTGCCATGCTTGGATAGATTTCCTGGCAGAAGTACAACAGGTGGAAGTGATTCACTCACGGTAGGTTGCATGGAAGGTGTGACGATAACCCTAGGGGATAGTTCTGATTCCTGTGGAAACTCATATGTGGACGTATGTGGCGCTGCTGTATTCTGTGTTAGTATTGACATGCCCGCTTCCCCATGTAGACCCTTTTTCCTGGTAGTTTCAATGTAGACTGGTGGTAAATAACATGGTATCTGCTGACCTTTCTAAGCCAGGCACCCTTGGCCTGTCAAAACAGAAAAAACTTGGTCACTGTTCACGGAAAACAAATTGGAAACAAACTTGAGAGATAAAAAAGGGGGGTGTAGTATTAGGAACCCTAGAGTATCTAGATTCCCAAATGCCAGGAGTGCCATGCAATGAGACTATGTCTAGACATAATTATCTTCCATGTCCTTCCCAGCACTGCAGAGTCTCATTCCACACCCAGGTTTCACAGTAAAATGGCCCTTGGTATTCGCAAGACAAGGATATTTACTGATATTCCGAGGCGGTACAGATTGCTAATTCATTAGGAAACACGGCGTTGACCTTCAAAGAACGCTAGACTATAAACCTTGCCATGCTAAAGTGGAGTTATAATAAAAGGTGCCATGTGGTATGCCAAACCATCTTATCTTATGGAGATAGTCGTGCGCTTTCATAGGTTGTAATTCAACAGAAGCTGTTCAGTTATTTGAAATGTTCAATGATTCTTTCTTTGGGTTTACATTGCCCTCTACCTAATTGTCAGTCATAGATAAGTTTACTATCCGAGTGTAGAAGCCGCTGTGGCACCATCTCTATCTTGAGTTATGGGCTCTCATTTCTAATGCTTTACCATCCTGTCAGGATTCTAATAAGTCCATTCTCTTTGCATTACTCTCAATACACTGTATGACCATTGTGCTGCAAGGGTTCTGTGCAAGCTCACAACACCACAATTCAAAATGCCGGTGTGAAAATCCCGATGCGTGTGGTCACCCCAACCCTTCTAAACACAAATCACGACTTTCCCTTCCAATGTCAGATTGTATTTGAACAATCAAGATGGTAGACGGTGTCTCAGTTATTTAGAATATCCCAGTATGTATATATCACCGTGATTCAACTGTATATTGTCACATCCGGTCACTGCGTATTGCTGGCGTCATAGCGGACAGGAATAGATAGAATAGCATCTTTGTACGTCCAGCCACCGTACAAACGCTCCGATACACTTTTTCGGCTTTTTCCATGCCCAATCAGCTCACTGTCGAGATAAATAACATGGCGGTGGCTGGGAAACCCATTGAATTGAGTAGCGGTGGCCGTAGTATAAGCTGGCCATTGAGTCAGTCTCTACCTTCTAGAAAACAAAATGACTGAGATAAACAAATAAAAGCCGCAAGTTAAACTTACCACCCATATGCGTATACTTGAGCCAATCTCCCACTTTAACCTCAGACTCCATGTCCATCTCCTCCACAACACGATCGGTACTATCGCAGGTCGGCCCCCATATGGAATAACGACGCTTTCCCTTGTGTCGCTTCCCCCCTCCTTCCAAGGAATGAAAACCACTGGGTACCAGCGATGGGTGTAACACCTCTTTCTCAATCAACACGTTCATGAAACTCCCGTACACCCCGTCATTCTGGTACAGCATGTCCGGTTCCGGCTGTGCGCCCGTCTGTAGCCGCCGAGAAATGACCTTGCAGACAAGGGTGTAGGCACTGCGCGCGTAGTAACGCCCTGGCTCTGCCATGAAGCGCATCCCTGTGGGAAACTCCCTTCGCAGGGCTGCTTGTAGCTTGGGCGCGAATTTCTCGAAGTTGGAATCTTGGAAGCCGCCGCCGATGTCGAGGACGTTGATCACGAATCCGAGGGCTTTGCCTTGTTCTACTACTATCTTGGCTTGTTGGATTGCTTTGATGTACGATGCGAGGTTCGAAGCACCCGTTCCTGAGGAAGACTTGGGTCAATATTTCTGTCGCGTGCTTCCCAATATCTATGGGATAGGGCTACCAACCGACGTGGAAACTAACGCCGGACACCTCGAGCCCGAGTTCTTGGGCGCGTTGTAGGAGTCGCCATGTGGAATCGATAGGTGCACCATATTTCTTGCTCAGGTCGATGAGCGCATCGCTGTCGCTTGCAAAAATGCGAAGCGCGAGCTGTGCGTTGGGGTGGTATCTTTTAATCGTGTCCAGCTCGTCGAGGTTGTCAAACGTCGTCCAAGGGACGCCCGCCCTTTGTGCAAATACCAAAGACGAAGCTGTCTTGCACGGGTTTGCGAAGATGATGCGTGCGGGATCGACGCCCAGAGCAAGAACACTGCGGAGCTCTTCGATGGAAGCACAGTCGAAGCCGGTGCCGAGCTCGGCGAGGAGTCGAAGGAGATTTGGGTCGGAGTTGCATTTCACGGCTATAGAAGGTCCAATGTTAGGTTGATATCAGTATATCTATGGTACCTTTCAGAAGGGAACGTACCGTAAAAAGGATGGACATCTGGCAGATTCCGCTTCCAGCGACGATGCTGGCGAATCACTTGGCCCAAATCTGCCACAAAAAAGGGTTCGTCGTCCTCAATACTGACGCCATTTTGGCCTAGATTCGATAGCCGTGTCTGTATCAGAAAGTCGATCAATGGGTCCATGTTTTTGCGATCTATCTGGTTACTTCTTTGTAATGTACCTGAAGAATTTGGGGGTTATTTATCCCACTAAGCAGCCCGTGTGCACTTATAACATGATTTGCATGATAGGATGCAAGTGAACCACTTCAAAAACAGTATCTAGGGAGGTGTAAAATAGATCTGCATATTCGTCGATCTTGTTCCTAACATTGATGTTCATCACCCCTTTGTTGCTCTATAATGTAACACCTCAGCTGGAGAGTCAAAAGCCACATCCAGTATTTGTGAAGGGACTTCGAGTACAGTACCTCCTCCGTACCTGTTAGCACTCGCTCCATACATGGTTTTAATCAATAGCCCAATAAAAGCCCTAGCCAAAATTAAAACTATCGTCAGCCGTCCAAATAGAAAGTGACCACAGCAAGCCAAGTCTGAAAACGGAGCCGATATACATTGGCTCGGGCTGATGTACATTGGATCGGGCTTTCTTCAGGTTCAAGTGGGTTTCGGGAAGCTGAAGTGGCTTTGGCAATGAGTAATCTGTATATAAGGCACTTCGTTAATATTAGAGCGCTTCTAGAATACCATGACAACTGTGTGTCTGGCAAGCTGAATCTGCGGGGTTCACATGGGCACGGAAGTCGGGGTAAGCAACTTTCAGCTGCGCCTAGATTGTTTAGTATGTGATTATCCCAAACACGGGGCTGGGGCAACATGGCTTCAGCTTTGGTGATGCACCTGGAACAAATTTTCTGTGACTCGTCAGAAATAACATATCTTTAAGGTTATTTGACTACTCCGTACATAGTCGTTCTATGTTATACCACTGCGCCACGATCACGGACTTCAGTGCTTCAGGGTTTCTGTGTCCCCGTGATACGGGTCCATTATCTCGAAATGGTCTCTAAAGTCAAGAGAGCTGGATATACACCTTATATGACGAAAGCTTGTCTTTTCGGTGGCAAAACTATCTTTACTGAGTGCAACAATGAACTTGAGTCAATGTTTCATGCGCATAACTAGTTGCTCTAAAAGGGGAATGGGCTAAGTGGCTGAGGAATTACCACAAACAGTTCGTCACCTAAACAAACCACAAACAGTTCATCACCTAAATAAACCCCAAATAGTATGTCTATTGATCTACCCTAGCGTGCCTTCTGCCACAATTGACTAGGATTGGGCAGGCATCTCATACTTTCCATGGGAGATTATCTGCAGATTGCTATGGCAGTCCAGCAAACATGGTTTACTGAAGATGATGATACAGTTGATCAGTCGGATATAAAATGACGTCTATCTTGAGTAATGTCTGTAAATAGAATTCTATCCGGCGGCAAATTAACACAATATCAATCCTGCCTACATGGATTCCCCGTTGAGGACCGGTTGATTCTGATCCCCTCACAGTGTCACCCACACATCGCAACGATTAGTGACTTCCCCTTTGAAAAACTATATTGCAGAAGGAATTCATGAAGAGCCCGTCCACCCGTCCATACACCCGAATGATACCCCTGCGGCGCGGGTCCCCTCCACGACACGGTCCGCGATGCATCCCAAATTAGCATCATCCCCATTCACGATAACCATTCCTTGAGCGCGATGCATGATCAATTCACGTGCATGAGGGTATGGGTGAGATAGACCTCGCCAACTGCTGACTATTGGCTTGAGTTCCAATGAATGGGGATATAAGAGTGGGTGGGCGGGTGTGGATGACGAAGTCCAATATCTTTAAAGACCACCTCTAATGACCGACTCCAAGCTGCATGGATAAATCGACTTTGCGCGTAATGCGGTTGTTGCTGATAGCTCGCCGTTGCCCGTGCAGCTGGTCCAATATTCTATCTGTGCCGAAGGGGGGCTGGCTTGTCGTTGACAGGGACGGGACTCTCCCCGTCTCGTATCTGCGGGGAGCATGATGAGAGCCAGACAGGTGGCAAGATCGGATTTGAGTCCCGCCGTCTCTTAAGATGAATGAAAGTAGTCTTATTTCCTTGACAGAAGAATCTTGATTTCACGGATGCCACATCAAGTCTGAGGGGCGGTTCCTGTGGCCTGGTATAACTACCTTGTCCATACATCACCCTGAGAGACAGTGATAGCAGCCGCCCATATTTCAAAAGATGAAGAACACTTTAGTGCAAGGCCCATGCAAAATGCTAGATTTTGGAATCTATACATACCATCGAGGAATCAAGCCCGACGGAGCTGGGCTGGCTGAAGTTGACGAGTTTGTGTCTTGCTATTCCATATTTATTCTTGTCAGGGATGATTTGAGACTTTGCAAGCGCCAACACGAATCTGAAGCTAGTGTAAGTTCTTCTCAGGGTTATCCCACTCAGCAGTTGTGCCATTCACTGCGTCACTCAGGAAGTTCTGGTTCCACTTGCTGACTGTGCGGTGTCAGCACAAACACAAGTTTTGCACTTTCCTATCAATATCCATGGTTAGGTTCTTACTTTACTTTTTTCTGTGATTCTCCAGAGTGGCGATCCCCGATTGAGCCATCTCAGGAGGAATCTGCTTCAGTGGTTGTATTCGATGGATGGTATACCGTCTAAGTAGGGCTAATGCAACAAGTAGGGGTTAAAGCGATGCCTTCGTTCGCTTCAAAAAGGGACTACTACATATAATTGCTAGTTCTACATCTCCCATTTTGATTATATACTCTGTCAATATAAATCACACAGCAAGCCTACAAATCCAGGAGCTCTTAACTCGCACGCAAATTGGATCCTGATTTCCCATACCCTGTCTCTTGTAATTAGGTCCTTCTTCACAATGACTACAAACAGTGAATACCGTGTCTACACTGCGCAATCCCGCCCCGATCTTTGGCCCGACTGGAACGACGAGAGCCACCCATTCTCCACCATTTGGGCGAATTTTCTAAGAGGAGACCTCACAGATGACTTCTACCTCTCCAAGATCCGCAACTACGAAGAGCTAAGAAAGTTTCAATTCTTTATTGTTCGACAAAGCCCCACAGAGCCCGAAACCCTCGTTGCATTCGCACAGTCCATTCCCTTCTTCTGGCCCGAGCTAGAAGCCACCGGCGGACGCACCGGCCTATCCTCCCATCCTGAAGTCCTACAATCCCTACCAGACGGAGGTTACGATACTATCTTGTCCCGGGGAGTCGAGCAGTGTCTTGTCCGACAGGGCCTCCCTCCACTTGCGGCACCCTTCACAGATGACCAGGCTCGAGACTCGACCAGAAAGAGTAATAATCGACCCAATGCGCTGTCCGCTCTGTCTATTGCTGTGCTGCCCGAGTGGCGGTCAAAGGGCCTCGCGGAGATGATGCTCGGTTGTATGAAGGCAGCTGCTCGCGAGACGGGGCTCGAGGTTCTGGTGGTGCCACTGCGTCCTACCCGCAAGGCAGACTTCCCGACTGTTGATATTTCAGATTATGTGACCTGGAAGAGGGGATTCGGCCCCACGATGGGCCCCGTGGGACCTATTCTTGCGGGAGATGGCGGGCGCGTTGTGAACGGAAAGCCATGCTTACCTTTTGATCCTTGGCTGCGGAAACATGTTTCCCTTGGGGGTCATGTTGTCAAAGTCGCACGGAATTCGATGTCTGTGCAAGGCAACATGGACCAATGGTCTGAATGGACTGGGATGGATCTCCAGAGGGCTCTGGGGGGGTTACGAGATTATACCGCATTGAGTTCGGTGACTGGCTATTCTTTGGTTGAGATTTGCCTTCCTTGTGGCTTGGTGCCACTAAGGTATTATCCAAAACAGAATCGGTTTGAGTATGATGAGCCTAACGTTTGGGTGTGGCATGAGTTGGAATAGTATATTTGACCTAGACTGTTTGGATGATACCATGTTACTTAGTTTAGTCTATCAGTTCCATTTTTCTTTATTAATTCACAATATATCATGATATCCAGCAATCTAAACCATGTCCCCTGATATGGAATACCGTTGCCTTGCCTACATAAAAATTAATGCAGTCTACGTGCTATTGTTCTACCCAAGAGTGATAGATTGGAATCAGCAGAGTCTATGCGGCCCACCACAACCTGAGTTACCCTATTATAGCATCTGGTGCAGCCACGGAGCATGTTTGATACCTTCTGTCTGACAAATAAAAGTATGATATAACAATATACACTATTCTGTAGCCTTGTCCATGGTAATGATAGCCAGTGTGATCTTGTTGGGCCAACATCCATCCCAAGCATCAATGTCATAGATTGCTCAAAGTATCAATGATTTCCAGGACAAGGTTTGCATCCTCCACCATCGCCGCAGCCATTTCTAACACATCAACATCTTCATCTTCCTCCTCTCCTACCATTAGTAACCCTGATATATCACCATGATCATCGCCAACTGCATTCCACCGCCGTGGCTTCGAGATGATATCGACATCGCATCGGAACGATGTCTTGAGGTTCTCCGACATACAACTAAACACCGCGTCACCCTTAATATACCACTTTTTTCGGAAATTGCAGGTCCGAAAGGTCGGCGTGCACGATGCTGGAATTTTGAGATCTATCAAGCATGGTTCATACGCATACGCTTGATGATCGTCTGTCGGATAGAACACGTATTTTGTCTCCCACGTCTGGTTAGCGACCACCGCGTCTGCAAACTCGCTACAGTATTCGGATGTCACCACATTCCCCTTGCAGCGGATTCTGGTGGTTTCTTTAAGACGCAACGTGATTTGCTCCAGCGTAATAGGCGGAAGAGGGAAGTCGTACCCCAACTGATCTGGTTTCTTGGAATTAATCGGCATCGCACGCACACAGACCGACAGCGTAGTATCACTCCCAGCAACAACGAGCTTGGGAACGGCAACAATCGGCATAAACTGCAGACTGGGCTTCGTTGAGAAGGCGCCTTTGAACGACTCCCTGAACGATAGCTTCCGGTTTCCAATAGCAGGGTTGAGGCGTAGCGTTTCGACGGTCAATCTCTGCTCCTTGCACACCGACTCCTCTGCTCTCCGTTCCTCATACGTGTCCATGGACATTCGCGCTGTCGTCACCCACACCACCTTCAGCGCTGAGCCCGTCACCTTCGCTTTCTTTTTCTTGTGTGGTTCCGACTGTATCGCCGTGATTGTATATCGAACGTGCCCCCAGCCATATTCGTCCTGCGCTGCCCCGTGATTGATCCGCTTCGGCTGGATCATAGATGGCGGTAGCGCGTATCCGGTATCGAGCTCGAAGTCTTCGTTCTTGGGCCAGGAATGCGTCCAGTAATGGTGCTTTTTTGTCAAGTCGGTAACTTTGGATAGGCCTTGTTGTGTGGTTTCTGGTATTGTGATCATAAAGCGCCCATCTGTGCTCTTTCCGCTGCTCGCCGGTTTCAACTGGATGACTTGGTACAGTAACGGACTTCGATCCCTGTAGCGGAAGTCGAAACTCCCTTTGAACCGGAGATAAGACTTGCTGCGGCCTTCGAGAATGAGATACACCGAGCTTTTGCTGCTCGGGTCCCAGCCGGTGACAGTTCCAGCTATGGTGTCGCCCGGTGCATACAGTCTGTTGGGGTAGTCAAGCGATAATTGCAGATGGTTGTGCATTTTGTCAGGCTGGATTGGCGATATTCGAGATCGAGAAGAAGTTGAAAATAGCCACTGGGACAAGTATCAGGTTTTTTCTGTTTCTTTTTCGCCCTTATAAGCCTTGATTCAGGCTGGCCCCTCTTTTATGCAGACACTTTTGACTCTGCCTAAACTGTCTAAACTTGATGGTGTTAAACTATTGCCCATGCCCCGATGGGTTATGGTGCAGCTTCATTTTGGAGGATCTAGCATAGCCCCCACGTAAGGCGCTTTCCCTATGATTAGCTTGACTCCAGGACCAATTGCGGTGGAAGGATTGTTCGTATGAAGAGAGAGCTAGCTGTTTTGATATAGTAAGGCTATGTTAGCCCCACGCCACGCTTCTTCAGCTGATAGTCCTTCACGCTGTTGGCTTTGCTCAACATTTGCAACCAGTAGGATGGCATCTTTCCTCAATTCTCCTCGAGCTTCGAGATTTTACATCACTGCCCACAGAACGATTCTATCTCAACCGGAGCCAGGTCCTTCATCTTCGGTGTTTAGGGCATCCGTGGGCACGAGACTTGTCAGATATATATATACCTGTATCAGGACCACACGTCTTTTTTGCGCATCTCTATCAGACACCTACGATGTGACCCACATGATAAATAAGGATTTTCGAGTCTCAGGACACTGCCACACGTGCCATCTACGGAATTAGCCCAGCTGTTTACTGCCTAGCCACCGAGATCATAAAGAATGTACCCCAGTCCAATGAAGGTCCTCAGGCAGTGATTGCAAAATGATGAAATATTACCCCGCGATACCGAGTATACATGGATTCTGCAGGGACAACCTACGACTGTGAGGGAATTGTTGGTATCTAATTACGAGAATGAGTATGGGCTTGGTACTAGCGCCGGGATTTTCAGCCAATCAAAACGTCCCAAATTTACCCAAGGTCGCGCCTTCGACGACTCGGCCACTTTTACCTAATTGGCTGACGATCCCGATAATACCAGGTAGCCTGAGGCATCTATTTTCCATCATGATTTGAGGGGGAAAACTCATCATTCGTAAGATTAGATGGATCAATTATATACATGAAAGACAACCATTCCGCGCAGCATGTCCGAACATGAAGCGATCCAGAATGAGCATCTTTCTTTACACTAAGGTGTATCGCAACCTTCGTGCTGGATTTCTCACTTCACCGCTTTATCAATGGGAGAGTTGACTGGCAGCAGCCAACCCGCCTAGAATAAATGTCGCAAACCAGACGCCTGCCAGTATAGAAATGAAATATCCCACGTTCATCGTCATAACTCCAAGCATCCTGTGAACCCCACGAAGTTAGTGATCGAAACGAAGACATCCCACAGGTCCCGCCCCAAAGATACACTCACAGTAAGTATCCAACACCAGCCACGACAAGATCGTACGTCGCGCGTGCCCCTGCAGAATTCACCCGCCACCCGGACCACGCCTTGCCAATATCACCCCAGAAACTGCCACCGACTTCTGCAGGAACTTCTCTCACCTCGACGCCCTTTTCGACGGAGGATTCGGACGGCGGGGAGAGCGGTGCGGGGCGGTTGGACCAGTAGCGGGCTTCGAGGATCGGTCGGAGAGCGAGGAGGACGCGGAAGATCACGGCCAGCGCGATGAGGAAGATACAGGTGCCTGCGTATTGGCCCCGGTTGGAGGGCATCCAGGAGTTGGAGTAGAGGGGGGTGGAGGTCGAGGTGAAGAAGGTCATGGCCATTTCAGACATGTACATCGGCATCGACATGCCGTCTTTGGACATGCTGTCGCCGTGGTCCATGCCTCCCATGCCTCCCATGGAGGTGCTGGTTGCGGATGGCATTGACATTGTCTTGGACATTGAGTCCATGTCTGTGGTTGTCATATCCATGTGATCCATGTTGGCGGTGGGAAAGGAAAGGTTTAGAAAGCAACCGTGACACGCGCGGGACCCTCCGGATATAACAAGGCAGTCAGTTCATCATACGTTTTCGAGTCTACAGATAAATGGCTAAGAACACTTTCTATTAAGTGAAGTGCAAACTCCTGGAACCTCCAATAATATGAGCCCCGAAACCTTCGCTTTTAGGGAGTCAGGGACATTCTGACGTTGTGGCCGATCCACCGCGGAGACTACTGCCGCCATCTCCACTGTGGCCCCGCACAATACCTTGATTTATGTATTATTATTGGCCCATATTCGACTGATGGAACTCATCGCGTGTTGAAATGTGCTCAAACATGCTCAAGCTAAAAAATAGTGGAGAGAAGCTTGGGAGAGTGGTTGTTGGCCACAAATACCCAGGCTCTTTAGGGTTTACTCACGCCCACCGAGATAGAACACTCTGCAAAATAGGCATATCTTGGGAGAATATTTGAGCGGATTTCCTGCATCTTATAGTTGAACAGGCTGGCTTCGAGAGTCTAGCCTCGGATTGTTTGCGAGACCCACTCACCATGCCATAATAGCAACTCAAATGTTCTCATGGCGGATTGATCCACACCGAGATTCATATGCACATCGGCCCCGCTGTCGAGATCACAACATTTCCAACAGTCTTGACAAACTCCTAGGGTGCCTCTTACCTTTCTTCACCTGGTCCTGGCCCTCGTCTCTTCAGTTTCACATCCATTGCAGATTAGGCGTCCTCACCACCAGGCTCAGCCATGTCGATGACACCATGGCTAGACCAACCGGTCATGCTGCACTCGGACCGTGAGGCCATGTGTATGATGACCCCAGAGCAATGTGCCTTGAAATTCTCATACTGGGTATTTTGGTATGAGGCCGATCATCGATTCGCCTTGCCGACGGTGGCATTCTTCATGGTAGCAGTTATCTTGTTCGCCTTGGGGAATATCGTCTCGTCGCTGGCCCCGCCGCGGTTGAAGCAAACATCGGGCTGGTCCCGGTTGACAGCTGTCTTCCGCGTCCTGTCCTACAAGACCTGGAGGATTGGAAGCTGGAACACTCGGTCCCTCGGGACGATCTTGCTGGGGGCCGCTGGGCTTGTGTTCTTCCTAGGTATGGCTGACAAGCTGGGAGACTTAATGTATTCTGACTTCTTCAATAGCAATGACGCTAGGCCCTCGACCTTACTACTGGCCTAACACGAAAGATGCCGAGTATGGTAGCTCGCCTCCCATCGCGACACGCACGGGTTTCATGGCCTTGGGATGCTTGCCTTTTCTCATGTATGTCTAGCCCTAAGGTGTTTTGGTCGATAGCAGATGCTGATTCCAGGAAGTGTGCTCGGCGCAAAAGCCAACCCGATCACTGCGCTCACGGGCGTCTCTCACGAGAAGCTTAACATATGGCACAACTGGGTCGCCTGGGCCATGTTCGTCTTGGCCTTGATCCACACCTTTCCCTTCATCGTCTACCACCAGCGAGAGGGGGATACCGCTAAGGAGTGGAAAACCGGCGGTGTCTGGGTGACTGGCGTGGTGGCGTTGATCGCACAAGCATGGCTGACATTCATGTCGATCCCGTGGATTCGGTGCGCATTCATCAGGATACATACCTTGCTCGGCAAATTGCAACCGGGACTAACCTTCGGACTAGAAACCGCTACTACGAATTCTTCAAAGGCACGCACTTCCTCGCAGCCATGGTCTTCATGGTCTTCTTCTTCTTCCACTGCGACTTCCGCATGTCCTCATGGGACTACTTCATCGCTACCGCCGTCCTCTACGCCCTCTGCTGGTTCTACGCCCAGTTCAAGACCTACCTCGAGCTCGGCGTGCGACACAAAGCGCGGCTCTCACGCGAGACAGACCACACCCTGAAAGTCACCATCGACACCACCACGGAGTGGCAGCCGGGCCAGCACATCTTCCTACGATTCCTCACCGGCGGAGTCCACATGCTAACCGCGCACCCCTTTACCATCTGCTCTGTGCCGCAGCCCGGAAACGTCAATCAGTTGGTGTTCTACGTGCGCGCGCGCGGCGGTCTCACCGGTCGGCTGATGAAGATGGCTGAACAGCAGCCGAATAAGGCTGTTCCTGTGCTTTTGGACGGCCCGTACGGCGGTGTCACCAGCCGGTCGATCGCGGAGTTTGATCGCAGTCTTGTTGTGGGCGGGGGCGTCGGCGCTGGGTTTACACTGTCCCTTATCGAAGACTACGTCCGGCGCGCTGGGTCTGCGAAAGCCGAGAAGGAAATGAAAGTCATCGTTGCGACGAGGGATCCGGCCATGCGCACGTGGTACACTGAGGCCCTACGGGAGATTGAGCAGCGGCATTCGCAGACATCCAACATCATCGGGTTGGAGGTGCATATCCATGAGACAGGGCCTGAACAGCACGGCGCGGATTATATTGCGACTGGGTCGAGTTCGCCGTCTAAGGAGGCTGAAGTCCTTGCGCAGGAGCAGAGTCATGCGGCTGCGACGATGTTTAGTGTCAAGTTCTTCCGGGGTCGACCGAACTTAAGGACTGAGGTTGACTCGCTTGCTGGCCAAGACGGTGTCGCTGTTGGTGTTGTTGTTTGTGGTCCGTCGTCGATGCATCATGATGTGGGATCTGCTGCTGCGGATGCTCAGCAGCATATCATCTCTGATCGGAAGGGGGCGAGGGAGGTCTGGTTCCATCAGGAGACGTTTTCGTAAGTTGCTTCAATCTTGGTGTGGATTTTAGGGACTCTTGCTAACGGACTTTCTAGATACTGAATTATTGAAATGTGGAGACTGGTTTAGAAAAGTGGTCTCTTTGTCGAAGCATTGCTTTCTCTCGTATATATTCACACAATACCCTTTATAGCATTTCTACATATTTATACAACAATCTTGTATACCACATTTTACCATCAGTCCAGACTGACTACAGTACATCGCTACTCCCATCTATCCTGGCCTGACCATCCTTATCCCTGTAGATAGAGTTACGGATATTTCAAGCAAGGGACTCAGACCGACACCCGTCAGGGAATGACAGATAATGCGGGGGAGTATCTTGCACGCCCCTTGCGTGATGATGACGCACATCATTCAGGGACCAAGTATAAACAGACGTTTCTGTGAGAGATTCATATTTAGTTTATATATTGGGCGATTGCTGGTTTGCTCGTTGGGTTGGACCTTTTACTCAGCTGATCACATTATAATAACAAGGTTGTGGATAGGGCTAGGAGTATGTATGGCTTTACCAGGTCTTGTATTGTCCATTTTGACTGTCATCTTTAAAATGTGATCAAATTTTGGAGTGATCTTGCGGAACGTTGACATCGCGTTCTCCTTTCACTGGCCCGGCCGGAGTGACCGAGTCATGAAGCATGTGATGTCATTTTGCGGAGCTGTTGGGAATGGTCATGGCCGCGTAGATGGTCTTATTCTCATTGGCCGTTTCATATCAATATCCCATGATGCTGTAGATCACTTTACAGATGAAGAACCAATATTTGCATACGCCTAGTCTCGTTCGTCAGTAAGGCTGTCGAGCTATGCGATCCTGACCACCGCCACGGCGGCCGCCTGTAAGGAACTCGGCGGACCTACCCGTTGCATGTAAGGAAAGATATGTTGTTCACACGACGCCAAAACCAAGTCCAGTAGACTTCGATATAGTAATGACTCGGTCGTGGCTGTTCCTGGCGCCATTCGGGGCTGCCCTAGCTAGCCGGACAATCCCCCTCCAGTGGAATACCGGAATCACGGATATTGTAGGGCCGACAAGCTTTGCTACCTTCCAGTCTGTAGAATGATTGTACTCAGATGACCAGCATCTATATCAAATCTATATGGAAGCGCATGGCCTCGACATCCATCCCCTCCAGCAGCTCAGGGTACTTGTCGATGAACTCTGACGTCAACCCCCATCCGCTCTCGCGCGTAAAAGTCTCATAATACTCCCGTCGCATGTGCAAGTTGTCTTGGCTGTCGCGCTCCAGGATGTCTTCACCCCACCCCCACCGCAGCTTGACGCAGCACGACAAGTACCCTATCAATTCGACCAGGTCGTATTTGGTCCAGTTCTCGATCATGTTGATCCGCATCTGCGGCCACTTGATGAAGTCCAGCGCGCTGGGATGACCCTTCTGGATTTGGGCCATCACGGGGCGGAGGCAGATGGGTAGGCGCTCAAAGGTGGCTGGGCCGGGCGAGACGCGCCATTTGCTGTAGGTGTATAGCATCCAGCCGGATGCTAGGTACTCTGGATCTCGGAGTCGGTGTCGTCGGAGACTGCTATGGATCTGGTCTGCTAAAAAATTGCGCCGTGTTCCGTGCAGGAGATCTAGGGGTGATGGTGCGAGTGGACACGCTGCGATCAGTTCGGGGTGCGCAAGCCACGGCACCGTGGCGGGGATGAGGGAGGCGTTGTGGCCGTATTCGTTCATCGGCGTTAGGCACCATGTTGGGACGCTGTTTGGGACGGGCTGCGAGGAGGTTAGGTGCGGTAGGGTGGGTAGGTGGATGGACTGGGCCGTAGTAGTCGGGGGTGAAGCCCCGATCGTTATATCTGATTGTTCGACATCCCGAGGCTGCGTGTTGGGGAGTCGAGATGTCGTTACTGCGAGATTCTTCGGCAGGAAAGACGCCCCACCGGGGAAAGGAATCGTGTATGCTGCCCCTAATTCGCTCCCCGGCTGATACGTGAACAGGGAGTCCTGAGAGATAGTGGGGTCCGTAGCCGGGGTGGACGAGGCTGAGGGTGTGGGTGGCTTGTAGTCGGTTCCCCACGACAGGAAGACTTGTTGGAGCTGGTTCTGTCGACTCCGGAGTATTTCATTTTCTTGGCGTAGCCTATCGATCGTTGCCGTGAGATGCGCATACCCCTCTGGTGGGTGATGTCGCTCGCAGAATGCGACGCGATTCTCCAACGCTTTGATGTGCGACTCTCTCTTGTCGCGCATGACCTTCTGGGCGCGTCTGTCGCGTATGCGTTTCTTTTCCGAAGAGGACAATTCGACATCTTTGGTGGACATCTTGCACACGAGCCGACCGTATCATTCGACGGTTGTTCATCACGATGAGAAGTGGAGGTGCAACTGCAGCTGAAGACTCCAACATGGGGAATCGGTTAACCGAGCAACCAATCAATGCGCCCCATCTCCACCGCAGATCCTGTGGTGGACACCTGTCCCTGATCGTCGATTGTACTGTGGACTCGGGTTGTATTCAGTAGTTCAAGGGTCTACCCGGATCATAGCAGGCTGTACAGTGAAAAAGATCTCCATCTTGAAGTGCGCAACCCTAAGTGATGTTCCATGTCGGTCTGGACGGCGACATCAACCTCGGTATATGGACACGTGACCGATCGGTCGCTTCGAAACACAACGAGCGCAAAAGAATTGATAATTTCTGAGACATTGCACAAGGGATTGCTTTGTACGTATCTATTTTCTTTGTTTGTTTAGGTTGCGCCGGCTCTATGGGCTCCCAAGACATAAGTGGGGCAATATACAAAGGTATATTGTGAGAGGGTCACCGTATGCAAACTGTGCCATGTCTGTCCTTTAGGCAACCTCGGCTAATTCCCTTTGACTATGGGGTTCATTTCTTGCAAGTCGTACTCTCTAGAGTACTCTGTAGTGATGGAAGTATGTAGTCTTTACCCTGACAGCCCTGACCGCCACATGGGCGTGAGCTGCCCCTTTGCTGAGCTTACCCCGTCCGTCGCATCAGATGGATGCTGTAGCACCTGACTCGGACTGTTTCAATCGGCTAAATCTCTTGCAACACAAATACTCAAATGGAATTTTCTCGGCATCACAATGGAGCGGCAAGATGTTGGATCAATCGGGCTGCATCGCATCGTATTGGTTAGACTGGTCCATCAGGGTAGGACACTCCTAAATGTAACAGTAACGGTATCTCGTGGACTCGACAGGGTACCGGTCGGTCTCCAACGCCAAATGAAGGCTTTGCTGCTTGACCTCCACGATGCGACAATACTAGGCGGCTTTCAGCCTGGTCCAAGGCAAAATTGTCGTATCGCGACGCCACTCTCGGCCGTTGGCGTAAACGCGAACTGGGGATTGGTGGGGAACCGCCGCCATGGCCATCTGGAGACCCTTGGCGGTCAACCCTTGTATAATAATCGCGCTAGCCCTCTGCTTTCCTGACTCGCACGGATTTTTCTGGGGTCTTTGTGCTTGGTTGGTGGCAATTGGATGGAATGGTAGCCTTTGTTGTCGATACTGAACCACGTGACTGGAGAAGCCCCCTCTCTCCCTCTCTCGTCCCCCTCTTTCCCCAGATCCCAGAAGTTGGTACTCATCCGTACGAGGGACTTGATTTCGGGGGTCTCAGGCCCCACTGCACACTCCCGTTCCACGTCAAATGACTTCCAATCAGGATGCGGGGTGTGGTTGACTGCAAACATGGGGGATTTAATCCCTCTACAACAACCGACCAGGGTGGTGGTGTTGTCAGCCACGCATCGACCGATTGCACAGTAGTGTGGTTTATTTTCCGAACTAAGAAGACTAGTCTCAGTCAGCTGGTAACTGTGAATGGTATGAGCTTGGAGAATTGCTCCCCCACGTGGAGCTTGTGGGCTATGGTGGAAAGAGGGCTGGGAGGCTTGACTGTAAACCAATCTTGCTACGGGGGCCTGCTCCGGAGGATGCGGAGTAGGGGGGGCTTCCTCCAGAAACAGATGATGGTCAGTGACCCAAAACCACTTTAGACCTAATCAGAAAGGAGACCAAGACATTTGGAAGTTGGTGGCGCCTGCTCATGTAGTGTCACCCAAGCCTTTGTCCAGTCTTAAGCTGAACTCTATTCCCCTATCTCACTGTCACTGGTGGGGATTTGGTGGGATTGAAATCAGCAGACTGCACTGATATTAGTGAATACTACACATTCATGTGTCATTGCTTGCTTGGAACCAGGGTTCGTGAGGGTAGTGAATAGGTTTGCTAGTCACTGAAAGGTTGTTTGCAGTAGTATTTAAACTGCGGCTGCGACTGCCGCGGCTGCCCCTGGAGCTTCTTTCTTTTTTTTTCTTTCCCTTTTCCCACCTTCTTCTCTTTTTGACTCCTGTCATCTTCTTGCGACTTGCTGTTAACGCGGTCGATGGGACCTGTGGAATAATCCCCCAACGATCTTCGGCATCATGAAGACGATTTACAATGTCTATTTCCTGTGTAGCTTCATCACCCTGGGTAAGAGAGCTTGTCAAATAGGAAGATTATGACCGCATCGTGACTAATGGATCTCAGGTGGTGGCCTCTTTGGCTTCGATATCTCGTCGATGAGTGGTAAGTGGTGACGAACCGAACCTGTTAGTCCGAGCTCACAGAATCAGGTGTGCTGGGCACCAGCGCCTACACGAACTACTTCCAAGTCGGTTCCGGCCAGTACAAACAGGTCAGTCTCCAGGATGACATTTTCGACGGGGACCTTGCGTTGACAAGCCTAGGGTGCTATCACCTGTGCGATGCCTTTCGGTTCGCTCGTTGGTGCTCTGGTTTCGAGTTTCTTTGCCGATCGTTATTCGCGTGTCCTTACCATTCAAATGTCCACGATTCTTTGGATCCTGGGTTCTGTGTAAGACCACCGTGCGAGAACTACTGCCAGTCAAGATATACTGATATAAATAGCTTCATGGCCGCGTCCAATGGCATAGCCCTCCTGGTCGTCGGCCGTGCCATTGCGGGTATCTGTGTTGGCATCTCATCGGCCATGGTGCCAGTCTACCAGGCTGAAGTTGCGCCCAAGGAGATCCGAGGTCGAGTCATCTCCCTACAGCAGTGGGCTATTACCTGGGGTATTTTGATCCAATACTTTATTGTCAGTTTCCTCCTGCAGAGTTGCACACCGATTGTGGCGGTCACTGACCAAAATCCAGCAATACGGAGCCAGCAACATCGATGGCGGCCCAAACAACCCTACCCAGAGCACCGCCGCGTTCCGCATCCCTTGGGGCATTCAGATAGTGCCGGGCGTCATCCTCTTTCTCGGTCTATTCTTCTTCCCCAAGTCCCCCCGTTGGCTGGCAGGCAAAGACCGTTGGGAAGAGGCCATCCAGGTCCTCGCCAATCTCCACGGTAACGGCGATATCAACCACCCCAAAGTCCTTGCCGAGTACCGCGAGATTGAGGAAGCCCTAAGAGTCGAGCGCGAACAAGCGAACTCCAGCTACCAAGTCCTCCTTGAACCACGCATGTTCAAGCGTGTTATCCTCGGTATTAGCCTGCAGATGTGGTCCCAACTCTGTGGCATGAACGTCATGATGTACTACATTGGTGAGCATCTCCTCCACCGTACCCCTCTCATGATTAAACAAGAATTCATCGCAAGTGAGCTAGCACGCTGATTTCTGCCTAGTGTATATCATGCAGAGTACCGGAACCGGATCGCCTCTCTTGACGGCATCGATCCAATACATCCTGAACACGGCACTCACACTGCCCGCGATCATCTACCTGGACAAATTTGGGCGTCGCAAGGCTATTTTGATTGGATTCGCCTGCCAGGCCGTCTTCCTCTACATCGAGGGTGGTTTGCAGGCTGGGTTTGGCGCACCGAACCCCGGCACGGATCCGAAACTTGACGCTATCTCCTGGACCGTGGCCGCACATCCCTCTGTCGGAAAAGCCATTATCGCCCTTTCCTATCTCTTCGTGTGTTCATTTTCTACCACAATCGGACCCACCAGCTGGACATACCCGGCCGAGATTTACCCGTCCAAGGTTCGCGCCAAGGCCGTCTCGCTGGCGACGGCGTCCAACTGGATCTGGAACTGTCTGCTGGCGCTGTTTGTCCCGGCTTTGCTGTGGTCCATCAACTGGAAGATGTACATGATTGTAGGTTTCTCCTGCTCTAGGACTGGACTGGCCTATCGGGACCCTAAGACGAGCGCTAACATCTCTTGCCTTCATAGTTCGCCGCTTTCAACACCGCAGCGTTCGTTCACATGTTCTTGACCGCCCCCGAGACCAAGGGTTACACACTGGAGGAGATGGACGATGTTTTCAACAGCGGAGTACCCGCCTGGCGGAAGCTTGATAGAAAGAGCAGATTGGAGGACCTCGAACAGGAGATTGTCCAGGGCAACCTCAAGGTCTCAGCTCCCGGTGATGCGCGCGACACTTCTATCCCTGTTGAGGAGACTCCGGTCAAGAGTGGCTGATTTCAATTTGTGAGGATTGGCTTTTTCTTTCTTCTACGAAGGACAAGGATGATTAAATGGAATAGGTACTGTAATGGGTGTGGAAGTTACCTTATTTGTCATGTCTAGCTTAAGCTTCGTAGTACCTTAATACCTCAGTGTCTATAGGACAATTGGAATTGAACCATTGCAATATGAGATCTAATAGAAAGCCTCTTAAACAAGCAAGCATCATTGGTCTAGTGGTAGAATTCATCGTTGCCATCGATGAGGCCCGTGTTCGATTCACGGATGATGCACGAATGTTTCTTTTTTTCTTCTACTTATGGGAGATTGGTTTGTAGGTTTTCTCTTTTTTTAAGCTGTTTGATAAGTTTTGTTCTTTTTTCTATTTTGTGTGTGGTGGATTATCTTGTTCGTTATTTCCAGGATATAAAAATGTGTGGATGGTTCTGAAAAGGTATACAGCTTTTTTTGGTCATAATTGGAGGAAATTTACACTCAAAATCGAATACGCCAAGATATAGTACAATTGAACCAGACTGGGCTTATTTTTTGCCGGGCACTTCACATGATTGTTATTTATTTATTATGTGGTATCTACTGAGACTACTGCGAGAAAAGCGAAAGAGACGGGACGGGGCAAAAGAAGGGTCAATGATCTTTATAGAAAACAGAACATTAAGAATCCAATTAGGCTGTTCGAGCTGTACTCTTACTAATATGGCATGTAGAGCTTGCGGGATTAGAACTATGACCAGTGTTCTGGGCGTAGAACAGTAGAGGTATTATGGTTAGAAATAGTGTAGTCGTGGGTATAGGCTTTTGTTTGAATATATTAGGGTTGTGGGGAGTATGGACTTGAGCTTCTAGTTCCTTGTATCTTCAGCCGAGACAACATGCTAAAAGATCATCGCCGGTTTTACTACAAACTCATGAAAAGTATGTCCTGTAACAACACCAGCAGAGTTGGTAATAACCGGGCGATGAAAGTCATCCAGTCTGCCTAGGACATCTCGCGTCCCTATCTGCAGCTGCTCAAGGATCTCCATTACAGCCGCATAAAGAATCTCAAGGTTACCATCTTCGATTTTGACCGCGATGCCGATGGCACCGGGAGCACCAACTCGATTCGTCGCCTCTGACGCCCGGATACCTATCCCGTAGCACCCGTCTGCCCCTACTTTTCCGACGATAGAACCCTCAAATGCCTGCATGAGGGCCGTGCAGAATCGACCTTCGCCGCCAACGAGCTCTGGGTACTGCGTCATGGCGTGGAATATTCGGGATAGACCGCGTTCTCGCGCGGAAACGGAGCAGTCAACAGCCACGGGATCTGCCGCCGCGGCAAGGGCGGCATACATCTTGCCCAAGTAGTGCAGAGGAAATGCCGGGGCCGGGAGATTGCAACCGTCGATGCCCCATTGACAGCTGTCGGTCTCCAGGCCGCATAGTTCCTCGACGACGCGCTTCACTCGGCGTTGAATGGGGTGAGTTGGCAGGTGGTAGTCTGCTATTGCAGCGCCGATGGATTTCGACCCGCCCAGCATACCAACATGCTTACCAGAGCAGTTGTTGCATATCTCGGTAGGGGTGTAGTCGTTCTTGATCCATGCTTTGTTGACCGTCGCATTCAAAGCCGCGTGGCCCCCGCAGCGGAGATCCTGTTCCCGGGCGTCGACTTTCGCCAGCATGTCGAGCGCCCGGGTTATGTGTCTGTCTTCACCGTTGTGGGATGCGCACATCAGTGCCAGGTCGGCGTCGTCGAAGCCGAATTGCTTGGGGGCTCCCGTCTCGAGGACGGCTAGAGCTTGCGCTGGTTTGGCTGCTGAGCGAACTAGCGTTACTCGCGAAGGGTCGCCGACGCTGTATAGCAGTTTGCCTTGGGCGTCTACTACTGCTGCGTGGACGAGGTGTCGGTTTTCGATAACGCCCCCTCTGTCTGTGGAAACATGGTCTTGGGTTCTGGCCATGATCGGTGATTCAACTACCACAGGTTGCCAAATGTGTAGAATTCCGTGATAATTGAGAGTCTGGTCGTTGACCTGATACAACACATAATTGTATCAAAGGGATCTTGAGAATTAGCTGCCACCACAAACCACTGACTCATGCGGAATAGTGGCTTGGTTTCCATGTAAGCGAGTGCGAGCCAACAAATCAGAATTGTCATAAGCTGACAGGCAATGCATCGTTATACCGAATCAGTATTTAGTCGAATTTAATATAACTGGTATGATACATCCCAGCATAAGCATAGGCCGAGGCGGATCTCGTCCTTTTTCCCGCCTAGCTACAATTTCTCGGTATATAGTCTTCTCGTACTTTTTAAACATAGACCTTGTAATTCTAGAGTAACCTTGACACTTCAATGGCAGGTGAGTAATTGCAAGGGTAATCGTTTAGAGCCGATGCTTCATGACCTCAGATTGCGCCTCAAGACAGTATGTCCGTTTCTCAGCTAGGGTACTCCGTAGTGGAAAGAATTTTCACTGTGGCTTTCTTAAATTGCTCCTCATTGCTGTAGTACAGACAAAAGTCCCTCAGAAGACGTTCTTTGGCCTGTATATCAATTGATAGTGGATCGAGGTTGATTGACATCTATGTTGTTTGTTCAGACAAGTTGAGGGGAAAATAAACATAAAGTTATGCTGGGGTGCACTAACAGGAAGTGCATAAATGCCCCGCCATCATGACTAATCCAGCATGACTCAGCTCAAAATTCCACATGTATCAAACGACTTCAGCTTCGAATATCTTCATTTTCCTCCAGTCTCAACGCGCTGCGCCGATTTCAAAATGTCAAAGGTAGATCTGGGCTCGCTTTCGAGCTTCACGCAAGCGCGCTATGTTATCCACCTTTCGACTGGAAAGCGGATAGTGCTTTTCCGGTTACCGGCGATCGAGCCGTCCAAAGACAAGAGCAAGGCGGACAATGAAACGGACGATGGGTGGTCGTACTATGCAATGGAGGCTGAATGCCCCCATGCCGGTGGTCCAATGCAAGACTCTCAAGTGGACATTGAAGACTCGGGGTACATCGTCTCGTGTCCGTGGCATGCATACGACTTCAACGTAGAGACGGGAGAATCGAGCGTGGGAATCACCGCATGCACGTTCCCGGTCAACGTTCGTGGAGAGTCGGTGGTCTTGCACTATATCGGTCCTAATGCGGAGGGCGTTACTCTGAAGACCATTGAGCCGGTCAGCGAGCAGTTCCGACTGAAGAAGGACGGTACGGCTGGGGCGCCTTTGTCGCCGTCCAACCAGCAGTCTACAGGCGATGCTAAATATCTGGATGAAGACGCCACTCTTTGCGACTGGTGCGCTCATATCTTGAATACGCCTCACCCAGAACACAAAATTGAGTTGACCGCCCACCTGTTTGCCACATTCTCGCAGAGGGAGGGCACGTCGTCACCCATGCCCCTTGGATGTGGTACTGTTGAGGCCCCGGCGCAACCACCAAGGCAGGGATTGACGGAAGTCCAGCCATGGAATATGCCACGCGCGGGTCGCGGCGGAACGCTGAAGAGTAGGATTTCCATGCTCCACGCACTTGCCAACATTGAATTATGGGCGATCGACCTTGCGATCGACATCTGCATCCGTTTTGCAACCTTTCGGACGGATCCCTTGTCCAAGGACAGCTCGCGAGACCTGCCACGAGCATTCTACCACGACTGGCTCAAGGTGGCCAACGACGAAGCAAAACATTTCTCGTTGCTCCGTGCGCGCATTGAAGAAATGGGCTCGCATTTTGGCGCACTTCCTGTCCACCACGGTCTATGGGACTCGGCGCTTACCACTGCGCATGACCTCCGGGCGCGGATCTCGATCATTGCTTTGGTGCACGAAGCTCGCGGGCTAGATGTGAACCCGATGACTATCGAAAAGTTTCGCAAGGCGGGTGACAGCCCGAGCGTTGATGTTCTGGAAGTCATCCATAATGATGAGATCACGCACGTTACCACCGGCCATCGATGGCTTACGTGGATCTGCCAGGAGGAGGAAACTGACCCGGTCCATGTCTTCCGCAGTAATGTCGAAAAGTACTTCAAGGGTCACATTAAGGAGCCATTCAACATGGAGGCTAGGGCAGAGGCCGGTATGGATCGCCGGTACTACGAGAATCTAGAGGGTGTTTCAGTGGCGTGATTTGACATGGTCGTTGGTGGAATATCGAAGGCTTTCACGCAAATTTCAATTCTACACTCCGCTGGTTCAATCGCCAATCTATATAACGAACAACATCTGGCAGTCGCTGATATGCGCTACGAAAACGATACATGCTGGCGAATTCGAATGATACCCGAAAACCCAAGCCGCCAAACAATCCAAACCGAGCAAGCTCCGGATCCTCTATAATTCCCCGAATGAGTGGTAATTCAGCGGTACATTATGAACTATTCCAGACGTTTGATTATGGACGGAGGACCAGGCTGGCTATACCAGAAAAGAGTTATGGTTACAGCTGGCTTTCAACACCCTCACGTTCGTGATAATTTGGGGTTACGCGTCGCAACGAACTGCGTGATTTATGGACACTCTGGCTCGTATTGACGGAAAACGCTTTACAAGCATGTTTATCGCCCATAATGCAACCTACACTATACATCGGGAATGCAAATTCGACTAGCATTAGTGCAACAATTCTGAAAATGCAGACCAGACCCAATCACTTCCAACATATCTATAAATTCACATCTTAACAAGACCATCAAGTTCCCCACGAGAAGTCTCTAAACACCTCTCGCGGTACAGCAGCATCCCACCAAGGTAAAACAGTGGCTCCACCGGCTTCCCTGGAATGTTCGCACCCATGTACCACGACTTGGCTTTAGGCAATAGAGTCATATTCGCAATCTCTGTGACTTCCTTCTTCCACGCCTGCTCCGACTCTTTGCTTACATCGACCGCGCGTACTCCAAGTTCCCGCATCTTCCGAATGACATCAGCAATCCACCGCACCTGGAATTCAATCGACGTCGGGCCGTTCGTAAACACAGATGGCGACTGCGCACTATATGGCATGAACAGGTTCGGACACCCACCAACCATCATCCCGAGATGGGTCCGCACCCCCTGCTTATTCCACTGGTCGGCGACATCAAACCCATATTTGTCCTTGATCCCCACATCCTTGATCCCACCCGTCACGGTATCAAAACCCGTCGCGACGGCGATCATATCCACCTCGTACAACTGCCCATCCTCCGCCACGATACCATTGGGCCGGATTTCGACGATAGGGCTTTCGCGGGTGCTCACAAGTCGCACATTGGGCTTGTTGAACAACTCGTAGTAATTCTGCTCCAGCGACGGCCGCTTCACGCCCCACGGATGCAATGGCTCCAGCGGAGCCAGCAGATCACGCGCGCGCGGATCGTTTATCCTCGCCCGAGTCTTCTTCGCCCAGAAATCGTACGCCTCGCGATTCGCGACAGGATCCACCAACAGATCCTGGTAGTTTGTGTTCCAGAACCACAGTCCACCCCCGCCGTACAGCCGCTCGTACGTCGCGAGGCGCTCCTCGGGCGACACATCCATCGTGTTCTGCGGGATGGGCCATATCTCCAGCCCCGAGTTGGTCGTCTTGTTGTCTTCGAAGATCTGCAACCGGCTGGCTCTGTCTTCTTGCAGTCCCGGGGGGAGCAACGACTGGCACATAGGAAGCGCAGTGTTAGGCGTGCGCTGGAAGACGGTCGTCTCGGCCGCATCTTTAGCCCACTCCTGAATGATCTGGATACCAGTCGATCCGGTGCCGATGACAGCGACGCGCTTACCGCGGACGTCGACTTGCTCCGTTGGCCAGTTCGCGGAGTAGTAGATGTCACCAGCGAAGGTATCCAGCCCCTTCCAGTCAGGGACGTGCTGCTTGGCTGCGAAGCCCACCGCGACAATAAGGTATTTCGCGCGCGCGCATTTGCCGTCCTTAGTGCTGACCGTCCAAGTCGCGCTCTCGGTGTCGAAACGGGCATCGCAGACTTCAGTGCTGAAGTAACAGTCCTTGCTGAGAGACAGCGTTTTATCGACATGGTTGAAGTAGGCCTGCAGCTCTGCCTGCCCCGGGTACTTCTCCGTCCACTTCCAGTCATTCCAGATCTGCTCCATCGAGTACTCGTACCCCGGGACGGCAATGTCGACGCGAGCGCCCGGGTATCGGTTCCGGTGCCATGTGCCGCCCAATGCGGTGCCCGCTTCGAAGAGCTTCGCGTTCAGGTTGAGTTCATCGCGCAGCTTGTGAAGCATATAGCAGCCGGAGAAGCCACCTCCGACTACCAGAGCGTCTAGCTCGAGACGACTACCATGCTCGGGGTTCGCGCTAGCGGTACCACCAGACGAGGCACCTTCAGCAATCGTCATGTTGTCTGCAGTCGTAGGCCTGAGATGAGATGGGGAGAAGTGCAGAGGACGTGGGTTTGGCGGCGGACGAAGAGAGAACCCTCCTTTTGCAGCGGGGTGGAGGAACAGAGTCAAAGAACCCCTCTTCTTCCACGGCACGGTCGGCTGGAGAAAGGCCGTGTTTCGGATCGTTCTAGCATATGCTGCGGGGAAGCGGGGCTCTGACCTGTTACTGGCCGATTATTTATCGTGATTGAAGCTGTCGGATATACTACTATATTAGCTTCGTGCTAAGCCGGTCTCGCCTTGCTAGCCTCCACCGTTAGCTCCCCACTGTTGCAGCCTCATCTGTCGATCCCTTCTGTCGGAGATAAATTGCACTCTGTACAGGATATGTCTTTCGGGTAATCAAGACCGCGATGCACCGTCCAGTATACAGGTTATTGCGGAATCTGAAAATGTTTCCGTACCTCTGCAGCCAAGATGCGTAAAAGACGATGCCATTAGGATGAAACCCCTTATCTGTCATGATAATTATGATCACACAATTGTGGCAACTCTAGTACGGAGGGCCTTGCTTTCACCTATGAAAGGTAGAAACAAACGCTCTGCCCATTGACACTTCTTGTCACGCGTAGAGAGTGGACGGGAGACCCTGGTGGAAAGTGGATACTCGAAATCCTGGGAAGGACAAAGTGACATGATTTAAAGAAAGTGTAGTATGATTTCCATAGAGGCTAACACAGTTCGAGATGCCCCATCGTGGAATACCAGATGGTCATGATTCTTCACGCAAAGAATGGTTTCCATGTCGATTGACGCAATTTAGTTTGAGGTACTATCAGACCGTTAGGTATCAATCATTTTTTATCTACCAAGTATGAGTCTCTGAATTACTCACATTACTCACATTATATGCCCAAATCATCTCCATCAATTGTGTCCAGTTCCCATACCCGCCCCTATAACCTAATGAGCAAACCGAAAGTCCAGCCTCTTGCTCCCCGTATCGGTAGTATTCCTCGAATAATCCAGCCGTTGCTGCAGAAAATACGGTCAGTGCCTCTTTTGTATAAGATACTGATAATAGTGTCAGTGCCAAACTCACCTCCTCCGTCATGGCCGCCCAAATTCGATCACGGTATCGATTTCTCGACACGTAATAAATCTTTGTCCCAATAAAAACCACTATCCCTAAGAGATTCAGCGCCAGCAAGACACTATTACCCCTTCGATATTTGGGCCTGTCGTCTTCGCGGTAGATGTTGTTTCCAATGACGGATCCTAATTGGACAGACACTGTACCGTGTGAGACAGAATCTGCAGTTTAGATACCTTGGACAATGGTAGACTTACTGTTGTAGACGGCCGCTGATACAGTCCGTGTGCCCACATTATTTGAGTTCTTCGAGACCCACCCGACAAGAATAGCGTGGGCGTATGGAAAGCACAGCAATGTAGTGATGATCGCATAAGTCCCCCACTTATTGTCCATCACGTCAGGCCAGAACCGTAATGCTACTATGCATGGCAGTACCCAGATGGATTGTGCGATAGCGACTAGAGCGCGCTGGTTCAGGCGCTCGCTGATCTGGGTCAGGACGATTAGAGAGATTATATGGCCTACGCTGGAGGGGATAGTCAGGAGGTTCGTAACAAACTATACCTTTGGTTAGTATGACAATGCAATACGAAGGACAGAGGTAGGGGACGCACGGTATCAAACCCAATACCTCTTAGCAATAGCGTGATGTATGTGCCCATTGGCACCATGGGCGTGTACACGAGCACGCCCAGAAGGTACATCGGCCACAGGTCGTAGTCTCGTAGGGCATCCCACAGGCGTTTGGGGGTTACCGCTTGGCGGTTGTGCATATCCCCTATCCAGTACATTAGTATTGATGGAGCTCTATGCACAGTCCAGAATTGTGTATACCCTTCGAAGGATCGTCACGAAGCACGCGGTTGACGACAATTCTAACCTCACGATCGTTGAACCAGCCTTTCGGGCGAAACCACTTCTTGGTCTCCACTGCGGACGCGGGCATCTTGAAAAAAGAGGCTAGTCCAATCAATAAGGTGATCAGGCCCTCGATTAAGAATAGCCATCTGTAGGCAATTGTATGTTAGGAATGTGAAGTGTGCAAGGATCTGGGGCGGTAGCCTTGCCTCCATCCTGCCCATCCAAGTACACCTCTCATGTGCAAGATACCATATGCCATGAAGGCTGTTATAATGGTCGTCAGACCGTATGCTGTCCAGAAGAAGCTATCCCAATGTGAGCGTGAGTATGTAACAGAAAGACTATGACAACATACCTAAGACGCGTAGGAAGTTCACGGCTGGTGTAGAAATATGACAGCCATAAAATAATGTCCGGAATGAAGCCGCCCTGTTATAAGTCAGATAATTGGATGTAAAAGCAAAGAGAGAAAATAGAAAGACCAGGAGATCAGAAGACAGTTCCTACCTCCAGGACTCCTAGAAGTGACCTCGTCGCAAAGAACGAAGCCCGCCCAGACAGAGCCGCCTGTGAAATTGCAACTATCGACCATAGCGAGATCTGTATCGGAATCCAACGATCAGGACCGATGATTTTTGATACCAGCTGAGATGGCAGTTCTGCTAACAGAAACGAGACGTAGAAGATGATGTTGCCGGTATTGTAGTCTGCAAAATACTAATTAGCGATAACATGATATGGTTTGAATTGCATGAAGACGTACCATTTGTTGATAGCTTAAGGTCATCCAGCAAGTTATCGGAGACGGCTTGTACCAAGTTCCCTCGATCCACCTGCAAACCAAAAAACATGATGCACTTTCCATGTCAATAATCAGCATGCATAATGTCTGTTCCAAAAAGGGCGAACATACTGCCCATAAACACACACGCCAATCCAACTTTCGCACGATGGCTTTCTCCTCCTCCGGGGTCCAGGTCAAGGTCGGATCAAAAACATGGCGGCATTCATACTGTGCCTTTTCATAGAGGATAATATACCGCTCCGCGACCTCAGGGTCTGCAAATGGGTTATCCCCATCGGTGCTCAACTCCTCATCATGCTTCGTGGTTTCAATAGTGTGGCCTTTTTGATCGACCACGCTCTCGTAGGAGCTACTGCTAGGATGCTCCACGAGATTTGTGGTGACGGTCGTCTTGGCCGCCATGACTTGGTCAGTATCAAATTGAAGTATCTGGCCAAGAGATAATTCAACCGTTGGACATCGCGAGGAATGTTATATACCCCGACTTATTGTCCCCATTTTCTGGCACGCCTTTTAGAAGTCAGGTCGCGCGAAAGCCAAGAAACGTGGCCATGGTTATTGCGAAAAAACACCTATCTTTGTGATATGCTTAGCCAGTTATATCAGAGGAATTTAATAAAAAGAAGTCTAAGAATTTCCAATAAGTTTCCATGTAACTTGCAGAGCGGGAAAAAAAACCCTGCGCTTAGTCGCTGGAGCGCCGTAGTCAATGTCTGATTACGATCCAAGTGACATTCCCTGCGATAATAAAGTTTCCCTTCCAAGTCAATGCTTGAAATATCGACGACGATGATACCTTTGACAATGACGCCGCAAGCATGATCGTCAAAGATAAATCTATGATGGTAAATTACGCGGCACTCCAAAGGTGTAGCCGATGTTTCCATCATCACAGTAGGAATGGCATCATCGGGAGGGGAAGCGTTGCGCGACAACAGGGAACGATGGCGAGACTTGGCGAGACAGGCTTTTATGAAACTGATTTCTCAGCGAGATTATATCGCAGATCCTGTGATTATGTATAACTTCTATCATTATCGACTTTATGTTGCTCATGTGAAAGGAAAATCGGGATAACCGATTGAGTATTAGGCCGATGACGGATTTAGTCCACTATGTAGAAGGCATTCTCCCACGATTTCCAATGCAGACCCCGCGAAAGTAGCTCATTTGTGCTGTTTATCGCGAAATGCGCACTGGCAAATAGATCGACTAGTTCTAGCTCTCCGTGGAATATCCAAAGCCTGTAAAGCTGTGGCGTGCTATTACTTGGATTGTTCTCGTTTAGCATGCACGACCCATCAATCCTAGGGGCAGCGAAAGATGCGGAGAATTGATTCCAGATCGCAGGTCTTGTTCAGTCCACCAGAAGCAAGATAATTGACGAAATTTGCTTTTCGCATGATGTTATCGTCTGAGGGAATGGTATCTTAGTAAAACTAAGTTTCCGACGAGTCCCAAGCATTGATTTCCCTGATCGATTGTGGAACACACAGTATATCCATCTTTGACACATGTCATCGTTTGCTTGAATCACTCAACTCCCCATAGATTGTCAAATGTCCATGCGGCGGGATCACCAAAGAAATATTGACTAAACGGTGCATCTGATGGGTCCAACTGTTGGGCGTCAATATGGATAATCCAAGAAAAGATGCAGATCACTTACCTCTTGTGACTGTGAGAATAGACTGTCAATATAGGACATCTCTGTGGGGTTTGCAATAACACCAGGTAGGTCTAGTGGAGTACCCAGCGTGTTTGACTTTGAAACGTTAACAAAGATATTGCACCTTTTGAAGTGGACCTTACCTGCTGGAAATGAAAAGGGCAAGTACTTTCCTTTGCCCGAGAAAACGGTTCTTGGCTTGCAAGTACACGATAGTACTGTTTCACTACTTGATTTGTCGCCTCTTGTTTAAGACTCGCTGCTCGTTCGGTCTGGACAAGAGATCGAAGGAACGATGACGCAGCGGAGATATACCACTGAAAGGTAAATCCCGTGCCTATGTACGCGATACTGTCTTCAAGCATAGACAGGGCTTTTTGGATGAATTGCATGACTGTGTCATGGCTTACCGAGAAGTAGAGATCTACTATACTTTTGTCAGATACTTGAGTTGCAAGGACGAAGGACATCTGGAGGGACATACCTTGAATTTGCGATGAAATATAAGCGTGATGTGCTAGATTCAGGGCAGCCCGGAAGTAATCGTGTCTGAGCAGCAGAAGAATGGGACTTTTGTCTTTAAGAAGGGTCCAATGCTGCTCAATCAAACTGGCAGCTGCATTGAAACAAACCATTCGTGACACTGTATATCGTGAATTGCTTTCAGCCTGTCTCGCAAACGGGGCGTGCAGCAATATCAGAAACTGTCGAAGTTGGAGGTCTAAAACGGTCCTCGCTAGTCCGGCCAGTTTCCGGGCGGATGGACCGTTGCTGGTTTCGGTTTGTCGAGGGAGTTTATTGAGTTCTGCCAGGACCATCTCTTCGTACCTCGTCACTTCCTCGTATGACAGGTTCACATCCAAATCATTCATGCGCGAGTTCAGACAGACTCGCAAGTCAAAGCTTTGCCGAGCCAAGCATAGAAAAGAAGTGGATGTATACTCCCCGGATGGTCGTGGTACAGGTGCCCGCTCGAAATCAGGCATCAGATCTTCATCGTCGACATCAAGCGGCGGCGCACAGTCCATGCGAATGGCGGCTAAAGCTGAAGGCATGCCTCGATCAATGGACGCCTGTAGCTCCAATTCAGTCATTGTGGCCCACAATCGCCGCCTCATTTCTTGGTCAAAGGGCGATAAGACCTTATGCCTAGGATCACGATGGAAACCCGCTGCCATACCGTCTCTCACGAGGTCACCGGCAACCGACCACATCTGTTTCTTCTTGTAGCGATTCATTTGCTTTGACACTACTAGCAGACACCGGATCTGCCAAATTGCCAAGTATATATTCTTTCTGCTTTGATGGCGTAGCCATCTCTCTGCCGTTTCAATCCATAGCGTACCACGCTCCCGGCCGAGACTGGCACTGCCAATGTAAATTCGACCAGTTTCAAGTACCGCGCTGACGGTCGCCATCATCAGTAGGACAAGGATTATCAATGCAGGTTTCGCGTCTCTCGGGTCATTCCTCAGTCGGTCGTATTCCGCTTGAAACGTCGGCCTGTGCACTATTCTGTAAACGGATTCAAACGTGCTGAAATAGAGCTCAATAGCCTCATCCATAAACTGTTGGTCCGGCAGTACAAGGTGCAGCTCCGCATCCTTGACGGGCAAAATATTACGTTTTTCATGCTTCCACCCCACATCCAACTCCTTCAGCTCTTTTTGGACACTAGCAAGAGAATTGTGATGCTTGATACTCTCCCGCATGTAAGACCGGAGCTCAGGAAACTGCAATCCCATTAGCGTCATCAGCAACGCGAGGGGGTACTTCCTGCTCTTACATGCCCGATTAAACTCGTCGGATTGGTACTCCCATAGTACTGTGTTGTATAATTCTTTCCCCGAAAAATGACCGCCTCGGTCGATTTAGGCTCTTCGGGGTTGCTTAACTCCGTCAGGTCGGCCTTGATGGCCGGTCGCGCTGAACCCGCAACAGCCCCAGTGACATGAGCGTCCGGAAGCCCCCATGCAATATTGTTACGCGCAGTACTTGGTGCTGGTAAAGGCAATATATGCTTGTTTGCGACGGCTGATAGGAGTGGAGCGGAGGAAGACGGGGTGTCACCACGAATCGGAGACGGAGGTTCCACCCGCGGTTCTTCACTTATCCCCGACCTTGAACCATCCTTTCTGCTTGTATTTGGAGGCCTCTCTCCATATGTACATGAGTCACCGCGTCCAGCATTCCGACACCGACTACAAGCCGGACGCTCTCGGTCGCAACTAAGCTTTCGTTGTCGACAGAGCGTGCAAGAGAGGGGTTTTCGCTTGCGACGGGCTATCCAGGCTGAATGCTGTGCAGTGGGAGTAGTCGGCTGATGATCGTCCATGTTCGGAGGTAGTATTCCCGGGAATGTCGCTGCAAGGAGCTCGCAAGGAGAAGATCTGATAAGAACGAGGCCCAAAATTGATAGTTGAGAAGGAGAAAGAGATGGTGAAGTCCGAGACTGAACCCCTCTCGGAGTTGTGGTCGGAGAAGGCACGTGCACTTCGGCGATAAGGCTTCATTGGATCCGATCTTATCAATCTGCCAGAGACTATTCCCGGTGAATGATAAACACTTCTGGCTTTCAGGATCCATCCGCGTCATCAGATCCTTGTCCAGACCATCCCTGCGCTGTGGAATGGCCGAACAACACTTCCTTCCAAGTTGTGCCTTTCGAAACAACCATGCCCACCCTAGTCTGTCGGAGATAGCGCTCAGATGCAGCAGCCATGCATAAGCAGCATGACCGAGCATGTCCGAACGACTCGGACATCACTATCAACGTCATCACCAGACCGACTCTATAAGAACCCCTCGAATGACGTGTCTTGGTAAAATGTATCCCATCTCCTCAAAACTTCTTCACAAACAAAGTTCAGCCAATTAAAAGTGGTCACCAGTCTTCCCTCCACAATGTCCGACAAAACCGTCCTCGATTTCGCCACGGAAGTCGATTCCTACGCGGAACCCCACCTCCTGCCCAATGCTCAGGATCTCAAAGATACCCTCGACACTAGCAACAGTCACGCAATACCGCAGATAGCCGTCTCCCCAGCTCAGGGCAAGTTCCTCTCACTGCTGACGCGGCTATCGGGGACCCGCAACGTGCTCGAGATCGGCACCCTGGGCGGCTACTCGACTATTTGCTTTGCGAAGGCCCTCAGACAACGAGGACAGGGGGGCAAAGTCACCAGTATTGAGATTCTCAAGGACAGGCAGGAGCTGGCTGTGCAGAACCTCCGCAACGCCGGGATCAGTGTCCCCGATGAGGCGGAAGTGTTGCTCGGGTCTGCTCTGGACGTGCTGCCGCAGCTCGAGGCAGAGATAGAGCAGGGACAACGACCCAGGTTTGACTTCGTGCTTATTGATGCCGACTGGGAGAACCACTGGCCGTACTTTGACTATGGGGTTCGGCTGTCTAACGGTGCGGGGAGTGTGGTCTATGTGGATAATGCCGTGGGAGCCATGAGGAGGTTTGGGATTGTGGGTCCAGGAACGGATAAGAAAGAGGTTGTTTCGTTGGTGGACAAGGTTGGCGCAGACAGTCGGGTCGATGCGGCATTGATGCAGACTGTGGGGGCGAAGGGGCACGATGGATTTTTGATGGCGATGGTGTTGTAGCTTGGTTTTGACTGATGTTATGGAGGTACATTCGGTGACCGATTTGTATTGATATGACCTTCCAATGTTTATTGATGAAGCACTGTTTGGCTACTTTGGATAGGCCAAATAATTATGTTTATTTTTTTTATTAATTCAAAGTAACTATGTGCTTGAGAAGAATGAGTACCTGTATTGCGCCCATCAGAACAGCATGATTGCACCCATATAGACAACGTGGACTCCATGAATCACGGACCTTAACTCAGCCATCATCTGTCAGCCCAAAAGTATCCTCCCAATGAATAAAACTAGATTTCACCCAGTCAAAGAATATCCCTTCAAGGCCACGGAACAAAGGCCCGTCGTATACAAACTACTAATTCCAGTTTTGATGAGGAACTAGCACATTCAAGCTTCGGTGATTGGAAGGGTTTAAAAGGGCTTGTGCAAGCCACAGCAAAGCACCCAATCAGAAACCCCCAGCATCATCATCTGCTGGTTGTGACCTGTATGGCGCTTGGGATACGAACAGATGTGCTACGAGGCACGCATCAAGTGGATAGTCTGGTATATATTGTGGACAGCATGCATCCATACCCAGGCCTTGTGGCGGCCGAGTTGATGGCTCGAGAACATGAGGTGTCTGAACTCGTGGGCTTTCTCTTTGTTTCTTTCCAGTGCTGAAAGCATCCAAGAGCCGCATCGTGGAGCACCTCTCTCGTAGAACATTCAGCCGAAGGATATAAATACCCCATTCATCAAGCTCGATCTGCTCCAATGTTCAGTTCAGCCCACATCGCACCTGTAGCATCGTCGGAGCTCGAAAAATACCCACCATAACCACAATGAAGATCGCCACCCTCACCGTGCTTGCAGCGGCTGCTATGGCAGCCGCTCTTCCCTCGCAGAAACGTGATTCAGGCGAGTGCCTAGAGATTTCGAAGCGACTTGACCAGTTCATCCACTCCACCAGCGATTTATCGCAAGGCCAGGGCGGAGCATCCGCGGTATGACAGCAATGGATGGGAACCCGGGCATCACTTCATACACTTTCTAACAGGATATGCAGGATGTGACTCGGATGATCCTGCGGGACCTCCAAGAAGCCGCTGCCCGAGTTCATTCAGATTGTGCCAAGCTCGCGGAAATTGATAGGGATGCCGCTGAAACATTGCAAGTATAGCACTATTGAGATCAGTGTGGGAAGGTACTGACAATTTGATGTGTAGTCGACAGTCGGAGAGTGAGAGTTCTCGGGCAATGGATGAAGTGAAGAAGTCTGGATAGGATGATGGATAGTCGCGAAAGGACTGTCCACGTTGGGGCTTTACTCCCACGGTAGTAGCATGAAGTTGAGAAGTGCTGTGTCAATACTGCAACTGCAGATTTTATATAATAATATCAAGACCGCGGGGTTACTCGTCGGTCATAAATGAATACGAGAAAACCCCTCTTTTAGACGTCTTATATCACCTGATTCCACGCCCTTTCATTGACTTCAATCAATGAATATATCTGAAGTCAAATAAATCTCTTCTTGCCTCGCCCATCCCATCATCTGTTTCTACTCAAGACCAGGTAAACATCAACAATCAAAACCCAGCATGGCGTCACCCACCGAAACCAAAACCCTCACAGCTGCCTGCCACTGTCGCAATGTCCACTTCACCATCACGATACCCAGGGCCAACTTACCCCTGGACATCCATCTATGCCACTGCAGCCTATGCCGCTATACCCACGGTACCTTCTGCACCTTCCATGCCAATCTTCCCGAGGGTGTGGAGCCCGAGTTCATCGCGCCGTCCAGCATGAGCAATCTCACTCCCTACACCCACCCCCAGGGCCATTCAATTGGGTATTTTTGCTCAACATGCGGCTGTAACATCGGCGATCGGGACTCGGTCTGGGTCATTTCCTCCGCTATATTCGATGCCAATCGTGACGACGCAGTCTGGAAGATAAACGAACACATCTTCGCCTCGTCTGCCCCTTCGGGCGACCTTGCTAGATTGCTCCCGCGTGTTGGGGGCCATCAGCTCCATGTCTCCCATGACCCAGATAGTATCCCGTCAAAGGAGCAAGTGAGCGCAAGCGACGCTGAGAATGATGTCCTGCGCGCAGAATGCCACTGCGGCGGTGTCTCCTTCGACATCGCTCGCCCAAGCAAAGAGTTCACTGAAGATCCCGCAAACAGCGACTGGGTTCCGCCGGGAGAGGAGCAGAAGTGGCGTGCCGTGATCGAAGTATGCGACGACTGTCGGCTCGTCAACGGGGCCAATCTCGCAGGGTGGGTTTTTGTACCTACTGATCACATGTCCCCTCGTCCGGGGGATGATCTGGTCCTCGGGACATCAAAGACCTATCAGTCTAGCGAGGGGGTGCTCCGGTCTTTTTGTGGTCGATGCGGCGCGACGGTGTTTTATGGTTGCGTTGATCGGCCGCATATCTTGGATGTGTCTGTTGGGATTCTGCGCGCGCCGGAGGGTGTCATGGCGACGACATGGGCTTTTTGGATAATGGCGAATATTGGGCGGGAAGATGGGCGGCGTTATGATGCTGAGTTTACGAAGGCGTTGATTGAGGGGGTGGATCATTGGGTGGGGAAGAACGGCCAGACGACAGTGGACAAGGTTGAGAACTGATGAAGCGATATATTGGCTTGATAGCATCGTTGTCGTTCCATTTGTGCTATTATTGATGAGTCGCAATGCCATGCTCATAGCCTACTAGTGGAAATTCCAGATAGACAAATTAAGCTATCAGGATCCCCCAGTCCCTCAAGCATCTGGCCGTTCTCAGAGGTAATCAGCGACTTCAGAATTTTAGTCTCCATAGTCACTGGAAAGAGCTATATGCTGCACGGCAAAAGCCATAGCATCCTACAATTCACAATGACACAACAAACCCTACACTCAAGAAGAAGAAAGATAATAAAGCATAAAGGGATATCAAAAACATACTCAACCCCTATAATCAACAAGCACCTCCAACCTAACTGCCCCCCCAGGCCCATTCCCCCCAATCCCATCCACCTTCTTCTCCCCCCTCGTATAAGCATTCACCACCTCCCTCGCCCCCTCAGTAACATAACTACACCTCTTCCCAGCATGATCACAGATCCTCATCCCCTGAACCACCTGCCCCGCCTCCTGCGCCTGAATCGCACTAACATCCCACCCGCTCCACCCCCCGTTCTCCGCGTTTCCGAAATCGAACTCGCCCCAGGTGCAGCTATACCCGCCGAATTTGTCTTTCGGCAGCTCGGTGCCCTCTGCAGCGCCCCATGCCCCTTGGCTGTTCTCGTCGAACGCAACGTATGCGGACTCGTGTGCCTCCAGTGTGAAATTTAGAGCTGAGTGTCCGTACCATCCGTCTAGTTGGCCTGAGGGGCCGACTTTGTTCCAGAAGATTACTGTCCATGGCTTGGGGCTGTCGCTGCCGCGTGACATTTTGAGTACGTATTTGTAGTTCGAGGCTGATGTGCTCGGGATCCTGATTATGTTGCTGCCCCATGGGTCACCGATGTTGCCGCGGTAGGTTACGCGGCTCCCGCTTGTGTCGATTGTGCGGGCGCCGAAGCCGGCGGTGGTGAAGTTGTCGTTTGGGGGGATTTGCGTCCAGTCTGGTGCTGGGTTGGGGGCCTGGTCTGGCTTGGTGTTGGTATCCGGGTGCTCGGGCTGAGTGGTTGTTGTTGTTGTTGCTGCTGGAGCCGGCACGGTGGTTGTCGGGATGGATGTTGTCGGCTCTGCAGGCGGATCCCCGAATATGGTCGTGTAGACAGTGACGGTTTTGACGTCGGTCACGACGCCAATCTGCTCGCACGCCTCGAGGTTCCCTACCTCCGAGGCATGGTGGACATGTTTGTGGGTGTTGTGGCGTCGCTCGTGGCCTTGCATGCGTGCCAGCGCTACATTGGCGGCGACGAGGAAAAGGAAGGCCTTCCACTGCATCTTCATTTATTGCTGCTGCTTTGCAGACGGGAAGAAAATGTAAGGTCGCTCGCAATGGCGAGTAGCGAATGGCTGTCGAGTTGGAGTGTCGAGATGGGAAGCGCTTGTTAGGGCAGTATGCATACGTCGTAAAAGACCTTGTGGGTATAACAACGCGCCAATCCACGCGATTTCGAGTGTCCCAAGATGAATCAATTGGCTAGTCAACCGCATGCGCATACCATAGTCATGCTTGCTATAAAATGAAGGATCCTTCCAGTATCGCAGTAGACATCGTAGTGCCGATCCAGCGGGTCAATTGTCAATCGAGCACCATGTGGGAGAAAATCGGGCGAATGGCCACAATAAATACACCATCAGCCTAGCTCCAGAATTTTGATGCCCGTTGTTGACGTTCCTTCGTGTTCGCCAGGTCGGGAATGTATAAAGGCATGCCAAATTCCTCCCAAGTCACCCCTTGTAGGTAACCCATATGGTCTGGGCCTCAAAACGGAGCCCTGGCATTCTAGCGGAGACAATAATCATGGATAGGGGTTTTCTTATTCGTTCATTCCTGATCTATGTTTGGGAATGAGGGATCCGACCAACAAGAGAGGTTTGTTGAACGCGTGGTTGGTCTGGGATAGAAACGTGGTGCCTGCAGGGTGAGGTCGAGGCTTGGCTAGGAATGTCTTCTCCAACACGCAAACAAATGACTTGATCGTGGCAATTATGTCTGGGTCTTGATTCTTCTGTTCAGACTGTGGTATATAAAACCGGAAATCCTACTCATATATCTCTAATGTAGCTTGAATCATCGATAGACACTGCTAAACAGCAGTTTAGTCTAAACTCCAGTACATCAAAGGGGCTAGCCCACTTACAGTCTTAACGAAAGATCCTTCTACCAATTTCAACTGAGAAAAGCTATGCCAGAACGATCTCACCCCGTCCGTGTGATTGTATGCGTGTGACAGTACTTCATCCCACACAATAACGTATCTAGGGATATCGCAAGTTGCAATCCACTTTTCTCTTCCGTTGACCCATCTCACTATAAAACCCAATAACACAAAAGCAACCCAACCCTATCATCCAATGCAAAGTCCAATCAGCAGACAGGATAACCACGTCTATATGATTTTTTTTTTTTCTTGTTGATCCCTACCCATCACTCCACAGCCACAAATCGTTCTGCAGTCCCTCCCTCTCCGCATCCAAAACGAGATTATTCGCGTTAAGCTGATCAGTCACCGAGAACATGTACTCCAGCGATAGCCCATAATCTCGCCAGTCAAAGCTGAGATCATCTTCCTGGTTGATGTCCACAGGTGGGAGAGTCGACGCAGGTAGTACACTGTTCACGGTTGGAACTGCATTGATCCCTGGGGTCTGGGACCTTCCATCATTTCCGGGTCCAACAGGCTGAGTCGACGCCTGCACCAGCGGCTGGATAAGCTCCTCCAGCAACTCGACTTCCGATTTGCGCAACTGGGCTACGCGATTACCACGGGAGATCATATCGTCGAGCAGACTGAAGCCCATCTCTCGATAGTTGAAATCCGGGTCGGGCTGGGTGTCGGGGAGGATTGCTGATATTACCGAGAGTATGAAAAACGAGGAGAAGAGGTTTTCGAGGTCGAATGGGAGGAAGGATTCTGGTGGAGCTGTCAGTTTCTTTTTTTTTTTTTTTTTTTTCTGTTCAGGCGGTTACTAACGGAGAATATTGTGGTCCTGTAGTGCTAACAAGATTCGTAGTGACTTTGTGGCGGAATCGATGCATGCTTCGAGGAGGGTCCGGACGGGTGCTGATAAAGTTCGGAAAGGCTCACCTGCTTCGTAGCAGCTTAGTCGCTCCCAGAGAAGGCTCAGGACGAGTGGTCGGGTTGTTACGATGATACACTATCCTGTTAGATGCATGGTTCTTTTTCTATATGAGAGATCTCGGGGCTAACCAGGTGGCAAGAAATCGTTAAGCGCGTGGTGACTCCGGAAATGGCATCTACGGAGCTGGAGAAGCGGCGAGCAAACACGGCATCAAGCTCGCGGGACAGGTCTGTCATCTCTTGTAGGACCGATCGCAGCTTTCGGAGGAACACGCCGCCTAGCTTTCCATCTGGGCTATAGACCGCTATTGCAACGGAGTCAGCCAGATAATTTCATTATTTTGCCTCAAGGTTGTGGTGAGCATACTTCCAAGCACACGAGTGATCACTTGGGAAATCTTGACATGCAGACTCAAGGCAGCTTCCTTCTGCGTGCATGTCTGAGGATCCCACAAAACGGTGGTGATTTCCGCATCGCTGACCGAGTAAGGCGATCCAATCAACGCTGCAAACTTTCTGTCCAATACATACACGGTCCACCAGATGTTGTTGCACCGGTCCACTAGTTCCTGTCCCAGCTGCTCCACTGGAGGGGCACGGTGTAAACCCTCGACCAGAGCCATGCGCATGGCATGGCCAATCTGAATGGTCAGCTCGGTGATGTCGCGACACAACGGATCAAACACTCACATAGCAGTACGCAGTATCCCGCATATCCACCGAATGGAAATACAGAGCTATCAGAGTCAAAACTTCAATGGCCAAGGTTGGGTTCTGCCACAACCCGGTGATATCCGGTAACAAAGACATGGCTCTCGAGAACAGTTTCGTCCAGGTAGCAGTGCTGGATGCCTTGCGCATGGGCACCAGCAATGCCTCTCCGAAGGCGAGGATGACCAAGAACTGCACGTACCAGAGGCGCGTCTCGTGTACTTTGGCACCGGCATTGTCGTAAAACTCGTGAAGATTCCGCAGGAACTCCTTCTCGTCGAATAACCGGTACAAATAGCCGAAATGGAATTGCACGGTGTTGACTATGTACAGCGCGTGCTCCAGTGACGGTAGTCCGCTGATATCGGGCAATTCCTCCGAGCTCGCCTGTCGCCAGTGTATTTGGTATGCATCGCCGTCGACGGCCAGCGGGATCGGCTCGATCTTGTTGGGGTAGAGTCGGTCCTGGATCACGGAGAGGACGCGGCGACTGTAGGACCAGGTGGAGGTGGGACCGAGAAACACTGGCACGAGTTAACCCCTTGGTCGAAGCACAGAAGACCCATCACCTACACCACGTCTTTCTTCGAGGCTGTTCGTTTTTCAAATAGGACGGGGAGACCAAGGGGTTCGAGGAGAATCGCTCGTCATGCGGGTTGCCCTCGTGGCGGTGTGGGGTCGATTCTCTGTGGTTTTCCGGTGTGCGCACTGGAAGACAATTACTATAGGGAATCGTCGCAATGAAATCATGAGCCTACCCTCTGTGGACGAATCAACCCCATCGTGTTTCGATGTCCTAGTTCTTTTCTTATGTGCTGGAGCTGGAGAGTTCTCCAACTCCTCGACCTTCCGCTTTAGCGATCGAAACAGCCTGTCGGTCAGCAGTCCGCTCCTTGTCAAGAAACCAGTCACCCACTCTTCGGATACCACGATCTTCCGGTCCTCCTCAAAGACACAATCTTGACCACGCTGACGACATTTGTCGCACGGCTGCGTGCCCGAGCACTTAACTTTGCGGGAACGACAGCGTTGGCAACTGCGGGGAATCAATCAGCCAAGTGGGGACGGGAAGAGGGTAGATTAAACGAACGCATTAGACGTGCGCTTCGGGCGTTGCTCATATTCCATTATCTTTATTAGGAAAAATAAGAGAAGATCACAAAGACTACGCGTGTATCTTCAATTGCCATGGTGTGAAAAGGAAGACTACCGGGGAGTAATATTGCCAGGGCTGAGTGGGGATTATGCGTATGTCTTATGGATGCTTGTGCGGATGAGTCAACAGTCTACGTTCCCCACATTCTCCAACGGTGAGATAAGATAGAGATTCTCTTGGTCTATAAAACCCAATCGGGGGGAAGATCAGAATAATCGGATTGTAGGCATGATCATAGCAAAAATCACCCTACTAACCACCTAGAGAAGATTCTGAAATAATCCACTGGATTAGAAAAGCAAAGTACAAGTGCAAGCACAAGATGCTTGGAGGAACAGGCAGTGGTTGGAATTAATGCTTGGTCTTGTATCAATTGAGTACAAACGATGTCCACTATATATAAATCATCTTTTCTAGAATGAGTCTCTTACCCTTACTTATGGTATGTGGTACAGGCTACCTTTTCACAGTACTACAGTATATTTATCATCTTCTACTCAACCTAACAATGAGACTGATATAACTGAGCAGACAACCCCACCCGATTTCGATATCTTAGTATGTAAATGGCTAGTGAATAGACATGAAGTTCGAGTAGGACAAAGTCCTGTCAGCCACCACGGCTCCAGAGTGACGAACACCATTCACTTTGACCTTCTAGTGACTGGTCTTGCAGGTCAGCATATCGCACAAACAGCCTGTCTGGTCAGCCTCTTAATCAGGACTCTGTGTCCCACGTACGCGTGCAGCTTCCAGGTCGTTCTGCAACAACCCACACATTATTATCGATCATACCTACTGGCATACCTGTCTCACAAACCACCGAAATGTGGTCCCCCATCTTACTATGTCTGCCACTATGTCTAGTCGGCTTCTTCTGCCGCTCAGTCCAGGCAATCAAGTTGAATATTGATGACACAGGTCAGTCCCCGACTCATCAGCCACTCCACAACAGAATTTAACCCCCCTAGACAACACCAAACAGGTCGCAAGCAAGTTAGCCTGGGACCTAGTCAGCTTTTACACAGGCAACAACACCGGCGATGTCCCCGGTAATCTCCCCTCCCCGTACTACTGGTGGGAAGCCGGCGCCTTCTTCGGCACGCTGGTCAACTACTGGTCTTACACAGGCGACACCGCCTACAACAACATCATCACCCAAGCCCTACTCCACCAAGCCGGCTCCGAAGGCGATTTCATGCCGACCAATCAAACCCGCACCGAAGGCAACGACGATCAGGCCTTCTGTGCCTTCACGGCGATGCGCGCCGCCGAGAGTAACTTCACCAACCCGCCCGACGATAAGCCGTCATGGCTCGCCATGGTCCAGGCTGTATTCAACCAGCAGGCAGCGCGGTGGAATAACGAGCAATGTGGCGGGGGCCTGAAGTGGCAGATCTATTCGTTTAACGGCGGGTACAACTACCGCAACGCCATCTCCAACGGCTGCTTCTTCAACATGGCGGCGCGTCTGGCGCGATACACCAACAACGAGACCTACGCCGAGTGGGCGGAGAAGGCGTGGGACTGGTCGCGGGGAGTGGGACTTGTCGGGCCAGAATACCATGTGTTTGACGGGACGAGCGATACGAACAACTGCAGCGATCTGAACCACATCGAGTGGACGTACAATAACGGCGTGTTTTTGCACGGGGCGGCGCATATGTGGAACTACGTAAGTGGTGGATGATACTGTTGGAATTTCGACAAGAGTCTACTAATCAGGTCAGACAAACGGAGGCCTCCGGTGGAAGGCACGCATCGAGGGGCTTCTGAAAGGGCAACAGGTCTTCCTCTCCACCAACGACTCCTCCAGGAACGTGCTATACGAGTCCGCCTGCGAGCTAGCCGGCACCTGTCAAACCGACCAATTCTCCTTCAAGGCCTACCTGGCGCGGTGGATGGGAGATACGGCCAAGCTGGCTCCGTTTACGTACGACAGTATTATGACCCGTCTCCGCCCGTCCGCCGAGGCAGCCGCTGCACAATGCGTGGGTGGGAAGACCGGAAGCTACTGCGGTATGCAGTGGACCACGGGCACTTACGACGGCACCACCGGGGTCGGGCAGCAGATGTCCGCTCTAGAGGTGATCCTCGCCAATTTGCTTGAGACGACCCGTGGTCCGCTCACGGGCGAGACGGGAGGTACTAGCAAGGGGAATAGCGGTGCGGGGACGGGAAAGGATGCAGACGCGAAAGGAAAACCGAAAGCCATTACCACTGCCGATCGCGCTGGAGCGGCCATTCTGACGGGACTTTCAGCTCTAGGGATACTGGGAGTCACCTATATTATGATATCTTGAGATACGAATGGATTGACGCAGGCGTAATCCAGACGATGTTTGCTGTAGATTACTAGATAGTGTTTGTCTGTCCATCTGGCATCACGTGTAGACTAGCCACATCCAGTTAGTGCGTTGGCAAACTGTGCATAATGAGTCAGCATCCTTCATCCTTCACGTGATACAGTGGGCGCCACAATTACCGGATCGGGAATCAGATACGCTGGGTGAGGCACGGGACCTCCAGCCAATGGGACTGTGGCAAACCGGACATCCTTGCTTATCGTGGAAGTAAAACCGCCGAGGAACGTTCAGAGTACGGAGAATGACCGTACTTATCGCCAGGATGGAGTAGATGCTGCGTTTACCCCAACATTCCACTGTCGGTCCTCTCCGCACCTCATGTATATAAAGTGGAACCCCCCCTCCCCATCCTTCTTCCAGACAGCTTTCGACTATCGTCTCTATCCTATCAAGAACAGTGATAGATTCAGACAGAATTCGCCAACATGACCACTTTACATCCCTTTGACCCCATCACCCCGGGGGAGATCCAGCTGGCTGCGAAGCTGCTGCAGGCCTCGTTCCCCGGTGTACCTCTACGGTACAAGAAGATTGACACCCAGGAACCCATCAAGAAGGAGGTGGTTCCCTATGTCGAGGCCGAGCGATTGGGCAAGCCGTTGCCACGCAAGCCCACGCGCCTGCTGCAGGTCCTCTTTCACCGCCTCGATACTGGGGCTTTCCATAAGGCTCTCTTGAACGCGGACACTCGGTCGATTGTCTACGCAAAGGAGCTCCCCAAGGGAGTCCAGGTACGTTCCTATTACATTGAGTGACAAGCGTACCACTAACCGATCACAGGGCCCTGCGGATGTCGACGAGATCGTCGAAATTGAACAGCTCTGCTTGAGCCACCCGGCGGTGCAGGCGGAAGTTGCCAAGTTACAGCTTCCCGCTGGCGCCACCATCTGCAACGATCCCTGGATCTATGGCACCGACAACGCAAATGAGACCCGTCGGTTATGGCAGTGCTACATGTACGTCATTGCCACGGACCATCCCCAGAACAACCACTATTCGACACCGTGCAGGTTCTCGCCGGTGTTCGATGGCGTCACCAAGGAGCTCGTCCGCATGGACTACCTTCCTAGCGGGCCGGATGGCACGAGCACCGAGACACAGCCGTGGAAGCCGGTCGAGACGGTCCAGTACGCACATGACTTGCTGGACACGCCGCTGCGAACCGATCTCAAGCCTTATATCGTGCAACAGCCGCAGGGGCCGTCGTTCGATGTCAAGGGGAATGTGGTGCAGTGGCAGAAGTGGCGCTTCCGTGTCGGCTTCAACAGTCGTGAGGGGATGGTCATTCACAATCTGACCTATGACAACCGCAATGTATTCTACCGGCTGTCCGTGTCGGAGATGACCGTGCCGTACGGAGACCCCCGCGCCCCCTTCCACCGCAAGCAAGCCTTCGACGTCGGTGACGTCGGGTTCGGCCTGACAGCCAACCAGCTGGCCTTAGGCTGCGACTGTCTCGGCCACATCAAGTATTTCGATGGATACCGCGCCGACACCCAAGGCAACCCCGTGCTGCTCAAGAACGTCATCTGTCTCCACGAACAGGACAACGGCCTGCAGCACAAGCACACCAACTACCGCTCCGGCGCGGCAACAGTAGTGCGCAACCGCCAACTCGTCGTCCAAATGATCTGCACCGTCTCCAACTACGAGTACATCTTCGCCTTCATCTTCGACCAAGCGGCCAACATCGAGCTAGAGATCCGCGCCACAGGCATCCTCTCCACGGTCCCCTTCGACAACCACAAATTTGGCACAACAGTCCCCTGGGGCACCAACGTCGGGCCCGGCGTCATGGCCCCCAACCACCAACACATGTTCTCTTTCCGCATGGACCCCGCCATCGACGGCCACAACAACACAGTCTACTACGAAGACAGCGTCCCCATGCCCGAGGACGAAAACAACCCCTACCTAGTCGGCTACACCACCGAGCAAACCGTCCTCGGCACAAGCGGCACGGCCAACACCAGCGTCGAACGCCACCGCGTCTTCAAAATCCGCAACGACACCAAGATCAACCCCGTCACCTACAAACCCATCTCCTATAAACTCCAAACCTCCCCCAGCCAAATGCTCCTCGCCAGCCCGCGCTCCTTCGGCCTCAAGCGCGCCCAGTTCGCGACCAAACCCATCTGGGTCACCAAGTACCGCGACGACGAGCTCTTCGCGGCGGGCGAATTCACCAACCAGAGCCAGGAGAGCGAGGGAGTCGAGAAGTGGGCTGCTCGCAACGAGTCTGTCGAAAACGACGACGTTGTCTTATGGCATAGTATGCTTCCCCCTCCCATCTACCCCCGTTTCATACTGAGGTACTAACTAAAATACAGCCTTCGGACTCACCCACAATCCCCGCGTCGAAGACTTCCCCGTTATGCCCATGGAGCGCGTCAGCGTCATGCTGCGACCCGATGGCTTCTTCACCAAGAACCCCGCCCTCGACGTCCCGCAGTCGTCGCAAACATTCAACCAGTCTACGTTGCACCCTGAAGCGGCGGCCTGCTGTGGCCCTCCGGCTGAGATTCAAAAGGGAAAGCTGTAGATATATAGATATATATATATATAGAGCTATGATAATGATGATGAATCTAATATGCTTCAAAAATTGCATGAGCAGTGCTTGCACGACTACCCCATCTGACCTCCCTTTACTACACCCACAACGAAAGAGAGAGGGAAATACTAGACCCACACACACAACCCACCCAAAAAATCAACCCCCGATAAATTAAACAGAGGCAAAAAAGCAACGACAACAGCCAGATTCGAACTGACGACCCCGAAGGGATAAGATTTCTAGTCTTACGGATTAACCACTCTCCCATGTTGCCGGAGATGGAGTTTGCTTCCAGAATTGACTACATCAGCCTGGGCGAAGCTTTCTCGGTAAATCCTGGTTTTACATATTTGAGGCTTGTGTGGGTGGGTCATAACCTAATTGTTACTGATTGTTTGGGTCATTGTACTGCCACAAGCAGACCTGGACCGGGGATAGGGTAACTATGTACGAATGGGATATGGGTTTGGAATTCAGGTAGGTGGTAGTAAGAGCTTGAGTTTCATTGTGTGATGTTGTTGGCAATGCCAATACTGCAATGGGAGACTAATTTGACGGGGTATACTTGGTTGATTCTATGCTATTGTACCGTCCTCTAGGAGTAGGTTTGTTTTGGGATATGATCGCGCTTGTCTGTAGGCAAATGGCACATATTTTTTTTCTTTCTTTTTATTTTTTAAACATCTTTTTGCTTGCTTGCTTCGCTGTGTACTGTTGAGCCCAACTGTTTTGTTACGCGGTTTATGTGGACAGGGCCGCTATATACATTATGCAAGCGGCATACATAACATTGAAAAAAATAATTCCATATTCAATCTACCTGGGCAATAATTCCGCTAGACTTGAAAAACGTGGGTCTTGTATCAAGCTCGATAAGGCAATAGAGAAAAATATTGCAAAAAATAATCGACAAGGGCCAGATTCGAACTGACGACCCCGAAGGGATAAGATTTCTAGTCTTACGGATTAACCGCTCTCCCACCTTGCCAATTGATGGGTAGTTTAGCGGAGGTTTGCTACATGACTGGTGAATAATTCAAATATGCTTGTTCGACCTTTCTGAACTCAGTGGCTTGTATATCTACATTTTTCTGTATTATTTACGGTCTAGAGTTTTTTGATATGTTAGAGAAGGCTTACTTATACTTTTTTTGAAATACTTCGATGCTCTAGGGTCTGTGCTAGAGCAATAGGGGTTGAATAGTATTATGGTGTTCGCGATATATATTTTGATTATGCGGTATGGTCTAACACTCCAGGTAAGAACCTCACTATACATATTTTCTACTACAACTAGGGAATTTCATTTGGTAGCTTTGAAGGAGATTTATATTATACACTTTTCAAGACACAGCGGTTCTATAAGCAATAGAAGTCCAGTTTAATCAAGCTCATTTCTGGGCCTACAGTAATAATAAACACCGGCGTAAGACAGGGCGGAGCACAACCTGATCCTATGGAGAATCACCATCTATGGTAAGATGTCCATATATTTCCATGATGCTAGAAACACCAATTGATGATAAGAATAAAATAATCAGAATTTGAATGAAGTTAAGGGGGACATCAATGGATCTATAAAAATGAGTGACAGCATTTCACAGAAGTCTTGAGAAAATCTCTGCCCTAGTATGGCCAATCAGCGTGTTGGACTGGCTACGATCACCACTTCCATAATGAAATGCTTAGATGTTTGTATCATGCTAAAATCTTCTAACTGCATGGTGGTTTTTAGGCTGGGTATCCGACCACGCGAATACGATCGACCCACGGTGTTCTCCATAATAATGGTAGTGTACCCCGGACACGAGCCCGCGTCTACCAATACTAGCATATATCGAATTCATTTCCATGACTTAAACGCTTGGCGCCAGCAGGGCGCATAACTTGGGGTATTTGTCGAGTTTACGTACTCCCATTATGCACCTCATATACTGCCATTGCTACTGGGTAACCAATTACCTAATTGCAGACAGTCCCAGGAAACTACCAGAGAGCCCTTCCAATCGCGCTTCAAACTAGGGAATTCGGAGGAAGTTAAAAATAATACATTATAAGGCAGTGCTAGCTAAGGCGTCCCATCCTTCCGCATTTCAGGAAGGGATCGCCATAATCATGGCCGACACCTCAGATGGAGTGCGCCGATCTCTCCATGCAAGATGTTATTAAGAATGGCTATCCTTCTGCGATCTTATTCTCCGGATGTCATTTGTTTTTGACTCTCCACACATACCCCGCCAAACCTGCCCTTCATATCTCCCCTCCGCCCGCGGATTCTGTCTCGCCCGGAAAACGAGGCCTGTCTTTACGAAAAAGGGGGAAGAGAAAGCGAACCATAGTCGAAAGGATGGCCTACAGAGCCGCATACAACTCCCCTGCCGGCTACGCCCTCCGCCGCAACGGCTCATGCCTCGCCGACGAAGAAATATCCTGCGGCAAAACATGGGGCGATTTCTCCGCCTGCTGCCCAAAGGGCACGAGCTGTCCCAGCAAGAATAGCAAGTGGAAAAATAGCATCTGTTGCCCCGGCGGGGGCAACTGCTCCAATATGCTAAAGAAACGACCGCATTGCGGCAATAACGAGACGTGGAACATGTTCGAGCATAAGGGCAATTTTTGCTGCGAGAAGGGCCAGACGGCGTTTTGGAATCGCGATATGGATACTGAGGGTTATGGGTGTGTGAGTGGGCAGCCGGATAACCCGCAGTATATGGTTTTGGGGCCAGTGAAACAGAGTATGTTTGATTTCTTCTACCGATCCTCTGTCTTTTTCTATAGAATAGTCGTGTATTGCTATTTTTGTTTCCCTTTATCCATCGTTATCTCATATGATTTCTTCTGCGCCAAGCGATGCTAATATTGCGGATTGATAGTAAGGGATGCCCCTGAAACCTCTGACTCGAACGAGATAAGCGGCGGTGCGATCGCAGGCGCTGTCGTCGGTGCCGTAGCTGGCGTGGTTATAATTATCGGACTCGTTTGGTTCTTTCTCCGACGACGACGACAGGCTCGCGCACGCGCACAGCCGCCATCATCCTTCCAAGACGAAGGGCGCACTATATCCCCGATGTACTCGAAACTCGACAATGGACAACCGAACGAGCTGCACAGTGAACCGGCGAAGGAATCGACCCGACCGCACGAGATTGACAGCATAACACCAAGAGAACTAGATGGTCAGAGTATCCCAGTTGAGATGGGGGATAAGTCGCCGGTGGAGTTGCCTGCTGGGGTTCGATGATAATGGTGGCATCTGTGGTATGGATTGTACATACTGTTGCTCGATTTTGGGCTTTGCTGTTGTTTATCATGATACTCAGGGATGTATATCCCATGTTAAGGATGAAAAGTTAATAAGGAGTGCTCGACAGGGCTATTCTAATACAAATTAATGACAACCAGTTAGGGCTTGAGAGCCTCATGACCACTTGAGCTGCTCTATTTGGTACCCACCTAAGATTCTTTGAACCTCTCGATATCTGATCAAGCATTGCGCCGAGAAATCTTACCAAGCAAGATAGTGAAAATATTCTTCGTCAACCTTCACTTTCGTCCAAATTCTCGATCTGTTCCTGAATCTCGCGCAACGTCCTGTCCTCAAACTGAAGGTACCTCCCCTTGATATCTAGCCCCGCAAAAATCTGCCTCACCCGAGTCTCATCTATCGCGCTCTTACGACCATATGAGGACCGTAGCACCTCCTGATGCGCAGGGTTGGCTGACCGCATGGCCTGCACTAGCACCCACGTGCACTTGTTATCTTGGATATCAGTGCCTATCTTACCCGTCACTGCAGGATTGCCAAAGACATCGAGGAAGTCGTCCTGGGCTTGGTAGTAGTTTCCAATGCGCATAAGAAGGTTCTGCGCTTGCGCGAGGTTTCCAGCACTGGCACGATGCAGATAGTGCAGCGCTAGCAAAGCGGGCAGACAAAACGTATAAGCGGAAGACTTGTGCGCCGCGACAAAAGACAGCAGCTCCTTATCCATAACGTCAAGGGCGATGTGGCCGTTTCCAGCGGCCGTGTCGACGATCTGACCAAGATCAGTTTGGAAACAAGTCTCTGAGAGCAGCTCGTGCATGTCGCAGTACGCTGGGTGACTTTGGAAGTGCTGTTTCAGCAATATAAAGATGGATGACCTGAGTAAGATAGAGTCGAGGCTGCCGGATAGACCGATACCCTCACGCTTGTACCAGCACGGCTGACCGCGGCGGACGTCGGAGTCATCGAGGATGTCGTCCAAGATGAGGAAGGAGGCGTGTAGGATTTCCGCCATCCAGCCTAGCATGCCGAGTTCGTGGAACTCGGTGTCGGTCAGCGGTCGTTGGAGGATCATCAACCCCGTTTCTATGACACAGAGTCCGCGGAGGTATTTTCCACCGGCTATATTGACTGTTAGACACTAGAACTTTGTCAGTTGGGAAATTGACAGACGGAGGGAATGGCTTTACTTTTAGGATTCGGTCGACGTGCTCTTTTGGGGTGCCTCTTCGTACGAGATCGATATTTAGGTCATCCACGAGCTGGGCCTTTACTGCCTCGAAATTTCGACGGTCTGCCATGTTGTATTCTTGGATTGAGAAGCTGAGAAAAACCAAGAATAGGACATAGTGGGACACGAATAGGGGAAACGGGCTTCTTATAGTGCTGATATGTCGTATCCTGCGAGCCAGGTGTACCCAGAGCTCAATCCCGGGGTCAACCTGTATGGTCTCCTGGGATTGGAAGTATCAATTATATTTCCAGGCTAGAGTAATTTGTGCAAATATTTGGTTGAAGAAATGCTAAGATACCTGTCTATGGGTTCCGACTGGACTCATTTCTTACATAGGACATGAATGGCACTTGTTCCATTACAATCTGACACAGTGCGATAACAGTATCCGCCTAATATGGAACAGTAGCAACCATGACCAGTACTAATCCAGGGATTATAGTTACTACAAATTACGTACTAGGTTTTGGCCTCTTTCAGATGGGGCATTTCCACCTCGCGTGACGATGTGAAGGCCATCGTACAGAGATGACCATCAACCCCTGTGGTGGAAGTTGCAAACTCAACGACATGAGGAAGTTCAATCTATTAGAAAATTAAGCAAGAATACATACAAATTACCTGGACAGGTATCCTCGGCTTTCCCTATACGATTCTTGAATATTTCTTTACCTTGTCTACCCTACTTTTGAACCGTACAACCCGAATACCTTTCCATAAACCTTCAGCATGACATCAAGATATCACTCTTCGAACGTCTACCATCTGCCCCAAGCGCACATGCTAGAAGACTTATTCGTGATGACAGAAAGTTAGAACTACTTATCAAGTTCGGTGTCAGTAATATCATGGGCCTGTCTAGGGCAACACACGACGTTGACCTATTCATCTTATGAATAGTTAAATGACATCACTGATGACTCAGCCAAAGTGCGGATAATCCAACTTATGCATTGCCCCAGATCGACGTCAAGGACCTTGGGGGAATGACAGGATGACATGCATGCAAATAACCCTAAGATAGTCAGACATCGCCTACCTAGAATCTTCGAAACGGCGATTCTCCCTCATCCATAACACCGCCCCAACGAACGGAGGCGATTGAAGTGAAATCCGGGATTCGGGGATCATACCGTGAAGCTCCACAACCTCGGCGACCGCCTGACTAATGCGGGGTTTATCGCTGTTTTTTCACCAGTTATCTATCTTTTTTCCCCTCCTTCGTCTGTTCTTATGAAACTGACCATCTTACTCTGGAATCCTTCTATCTCTGCTCTACAAGCTCCGTCTTAAGTTACTATACTATACATACTTATTGATATATTCACAATGTGCAAGAAGGCTACCTGCTCTAACTGCCGTACGTGTCACCTACCCTGGCCCTACCCCTCACCCCTTCCCCCCTCTGTCAGGAATACCAGTACTGACTTTGATATAGACAAGGCCACCTGGTGGGGCTGCGGTAACCACATTCCTACCGTCATGGATAGCATCCCTTCTGAGGAGTGGTGCACTTGCGCGCCCAAGGTGGAGCGCGAGGGAAAGGAGTACCCTCCCAAGGCTGATAGCCTTTGACTAGCTTTCTGTGCTGTTATGTAACGGCACATGCTATTACCACTACTGTCACTATCACCACTATTACTACCACCACTACGACAACGTCTCTGGGAGAAGCGCTTAGGATGGGAAGGGGGAGGGTTGGCTAGGTGGTGAATGTGTTTAATTTACTCCGCGTGGCATTGTATATACATACATCGAATTTTCATTGCTTTCTGTCCCTGACATGGAGGATTCCTGCCTCTGCTTGTATGAATAACTAAACCTAGGGAAGGAAGGAGGAAGAAGAAGAAGAAGAAGACAAGATTAGGCTTCCACCCGCGAGTGCATGCAGCCCGTGCCATGAACATGCGCCTTGGTCTTGGGAGCGCGGCGCGTATGCGGGCGGCCCTTATATCCCCGCTTGTGAGTAGCATGGTGCACGCTGGAGGCATTCCGAGGCGGGATGGTCTCCAGGCTCTCGGCATAGGTGGCCACGGCGTACGCCGTCGCCTTGGAGTTGAGCAGGTAAGCGTCGCTGTTGATGTTGTCCATGGTGTCGCCCTTGGCGTGGTAGTTCTCGTCGTAGGCAACGCCGGCCTCGCCGCCGAATAGCTCCGCCTCTTCCTCCGTCTTGACGCCCTCGGCGCCGGTGAACAGGCCGCCGGCGGGGATGTCGTTCTCGATGAAGGCTTGGTAGTCGGAGCGGCCGTCGAAGGCGGTCGCCATGAACTTCGTGTTGGCGATCTTGCCGTAGTAGTGCTCGAAGAGGTGCTCGATCTCGGCGGATCCCGGGGGACCCGACATGTCGAAGGAGGATCCATCGCCGTCGTAGATCATGAGAGCGTAGTTGGGCGACGCGATCATGTCCATGTTGAGGTACAGACGGATCTTGGCCTTCTCGGTCGCGTTGAGGCTCTCAACGTAGAAGGTGCTGCCCAGCAGGCCGAACTCCTCCGCCGTCCAGAAGCAGAAGCGGACGGCGTTCTTCACCTTGTACTTGGTGAGGGCCTTGGCGATGACCAGGTTGCTGACGATGCCGCTGCCGTCGTCGTTGATGCCCGGGCCGGCGTCGACCGAGTCGGTGTGGCCGCCGAGAGCGACGACGTTGTTGGGGTCGCCCGTCTTGGTCTGCGCGATGACGTTGAAGGTCATCCGGTCCTCCACCTTGCTGTCGACCACCAGGCTGGCTTTGACAGCGCCATCCTTCAGCTTCGTGGTGAGTGCCGCGCCATCATCCTTAGAGATACCCACGATAGCGGCGTATTTGCCGCGGGGGTCGACCGAAGCGCCGAGCGTGCCGCTCATGGAGCCTGCCTCATTGTTGTACACCACCACGGCAGCAGCATCGGCAGCAGCGGCCAGCACCGATTTATCAGCGAATGGGCAGGTCCCGCGCTGGACGAGCGCAATCTTGCCCGACACGCCAGCGTAGTCGGCCTTATCGCAGCCGACGTTCGGGATGACCGCCAGCTCGGCCTCGACCTTGACGCTTGGGCTGTAGGTCATGGTCTGGGCTTCCAGATCATCGCCGGAGATAGTCAGGGTCTGATCGGCGGTGGTCCATTGATGGACCTGGGGCTGCTTCCACACATCGTAGAAGCCCGTTGCCTTGAGTTCCTCGTAGAGCCAGTCGACGGTGTCATTGTGGGCGACGCCGCCGAAGACGCGGTTGCGCTCGGGGTAGGCATAGGCCATATCCTGGAGTTTCTGGGAACCGGCGAGGAGGGCGTCGAGCTTGATGTCATTGGGGAATTTGTGCTGTTCATACTATCAGCAAATACCCCTGTTTTTGTCCTTCTTGGAGGCTAAGCATCGAGAACCTACCGGGTCGACCTTCTTGGGCTTCGGACCCTTACCAGGGGTAGCCAAGGCCAGCGAGGCCAGGGAGGCGTAAAGAAGGTACTTCATCGTAAGAATAGGCGCTATAACGATAAGAACACGTCCATTGACATCGACAGAATTGTTTCGAGCTGCCAAGTGGGGTATTTATATCCATCGCAGCTGCCTCCGCAGTCTAGAGAGCTGTTGACCGCGCTGCTTGGCAGGCCGACGGACTCCCGGGTGGCTCGCTTGGGTTACATAGCCAAGCATTCGATCCCAGCACTGACACGAGAATGCAATATCGCGACGGCATTCCTAGACGAGGGGAAGCCCCAAGAGGCTGGAACATGCAGATAATCAAAGATCCCAATCTCGGCCAGGCCAGCGCATTGGTTGCTTACTCCATCGGTCACGGTTACGGCATCTGCTTCTTTCCGGCGGGGATGCCGCATCCAGGCGAGATGGCCTCGTACTGTGTCAGCTATCGCAACCCCTCCGTTTCATAATCCTGGTCTCAAATGATTTAATTAACTTTAATGCCCCTGTCAATCAATGCCCCATCTGAACCAGCCGTCGCACCATCCATTCCCGAGTTGTGTATCTCTTCCCCTCTTCCCCCAACTTCCCCCCAATTTGCACCGTCCCGTCTCCCAAGAAAGGTGGAAGCACCTCCATTATTGCCTGATCGGCCGGTCGCGAGAAGTACACCACGCTGTACCGATCCACCGTTGCCTGTAAGCCAGGGGCAGGGATCACGCGATGCTTGGCTGACTTCAGCGTCCCATTCCTGAATTTGACCATTGCATCGCCAAGATTGATAATGGATTATCTTGGGCGGATAGGTGCGGCTCAGAGTGATGTTGTGGAGGTGGTCTTTGGCCACCTGTTCGTCGTCATCTATGGTCCTCTTTGGGTTGTGTGTAACTCGAATGACGAATTGGAGGATCGTGCATTGAAGAATTGCGTGGCATCTCTCGTGGTAGATTGGTCCGTGGTCTTCACTGCACAGTCGGCTTGTATCCAAACAGCGACTTGCCCCTATCGTAGATACTGCATCTTCTCGTCGACAGGCGTGCCGAAGAGCTCCTTCGACAGACCGTGAAGCTGATCCGCCTCGTGCAGTAACTCCTAGCTGCTCGCGTCATTTTCCATGTCGAGATAGAAGAAGTCATCGCTCATGCATGCCGTCAGCACTTTCTAACTTTCCACCACGTCGCCTGCGGAAAGGGCCGCTTACGAAATGCGGGCGATGGGGATGGTAGGGGCATCGTCCGGGAAGGGCGGGATGTCCATGCTGTATGTGATAGGTTGGACTTGTGGGCGAAGATGGGATGAAAGGTTGCGACCCTTCTTTGATGTCAGGTAAGTCGGGGAATCAGCCTGGCCGCGTCATTTGGCGGAGTTTGCATAAATCTGCGGTGGTATAGATCTCCACTTTTCACCTCCAAATCTATTATGTATTTTTCAGTGAGTATAGCCTACTCCATGGAAATAATGGGCATGTGTTGGGGTAGGTAATTGGACTTGAGTTGATAATCGTGTTTCGGGTGGCTGGTGGTGCGTTGTGGGTGTAGTATGTCACAGGCGAGATGCATCACTTGATGGCTAGACACGGTCTTGGATAACCGAAAAAGGATCACATCACGCTAGATTCTATAAACGGATTGCCGATCAACACCCTCGATGTACACTCTTTCCGCCCCCAAGATGTTCCCAACGCGACAAGACCACATCCTGAAGAATGCCCGACCCAACGACAGGCTACATGTTTACAGGACTACTTCTATAACTCCGGTGGCGCTATGGTAGGGATTGATGTTCTACACAGATATTGGTATTCGTCTACGTCTAGCACATAAGTTATAGACTTGCCTTCATCTGGCTTGGAAAGGCATTATCGATCACCAAAACCACGAGGCCATAAGCCAGGAATATGGAAGGGTTATTGACCTACATTGAACCACATCCACACCAACGTCAACCCTTGTATTCTCATCATATGGCAAGTTACCCTGCGGTGGGGTCGCCTATTACAGTTAAGAGGGCAAGGGGTGTGGTTTCAGAGCGTGCTTTTGTGGGGTTGAGGACGTGTATTCACAATTTAGATGGAGTAAATTGGCAACAGGTTTGATATGTTTACTAATATAGGAATACCAAAACACTATAATCATGTTCAATTGCGTAGTAGGGTAGGTTGTAGAAAGAAGTGAAGGGGAATGAGCAGGATTTACAGGTGATGGTCAATCATGGCAATGTATCAAATTCCTAGAATGCATTCTCCGCATGCGAGTTCCTAGGAATAGCTAATTCTCTTCAGATAATTTCATTTCCAGTCTGCCTATTTCATACTATAACAATAATCTGAAGAGATTCCAGTATCACTCTCAGCGCGCAACGACCGCGTACATTCTGTCGGCATGGCCTTGGCCAAGTGTATGGCTGTCTGCACCATGGAGTTGCACGCTGATTATAGAACTGCCTTCTTGCACGACAGGCGCAAAAGAGAGCGGCGCGTACAAATTATTCAGGTCACGTACAGCGGTAAACGGTTGCTCCATGTGGTTAACAACATTGACACGGCCACCGGTAACCCATAGCTTCCGTAAGGCCGCGTCGAGAGCGGCTATGCTTGTCAAGCTGTTATTGACATCCACGCAGCTGTCATGCATCGCCCACTCGCCGACATAGGTGTAGCCATAATAGGCCGTCTTAGACCTAGTACCTTTCAGCCGGTGCACTGGCTCAAGTATCTGCCAGTTAGGAGCACTGAGTTTTGATCTGCCGCCATCTATCAAGTAGGTAAGGGCCTGGAGGCCACGCGGCAACAGAATTGCCAATTGTGCATGCGTATAGCCTCCAAGGTCAAGCATATCGGGCCAGATATTCTTTCCAACGCAGGAGAAAACGTGTGCAATGTGCATCTTGTGTACGTAGTGCCGCAACCGGTCTCGCCTGTTTTCAGCATCTAGCGACGATTGTATCCCAAAGTTCACATTGATAATATGAAATCCCGACAATAGTGGAGTGAGAGCGCGTAAATTGAATCCAGGGAGACAGAATGCGGCATGGTCATGGTGCCCAAAAGAGTTACGAAAACCGCATAGTTTCGTCATTGCACTCCAGTCATCTTCCTCGGGATACCCGAGATACTGATTGGACAAGCCGCCGTCCAGCATCTGGAGCCATCCTTGTGCAAAATCGACAATATTGGGGTCTTGCACATTAGTGGGATCACGGAGCCACCGGAGAACGTCCACCAGAGGCGCATCGCATGCTACCTTCCGTTTGTTGTCAACGCGAGAGCAGGTGTGAGGATGGCACGCATTCTCATAATCAACTGGCTGGCATGCTTGGGAAGTGGAAGATGCGTGCCCGTTAGCCTTTGGATTGTCATGCAGCGCCCGGAGTGCAATGATAACGGCGTCGTCGAAACCGAGAGGCCTGCGTTCTTGGTCCACTACCGGCCCACGGAGGATGGGGTCTCTGGGATTACCGCCGTCATCTTCCCATGCAAAATCATTGCTGCTGAGATCATGGCCGTCGTAAGTGCAGGTCGCTTGCTCAATGTCAAACATATCCCCAAGGCTACCCTCAGTTATGCGGGGCTCCACGTAAACGTGGCCCAGTGCGGCAGCCGTTTTGAACGCCTGATCCACCAGTCCATGTCCAAACTTGGCACGCAGCCACCTCTCGAGGTCTCTGAGACCTGCTCGTGTGAACGCAGCACCACCAAACACCCAGGAACGGGATGCGTGCTCGGTAATCATCAGTACCTGCGCATTGCCGCCGGGGTACAACTTGCGAGCATAGGCAGGCATCATGGCTGCTCGCCTGTCATTATCTGGACCACCGGGCCGAAAACGCCAATCATAAGCAGCAGCCCCTCCGGGGACACATATTGATATAAGGGCCTGTGCTGCCACACAGCTCATATCATACGGGAGATGGACTGGAACGTATCCTGGGTAGCATGTCATCGCCGCGGAAGAGTTTGTCAGGTCGGCAACGCGTACGTCCCATTCCGACACATTCGGATACAACGAGGCGCTAGCCCCCGTCTCGCGACAAAGAAGAAGCTGCGCCGCGCGCGTCAACAAGCCGAGGACTGGTGCAGAAGTAGCCGCTTCCTCGTCACGGCCCATGCTTGCCAGAACACTAAGTGCGTTTGCATGGCCACTGAAATGTGGATTCTTGATCACAGGTGTGCACGCATTGAAAGAAGCAGCCTTCTCGGGAATACTGATTGGAACATGGCATACGTTGGCTGGCTGTACTGGGCTGACGAAATCGTCCGGCTCTGGTTCATGAGAAACATGACGCTCATCGGGGTAGCCGTAGCGCTCGTTGTTGATGCCATCGCCCCGAAGCTCATCAATGTGTCCGTCAGACGAGACAGAGACATCAGCCTCAACCTTAACGCCCTCGGGGGGCTCTCCGCCCGGAAACTGGCCAAGTAAGTCTGTAAGCGAAGGTATTCCAGTAGCCGCCATGGCGTCGGTAACTCCCGCAGGGGTAATCATCGCGGTAGGAAGAAACCTTTAAGGATAAGAGGAGAGAAAAGGAACAGTAAAGTCAAGAAAAGCCTAGTCTTTTTACCGCACGGAGTCGTAGAGGGGGGTATGAAAGTGGGTTCTTGAGGAGAACGACGTAGAGACCTAGATCTTAGTGCTGATGGCGAGAGACCTGAGGCATATGATGAATCTTCAATTTCTCCACGATAAGGGAGATGTGGGATGTGAGAGTTGTCGAAGGAGGAAGGCAGGAAGCTGCAGAAAATTACAAGAAAGGAAGGAAGACTTTGAGAAAGCGGAATTTGCGTGCCTGCCTTGAGGTTCACGCCACTTCTTATACTCTTCTCTATTTAGTGTAATCGTATCATCGTGACATAGAGGCTACCTCAGAGGCGCACCGACGTCATGCCCGCTCTTGCTAGTACCAAAACAACATGAACAACAAAAAGCCACTGGTTTCATTGCCAGAAAGTTTAAGTCGAAGGTTTCCCTTCCTGGCACATACACACTGATTTCATGAGGTAGTAATAGGGCCGTTTGGGCCAGACAAGGAACGTAACTGCCTAAAGCGAACCACACACTCCATGTTCGTTGATTTCGAACCCAGATGCGCTTCTAGCATTCGCCGATGTCCCTCCGGCACTTGCCTCGAGCCTTCCATCTTCTTGGCCAGTTTCTCAATAGATTCATCCAATAATGCCATAGTGTCGACCTCTGCTCCAGTCGGTTTGGCTGCAACTGCCCCAGCCCATAAAGATTCCAGCTCATCCCTCCAACCGAAGGCATCCGCTAGTTGACGGACACCGTCGTCGCAGGCCCCAAGAATGGACACATCCGACGCTCGACCACCGATCCCGCCCACGGTGTCCATGTTCAGAAGCACCCGCGGCACGCCGTCAGGTACCTGGGGAGGCAATCGTGTGCAGGGGTTCACCTTCAGACTGGTCCCCATGATGAGCATGAGGTCAGCCTCGCGCACCTTTGGCTCTTCCTCCTCAAACCGGGGGGCGACCGACTCCCCGAAGAACACGACATCGGGCTTGACTGCCCCGCCGCACTCCGCAACCAGACAATATGGCACGTCGCCTGAATTGACAGCCTGCTGCATTAGGTCATCCGGATACGGCGTCTTGCACTTGTGACACCGCTGGCTCTTCCAGTTGCCATGTACGGCCATCATCTTGTCACCAGGAACGCCTGCATCCAACTCCAACCCGTCGATGTTCTGCGTGAACAAGAAATGCAACAGGTTCTTCTTGGCCAGCAGCGCCAGAAATGCATGCGACACGGTCGGCTTTAGGTTGACTGGATTACGAGCCCGCGCCAGCGCGTAGAATGGCTCGGGCGTGTGCCCGAAGTAGTTGATGTGGAATATGGCCTCGGGATAGGGCAGACATAGCGGAGCCAGCTTGGCGTATAGTCCCGTCTCTGGGGTGCGGAAATCGGGGACGCCTGCGGCGGTAGATATCCCCGCGCCAGCGAGAACAACAACGCGGTTGATCTGACCGGCTTTGATCTTCGATGCGATAGTTTCGATGTCTGCCATGGTGGAGGTTCGTTCGACGTGGGTAATGAGCCGAGAGGTGATCGAGTGTTTCTGGGTGATATGAGTAGAAACTGGAAGAGTTCGCAGTGCGAAGGACGAAACTTATAATATGTTATTCCCGTGTCTGATCTGTTACCTAGGAAACAGACATATCTCGTGGAATCGCGTTGTCCAACGCATCTCACGAGGCTGTGCTTATGCTGGCCAGAGTGGGGCAGAAAGGGAGGATTGTCGCGTGTTGATCGCCATTGTTTACCGTCGCCTGTCCGCTGTCGCGATCTTCAGTGTTTCAGGTGAATCTACTCTGACATGGATCCATTCTCTATGTGTCCTGGACTCATGGGGTTCAAGACCATGATCGGACGTTGCAGACCTGTCTGTATATGGTGGGGAAATGTGGGGAAGCATTGTGCTAGATTTGTCAGCGTGTTTTCTATCGCGTCAAGGCTTTGATGTCGATCTTTCTTCAGCATCAACTCGGAGAATAACTGAGCATCTTTGATCGGGCAAACTCTCCTTTGAGAAACCTCCGTCATGTCGGATCTAGAGACGCGACTGTCCCGATTGGAGCATCTGGTCCAGGTGATGGTCTCGAACCACCCCGGGTCTAGTATGGTGATAGCCCCACCACGCCATGCCGTTCGACCGGAAGTCAAGCCTCGCGAATCACGACAACTAGCCAAGACACGGTCTCGAGGATCAAGTGCAACACATGGAGAGTTCGGTTGTTTACTCAAACGATGTCTCCGATTTTACATCGTCCGACGACTAGGGTCATACCCCATGGTGCCAGTATGAACTCCGTTCACCGTGATACGACCTGGTTGCTGATGAGAGAAGACAGCAATGGGACATGTCCCTCGACTCAAAGAACACGGGCCTGGCTCTAGCGGGATCGGTGACCGATTGACGGAAGCCGATCGAACAAGCCCTGTGTGGAATATCATTCCGACCCCCACTCAGGCATTCATATTGTGGCAATTATATTGCGAGAATGTAGCACCTGTCATCCCCCTTTTACACAAGCCCAGTATCTATAGCTTGCTGATGGACTCGGCTTCCGTTGGAGACTCGCTGGACCCCGTAACAAAGTCCCTCTTACTGGCGGTGTGCTTGTCAGCGGTCGTCACCATGACTCCCGCACAGTGTCTCCGCGACCTAGGCGCCAGCCTGCCATCGATCGTGCGATGCTACAGGGATGGCTTACAGAACGCACTCAATGACGCCAAGCTGTGGAATACACGCAAATTTACCCTACTGCAAGCTGCCGCTCTCTATGTCACCGCGATTCGTAACCACACAGAGGACCCCGCCTATGTGTGGGCATTGCTCACTGTCATTATCCGTCGCGCTGTCAAAACTGGCCTCCATCGCGACGCAGCTGCTCTAGGGGTCAGCCCGTTCGAGGTTGAAATGCGCAGGAGACTCTGGTGGCACCTATGTCTCCTGGACCAACGCGCCTCCGAAGACCAAGGAACCTGTCCGGAACTCCTGCCGGTCCCATCCAACGTGCGTCTTCCACTCAACGTCAACGATGATGACATCCTACCTACATCTACACACCCCATCCAGGAGCGTATCGGCGTCACGGACATGACGTTCGCAAATATCCGGTACGAATCTATCCGTGCCGTGTGGGACATGAGGAGAGAGCTAGAATCCCGACGGTGCTTTCCCCACACACAATGCCGTTGCATAGACATGTGCAGCGAAACCAGCGCTCGCCTTCTCTGGCGCCTACACCGGGACTATATCTCCCATTTTAGCCCAGAAGACCCTCTCGTGCGGTGGTACGTGGGCATTGCGCGCGTCGTCCCCAAAGTCACCTTTGTCATTCACCACCCGTTCTCCCGCGACCAGATGGCCGATCTGCCGCTGGACCTCCTGGATGGATTCTTTATGACAGCCGTGGAGGCTGTCGAGTTCTGTCGATTTATTGAGACCTGCACGCTGACCGCCAAGTGGAGGTGGCATTTCCGCCAGAGTTCGACCCGCTGGCATCTGCTAACCTTTCTCTTGACGGAGCTCTGTGTACGTCCCCCCTGCCCCTCAGTGGACCGTGCGTGGTTTGCCGTCTCGGCAGCCTATCGGGAATGGGATTTAGCGGTTGCAGGCAAGGAATGGCAGACTGTCACGGCGTTGATGGAGCACGCCGCGTCAATTCGGAACAGTAGTTTCGAGCTTTAAACCAAGATTGGGGGGCGATCCTGGAAACAATCCTTGTTCTGGATGTCTGGGCGTCCAATGAACACACATGATGTCATCATGATTGGGGAGGGGTGCAGATGTCAACTGCAGGGCGCGCACCGCAAAGGGCTGGGTCTTTCTCCGGGGTTTACTAGGCTAAGTCCGCCTGGACCGAGGGACAACCAGGGCTCGTCTCCCGACCTCCCGACTCGGCCACTCACGGCGTCTGGCGCCCTGACGCTTCCCCCAATGTCTCCACACAGACCCCACCGGCCGTTGGCTTGGCCGCCATACAATGATGGTGTCGTGGGTCCCTTTTAATTTTTTATCGGAAGCATATAAAGGAAAAATATGTGGACGAACCAAATATGCTTCAAATTTGCGGCTTGTCTATCTCTGTTCGCCCGATTCGGTCGCTATAATTTCGGCACCACTTCGGTCGAGATTGTTTGGCGATGGTAGCAACAGACGCAGAGAAGGACCCCGTGGGCGCCAAGGCTCAGCATGCCCGGTCGATTCCATACTGGCGACAGGTGCTGGACCAGGGTGCCGTCACGCAAGAGATCGCGCAGTTCGATTATCCGGGGTCGGGGACGGAGCAGGATCCTTACGTGGTGTCATGGATCCCTAACGATCCCAGAAACCCGATGCTGTTGCAGACCTGGAGGAAAGTGACGATCACCCTCGTCGTGTCGATGGCAACTTTTGCCGTCGCTATCGCATCATCCTGCTACTCGGGAGCAATCAAACAAGTGGTTGAAGATCTCCATGTCGACAACGAACTCGCCACGCTGGGCCTCTCGCTCTTCGTTCTCGGATTCGCGCTAGGACCGCTATTCTGGGCCCCGTTGAGCGAATTTGTCGGCCGGCAATACCCCTTCGCGGTCTCGTTTGGCGCTATGACGGCGTTCTTAGCGGGTTGTGCAGGAGCACCCAATATCCAGACTCTCTTAGTTTTGAGATTCCTAGCCGGGGCGGCCGGCTCGGCGCCGCTGACGAATGCCGGGGGCGTTATATCGGACATGTTCAGGGCAGAGCACCGCGGTTTGGCGCTCAGTCTGTTCGCGGCGGCTCCGTGGCTCGGCCCGGTGCTGGGACCTTTCATGGGTGGGTTCCTGGGGATGAATGCAGGGTGGCAGTGGGTGGAGGGGTTCCTGGCGGTCTTCTCGGCGCTGATGTGGGTCATCATGGCCTGTTGTGTCCCTGAGACTTACGCCCCCGTGTTGCTCCGCCGTCGAGCCGAGCGGCTATCCCAGATCACGGGGAAGGTGTATCGAACGAAATTGGATATCGAGCACGGGGCGCGCATGTCCGTGAAGCGGATGTTTGGCCTATCCCTGCTGCGACCATGGGTTCTGTTGTTTCGAGAGCCGATCGTACTCTTACTGTTAGTGAACACTTACTTCATATACCACAGAAGACAGACCATACTCACGTTCTCACAGGTCAATCTACATCGCTATTATATACGGCGCGCTATTCATGATGTTTGCTGCCTTTCCCATCGTCTACCAAGAAGGCCGCGGCTGGAACCAAGGCGTCGGCGGGCTGGCATTCTTCGGCATCATGGTGGGCATGATCCTCGCAACGCTGTACTCCATCCCCGACAACAAACGGTACCAAAACACGCAAAAGCGCCACGGGGGTTTCGCCCCCCAGAAGCCCGCCTACCGCCCGTGATGCTCGCCGCGGTCACGATCCCCATCGGCCTGTTCTGGTTCGCGTGGACCAACTCGCCCTCGATCCACTGGATCGCCAGCGTCGCGGGCGGCGCCCCCTTCGGATTCGGCGTCCTCCTGATTTATCTCGGCATCATGAGCTACCTCATCGATTCGTACACTCTCTTCGCTGCGTCGGTCTTGGCTGCGAACTCCGTCACGCGGTCCTTCTTTGGCGCTGTGTTTCCGCTTTTCACAACTTATATGTATGACAGTCTCGGGATTCACTGGGCCTCGTCTGTCCCGGCTTTCCTCACGGTCGGTTGTCTGCCGTTCCCGTTCATATTCTATAAATATGGTGAGCAGATCCGGAAGCGCTGTAAGTATGCGGCGCAGTCGGCGATGTACTCGCTGAAGTTGCAGCAGACTGCGTCTCGCTCGTGAGGTACTTATCAATTTAGTAATGTGTGTGGAGTCACGCGTGGAATGTATATAGCATGCATAGGACATTGGCATTTTAGGCGCATGCGTTTGTTTCCTTTTCTGTCTTTAATGGATCAATGAGATTAGATGATGGTTGCAGGCGAGGACTTGAAAGAATAAAGTGATATGGTCTTTACTAATTAAAATCGCTGAGTTCTATCATAGTGACCTCCTGATAGCAGGAGGTGTGGATCACCTAGTTGAGGAGTAATTAGCACGAGACAAATCTCAGCAGATACTACTATTCACTTGTACATGACCATAGCCCTCGAAGCAGATAGAAATAGCAACAGCCACACCCACAAACAGACCGGGTGTGGTTGTGGCGTTTCCGCAAAGTTTATTCCATGTCGTAATGCACGTCGACCCAGTCTTCAAGACGACATATGAGAAGCATCAATTTAATACATTCCCATCAGCAGAACAATCTCCATATAATTATATGCTTTATCACCCCCGAAAAAAAAGCCAACTTACTTTACTAGTGACCCAGGCCATACAACCACAACAGCAAAGGGGAAAAAGGACAACTCCATGTGAAAATGTTCCAACCCCTAGAAAGACAAGCGAAGCCCGCCTATGAGCGCCAGCTCAACCTCCCTTCTTCTTCTGATACTGTCAGCAATGAGGAGTACGCCCGTGAGCAAGCTGATGATAGGGCTGTTATCGAACAGAGACCCATTACGTATATTGACTCGGAAATGGATGAATTAGGTATGCTTTTTTTCTACGGTGGGGGAGAACTTTACATCTAATTGCTGTGTAGAGAGTGATGGGACTGAAGGGGCTGGTTCGGTCGATATTGGCTCTGAGGACTTAAGAGACCGTCTGGAGCGAGGGACAATGGAGTGAGAGGGTGGCGCGGCTTTGGGGGTTACGGAGGATGTGGTGGGATTGGAATGAAGGCGCTGGTTGTGCATCTGAACGCCTGTCTTGTATGCATGAGAAGCTACACTTAGTGCTGATTCTTGTGGCGGATTGGGGTGGATTCTGAAGTACATATCTACATGCTTGCCAAACTTTCCACCAGACACTGCATAAAAGCGAAGAAATCCAAACTATTTCTTGAAGACTTCCCCAGGAAAGCCCTTCGTCAAAATTGCTCCATTTATCTCAACGGGCGGGTGGAATTACGTTTTGTGCCATGTGCCGCAGCATCCAATCAAAATAAGAAAGTAAGAAGAATTATAATGGTCATATGGCACTGGTATGGTGCTCATCCTTGCAGCTGCTTTGCAGTGACGATGATGCTGTGAATGCGCCTAGGAACAACGTGGATTGATCTACCATCGACATGAGGATGCTGGCGGCATAAACGTGAGAGAAGTTGCCGGTCGAGGATCCAAGCAAACCCCTCCGCCCACGAGAGAAGCAGCGGGCCAAGACTGTCAAGACCACGATTCTTTGTTCATCCACTAGCCCTTTCCTAGGGCTTTCTTAATTATAGCCACCGAATCGGACGGGAGTATAACGGATGACAGTTGACGTCTATGCGCCAGGATATCCCCAAGGCTGTTGTGATACGCCAAGTACAAACAACCAGCAAAATATCTATCTTCTATCTCCCTGCCAATTCTCCCCAAAGCATTCGGCAGCCCAATACTCACCAAGTCTACGGCCTTAGAGCAGGTCGCGTCCGAGGAAAGGTAGTCGTCGCAAAGTTTTTGTATGTATGTATTGAGATGAAAGAAGTAGTAGGGAGCTGAGCTCAGCCAGCAAGCATCTAGGTACCATTTTAATACACCCCATTGGAAAAATCAACAACCTGCGCCTTCTCAATAATCCCACCCAGACTCTTCACAAACGCCTGATGTGTGGGATCACTCGACACATAATACTCCCTGTCCTCGGCTGTGGCAAACTCCATAACGAACGCATGCGTGATTCCTCCCTTTCGCCATGTTAGCATTGCCTCCACTATGCATGTAGCCAATGGGATGATATATACATACCTGGATCCCCTCGGGCGAATTATCCGCCCCTCCTACCGCGGATTTGATATACGGTTTTTGGGAGGTAGGGTGGACGCAGTTATCTTTCAAGGCGAGCATGCGCGAACAGGCCTGTTTAGGTTAACACATTTATCTAAAACAGAAGCAGTACATCTAGTATGTGGTACTACTGCAGGGCGGGGAAGTGGGGTAAACTCGATATACATACGTCTTTGATGGCAGCTGGGGACGCGTCCGCCTTGAATTGGAAAAGGACAATGTGCGTGATGGACATGGTGGGCGCGAGAGTCTGCGGGAGGAGGGAATTGGGGGTAGAATTGAACCAGAAGAGGGCGCTCAGGAGGAGAAAGAGGAGTATAATTATGAGGCTGGATATGTATCGCTTGGAGAGCATGGTTCAATTGTTGCTGGTTCTATCAAGAGTGGGGGGCGGTGATTGGTAATATCCTTGATTGGAGATGTGGTTGTGAGGGGAAATTCGGTTGTCTGGTTGGAGTGGGGTAAACACTTAGTAGACAGAGCGGTCAGCTGAATGCGCTAGTTACTTACTAGGTAGGTGGTAGCATGGATTCGATGCATTAAGTTTCTTTGTCGAATGTGCATTCAATTTTTGGTATAGCCCTGTGAAATCGAGATAATGATTGGCTAGATACTAGCAGGTAGAGAGAGCTAGACCAATTAGATATTAATCGTCTAGGGTAGCCAGCGATGTTGACTGTTGACCAGTCTGTACCAGAATATATACTAGGTACTGGGAGAGAGATCGGCATGCCGAGTTCTATGGCATCGGCTCGGGTATGCGTTCGGAACGCCTAATTATGCAAAAATCTTTATCGATATATCCTCTGCTTTGTCAGGTGTATAACATGCATATAATACACGGTCATCCTGATGCAATTACCGAAGAAGAGAGGAACAACGCGCGAAGCTGGTACTAAAGAGCTTCCAATGACATCGCATACTATAGAGATTCACTGTTCATAGCAAAGACAAGGGGAACATACTTGCAAGTGACGCATCCGGATCGGACCTTAGGCATGCTCTACCGGGAGTGTGGAATCGGGGATATCTTGTTCTTGGAATAAGGGGAGGAGGCTTAGCTAGAGGGAGATGGATTTTCAGATTGACTTAAATGCTGATCACGCTGGGTTGGCGTGAGGGCAGAGTTAGACTTACCCTGGTTGGTCATTGGGACGTGCTAGTATGGGGAAACTTTTCATTCTGACACTATTCAGGCAGACACTACGGTGGCATTTCTCTGTAATTGACTCGAATCCTATGTCACTCTGTAGCATGGTTGTTAAACAGGTATAAGATCGTAAGAATAGCATTAGAATTCAGTCTCGGGGTAAATCAGAGCAAAAATGACTGGACATCTCCACCAGACCAGGACAGGTTTAGACAACGGCCTAGTCGTCTTCCCCTTCGTCTGCCGTGGCGAAACCCGAATCATCCACTATCCTACAGTGGAAAGGACCCTCGATATATTCCTCTACCAAAACCCCCATCAGAGCTTTATTCTCTCTGTCATTCCTCACCGTCTGGAGCCTCAGCAACTCTTCCTGTCGATCTAGTTCCTCCCGTCGCAGCTGGATGGCTCGCAAGTCCCGCGACAGCTGATCTTCGAGGGCGTTCTTCGTCAAATCCATGATCTTGATCTTCTCCTGTATGTCCGCGTGAAGCTCCTCCAGCTGCGACAGACGCAGCGTATCTCCCAACGCCTCCACTAGCTTCGTGGCCGACGCGACAAACGATGCGATCCCCCGCGCGGTTGTCGGGAGTCGGTGCACGGCAGTATGTCGTATCTTACGAATCTTTGACAATAATGCGTGGAGCTCCGCACCATGCAACTGTAGCGAGCCGTTAGGGAGCAGTGAAGACCACCTGGGCAGGAAGTTCGTCCACTTGGTGAGCTCTACCGCCATGGCGCAGTCCCAGCCACGGTCTTCCAGCTCCGATGGCAGCCATTTTTGCGCGAAGTCGAAGCAGCTCTCTTCTAGGGTCTTTTGAACCGCGCATAAGATCGAATGCTGCGCGTGATAGGGAAAATACAAGGGATATAGCGACGGATACGGTGACGTCGCTTGCGGCTCTGGTGTCAGCGTCTTTTCTGTGGCTGTGCAGAGGATTGTCAGCGGGGAGTGTGCGGAGCCAGTGGATGAGGCCTTACCAGGAGAGATGGTGGCATGGGAGCCTACATCTGCCACAGGAGGGGGCTGCTGCGCCGCAGCCGGCATTGGGGCAGGGGTTGTTTCCTGCATATCCTGCGCCTCGTCTCGCTCATAGGTAGACGCGATGTCATCCAAGATTTCAGCGACGGATCGGGCAGCTTCGTCTTCAAATGCATCGTGTTGGACTTCCTTTGCTGGCGAGGAGACATACAGGTCTGGAAACTCCACTCGGGCTTTCATGTCGAGCTGAAACACCTCTCTCTGCAGCAGGTCTTTGGCAATAACTGCAGTCCTCTTCAGATTAAATCCAGGGAGCATCGGGCGAACCAAGGCTTCATGATCCGCGATACGCTTTTCGATGATTTTCAGCTTCCGAAGACCTGCGTGGAAGCCGGCGAAGATCGGCCTGCACGCGAGAAAGACCCGCTGCTTTTCCGCCGCCGAATAAGACATCGTATAACCAGCGCAATCGAGAGGGTTGAAAATCGTTGTTGCATTCGATGGAGGTGGCCGACCTCGACCGCATGGCGAGGGTTTGTCGAGTATTATATGTCGCTTTCACTGCGAAGGCTGAATAGCCCCGTCATTCTGCTACGTAGGTCCTGCGGCACCAACACTATGTCCCTGTCCAGTTTGCGTTATTGGCGGGACTTGCTAATTGTGTTGTCCATGGGATTGCATGCACTCTGCATTCTCTGCTGGGTGGGTTGCAATGATCGCATTTTCGATTGGGACTGTCGCGGTTTTTGGCGAGGCAAAGGTGCCACGGCAATATCCTGTTGTTGATCGGCTGGTTAGCGCGAAGCATCTCCAGTCTTCCAGAAATAGACAAATTATGCAGCCACCTCAAAAGACTGGATATAATCAAGTACGCTGACCAGAGGTGGTATCATCCAAGTGCTTCATGGTTAACCAATGGTGTCATCGCACGTGTTGACCATCCAGTGCCATGTTCTCCTTACCGCACAATCACCGTGACATCTGATGGCTTGGGTAGACCTCATGGGGAACGATAGAACTGACATACCATAGAATAGCTCGAAAGTATTTAAAATGAGGAATATACCAGGGGAAGTTTTGAATAGAAGAGTTTGTGATAACTATAATCAGATACTGATACCGTCCAACAACGTGTTTACCACATCATAATCACTGTCATTATATCACCAAAATAAGACTGAAGAAAATGTAGACATATGTTATAATCATAAAACAATCATCTGGGAAGAAATGCAATATAATGTCCATAAACAAGATACTCTCTAGTACCTCTGGTCTGGTCAAGATACAACTTCTAAACCATCTTGCTCCACATAGGGGCCTATGAGTTAGGGCTAGGAAGCTTGTAGCTGACAGTAGGCATGATTGACTTTGTGTATAAAGCACAGTGATATAATATAGTACATGTTGCATCACCATTCACTGATCATTCCCCTATCCTTCCATATCAGTGACTGGTCTATGACACCAGTTCTATGGGCTATTTCTGCCCCGGCCTGCTTTCATACCTCGAAATGCTTTATACTTATTTGACTTTTCTTGAAATCCCCCTCTTGCTGCAATTTTATGATTATCCAATAAAACTTGTAATAGCTTTGAGGTTCAGAGAACAAAATTTAGATGTATACAATCCACCATATGACCTATATACAGTCCGCATCTACTCCTCCTCCGGATCACTCTCATAGAAACTATTCCCATTCCACCCATTCACCATCGAGTAATCAGCCAACTGAGTCGTCCCACGCAGCAGCTCATAGTGCTTCCGGCCACGACAGCCAGGCACCTTCTTCCCCTTACAGCCATGCAACGAAGCAGCGATCTCCCGCCCGGCGGCACGGCCCTCGAACCACGCGCCGTGCAGGAAACCAAAGTACGTCGGGCTAGTAGCCTCACCCGCAAACCACAGCCGGCCGAGGTTAGCCCGCAGGTTCTGGTGCATCTCGAGCGTGGTGCTCGCCGGCCAGTTCGAGTAGCTGCCGTACGACCAGGGCTCCGTGCTCCACCGCGGGAACTTGAACGCCGTGGGCTCCGGGACCTTCTTGTCGGGGAACATGCTGCGCAGGACGGCCATGATCTCCGCCTTGGTTTTCTCGTCGCCTTGGCGCTCAGCGCGCCATGCGAGCTCGTTTGTCACCGTTACGAAGAGGATGTTCGATCCTGGGAGGAAGCCGGGGGTCGACAGTGACTGGAAGATTGGGTACCAGCCGCGGATGTGCGGGTCCGCGTACAGGAAGAACTCCGTGTCCGCGGGCCAGAACGTCTCCGGGAATTGGAGGAAGATCTTGGTGTAGGTGCCCATGGTGAACTTGTGGATCGATTCGCGCTTCCAGTCGGGGAGGCGCGGTTCGAAGGAGACCGCGTCGTTTTGGAGCACGCCCAGTGAAAAGGTCGCGATCGCGTAGTCGGCTCGCACGCAGCTGCCGTCGGCGTTGTGGACGGTGACGCCGTCGTCGGTGTAGCTGATGTCCGTGATGTGGGTGTTGAGGCGCACGCGCGGGTCATCCTTTTTCAAGAATTCTGACGCCATGCCATCGATGATGCTGGAGAAGCCGCGCGGGTCGATGACGAAATTGTCTTCGTCGCTGAAGGTGTTGAAGGTCAGGTTGCTGCCGGCTATGCCGAACACGAGGGAGCTGTCCTGCGGGGCGTAGCAGCATTCGAAATCTGTCACGCTGTTAACATGGTGGTCTGAGCTGCCTGGGCAAGAAACATACCCCAGTTCCACCATTCGATCGCTTGCGCCTCCATATCGTGCGGCTTCGTCCTCCATCCGCCCATCGCCAGTCCGGTCTGGGTATTCGAGTCCTGGAGGTTGTCCTTGAGGAGCCGACCTGCACGCTCCTCCGCATCTTCATACGCAACGTCGTACTCATCCTGAAGGTCCAAGTAGTCCTTGTATCCGTGTTCGTTGTACGTGGAGACGTTATCGTAATTCGAGTAATGGGTTTTCAGGTCGTATGTTTTCGCCTATCCAGATCAGCACAGACCCATCGATCTAGAGTTGCAGAACCCACAAGAGTCCACACCGGATTCTCAGGCCCACCAGGGTTTCCCAGCCCTTGGACCTGCGCGAGTCAGTTTCCCGATTTGCACACACACGCATACACGATCGGCTTACCCAGTTGCACCCCATCTCAATCGTGTACGGCTTGCCATCTTTGTCCTTGCCAAAGGGCTCATGCCAGGCCCGACCTCCAATGCGGTCCCGATACTCCAGGATCAAGAAATCATGCACTGACGAATTGGACAGAGTCTGCGCGGCAGCAACACCCGCCATTCCACCGCCCCTATCTTCATGTTAACACCCATATCACACAATAACCTCACACAGAGGGCACAGAGGGGGAGAGAACATACAAGATAGCCACCGTAGTCTTCTGACACGTCCCCTGGTCAGTATGCGGGGGAGTCACCGCACCAACCACACCCTGCAACCCAGCGACCAGCAACACCGCGACCGAAGAACGCGTAAACATCATGGCAAAGTAGTGATTCCGACGCTATCACCGGATAGAAAAGCCAGATGCTGCGACTGCCATGACGCTCGGCCGCGACAAGCCCGCTTTAATACCTACCCCGGCTAGGAGAGATAGATAGGTGCTAGCAAACACCGCATTTTGTCATGATCTCGCAGACAGTGTGGAGCCCTGACGATCGTTGCCTAAACGCGATTGGGAAAGTCCAGGCGGGTCCGCGATCGGCGCTGCTGTGCCTCGAGTGGGCAGGTCCACTCGCTGGGTCTTGTGCAGCTGATAAACATGTATGGGGTAAGAATGGTGCTGACCCGCGCGCGTTGGTTCTGCGAATGGTTGCATTGAGTCGTATCACCCTTTTGGCGGAGATTGCGATCTTCTGGTGCGGAGAGGTTCGGAAGGATCCGATCATGTATTCAGCGATGATAAGAGGGAGGATTATCTTGATAGATATTGTGGTTACATGGTTGATGATAGGAGCTAGCTGCTATATTAATATGATATCTTAAGGAGAGCCGTGGTGAATCTCACCGTGTTTTTCAGTGCCTCGGCTCTGGGTGGAGTTGAGATAAACCTAATAAATATTCAGGAATCCCTTGCAGACACTATATCTGCAGGACTGCAAATACTGGAGCATCCCACGCTCCCTCGGCTCCACAATCTGTCACTCTAGAATGTTAAACCAATGTGGTCGTGGATCAGCCTTTCAAACCCCTATCTCTGGCATGCACCACGTGGCGAAATCCCGATCTATATAACTTGAGAGATCTAGCCGGCAATGTGGGAAATACTATTATCGAAACCCTATCCCTGAGCAAGACACTTCAAGGGTTGACCTGGTTAGAATCTGAAACCCACATCTGATACTCCATTCTTCGTACAATCGCCTTGGCAGGGCATACTGTTCCGCGTCTGTGGCACGTTTTAGTCGGTCACTTATCGGTGGGCCTGCAATGGGGAATTTCAACATCAGATGGAGCCTACTCTGGTAAAAATATCGACAGACCTCACAGAGAGAAATTTACTTTACGTTATGAAATCTTTTCAAAGCTGTCAATTATTGCACTATCTGGCAGTCATCCTCGCAACACAGAACAGGATATCAAAGCTTCAAACATCCCCATGGCTCTTCTCCATCCATCCAATTACGCAGCTCATGAAACGACCAACAATAACCTCGAAGAAAACAAACAAATTTAAACGTGTCAGACATCGTCTGCCAGGATAGTTTTTCGTCGTTATCTAGCACTGAGTCCAGAACCAACCCTGGCCGGGTTTGACGCACAGATGCTTGAAATCCTCCGTGTTGCACTGGTGGCAGAAGTCCCCATCGTAGCGATCGCAGCCACAGAGATGTCCGTCCAGCTGCTTGCAAATACTAGCCGTGAATGAGGTGTTGTTTCCGGCGTAGACGGGGTTGCGGTTCTGGCAGCGGAAAGCGCTGATGTTGCAGGTGGAGGCGAGGGCGGTGGTGGCCACGAGGAGGATCGAGATGACTTTCATCTTCCTGGTTGGTGTTTAAAGCTCCAGACAGAAGTAGGCTGTTTGTTTTGAGAAGTTTGGAGATAAAATTGTACTGGTTTTGATGGGAGGAAGTACCTGGTAGAGGCACGCAGTAAGGTAGCGGTAGAGATGGGTGTAAGAGAATTCGAGCGACCTCCAGGGAGAAACACATTTATATGTTCTCCATAGTGGAAATTGGCTCATTTTGCAGACTCATAATTGCCTAATCCTGGCACACTAATTTCGTATATCTGAGCTCATTATGATAGATTCTGCGTTGCGCTGTAAAACCTTGCTTCATTCACCCGCGGTAGCGTACAGCCGGGCGTGCCCTAAGGTCAATTTTAACTTCTGATGTCAGACTTCGACATGCCGAATCCCGAGCTGTCAAACCTGAGAAATTACATGTCCTGTGTCAAGTAGGTTTCACATCACCGATACGGCAGATCTGGGGCTGATGGGCTGATGAAATTTGTGTCTTGATTGAGCAGACCCCGTGCGACTTGAGTTCTATATGAATTATTTGACTCATGTGGCAGGTAATCAGTTTCCACATAGAATTAAATGTTAGAACTGCAGAGAAGACAAAGAATCTCAAGCCAGAAGTATCAAAGTCTACATATACGCTAGATAGCTGGTACAACGACCTTGCCCTTGTTGACACTGCCGTGCGCTGTGTTATTTGCATCTCGTACTTCGGCATGAAACCCTCTGTGGATGGTACCGATGGGGAGATTATGACACGGTTGCATCGGAGGTTGTCATTGCCTGTGTCTATTTATAGAGTTATATAGTATATTGTTTGTAGACTAGGTCGCTGGCTGGTTTTCGCCGTGTGTATTCCTGGGTGGTTGATATCGTCTGTTGCTGAGCGTTGTTTGTCGTTTAATGGGACTATTCATGGTTGACATGAGGCCCGCAAAAGGATCGAGTATACCTTTCGACAGATGGAGCTGAGAAACCTTCGATTAACAGGCAGTAGAGAATATGTAGCGTCTTGAAGGTAGAGCTAACAAAGCAGCTCATTGGAGTGAGCCATTGCCTTTCCGTGTTTGATATTATAGCATACATCGGTGAAGCCATTCCTATCCATGGTATTGGACGGCCCATATAATCTATTCCCAAGATCATGCTAGAGCCAGGGTATTCTACGCCAAGATCTGATTTTGGGATCGTAGTAAAATGTCCAGTCCCTGGAAGCCCTTCGAACATGAGTTTACAGACAGTATCAATGACATCCGTTTAGCATTGGAAAGTAGCCTTCGAGTCGTGAGCATATACTCTCCTGTATCATACTCGTCCTAGATAGAATTCGGTCCCAATTGGATGATTCTTTGTCATTGTCATAGAGCGAGTTGCATAACAAAGCAATGTTCCTGGGTGTTTGTTTACCATGTATATCAAACCATGGATCGCCCCTTTGAAGCATAATGGCTCTTTGTAGAATAAGTGATAGAATGGCATTGAGTGAAAGAAATACCAATATCATTCTTACAATATCCATGTATTCTTTGTGGCTTCTTGTTCTTTCTGCTCTACAAATCCTTTGATACAGCAGCTCCTTTGTCTTATCAGTGATATTGCACTCAATATGTTCATCATACAGCTCTTTGTGATGCCTAGAATCATATATCATCACGTTTTCCAAGACGTTCTCACTGATTATCAAACATCAACTGATTCCGACAAGTATATATAGTCTGTGGGCTTTCTTTGTTCTCTTCTCATATCCAATCTCATAACCAACTTCAATTGCACAAGATGTGCCGACTAATCATATCTATTCTCTTGCCATTTGCTCTCACATCACCATACCTGACCCTTTTGGTCTCGTATGTATTCAGCGCACCAGTGATATCTGACACATGGCGCTACCTGCCCAGCCCTCTGAACAACGCCTGGTGCAATTGGGTAGCGCTAACGCGCCCGCTCAATCTCGAGTTCCAGTCTAAAAAAGGATGGTCAGAACGAAAGGCAGTGTTTTTTACTGGACTATTTATATTCAGGTACCTCCGTCTGATTGTGCACATCTTCTCATTCTGGTACTTGTACAAGCCAACTCCAGTGCCTTCGAGCCCTACCCTGCATCCATCGGACTGCACTGTTATCCTACCCACTGTGGACCCTGAAAACAGAGACTTCAAAGAGTGCATCAACTCGTGTTTGGAAAATCGGCCAGGTGCCATCATAATCGTCACTGTAGAACACAAGCTGACAGCCTTGACCAAGCGCATCATAGCCCCGATCCAAGCGCGATATCCCAACACCATCATCAGCGTCCAGACCACCAAGCATGCTAACAAGCGCCTCCAGGTAGCCCACGGCGTGCAAGTCGCCAATACCGCAATTACAGTTCTTTTGGATGACCATGTATTTTGGCCATCCCCTAAATTCCTTCCTACGATCCTCGCCCCGTTTGAGGATCCCAGCGTTGGGATCGTCGGCACCAACAAGCGCGTCCGTCGCACTGAAACTGGCTTCAACTTCCGCTCCTTCTGGAACATGCTCGGAGCCATCTACCTGGAGCGCCATAACTTCGAGATCCGCGCGACCAATGGGATAGACGGGGGCGTGTTCGTCGTCTCCGGGCGCACCTCTGCCCACCGCACCAAGATCATCAAGAGCTTTGCCTTCCTCACTGGATTCACCAACGAGCGCTTCTTCTTCGGTCAATTCGGCCCCCTGAACGCCGATGACGACAATTATATCACCCGCTGGAACGTCTCGCACGGGTACAAGGTCAAGATCCAGTACTGCCCCGACGCCCTCATTGAGACGACTCTCGGCACCTACCCGACGTTCCTCTCTCAGTGTCTCCGCTGGGTGCGCACCACCTGGCGGAGCAATTCATGCAGTCTCTTTACCGACCGCACTGTCTGGTACCGCCAGCCCTGGTGCGTCTACGCTGTCTACCTCACCTCTTTCGTCAATTTCGCGCTCTTCTACGACGCCGCCCTCGCTTACACCCTCTACAAAAGCCCCCTCGGCAGTGTCCAAAACCTCACCCTCCTCGCGATCTGGATCTTCTGCACAAAGATGGTCAAGCTTACCCCTTACTTCCTTCGCGAGCCCCAGGATCTCATCATGCTTCCTGGTTACTTCCTCTTTGCTTACTTCCACAGTTTAATAAAATTCTACGCCGGCCTCACCTTCTGGGTCACCGCCTGGGGCAGCCGCAACCTCGAAGACGTCCACGAGGACGATAGCAGCAGCACCAGCAACGTCAGCTACGTCAAAAAAACAAAAATCAACCCCGTCGCCGACAGCATCAAAGCCAAGTACCCCAAAGTGGAGGTCCAAATCCCCCCATGGCGTCCCTGCGACGATCCTGACGACGACGGCGAGCCCACATCCCGCCACCCTGCCCTGAAAGTTACCAGGCCGACCTTTCGCCGCGTCAAGTATCAGCCCCCTACGCCAGACAGTACCGCACCTCCCCAGCCTAAGGCTAAATCAGTCACGGAACCTGAGCCAGCGACCAGTTATATGCCAAAATTCGAACCGATCCCAGTGCCTTCTCCGCCTAATACTCCGACTCGTCGCGTGACCCGCTCCATGACGAAAGTAAATGATCGTCGTTGTATGCTCTGTAACATAGCGCATACTGGGGAGTGTATATGAGGATGGGCATGTGTTGATGGCTGTATTGATAGATTGGTGCTAGTTTCCTCTCTTCTGGTGCTCTCGTCTCGGTTGTATGGCGCAGCGGACTCGGGTTGATTATTGATTCTGGTATAGAAGGTAGGCGTTCGATTTAGTCCCTGGATAGACGGCGCCTTGAGAACGGAAAATGGGATGGTATGGTGTATTCATTAATGGAAAAATTGGGTTCACGGTCAAGGGAATTAGAACGGAATGGACAGGCGTTGTATGCGACTTAGGGCTGGGTTGGGTGTTTCGAGGTTTTTTTTACTGACATTTTGTTTCTCGTCGGATTTATCCCACTATTCAAGCTTGTTAATTCAAGTGAAAATACTTATTAGACTGACTACAAATAATCGTAGCGGGGTATGCTTTGCCGTAAAAATATCCTTCCATTTCATGTTGATGGTGATGTCAACTTAGATTCTCGCTCTTGTTAACTAGGGTTGTTTCTGTGCCTGATCAACTCAACTCATTGGTTTGATATGTAAGATCTCTGCGTTGATATTTTTAAACCTGGAGTTTGCCCAGGGCATATGGATATATACCAAAATTTGGTTATGCTAGAGGATACGTGTCCGCATGGGCTGAGCCCTCCATCTAGCATATGTTGGCTTGATAATCCATTTAGGACAATGGGTTATTCTCAGCAGTACCAGATACCGCACTTCATATACCACACCACATACACGATGATCCGCATATCAGGCCGATAACGATGTCTTTTTTTTTCAGACGGATAGGATAGCCCTAGAATGAACGCACAGGCAGACAATGGAGCAAACCAAGTTGAAAAGACTTGTCTTAACACAATGACCCTTTGTTCGTCTTGTCCTCTTATCCAGACTACTTGTTCTGCTTTGTGTCAGTCTACGTGTCGTTATAGTGGAACAAGGCAGCCGTCTGTTACAGACTATGCACTTGAGTCCTTCTTTGTTTCTCTTTCATCCGACTCCTGGATGCCCCACAGCGAGTATAATGACGGCATCGCGAGTTGCCTCAAGATAGCACTACTCACAATGGGCTTAAGACGCTAGGTCATGAGTGTATCTGCACGTGTCCATATCTTCAGGTATATAAGTCACTTCCTACAGCCCAATCCATAATTCACACCACCTCTCCAACTCTCACAGATCCAGTCATCAAACTACCATCGAGCCAAGGGGTTGACTATTCCCCCAACAAGCGTTCTCGAGAAATACTAACCCTCCTCACAGACTCCATCCTAACCACTATCCAACATGGACGATACCAACATGAGCGACTCCAACATGTGCAACTCCATCACGAGCAATCCCAAAGAACACATCTTCTACTTCGTCTTCCGTCTTCGCCCCGGCATCGAGGAATGCACCCCCATCATGCTATTGAACTGTCTCAAGTGTCTCCGAGCCCACGAGGACGTAAGGGTGTTCACCTCCACAGAAGAATGGGATCGTCACGGCGAGGATGCCCGTGACGGCGAGGTCGCGCTGGAGGTTGTGACAGAGCATGGTGACATTGAAGGTGCATCTGCGCTGGCTGAGTTGCACATCGAAGGGCTCCTTCGGGATTGGCCTGACGCTGGCGACCCCCGCCCGTCCGGGTTCTACATGGCGGTTTATTCCCGTGAGCGTGTTTCGGATGCCGAGAGTAATGTTGAGGAGCATGTCGATAAAGTCGATGCTGACCTTGAGGCTTGCACGCAGAGCCTCCGGCTTGCCGAGATTGGGACCTTTAGAGAAGACTTGGATTCTGCAATGGCGGCGTTGGATGAGTGGCATATGCGCGAGAAATAAGTGAAGCTGGCTGTTGGAGTGGCTTTTCAGGGATAGGGATAGGAATAGGACTTAGGAGTTGGTTTTGTCTTGAATAAACGTAGGTGTTATCTATGTCTCATCTCCTCTTTTCTTTTTTCCTTCTCTTCAGATTGTAGTGTGGCACACTTTGTAGATCCTATGTTTGTACTCTGAGAATGTACTCATCCGTGAAGCCATTAGCAAAACTATACAGCAATGAAGATGGGCTCAAAGCTTCTTGATGTAACTATGGGACTACAAAAGCTTACCCCAGGTTTGTGGAGTCGTTTCCGTGGTTCCAGATATATCCACATTATTCAGCGATCATCCCACCTTACAGTGGCGCCAGATCAAGTAAATGTCTCCCCAAGAAAGGAAGAAATATGATTTATGAAGTACTCTCTGTGCGTCATCAATACGTAACCATCTCCTTCTAATAGTGCTGCTCATAAGTAGGACTTAAGACCAAGGCGGCCACTTGCTGAGCAGAAGGAACGCGATATTTCGAACACATCACCTCAATATAGTAATCATGTCTTTCCAAGACAGCGCCTGCCAAATTGAAGTCATCCCCAGTCCCGGGGGATCAACATCTCTCGTTGCCATTTGCAACAACGAAGAGGGCTCTGGTCTGACGAGCGACATTGTCCTCGATGAGTTTCTGGGAAATGAGAACGGTTGGTCTTTTTCATCAGTATCATTGCACTTACAGCTAGGTAACTATTCCGCAACTTAGGAAATTTCTCCTGGACGGGGCAGAACTTTACCCAAAGTGCCCGGAGCGTCGGAGTGTCCAGAGAAGGGCCAAGACGAGTGCCTATCCTTCACGCTGAGCTCCTCGATGATTCGGGGGTCTTCCAACCGAGACATATCGAGCTGGCGAGACGTATTGGAAATATCAATGGGGAGCTTGTGCTTGTCGAAGAGGAGTTGATTGAATAAGGAGCTCGTCGGTTCATATGCCTTCATATCCCGTGCCAACACGCGCGACCAACTGGTCGGACAGCGAGTCATAAAACGAAACAGTAAAACACGCTAATTGACGCTGAAAGTTTCAAGGATTTTCTTTCATGGACACTGTTACCTCTGCAGGATTCTCCCCTTTCTGTCATTTCAGAGCATGACATGTATTTTGAATGGACGGAATAATAATCTAATTTGTTTGTCTGGGACTTGAGTCCAGCTGTGATCCAGTTGTATCAAAAGAATCTTCTAGATTTGCTGTACTAGATGGAGGCGTTCGATATTTTCAAGATAGCAACGATCAAAGTGGTTTACGCTTCGAGTGCTTTCAAAAACCCAGGACCCTCATACCCCTGCACGACCTTGGCAATCGGGGTGAGGTACGCGTCTGGGATGGATTCTTGGAGCTGACGGATATAGTGCTGGGCCACCTTGAGCCACAACGCGCGTTCTCGCTCACTGGCCTCCTGGCCCTGCCAGACCCACAGCGTATTACCGGCGTCATAAAGGAAGACATCATTTCCATCAAGATCACGCTGGCTAACTCGCTGCCCGTCTTTGACAAGGTCGAACGACATTGTTCCTGAGGCATCGCTGAGTTTGAACAACTTCCGCGGTCGAGATTGAATGTCCTCCGTCGCCTGCTTAGAGAAGCGCCCCGGCCGCGGGGCTCGGAAGGCGGTTTGGTTCGCCTCTCGACCACCCAGCAGGCCCACGATGACGCTGGAACGCGACTCGAGTTGCGACAGAACCTCGACATCAACGTGCTTCGCTAGTATCATGTCGTTGACCACCTGGGCCGCCTTGGCCTTCTCCATGGGGCTGCAGCTCTTACCCTGCCACACCCAGATCTTATCACCCTTATCCAACACAAAGACATCGTCCTCGTCGAGGCTCTCCCATGTCGGCTCGACTTCGTACACGATGATTGAGCGGCTCGCGCGTGGGTGTTTGAAGATGCGGAGCAGCGTTAGCACCTCCTTCGGGGCAGCGGGCTCCACATGCGTGAATCCCGAGCGCACGCCGCCCGACCGGATAAAGACCTGGCGGAAGAGCGACAGGAATTCTTCCGAAGGCTGGTCCTGCGTCTCGCGGTGCTGCGTCGCTGCACCGTGCAAGAACTCATCCAGTTCGACTGTTTTGTAGGCGGCCGTGCCCGCCTCGTCCTGCGTTGTCTTGCTGCCTAGCCAGAAGAAGACGTCGTGGCTCAGTTTGTCTCCGACCTTGTACGAATGCAGCACGATGTAGCTGTCGCCATCGTAGAACTCCCCCGCACGCTCCTTAGGCCACGGAATGACCTCAAAGTTCTCGATCCGCCAGATGAAGAGTCCCGGTTCCTGCCCGATCTTGCCGTTGTTCCAGGCCGGTTCGCTGGCGGCGGAGTTGTATTTGACGCGGTGGTCGAGGTCGGATCCAATCAGCTCCACATTGCTGTCTTTGATGTCGTACTCTTTGGGATGAACTAGACCTTCGTGAGGAGGCATGATTTCAGATAGTATAGAAAAGGAGTAATGTTGTCGAAGTCATGGCCTCAGATTTGAGGACAACAAAGAAGCCGATGGTAGGACCGGCAGAATACAGCGGTAGACTAGGCGGTGGGACGTATGCCCCGCATTGATTACTCATTCGACCCACTTGCGGCACATGATTGTGGCCTCAGGTGTCTGAAGTCACGAGCACTTGGCCAGCCCTATAAAGTTTTTTCTTTTTTTTTTTTTTGTCCAACTCTCTCCGTATTGAAATGGCAATACTGGCGTCTCCGGAGGCAGGTAACTTAGTTGCTTATGCGCCATTCAGTATCGGCACCACATACAATCCGCCCAAAAACAACACATCATCCAGTCTTAGAAGTCCGAAGGCCTCAAACACAACGGACCAGATCGTCACTCAGACACAGGGGATGGACTCTGTTATGCGCTCGCATCATGAGCTATCCGTTCTTCTAGGGTATCCGAAGCTCTACTAGATGTAATCCTTCCGATATAGCGGCCATCCCAACACTTGAGACTTCGTCGAGTTACACCCAAGACCCAACTCAGCTGTTTGGCCTTGTCAGTTGTGTCAATTGCGGTGCAGAATTACAAATGCTGCCTGATCTGAAATGTTTGACAAGGTGAACTGAAGGGATTGACAATCGATTATGTGACATCCATCATCGATGCCACAGGACCATGCGCTCGGTGGACAATATTGCGTAGATAGATTTTTTCTTTGTGAAAGATAGATCCATACATAGTCTATGAGGACACTCGACTTTACCTCGGCATCAATGTGAGTTCGAGAAAATCTGTCGAATGAGTAGATTTTGGCAGATGTCAGGATTCGTCTGCAGAGACATCGCCGTTCGTAACCCTACGGACGCGCCCTGAAAGACATTATTTGGACATTGAGGTGAAGAACATTTACATATTTCATAGATCACAACTTCCCCATCATCTGATAACCCCCCGACAGCATCGAACAAGCCTCGCGCACCATATCCTCCACAATCTGCTTAGCAGGCTGAACACTGTTCACCATCCCAGCCACCTTCCCCATCGGCAATACATGCGCACTGTCCAAAAGATCATCATCGTCAGGCTTGGACTCAAGATCATGCTGGACAGGGACAATGCCCTTAGCCTGCAAATCGAGCATCTCCTGGCGGCGCTCTCCTTCCCACCGACGAATATACGGCGTATCAAGCGCATTCAGCGGCCGGCCTGTGAAAATCGTTGTTCGCACGATATCCCCAAACCCTGACTTCTCAAGCATCTGCTGATGGTACTTCGACGCCCCCGACTCTTCCGCCAGGATGAATCGCGTCCCGATCCACACGGCCGAGGCTCCTAGCATCAACGCCGCGGCTAGCGACTGCCCGTTAAACAGCCCCCCCGCAGCAATCAGCCCGACTTCTTTACCCGTGAACTTGCTCTTCTGCCCGTTGATGATTTTTCGAACGGCTGGAATGAGGACTATCGTCGGAATGTCTCCCGTATGGCCGCCGCCTTCGCCGCCCTGCGCGCAGAGCAGATCCGCCCCGTTGTTGATTGCGCTTTGCGCGTGCTTGGGGTGTCCGATCATGTTCATGTAGAGTACGCCGCCCTGGTGCAGTCGGTCAACGACGTGTCTGGGCGGTAGTCCTACGGCGCTGACATATAGCTTAGCGCCACTTTCGATGATGATCTCGATCAGTTCGTCGAGTTTGCCGTGGGTATAGTCGTGGCTGGCCTCGGTTAGCATTTTCGTCACGCTGGGTGTCTCGGCGGGGGATATTTTGTCTGGCGGTACAGTACTTGGTTTTGCGGGCATTTCCGCCGACCTTGGGAGTAAGCAGATCGACTCCGAAAGGCGCGTTCTTGTCGTGTAGATGGTCCTTCAGTTCCGCCAGTGCTTCGCGCATGGCGGCTGGCGTGTATACGGCGCCTCCGAAGACGCCCAGTCCACCGGCGTTCGTCACTGCCGCTGCCAGCTTCGGTGATGACACGGAGAACATCCCGGCAAGGAGGACAGGGTGTTTAATCCCCAGTAACTCGGTTGCTGCGGTTCTGAGTGTTGCTTCTTCCAGTTAGCATGCGACACCGCTAGCTGAGGGGTTCCATACGGGTGTTGGAAGCCATTGTGCTTTACTGATCAGTATGTTTTGTAAAACGCGATGTATTAGCCTACAGTGTACTTTACTTGAATATATGTACGAATATGAACTTTGGTTCGACCTAAACTTCCCCGCCAGTCAAGCCATCACATGGTAGATGTATAGCCGATTATCCGGGGTTGGCTCGGTCCGCTCGGATGTGGTTGGGGATGGATCTGCGGTTAGGGTTTCCCACTGGAGAGATTCTTCATGCTTGGTTTTGCATAAACTTCTGGCAGTCACTGGTATTGAGTAAATATGCAATGGTTCATCTTTTTGATCAGACCTCCTAGCAATGCTTTGAGCCCTTGTTACTCAATACCTTGTCCTACGGCTTTTAAGGTATCCATTGCTGGTTCTCCTAGGACTTCTCTCTCTCTCTTCTCGGAATTTATTATCACAGGTTAAAGCAAACTCAAGACGATCCACAACATATACACTATTTTGCCTACTTTGACCATTTCTATCTAATTCTCATCTCGAGTTTCATTCTCCCGACATAATAGACGCTACAGCCCATGCGCCACAATCGCGGAAAATAATAGAAGCCCTGATACCTCTATACATACAAAAGATCATCCTTCTATGAAAAGGGGGGAGACTTCTGTCACATCCACAGGGTCCATATACCTCAATGCGGATACCTCTGTATGTTCAGGACTTAGTACTACCGGTTGATAGCAACTGGGTCCCTTGCAGAGCATGCAAGGGGAGCATCAATGTTTTCAATTAGGACTGGAGCTGGTAATTTGAGCAAACTTTGATCTCATTTCTGGGCATCTCGTGGTGAATCTTACTTAAGAACGGTGCTCCCTGTTTCTAATGGTATAGCTATCCTGTCAGCCACTTGTTAAGAATAGCTATTCCTGGTTCTTCTCTAATACTAACGTGAATAAGATCACGCATATTCATGCAGCATACAGTAAGCTCACAGTATTTCATACCTTCTGCAGTCTCATCTCTGTCAGTCGAGAGCTGTCGACTAAATTTAAAGCACATGCGAGTACGATTCTATTACATTACTCCTCGCCTCTGTTAACTGACTTATGCGGTATTTGTGACATGATAAAGTGGTATTTGCATTCGCACTACGGTACAGGGGAAAACCTCGTCTATCAGAGACCCAAAAACCTATACTAATACCAAGTCTTCGCGCTAACGCTCGTCCAAAACGGGGCGTCGCCCGGGAAGAAAACGAAATAATCAAGGCATTTAGCACTATTTGCAGAAGTCAGCCAAGCAGGGATCTGTTGGGACAATCAACGAGCGGGTTTCACTTACTTGGCAGATTCCGACGGGGAGGCGACCACCCTATTCAGTCAAACACATTAATCAGTCTGGGGTCAGGAAGGTTGGATTTGAGCTCTGCGGAGCAAAACTTACCCGCAAGCAGCAGCCACGCTAAATACCACACACGCCTGTTAGCTTTCTTTCTACCACTCAAAATATCGGTTTTCGGGAGGCGACAAACGACATGGGTCACTTACTCGAGCACAGTCATCGCCAATCCAGCAGGGGCCATGGGTCTTAAGGGAATTGTGCACGTTTTCCGGCAACTGGGAGGCATCAGTGACACCTTCCGAGTTCTTTAGGTCCTCGGCAGTAATGGTGAATTTGGTTGCCATGATGCCCCCGAAGAGCGAGGTGTAGAGCAGGAGCGAGCGGAGGTTCATCTTGAAGTTTGACGGAGCGAGGGCTCGGTGAATTGAAATTGGTAGAGAGCGTTTGAGAGAAGAAAAGACTGGTTGATTGTTGGGATGATTGGGAGGATAGTGCGGGATATTGGCTCCATTTTATACCTTTGTGGGTAGCACCAAGTCGATGCACTTTTATCACTCTTGCTGCAAGATAAACAAACGTACTGTGGCTGGCTGGTCAAGGCAAGGGCCCTCAACCATCTGCCCCTTCATGCGTTCCCTTCACCAACACGGGTAGGCCTACTGCGCCAATCCAATCACGATGGCTTTTCCATTAGAATTCCACGAACTGTTCGGTGTATGAACCTTTTGGAAATCCCAACGGCCAGTCGGTATGCATCCTCGGCGAGAATGCCTCTACTGCCATTTTGTCATAGATCTCGGACTTTTCTGTGGAATGCGTTGGGGACAGGTTCATACCAGAAGGCGTCAGCCACCCAGGCTACACGACCACCCAGCGAGGACAAATATAACCAGCTCATAGGTTAACAGTTTTTGATTGGCCACTTCCTAGGGAGGAATGCTGGAGTACTGAATACTAATATTAGACTTTCTCTCGGCATGTGCATGTACATAATTTGGCAAATCCGGACCCAAACCACATCGTGCCTTACTGCAAGAATATCGCCCGCCAGGATGCAGGAGAAACTGAAATACCTTGAGAGGCCTCTGTTCCCAACAGGAGAGCATCGCCACTTACTTGCATTGGCCTCTATTACCTAACATCGGAAGCCGGCACAGTTTGGAATATACGCGGTCAATCCAATGATGTAGTCAACACCTGCTTTTTCGGGCAATAATTTTAAGGAAAATGCTGGTACTAGCGCGGATTACCTAGGACTGAGCCGCCTAGATGCTTTCTACTGCAGCCGGGGCGATTACGGTGTTCTGGTCGGGCCATTTGAAGTTGTCTAAGCACATAGGCGCATCTACCCTTGACTGCTTGGGACGGTGGATGGAGCAAAGTCGGCCGAAACAGCTAGGTTTTATCCATATGCCTGTGGAAGAAGATGTATAGCCACCACCCCTTGAAAGAGAACCTGGTTTAGAATTGATCATGCGATAATGGGGTTCGCTGTACGATATGGTTGTCGAAACCATCTATCCAGAAGACCTAGGGCGACTCGTCTTGTAGCCAATGCCACCACTAGTCGTGAGAATTCCGATGTCCATAACACGTCAACTGGTTGACAATATTTTCACGAATTTTCTGATGCATTGGATCTCAAGGTGGGTGCTGAGGTGCAGTCCATGCTTGATAATCGTACCCATCCGGTGGGAAACTACGTACTGTACGTAGTCGGTGAAGCTGGTGAAGAGGCAAGATAAGAATAGGTTTAGTGTTATCAGCACGGGAATTCAACAAACAGTACATACAGTACAAACATGTTTGTTCCATATTCAAACACCAACTTCCCCGAACAAACCATGCTCAGCAAAGACATGATCACTCATACATTGGCAGCTGATGTGACCAAGTATATCTATCTATTGATAAAAACTGTACTATGATGCTCCAATTTTATTGAACATAATATCTGAGGGTCAATGTAATCGAAACCCCTCTTGATCGCTATTAGTGCCATCTTCATACTCCAACAGCTACAGTAGAAGTTGGATTATATATATTGTTGCAACGAGGAAGCAGTAGGGTGACTTACTACAACACCCGCGCAAGAACTCGATTAATCTCTAGAATCTTATTCTTTCTTCCTGCTCCTCACTTATGATCATCGACTGATGCATCGACTGATGTATGTGCATATCCATCCATCTTGATCTTCAAAAGACTAGACAGCATGATATTGCCATAGAGCCTGTGGGGCGCGGGAGTTGCAGCAATCGGGAAGGAGATCTGGCTGTCAGGAATATCAGAACATAACTGTCGGGTGTGCATAGTGGAAGATAATTCTGCCTGTACGGAGCTTCTACATAGCGTTCACTGGTTTGGGATGGAATTATGTATAGCTGTGATTGGGCATATAAAGTATTACGTGCGAGTGTGGTAAAGCGTTGGATGTCAGTTTGGCTACAAGGTTCCCGAATGACCACTGTGGGTCTTGAGTCTTAGTACCGCATAGAATATATACACATCTTTTGCCTATATTTTACTGAAGGATCCAATGTACTTCTGGGAGTGGGAATTATCTAGTTTTTCTAGGTACTGGGTGGTCTGGATATAATGGGGTAGATTGTGAGTGGCATATATGACATTCTACTGTAGTCATGTGCAAATCCGATTGGAAAATTTGAGTAGACAACCCAGTAACCTCATTATGATCGATACCTGTAGGAAATCTACAGGATATCAAGAAAGCCTTAACTCTTACCTACTATAGTACTGGAGATAAAGGTCGAGGTCAGTTGAAAGGCTCGGTGGATGATCCGCCCACCCAATCAGAAGGTCGGATGCGGCGCTAGGCGAGGCGGAGGGTCATGTGACGCACAACCCATATTTTCGGCCACACCAAACTGGAACATTCAGACTCTTCCCGACGACGACCTTCCCGACAAACCTCACGACGACACCCCCGTTCGAGTTCTTCCACGATCCCCTTTAGGAGGCTCTTATCAAGATGACTGTCATGAACCGCGGTGCGTGACTTTTTTCCTCTCGTCAATTCGGCGATTTCGACCGGCTACGAGATGGTATACTGACAGGCGTGGTTTTCAGGGCTCCATTCTTCGCGCCGGAAGTCGCGCGCCGCCCACTTCAACGCCCCTTCCTCGGAACGACGTGTCATCCTCTCCGCTCCTCTGTCTCGCGAGCTCCGGGCCAAGTACAATGTACGTTCGAATTTTACCGGTGTGAATTTGCAAATCTCTCGAAGGTTGGATGGATCTGGCAGAACCACTCCCGGACTGGGGATCAGACTCGCTGGGCCCGTAGGGAGTGGGAGGAAAGCCGACCGGAAAACAATCAGAAATTGAAAAATGGAACAAGGAAGATGGAAGCAAGGATGGCGGACATTTGAAGACCCAATCACAGATCATTCTAACGCAGTCGCTTTCACAGGTCCGCTCGATCCCCATCCGCAAGGACGACGAGGTCACCGTTGTCCGCGGTAGCAACAAGGGTCGCGAGGGCAAGGTCACCAGCGTCTACCGTCTGAAGTGGTGCATCCACGTCGAGCGCATCGCCCGCGAGAAGGGCAACGGCCAGAGCGTCCCCACCCCTCTCGCCCCCTCCAACGTCGTCATCACCAAGCTCCACCTCGACAAGGACCGTGAGCAGATCCTCGAGCGCATCGGCAAGGGTCGTGAGGCTGTCAAGAGCAAGTCGGCTTAAAGGATGTTTTCTGAGGTTTTATGTTCATATGGTCATAGCAGCGGGAGGTCCGGAGTACTCGAGAAAAGAGGGGACCCAACCTGCGTTCATGGTACATCTATGGAAAAATAGATGTGTCTTGATGAAATGAAAATCAAAAATCGGATTCCCTCTATCTTAATGAATTTTTTGTCGTCGCCATATCCTGATTGCCTTGATTCCTAGTCGCTTGACGCATCATTCTCTCATTGTACAACACTCTGGTCTATACGGATCGTGCTGAGGGTGATGGTATGTGCGTAGGCATCTCTGCTAGAGGCAGATATACAGGAGGTCAGATCTTGCCCAAGATAAGAAGTAATCAACTGGACCGAAGTCTAGTCTTGGGTTTACATAGACAATCTGCAAAGGGGGATGATGGCCTCGTGATCTACGATGCAGGCCGTCTCCCACTTCCAACAGAATATCCATACAATACCAAGCTGCTTATCCTGATGGCCACTCAAGCATACTTACTATAAATAGGCATCCAGGAACTTATATTCGATACATACAGCTATATTAGTCCAAGAAGATAGACGAAGCGCAAAAATCTCTGCAAGTCAGCCCTGTTGGTTCCACTGTAGGGGAAAGAGTGGTCCAGCGTCGGTTCACCTTCGCGATTGAACGCAGTATAGATCAGACACTACTACATAGGCGCGACTCGAGAACGCTCATATTGTGAGAAAAGAAGCGCTTTTAGCCTACTGATGTATTATAGGTAGGACTTACAAGCTGGCTTGCTCTGAGCGGCGTCAGTTGACTTATCCTGTTTGCCTGAGGCATCGAAGATCGGCATTATAATACTCGATGAGATCAGCATAAATATGCCTCAGGCACTAACAGGCACCAACATGAGTTGAACGCCTGAGAGACTGGCAGGATTGCAAATTGACAGATAAAAATAACATCAAGTGTGGCTAATTTGGATAGTCGGTTTGCCGTCATCTACGCCTATTCCCCCTATGCTTTTTTATGGTCTTCCTGATGGCGAGAGTGAAGTTAGGCGGCCCTTGAACACGGATACCGCGGCTGAGATGGAGCAGGCGTCGCAACATGTACAGGTGAGGTTGAGAACAGTGGACCCGCAGAGGGGTCTTATGTTGGATTAAGCTTGAATTGTAGAGTGAATGGCGTTTCCTTAGGATCTTTTATATAACATTGACATTATCTTGTCCTAGGCTGTATGTATTGTGTTTTGAATACCACTACGAATAACCTGCAGATTTCCGGTCGTTGAGCTTGGGGAAAGCATGGAGATCGGTGACACGTTGTCAAATTACCCGAGGAAGAGTAAGATAAGTTCTAAGTGCATTTCATTGCTCTTCCACGCGTGAAAACCACGATGGCTTTTCATCTACACAAATCCACCAGAGACCTTCTATCCTAGACCGTGCTTCGTCCCACTTAAACCTCAAAACCGAGGACTCGTATGCCAGGGACGGCATCGAGTCGACAAGCCAGCGATTCCACGACCCCGGAAAGAATGTGTACGCATCTGTATCGGCGAAGTACAGAGGACGCATTGTGTCTGGATCACTGTGCTTGAAGGCCATGGCCAGCTGGGATCCCGTCTCCGATTGCTTTTCGGGCGGCTGGGGAACTATGTTGAAGGTATATGTGCCGTTGAAACCCTGGTACCGACCCACATAGGCAGAGCTGTCTCGGCGGGGAATGTCATGGTTTGAGAGATCTCTGCTCCGCCATGGCTGCAAGTACTTCTCTTCAAACCATTTGTGTGTCAGGTCTCGCTCTTTCCGCGCCCACGAGACAATGTCAACTTTTGGCTGGAGGTCAAAAAGCGCTTGGATCAAGATCTGTGCCGTGAAATCTGCCGCGTCGCCGATGCTGCGGCCGTTGGCTAGGGCGACTACGGCGCTGTCCGTCTCGGGGAACGTCCAGATGGCGGATAGAGATCCCATCACGCCACCGTTGTGGCCGATCGCGAGACGTTGTGGGGATTCCTGGCCGAGCATGTATGGTTCGCTGTCTGGCTTTGTCATGGTGTTGAAGCTGAGTTCTCCGAGTAATGACGAAGGCATTGTTAACCGGAGCCAGCCCATACAGTAGGCTGCCTCATTTTGGAACCGGTCTTTGGTTGGCCTTGTGTAGTAGGCTTTTCGGACTTTGCTGACGTATTTGAGCGGGCTAGGCGTTGTTCGTCCAGGGGAGCTGTATGATGACCCATTGGAAACGCTGGTCGGTGATCCCTCCTGGTCGGAACTGGCCTCATCCTCGGTGGATTGTTGCTGCTCGTGTCGCTCAGCGGAGAGAATGGCAGTGGCCCACGTCAGCATGTCGTTCAGCGAGGCGCCCATACCCATGACCGCGAGCATCGGGTTATTCTCTTCGCATCCTAGGAATTGATATGGCAGCTTGGTGAAAGTTTGATCATCCAGCTGAACGTGAGGGTATGCGATGTTCCCGTCGATGTCCGACCTGGTCACGGCAGACCGAGTCATTCCTAATGGCTTGAAGACGTTTTCTCTCACGTAGGTCGAGAAGCGGGCGCGTGCGACTCTCTCCACGACTTTCGATACCAGGCCATATGCTCCGTTGTTATACATCCAGTAAGAGTTGAACCGCTGTCCTTCGTCGTTGCTTGTCGGCATCTGGTTGAGCACCTCAATGAAGCCCTCGTCGTCGTCGAGAACCGTGTTGCCGGGCCCGAGATATAGGCCGATTGGATCCGAGAGACCCGTGGAATGGCGCATCGTGTCGATTATGTCTGCTTGTTTCCCAATATCTGGATCTCCGATGGGATCAAACTCCGGCAGGTGCTTTTGGACGAGATCCAGCCAGTCCATCTTTCCCTGGGCGACGAGATGCCCTACCGCGGCGGCCGTGAACATCTTCGAGCATGAGCCCAGCATGTAGATGCTGTCTGGATTTGCCTCCAGCTGGCCTTCGACATCTCTAAGTCCGAGACTCTTCCTGAGGACTACCTCTCCTTTGTGTACCACGCCAAACGATATAGAAGGGGCCTGGCATATTTGCATGACCTCCTCGATATCACCCACGGCCTTTTCGAGACGAGAGGCGATTGCTAGCTCTAGCATCTTGACAATGGTCGTTGGAGGGAAATGAGCACCCCCTGTTCATCCTAGGGGAGTAACAAAGCACGCCCAACAAGGGGATGTCTAGGAAAGTGTACATTGTGAGAGTTGACTCGGGGTAAGTCGCATGAATGGATCGGGGGTCTCATCATCATGGCCTTAATACCGACTGCTACCCTTCTTCAATGGACCAAACGTCATGGAATGTGGATGTCGCCATGATTCCGCCACACGATACTCATCACGTACAACCTAGATCAACTAATGGCCACGAGTGGCGAGCCTTCGAATTTGAAGATGGCAAAAGGGCACGAGAGACCACTGTGCAAGGAAGCCGATTGATCGCCCAATCTCCGAGTCTGACGTCAAGGCGTAGCGATTGCGTTGAATATCGCAATATCAGTACGAACGATGCTACACACAGGCCATAGAAGCGGGGAATTGTCCAGCACAATGACATTGATATGATATTGAAGTGCGTGCAGGATTACCTAACGCGGACGTTAGATCGGGCAAAATACAATGGCTATGACTCTACCGGTGCGCTCTCCGTGGGTCGAACTCTCCACAGTGAAGTCGTATGGCTAGAATCTGGGAGTGGATATGAGAAGCGCTTGGGACGGTCGGGGAAGCGTGGAAGCGATCGATCGATCGATCGGGTGGGTCCGTACCCGCTGTTGATGTCAACACCCGGCCTTGAATGAGCGCCTTCACCAACTGATACTGGGCAGATTGGCAGTCATTAGGCCTCAATTTGTCTATAAATACCCCGTCAGATCACCCTCTGGATTGGTTTTTTATTCTTCATCAATCTCCAAGATCTCAAAGCCAACAAGCTCCTTCAGCCTCCAAACTTTCTACTTTCAACAGCTTCGCGCTGAACATTCAATTGTGAGTTCGACCTTTTGAAACAAAGAACAAAGGAAAAACACCATGAACCAATCTAACTAGCTACCTAGATCTTCACAATGGCCGGAAGCGGTGTTGTCGTTCTTGCTCTCCTCGGATCTGGTGGTGGCCAGCAGGGTGGTGGTAAGCCCTCAAGCAAGTAAACTTGTCGGACGGAATGATTCTGCCTCGCGATGGACTTCCATACCTTGACCGTTCTTTATTGAAAACCTAATATTTGGCTTGTTGGATCTTGACCTTCTGTCGACTGATACTCGGTATATCATGACACAGCTTGATATGATCTTGGATACTGTCTTGGGATTGTCTTGATATTGTGGCTTTTGTACTATAATATGTTACTATTCCCTACACCTACATAGGGAGGCAAAGGCTGAGGCAGCTTTGCTACAAAAAAATAATCATAATCGGTATGGGCTTATAGGTCCGAAAACGCAACATTTCTGCAGAATAGAGTAAGCTGTTACAGTCAGATGTAAGCTCACGTTAGATCAATTGGCACGGACGAGTCAACATCCCGCGACCATCGGCAACAATGACTATTGTTAGCTTGTTTGCCCTAGAGAAAGTTGGCAATATCAGTCCGACTGTGTATGTGACCTCCTTGAGACATAAGACTAGGTCCCTCTACTAAAAACCGAGTAACATCCGTGATCCTCGTATCAATCCAACTAGTCATGCATCTATAACCAATGACATACCCGGGCCTCTCCAAGCGCTGGAATACCCGACAACAAGTTTGACATAAACAGCAAAGACCAGGGGTAAACAGTCGCCAAGGGCGAACAATCGGCACAAATGCGGGGAAACAAGACGGTCTAGTTCGCGCTCGCGCCCGGAATGACGAGAACAGAATCCGGGGATGACGATCCCAGCGGGCAATATAAAACCAACCCCCAGCCCACATAGGGTGACATCCGCCTAATATCGAGAGGCGGGGGTGGCTTGCGCGATCGCGGTGATTCAACCGTCCACATCCCTTGCAGAAACCCTCTCATTCGCGGACTTACTCACGGCCAAGGCTGGCTCCTTCTGGGCTGTCCCGTGCTTCGCTGGATGCCGGACTCTTTGTGCTGGGTTGTTCTTCGCTGGTGGCTTGGTAAGATTGATCCGCCGAGGCGCGTAGAAGGCATTGAGAGGGAATAAGATGCTGTTCAGCTGCATTTTGTGCGGCATGTGAAGTCCTCATGTCGTGACTGGGGCTTATTCTTGTGAGTCTCCCGAGGCTGTCATCTTAGATGTCCTGGTTTGGTGGCGCCTACATGAGCAATTGCCTTGCAGAATCGCATCGAAATATGAGCGTGCAGGGGTGGGATTGAGCGGTGGGGTATACCGCGGTAGCATCTGCCTCGACGATGGAGCGGACTCCAGACGGACAGGTATAAATAGGGCTTCAGAACCCACCCATTGAGAAGATCATCAACAATCAATCTCCAGAACAAGACAGAAACAAAAGCCTTCCTCAGTCTCGCAAGAATCCTTTTATATACCACCACAATGAAGTTCTTCACCACCCTCCTCACCCTCGGCCTCATCGGCACCAGCGTCGCCGAGCCCATCCGCATCGCCAAGCGCGGCGCCGATGACTACAAGGGCGTGATCGCGACCGTCAGCGATCAGGTTGCGGTTGTCAACACGGCCGTCGCCGACTACGTGGGCGGCTCTGCCAAGGGAGATGCCGTCGTGACTGCCTCCGACAAGCTCAACGAGGTGATCAACACCGGCACGACCAGCGTCAAGGGATTCGACCCCCTCAGCTCGACTGATGCGCTCGCCATCGTCAAGCCTATTGAGACCCTCACCGACGATGTGGGTGGTCTTGTTGACGCTGTCATCGCTGCCAAGCCGAACTTTGATAAGGATACTCTGTCCGAGAAGGTGGCGGCCTCGCTGACGGCGCAGAAGGAGTCCGCGCAGGGTCTTGCGGATGCTATTACCGCTCAGGTTCCTGATGCGCTGAAGGATCTGGCCAAGGAGTTGTCCGCTGGTATTGCCAAGCATATCCAGCGGGGCATCGATGCTTATGCCTGATTACGGTTATGGATTTATGGATGGAATGATGCATGATGATGATGAAGGGAAGATTTGTGATGGATACGTTTTGTGGAGATGTGAAATGATTGAGTATGGGAATGATGGAAAAGAAACCTCGATGTGTATCTAGCATTCGTTTAGGGTACATCATGACAATTTTTTACCTTGAGGCCGAAACATACCTTTCCTCATGGATAGCTAAGATTATAGAGACCCAAAAGGCCTGTAGGCTGGTGAATTGTATGATACTAGGGCAAGATGGGGACATGTGATATGGCCTCCTGTCTCTTCTCCAGCAAAGACAACGCATGTAATTTGAGAAAGTGATGTTTTATGTTAAGGTTGATTCAAAGCAGCATATTAAGGATATGGATTATTATTATTAATGACTTTAAACTATTAACAAATGACCAAGACGGAATCCAACATGATCAATAACAACATCGTCATGAACATCAACCACATGCTCATACTGTACGTATCTTTCCATCCAGAGTTTTACTCCAAGGAAGCGACCCAATTATCCAGCTCTACCAAATCCCATCATACAGTCTCGCCCCAAACTTCTTTGCCATAGTCGGCATTTCAAATCCAAAAGTCTCGGAGTTCCAGGCAAGTGGCACCGCCAGACAAGCCAGTAGAGCACCTGCGATGACACCCGCAGTCACTCTACGGCGGCGATGGACCTTTGCAACTTGCTTCTGCGTCCTCTACACACAGTCAGTTAGTTAACGATATGTGTGTATTCTTACGTACCTTCACTATCCAGTCCGACCATGTCGGAAACAAGCAGTGGTACCAATAGTGAGCCTGCGACCACGGATAGGTCATGGAATTCCAATTATTGGGCCCCACATACCACTAGTGACATCAGTCAGCCACTGCATCTATCTGTCGACCGTATAAATTTTGGGGGGAGGGTCATACCGACGTGCATCCGGTATTCCAAACCGTATCCTGCAAGGCAGCTTGGATATTTTGTGCGTATGTGTCTTCCGCCTCCTGCTTGACCTCGACATAGTCGGCCTCGCCCTTCAGCACGGGCTTCAGCATGCGCATCGCAAAGTTGATCGCACTACCAGGAACAGATTAGCATTTTTATGGGTCAATTCATCAGGTGACGTCAGGGTATACATACTTTTCCGACGCCATCAGCGCAGATGTATGTCCCGTGCCGGTATTCGGTCCCAGGATCATAAAGAAGTTGGGGAAATCACTCAGCGCAGTGCAGTTGTACGCCTCGGGCCCGTCGAACCGCTGCCAGTGCTCCTGGATCGTCCCACTGCGTCCGTGGACTTGCGTGTACGGCAGGAATTTGTTGGTCTGGAACCCGGTGGCGAGGACGATGATGTCGGCGGGAATGAACCCGTCGGTGGTTTGGATCCCGTCGGGGAGGATCGCGGTGATGTCTGTTTTGGTGAGGTTCACTTTTTCGTTGTGCAGTGTTGGCAGGTACTTTGGGTCGAAGATGCGGCGCTGATAGTATTTAGCTCTTCTTCTTTTCTTTTGTTTTTGATTTTGCTCTTATTATTTGTGAGCTTACCTTGCATCCAATCTCAAAGTCGGGTATCAGCAGGTCATGATATTTCTCCGGCGCGGTCTGGCGGATATACGCTTCTGCCTCGTTCCGGGTCTTCTGGCGCAGTCTCGCTGCAGCCTTGGTGTTAGGAAATAGGCGGTAGGCCATCTCCATGAGTAGGAAGATATGCAGTCGATGCAGTCGCATCGCGAAGGGAATGAAGCGGAAGATCCATATCAGGATACGAGGATACGCGCCATTTATCGCCTCAACGAACCAGTGCTTGGTCCGAACCACATGCGTGACGGAAGAAACTTTGTCGACGATCGCCGGCACAATCTGCGTCCCGGTGCCTGTGCTCCTCCCTCAGCTAATCCTCTCTAAACACATATACACATCTGCTGGGCAATACTCACATCCGTTCCCCACGACGACGACGCGCTTCCCTTCCAGATTCACACTGTGGTCCCATCGCGCGGAATGGAATAGCGCTCCCTTAAAGCTCGCTGCCCCGGGGATATCGCACTCTCGAGGCTGCACGAGGAGGCCCGTGGCACTGATCAAGATCTGGCACTCGTGGTGGAAGGTCTCTCCTGAGGCAAGATCGCGCACTACCAGCAACCAGCGCGCGGTGCCTTCCTGCCAGATACATTGGACAACCTCTGTGCGGAAGCGCATCTTGTCGCGCAGGCTGTACTGCTCGACGATACCTTCCTGGTACGCTTTGATCTCGCTCCAGGAGGGCATCAACTTGGTCCACTTCGGGTTAAGCGCGAAAGAGAAGCTGTACAGTGCGCTGGGCACGTCGCAGGCGCATCCTGGAAACAAGTTAGTTACGATTGTGTAGATAGAGCGGGGGTATGAATGAGTCGAGATGCATACCCGGGTAGGAGTTGATCGCCCAGGTTCCACCCGACTCCTCGTGGCGCTCGAAGAAGCGGATGTTATCGATCTTGTACCATCTTTTCAGGGTCGCCCCCAGGGCTATGGCGCTGAGGCCGGCTCCTATGCAGGCGACCTGGCTGTAGGAAGTTGTCTTCTCCGTTTTCTCCATTGTGAGGTCCTTTTCCACCATGGGTTGTGTGAGGATAGGATATCTGTCAGATTAAAGGAATAGTGAGGAGAGAAGGTTGTAGGCACACTGCGTTTGACTTTTCCCCTCCACTCTTTGTCTTCACTTGATTTAATATATTTCCGGTGAAGCAAAGACAGCGAATGACTGGTCATCTCATCCGTGGCTTTCCATGGGCGTTGTACCATTGGTGCTACCAACCAGGAGTAACCTGGATCTGATATTCACTTGGTACAACACTATTGTCATTGTAATGAGTACAGTGAAAAGATGATTTATCATGATGATACAATTATGATAATAGTTCTTTCATGGGACCACCGGTGATAGAGAGTACGACAGTGAATCTATATGGTGATAGATCACTTCATTGTAGTTTTATCATCTATCTAATCTAGATGACATACTCCATGATGTCATTCTATCTATCAATCTGAGAGATCCTAAGGTCACAACGTGTCTCTAGGGAATACCCCTTGCATTACAGAGTTGTAAGTTTGACTTGAGTTTGATGTGATTGAAAAGCTAAAATAGCATTACACCAGTGCATGCAACAGTACTAATATGGGCAGCCTAGTACCAATCTTCTTGTTATCACCATTATCACGGTTGATTAGTATTCATAAAAATGATAGAGTGCCACAAAAGCAAAAGGAGACCAATGAATACATGAGATATACAAAGAAACATGATTTATTCCTAGTTGTGTTTCAACAAAAGACATAGTTCCACCCTGTCGCACCTGCCCTAGAGATGCATACTCTCCATGGAGAGCCCTGTTAATGTCATGAACCACCATTTTCAACACTTTCAACAGCGCAAATTGAAGACTCTAATTCTCTAGCCGACTAAGACTTCGAAATCACATCACACAATCACAATATCAAGTTTAGCGAGAGGCCCAAGGCAGCCGCAGTCACACATCACGTGATCTTTACATACTAAATGACAGGCCAACCTCATTCTCTCCTGCACGTCCACCAGTCAAGCTCAGACACTCCAGAAAGCCTAGGAAGAAAAAAGGCCGCCACAATGTGAAGGCATAGCCCGCCGAGCGCGTCGGTCCGTTTCTCCTTGCAGCGGCGCCTACCGCGAGGCGTAATCCGGCGTCAATGCGCCCCGCGACCGACGTGTCTTGGTGGAATACGTGCAGTCAGACATGGCGCAAGTTCGAGACCCATCTCTGTGAGAGCCCAATGAGCGGTCAAGAGAGATTATTCGCGCTGAGGGTCGTAGAAACCCTGTCAAGGCGTGGCTGTGGACACGATTGGTTGGATATCGCTTAATCCTGGATCGTCGCCAGGTAGCCTGCATAAGCGCCAGCCTTCCCATCCACCGTCGTGAGCGTGGATGGGGAGCTGTAATGACTTCGCTTGTTGGTATCTGCGGTTGAACCGCATTGTTCTTTGTTCAAAATTCTTCGTCGTTTAGACTTTGTTGAAGTTTTGTGCAGAATATATTATATTTGGAGTCATGGAATCGACGACAAGCCCAGTGGCGTCGACGCCAGTGGAAAAAGCTCCGACCGAATCTCCACCGCCGCCGCCTAATGATGCCCTTTTCTACGAGGAGGATGGTACGGCTAGTCATTCGATACGGGTGACATTTGGGTGCTGATTCGCGTAGAAACAGGTCACTGGACGAACCCCCGACGAGGCCCAGTCAACGATATCCGGGTAGGCCGTCCTTAAGATGGGAACTGTGAATTAGGAGCCAACACTGATGCAATATAGACACGTGCAACGACTGTTATGTACGTCGTATATATGGGAGCAGTCTGAGAAGGATATAAAGCTAAGATTACAGATTCGCCTCGGCCGAAACCTTAGCAGAGCACGCGCAGTCGCTGCTCCCAACTTCTTTCCTGCCTGTGGTGGAAGAAGACCTGAACGGGACATTCGTGTGTGATTACGATTATGACGAGGACGGAAAGTTAATCACCAGACATGGTAAATGCTGTCCCCTCTCCCCAGCTCGCTGGGCTGTCCGCAACACATGTCTATGGACTAAACCCTGTTAGACTCCTGGAGTTGTTTCAAGATCAAAATGGCACCCCCGCCCCCGGCCAAATACTACTGGGTGCAACCCGCTGTCCTCGTGCAATGGGACCCCAAGGCCGACACCCAGCGTGTCTGGTTTATCAACCTGCCCCCTCAACAGGAGGCCGACTTGACCGCGCAGATGGAAACCCTGGCGCCCTTCAAGAACCGACACTTAAACCCATACATGTGGCACGGTCTCTTTGCAACTGCAGTGCTCTCAATGTATAAACAGTCATTTTGGTATCTGCGGGATATAGTCAGGGATGTTGAGAAGGTGCGTCTGATTTTCTTCTTTGCATGTTCATGCTTTCCTTGCTTTGCTTGCTTTGCTTGCTTTGCTTTCTTCTTTGAGAATGCTGCATGCAAATATGTAAACACGCCGACATCTCTCAACGCGCAATGCAAGAAAGAAAATCTAAGAAAAGAACCGGAGAACAGGCCCGAAACCTAGAGAAGCCGACCGCCCCCGACTTCCACAACTTGCACGACATCGCGCGCCACATCTTCCACTCAACGGAGACGCTTCAAGTCGCCGAAGCGACGCTCACCAGTCTGCGCGATGAGCTCTCCCGCTGGCGTGATGAGCACCCGGATCTCGTGAGCGGGCTCATGCGCGGCTCCTGGATGCAGACGCAGCAGAGGGTGGTTTTTGCGGCAAGAGAGATTAACTCTGCGCGGATTCGGTCGCAGTCGTTGACGGATAGGTTGCAGAATGAGATTAACTTGGTATGTTTCTTTTCATTTTTGAGGATTCTCCATTGCCTTTTCCTTTTGCTTTCGCTTCCACCTTTTTCTAAGGAAAGAAAGAACTAAGGAAGGAAGAAAGAAAGGGTGGCTAAAAAGCTAATATGGAATGAAAAGGCATTCAACCTCGTCTCGCAGCGCTTCGGCAAAGACGCCCAAAGCGACAGCGCAATCATGAAGACCATCGGAGTCGTCAGTCTGGTGTATCTCCCCGGCACATTTGTGTCTGGCGTTTTTGGAACCAATTTCTTCGACATGGATGGTCCCGGGCAGGGCCAATCGACGTGGGCCGTATCGTCGAACTTCTGGCTATACTGGGCTGTGACGGTGCCGTTGACGCTGGCGACCGTTATGGCTTGGGCGCTGTGGCATTTTTATCAGACTAAGACTAGGCGCGGGCAAGCTCGGATGATGAAGAAGCCGGTGCAGGATAACGATTCGGCTGTTTAGTTTTGCTTTCTCTCTGGTTGTTTCTCATTTGGATTGGTTGGATTGGTTGGATTGGTTGGATTGGTTGGATGGGTTGGATGGGTTGGATGGGTTGGATGGTGTTGAGTGGGATCTGGCATCTGGCATGTTGAATTTTTTTCAGTAGTCTCACGGGACGTACCAAAGTACCTATATAGAGTTTGTCATAGAAACTATATAAAGCTCTGTAAAGCATCCACTTCGCGTCTTCTGAAGCATAGGCCTGAGGAACGCGTACAAGCCCCCAAGTAGCCCCAGAGGATCCCCCAAAGTACCCGCGTAGAGACTCAAAGTACCCAAAGGGTAGATAGGAGACCCTCCCCAGCACCCGCGTACACACCTATAGCTTGAAGAAAAAATTAGTTACATAGTTAGTACATATTTGGCCATAGTATAGAGTTCTATACATTGCTTGTAGTAGATCAAGAGTTTACATGCGATTCTCGGAGAGTACGTATTGACTAAATATTCTCAGGAGCTAACATAAACAGGTAATTATGCGGTAAACCACTGCAGTTGTTAGCAGCCATATTCTCCTATGATATTGGTGGGTGACAGTTGGCATAATTGATGATGTTGGATACATCTATCTATCTCTTGAATATAGTAGCCCAAAACACCCTAAACTGGAAAAAAAAAAAAAAAGAAAGAAAGAAAAAAAAAACAACAAACCAACAAAACCCATACACACTTAGATAACCAAATATATAACCAGACCAATCTAATCCAAATTAAATCAAATTATTCGTCTCCGAAGACGTCTCCCCCGACATTCGCCTCCCCACCGCACTAACCCCGGCAAGCTTATCCAGCTCCTGAAACAGCGGATCTGTCTCAACGGGTAACACGACGCCCTTTTCCCTCGCGACAGCCTGCACCGCGCCTAGCGTCGTGCGGGTTGCCTCCCAGCGGCGCGAGAAAGCCTTTGCGGCAACGCAGAGACCGATGAAGGCGTCGCGGTTGAAGGGCTCGTCGAGGCGTGGGAAGAGTGTGAAGAGCGCGGCGGTCATCCATTGGATGTTGCTTGCTGGCATGCGGTCGAGGCCCCAGGCGCCGCGGTGGGTGCGGATGAGGTCTGCGATGCTGCGGGCGGAGGCGAGGCTTGTGGGGGTGGGGGAGGGGTTGAAATTGGGGTTGGGATTGGGAGTCAGGCTGGGGGGATGGGTGATGGTGGTGAGTGATGTGTTCTGCAGGGCGATGGTTACGGTGTGATAGCACATGCTGTTTTGGTCCTGTTAGTATTGAGGGCGAAAAATTAAGTTGGGTGGGAATTGTAAAGGAAACACACTGCAAGCACAAAACATGTGGAAGCTCCATATTCCCCCGTGCCAAACACCCTTGCAACCGATCGGCGGCCCACTGGCGCAGGCGCTCGTCCAGCGATGACCATTCGTGCCGAGGGGTAGTCTCTTCTCCGCCGTAGAGGAAACGCGTCGCGTCGTAGACGATCGGGCTGAGGCTGGACAGAGCCGACAGGACGCAGGCGGTGTGGGACGGTGTCGGGGAATCGTCCGTCTGCGCGGGATAAGGCTGCCAGTCTTCTTCTGGATCGGCTGTGTGGTCGCAGGGTGGTGGCGGCGCGCAGGCCGCCCCCTGCGGCGATTTGATGGCGGGGACTTTCTTCTCGGCGAGGGCGTGGATCCTGCGCGTGTCAATCATCTTTCTTCCTTTCGGACTGGGTGATGGAGCGGTGCATCGGCGGGTATAAGTCAGGTCCTACGTGGCGATGTTGAAGATGCCCCAGCGAATGGAGTAGACGGCTTGGGCCATCAATGATTGGTCTGGGTCGGTGGACCCGGCGACGGGTGGGTTATCCTGGACGAGCTCGCGCAGCGAGTAGGCCAGTTGGCTGCGGTAGATCCAGCCTTGACGGTCGCGACGGGTGAGGGAGGCACTGGATGATGAGCTTCTGTTGGACGGATGGTGGGGAGAGTTGGCTCACCATGTCCACAGCACCCCGAGTCCTTGGACTGTTGGTAGAGTGATCCGCCCTTCTTCTCTTTCAAGTAACCGTTTGGCCTCGTCAAAGAAATGCGCCCCTTTCGAGGCGACATCCCCGGGGATGGCATACGCTTCGGGGTAGTCGGAGTATGCCTACACCATTAATACAGGCCGAATGGAAAAAAAACAAAGACGAAAAGCAGAAACGGAGAGAAACATACACAAGCATCCGCCAAAATAATATTCACTAAAAACGGCGAACAAAAGCGACGCCCAGCGGCATTACCCGTCTGCATATCACGCAGAAACCGCCCGCGGTCGACCCAACAGCCCCCAAACGGCTGACACCACGTGAACCAAAGCGACACCAGATGGGACACCAGATCGTCATCCTCGACGACTCTCGTCCACGGACGCGCGGGGACCCGAAACCGCGGGGTATCCGACAAGCGCTTGGTGTCGAGGATGCGACGCAAGGAGCGGGCGTCGTCCCTCGAGTCGACGACGTGCCCGATCTCGAGAATCTCGGGGGTCCGGGCTGCCTCGTCGCGCGACAGCTGGTGGTCAATGTAGTAGCGGATCTCGGGCAGGGATGCGTTGCTGCGGATGAGATTGACGAGCGGATAGGCGCGACGGTTGCCGCTCTCACGCAGGACGCCGACTAGTCGGACGAGGAGGTCTTCCTTGTCTTCGAGCTCATCGATCTTGCGCTTCAGGGCGCCACGACGGCGACGGTCGGCAGTGGTGTCGAGGGTGCATTCGAGGCGCGATTTGTGGCAGTTGGCGCAGGGGACCATTCCGGTACACTGGGGACATCACTCGTCGGAGGTGGATGGTTAGTTCTTCTTTCTTTCTCTTTCTTTCCCTTTCTTCCCTTCTTTCGATCTCCATACTGTTGATTCCTAATCTGAACGGGTTGATGGAAGACTAGTCACCTTCAACTTGCGCGCCTTGCATGCCTTGCAGGCCGTCCCAACATTCTTGCGGCGCTGGGAGTCGGTGGAGGCGGCGATCCCGGGCGGAGCGGGGGCCAGAAGACGTCTACTGTCGGCCATGATGGGTGAAGGGGGAAGGGGGGGGCAAAAGAAGTCAAGCCATGTTTGGAGGAGTGGAGGGAAAGAGAGAGAACACGCAAGGGATGAACAGCAGGTCAAGAAGCAGAAGAAGAGGAGAAGAAACAAAAGCAATGAATGCGACTCGGTCGAAAGAATGCGGAACCGATGCGTATCGTATTTATGACGTATGATTGGCCGGGACGGCCAGATCTGGTATTGCTGCTGGTTAGGGTTTAGGGTTGCCCTCTATCTCTATCTCTATCTCTATATCTATACCGATGCCTATATCTCTGTCCTTTGATGTCTTTGGTTTGGAGTCAATCTTGGAAGAAAGATGTGAATAGTTATATAATAAGTCACGACATGATGCAATCCCCAATCAACGGAATTATCTTCCCTGTACAACGTCGCCCCTGTTACACCACGGACAACAAAGAAACCGTTCGAGACAATGTCCAACCAAAAAGCTAATCACGACAGACCCTGACTCCAGATACCCAAGAAACCAACAAATGAAGATTATTATGCTTTGGGATGTTCCGCCTTCTCCCGCACAGGCTCCTGCGAGTTGATCGACTCTTCCACCACCACCTCGCCTAATCGCGGCTCACCGTCTCGCCACTCGTCCTCCGCGAACTGCGACTCGTCCCCCCGCCAGAAGTCCTTCTTCCCCCGGAACAACCGCTGCAGCCACGGGGGGAAGAACCCGCCGGCGATCCGCCACGTCCAGGGGTCCTTCTCGTGCTTGTTGGGCGGCACCAGACGGCCCCGGGACCCGACCTCCACCACCCACACGATCATGTTCAGCAGCATGTAGCTGAGGATACCGGCGATCAGCCCGTACGCGATACTGTACGTGAACGGCATGATGGCGATGGTCAGGAAGGCGGGGACAGCGTCGCCATAGTACCGCCAGTTGATCTCCGCGGCGGCCTTGCACATCAGCGCGCCCACAAGCACCAGCGTGCAGCCGGTGGCCCACGGCGGGATGGAGGCAAAGATGGGCGCGAAGAACACGGCGATGAAGAAGCAGAAGCCCGTGACGCACGACGTTAGCCCCGTGCGCCCGCCCTCGGAGATACCGGCACCGCTCTCGACGAACGCCGCGACGGGCGGCGTGCCCAGCAGCGCGCCGATCGAGATGGTGATCGCGTCGACCATGTAGGCCATGGCGCTGCCTTCGAAGTCCTGCGTGCGCTCGTCGATCGTGCCGGCGAACTTGGCCATCGAGTACAGCGTGCCCGTCGTGTCGAGGATGTCCACGTAGAGGAAGGTGATGAACGCCAGGCCGAACTCGGCCCCGTGCCCCGTAAGGTCCCACTCCATGGCGAGGAGCGTGCGCTTGATCGGGTGGAAGGTCACCACTTGCTTGAAGAAGTCGAACATGTTGTCGCCCAGCGGCGTGTGCGGGAAGTAGGTCACCGCCGTCGGCCGCGGCCAGCTGATGATCGACACCAACAGGATCCCGATGATCACGGCGCCCTTGACCCGGTACAGCATCAGACACGCCGTCAGCACGCCGCCGCAGAAGATGCCCACCCACATCGTCGGGCTGCGCATCTTGTCCGCCGACGGGCACAGTCCATCCTGGCGGAGCGCGTCTGAGCACCCCGCCAGCTCCATCGGCGTGTCCTGGGCCCCTGTGACCAATCCGATGCCCGCGCTGTAACTCAGTCCGATCAACGTCAAGTACAATCCGATTCCGGCACCCGTGGCCAGCTTGATCGACGCTGGCAGCGCCCGCGCTAGCCACTGCCGAATGCCCAGCAACGTCAGTCCCAGGAAGACCCAGCCCTCCACGAACACCGCCGTCAGCGCGATCGAGTAGGGGATCATGCCCTGTCCGTGGTACCCGACCACGGTGTAGGCGAAGTAAGCGTTAAGGCCCATTCCGGGGGCGATGGCGACGGGGAGGTTGGCGAGGAGGCCCATGAAGAACGTCCCCAGGGCGGAGATGGCAGCGGTCGCCGTGACCATATCGCGGTTGATCTCCTGCACGCACATCAGGTAGTCGGTGTTCGAGTTGCAGTTGTCGGGGTCGTCGGCGGGGCACACGCAGTTACCCCCCGACTTGGACGTGATATTGGAGTTGACGCTAATGATGTAGGCCATGGCGAAGAAAGTCGCCAACCCGGCCCGGATCTCGGTGAAAAAGAAGGCACCTTTGCGTTCGCGGGGCTGTCTTCGTTAGTCTCTTCATCATTCTCACATCCAACCCTTGAATGAGGGGGAGGGAGAGGGGAAGAGAAATGGGGGGTACATACATGGCCGGAGTTCTCGAGCAAGAACCAACGCCCAATAGGGCTCCGCGCCACCGAGAGGTTGGTGCGATGCACCCAGTCGGATAAACCCATGATGGATGGCTATACAATAGGAGCTAATAGGAGATATCCTACCTCCAGGGATGGGAGAAACCCAGCAAGGAAAGCTCAAAGAGCAGAAAAGAACCAACACAACACGAAAAGAGAACGAGAAAGGAAGAACAAGAGGAACCCAGCCAGCTCAACGGGGGCGATCGGCTAAAAAATAGGTTCGAAATTTTTCCCTCTTATCATCCCCCTTCGCGTGAGCATCTTGCGGTGGATCCATGGGACCGACGCCGGCAACCACTGATAATCCGATTTATTCGCCCCCTGCGGACCCCCGCCCGATGGCGAATCACGGTGCTCACGGAGACGGTGGCCAAATGGGGATCATTATTCATTTGGCATCTATCGATTCGGTTAGTCGGTTAGGTAATGCCCTATCTTATCTCTGGAACTGCCTTGATCATCATGGATCATTACCGCGGCTGGGTTGACGCGACGCTGCTATCTCGTGCGGGGCCAACCCTAACTCGGCCGTCACTTTCCAGGACACGTGCTATTGAATCAATTCGAAATAGAACAAAAAAAATTCACCAGATGTTTACAGACAGAAAACAGGAAGAAAGAAACAGATATGTCTACTCCTTCTCCGCAAACACCGCCGCCGTGGGCGCAAATTTACTCTTCTTCCGCAACCTCGGCCCCAGCAGGATGAATCCCAGGGGAATGGGAATCATAATCGCCGACAGACACCCCAGTAGCGTCCCCGCCCACTGCACCCCTAAATTCACAAACATCTGCTTCGAGAACAGGGGGAAGCATGCGCCCACCGCCGACCGCAAGATCGTGTTCGCGGCGAACACCGACGCAGCACTACGGAGATATCTCCCGTTAGCTGAGATCGCGATCGCTTGGCGAGATATGCAGGGTAGTATCTGGGGGGGGGGAAGCATACAATTGCAGATAAGAGTCGATCAGATAATTGAAACATTGGAGGAAGATGCAGAAGATGCCGAACCCAACCAGCACCCCGGACGCTGTGGGGGCCATCCAGTGGATGTCGTTCGTCCAGCCTGTCCACCCGAACCTGTTTTCTAGTTAGCGCGTTTCATCCGGCACCAGCTGGAAGGTAAAGTACGCGCGATAAAGGTGCAAGACAAGCGAGAGAAGTGTACCAGAATAAACCGAGCGTAAACGCTATCCCGCCGACAATCGCGGACGGCAGCCTCCACTCCGGGACGGGCACGTTGTTGTTGTTGAGCAACTTCCGCGTGTATGACTTCTGCCCCAGGAGCGTGTATATCCCGCCGAGGAACTCGCCCACGATCAGCCCGATGAACGGCAGACTGCCGACGCCTAGATTCATCCCGTGGATGCCCTGGAAGACCACCGGGTAGGCCGCCAGCAGGGCGTACATCAGCCCATAGATGAACGACATGTAGACCGTCACCAGGAAGACGATCGGCTCGGTGAAGAGCATACGGAACGGCCGGCTGAAGTTGACCGTGATCAGCTCGTCGAAGTCCAGCTCGACCTCGTCCTGCCGCGCGTGGATGCCCCAGTTGCGCGTCTGCCGCCGCAGCTTCTGCGCCTTCTCCACGAGCACCAGCGGCGCGTACGTCTCGCGGAAGAAGACCAACAGCAGCACTGTCCCTAGAAATCCCATGATCGCGGAGATGTACATCGTCCAGCGCCACCCCAGGTAGCTCATCACGATGAACCCCCCCGTGAACGGGGACGCGAACGGCCCCACGAAGACGGCCATGGCGAACATTGCGATCGCGACGCCGCGCGTCCGGTTGCTGTACATGTCTGCGAAGGTCGCGGGCACGATCGCGAGCGGACTGGCGCCGAACAGCCCCGCGAAGAACCGCGTCAGCATCAGAGTCTGCACATCCTTGGCCGTCGCTGTGGCGATCGTGAAGATGCTGTACCCGAACACGCCGGCCGTGATGGGCCAGCGTCGTCCGATCAGCTCACTCGCCGGCGCCCAGAAGGTCGGGCCTGCGGCGAACCCGAGGACGTACAAGGTCACGCCCAAGGTAGTGACCTCGGTGCTGACGCCGAACTGCTCGCTGGTGGCGCCGACCGTTGACGAGAAGATGGCGCTGGCGAAGGACGAAACGAATGTCACGTAGGCCAGAATGACCGACAGCAGGACCTTCCTACCGATCGGCCAGTTGTGGGGATGGCACGGGTCGTCGGCGTCGGTGAACTCGACAACGTACTTCTCCGGGTCTGGCAGCTCCGGCGGGTATTCCTTTCCTGCGCCCATCGGCAGCCATTGATCGCGCGGTGTACGACCCTTTGTCGTACCGACAGTGGACTGCGCCGTCAAACGAAGCGTCTGGATGCGCGATATCTCCACGCGGCTTTGGTGTCTGCTAATCGGCGACGACCCGTCGCCGGCGAACGCGGTGTCGCCGCGCGTTGGGTGCGCGGTATCCAGCTGCGACAAAGCGCTGCTGCTAGCACTGTCTCTTCTATATTGGTCTAAATCTGCCATGCTGGAACCGTGAATGCATGTCGGAACTGGAATGCCCCCGATAGTCGTGTTAAATGTTCATTCTAGGAACGGCCGGAAGCCCGGGTGATGGTGTCATCGACCCGCGGAACCGGAGATCGGAGTCACTCTGCGGCATGTGGCTCCCCTGGCTGTTATATTCGGCAGTAGAGTATATTTATTCTCCCCTGGATTGAACCCGAAAGGCACAGAGCATAGGGTGTCGGCTATGCAGGACGATTTGAAAGAGTGGTGGCCTCCTTGTTCCACGATGACATCATCCATCGCAGCCCTAACAGACAGGACTGAATGCAGGCGCCCTTCAACTTCATCCCCACACAAAACAATGGCAGCTACTTCTTAGTAAAAGCTTGGTAATCATATTCCCCGATTCCATACCGCCAGCGACGACTTTTGATATGAGTCGCTCTTGGTCCCAGACTAACCAGGGGCCCCTGTCCCCATCACGACGGTAACCACCCCCATCTAATCATCACGCCATTATAATGCTTTATAATCGAAGTGATTCTTCTAATAAGGTGGTTGGTTATATTTTCCATGCTTTATAATCGAAGTGATCCTTCTAACAAGGTAAGTTCAGTATATTCTTCATGCTTTATAATCGAAGTGATCCTTCTATCAAGGTAGTAGTTATATTCTCCATGCTCTATAATCCGAGTGATCCTTCTGATCCTTCTAACAAGGTATATATTCTCCATGCTTGATAATCAAAGTAATCCTTCTGAAAAGGTATATAATCTTCAACCGATGCCTGGGCTTGTTCATCATCCAGTGAATTCAAACAACCAGAGCGCCGCATCAACACCATGACAGTAGCGACTGCAGGAACCTGCCACCCGGCCTTCGCGCCGCTGCGCGAGCGCCTTGAGAAGAACATCGCCAGCGGCGACGAGCTTGGTGCTTCGCTGTGTGTTACCATTGGTGACGAGACGGTCGTCGACATCTGGGGCGGACACGCCGATCCCGCACGCTCCAAACCCTGGTCGGAGCACACTATTGTGCCCGTCTGGTCACTCTCTAAGCCCATTTCCAACCTGGGCGTCCTGTTGCTCATCGACCGCGGCCTGGTCGACCCGGATGCGCCGCTGGTGACCTACTGGCCGGAGATCGCCGGCGCCGGTCGCGACGATATCCTTGTCCGCCATGTGCTAGGCCACACGGCTGGCTTGCCGTCTTGGAATCCGCCTCTTCCCGCTGATCAACTGTACGATCTCCCGGCCGCCGCGGACGCCCTCGCTCGCCAGGAGCCCTGGTGGACCCCCGGCACTGTTGCTGGCTACCACGCCCTCTCGCAGGGCTATCTTACGGATGCGCTGGTGCGCCGCGTGGCCGGGAAGCCGCTGGGAGAGTTTGTGCGCGACGAGCTGGCCACGCCGCGGGCCGCGGACTTTCACTTCGGGGTGCCGGCGAGCGAATGGGGCCGGATCGGGGAGATGGTCCCGCCGCCACCGTTCAAGGACATGCCCGGTCCGGAGAGCTTGGTCATGAGGGTTTTGGGCGGGGGCTCGTTACCTGCGACCGAGTCAGCGACGCCAGCTTTCTGGAGCGCTGGAATCCCGTCCATGGGCGGCATTGGCAACGCGCGTAGCGTCAACCGCATCTTGTCTGTCGTCGCACAGAATGGTACCGTTGACGGGCGCCGATTCATGGGCGCGGAGACTATCGATGCGATCTTTCGGGAGCAGTCCCCGGACAAGGAGATCGTGATGGATATGCCTGTGCGCTTTGGGATGGGGTTCGCGTTGTCCCCGCCGTTGAGTCTGTCTGAGGAGGAGAAGAATTCAATGAGCTGGTTGCCTGCTGGCCGAGTATGCTGGTGGGGGGGTTGGGGTGGTTCCATCGGGGTGGTCGACATCGATCGCCAGATAACCATCACGTATGTCATGAATCATATGGGCCCGGGCACGATTGGGGGCCCGCGCGCGACCGAGTATGTGACGGCGATTTATGAGCTGGTCCAGGCGTATGAGGCTTTCATCGCATCTAAGTAGTTGTTGTAACTTGCAGTTGTTGTCAATTCAATTTATCCCCGTCAAAGTACCAACTTCACCAGCTTGTCTCCAAGCTTCCCGTAGGCTCATCGTAGGCTCACACATGTCGGATCGTCCTGATCTATGCCCAATCCATCAGCCATGCCAGGTACCGATCTTCATTTCTCTATTATCCATTCTAGGCCTGGCCGGGCTCCACTTTGAACTGCATCCGCGTCGTCGGCCCGAGCCAAACCACAGAACCATCGACATTGTAGCGGAAACGGGCGGCTCGGATGCGGCACTTGCCCGTCTTCAACTCGGTAAGTGTCCGACGCAGTGGATTCGCCATCACAAGGTCTCCACAGATGAGAAATATCACTAATTAAAACGGTCAGGACCGGCCGTCAATTTCCCGTTCTTCTTCATCCCGTTACACTCAACGTGGTTCTATGGCTAGTTCACATTTGGTGCTGTCTCTGCTGATGGACTATCGATAGTAGTAGCAATGGTGGTGGAATGGCGATGAAGTCCTCGAATGCTTGATGGTGTACGTTGGTGGGAGAGTCGATACGGTCAGACGACAAGTTAACAACCAAGCTACACACGTGACTACTGTTGACCTACTATACGACCATATTCTATCTATATCATTATCTATTCTCCTGAGCAACGGATACTGTTTGTCCTATATAAGATCCAGTATAGTGGGGGTGTTGATATATCGGTTCAGTATAGGCTTCTTGTGCTATATACTACCACTCAGTACGTCACGTAGATACTCATTTTTTGCCTAGCATACTCTAGTACATCAGAGTACTACCTATAATCGACACCCAGGCAGAGAACAACAACCCGACATGGCGTACCTAAATATGACCCAATATACCCCTCACAAACACTGTGAATAGTAATCATTCTGCTTCTGACACGTCGTGCCACTGACACAGACAATCGGTCCCGTCCAATGCAAGCCTCCACACTGATCCCATTTCTGCGCCACCCCAGTCGAAGTCGGCGCGGCAGAGCTCGTCGTCGTAGTCATCGTAGTCCCAGCCGTCGTCGTCGTCGACGAACCACCACCCCCAAGACCCGCCATCAGCCCCGCATACGCAGGCTTCTTGGCCAGGTTCTTATCCCACGGGCAGGCATCGCCTTCCCCGGGAAAGACGTCAGGCACCCACGAGTACTTATCCGTCCAGTCCCAGATGGTGATGCCCACGCAGTCGGTGTTTTTGACGCAGGCGGCTGCCACGGCGCGGTAGTCGGTCGACTGCTGCGCGAGCTGAGCGTCCGTTGAGGGGAGTTTCAGGCGGATGTCAAGCTCGGTGTAGGCGGCTTCGACGCCCAGAGAGGTGTAGCTGGAGAGCGTGCTGGAGAGAGCGGACTCGCTGGGGCTGCTGCCGACGACGAGGTGGGCTTGCATGCCGACACCGTCGATCTTGACGCCGTAGGATTGGATCAGCTTGACGATCTTGGCGGCTGCGGTGGATTTGGCTCCGGGGGATTCGATGTTGTAGTCGTTGTAGTAGAGCTTTGCGGTAGGGTCTGCTGCTGCTGCTGTGGCGAAGGCGATGGGGAGGAAGGCTTCGCCGATGTGTTTCAAGAAGGGACTGTCGCGGTAGGTGCCGTCTTCGTTGAGGGCTTTTGATTGTTAGCGTTATTTCGATGGCTGTCAATGGTGGTGCTGAGGGGAATGGTGAGCTTACCCTCGTTGACTACATCCCATGCGTAGCACCGTCCCTTGTAATGGGTAGCCACCTTCGTGATGTGGTTCTTCATTGCTGCCAGGAGCGTCTCGTTCGTCCAGGTGCCGCTTGATACTTGTTCAATTTAGTATAAACCACACTGGTAGCCCATAGGTTTAGAATTGACGTACCCCAATTGGGAAGCTGGCTGTGCCAGACGAGGGTATGACAGCGCAGCTTCTGTCCATTGGTCTCGGCCAAGTCGGCGATGGCATCCCCGCCGGCAAATGAGAACGAGTTCTGCGAGGGTTCAGTGGACTCCCACTACGTCAAAGTTAGCATACATAGTCCAATGGATTATAGACATGGGAATGTAGTAGGGGCGACTCGCCTTCATCGAGTTGGACGGCGTGATTTGTCCGAAATCAGCGGTATTGCCCAGCTGCTTGAGATAGGGCGCGTCGCTCAATTCGCCATTGTCGGTGGCCGTGCCAAAGTACAATTTTCCTTTTGCAACGGCGGCTTCATGGAGACCTGCAGCGACGACTCTACACGCGGTGTTAGATAGTCACACCCGAGAAGCGTAGATTGTAGGGACATACAGATTCGGAAGAAGTCCGACAGCTAGGGCCGCGGCCAGAGACGATAGCTGGACCATTATGACGACAGGGAACTGCTATTTTCAAGTAGGATGGGTAACAAGCTTGAGTCCGTTGTTTCATTCTGGCCGGGTTTCTTCAGGGTTTATATACGATCGACAGGGACTTTTTCCTGATTCCTGCTCATTCCTGGCTCTCGTCTGCAGCCGTTGACGGACCGTGAGTCGGGCCAGAAGGCGTATAATCCGTAACTAATTGGTTGAAGTAATCACTCCTGTTCATCCGGTGGCTTGGCCGTTGGGAATTCAGCCTGAAGTGCCGGGAGACGCGTACTTTCGGAGTTGAAACTGCAACGCGGCGATGCCTCTTCCATGCGGGCACTTGAGTAGAATTAAACTGTAGTAGATCAACTGACTTCTAAATCACAATCATGTCGATCACTGAAGATCGCAGAGAAACACACCGTTGATCGATAAAAGGTAGAGAACGGTGGGGAAGATACTCGCAACTTCGCGACATGGGCTTCGTACAGGGGTCCCCGCATTTGCAATTCCGGATAAATCCCGCGTGTTGCTGCTGGCTCAATTGTCTCTGAGCGAGGCTGTCATAGCCGAATTTGTACTTTCTAAATTGATATCCAACCATTGAATTCTTCCATGACTTGCCGTTCATTGCATGTTTTGGGATGCGCCACCACGTTCTGGAGGTCTCCGTACTAAGTTAGTCGTCACTTTGATATCAAAGATCGCCACGGCTTTCCGCTTTCCTGGAGAAAAAATGGGGAAAGAAAGGCAAAGAATATCTACATTGAAGGTCGTGAGTAACTTCTTGATTAATTCATCCAGTCCTGGACGCATGGCCAGTAGGAACAAATAGTGGATGCTTGTGAATATATAGAAGCAAATGAGTAGAGTAAAGATTTCTTGGACACGAGGCAACTCGAGAAAGATCACCATATATGTGCGTTCATGCGCTTTTTCTTCTTCTTGTCTGTAAACCCCAAGGCTCGGCTGTACCCAGTATGTGGCACGTTTAGCACCCCATACATACTGTCCACTTGTTCTTGGCTACCAAGAGCTCCTGCTCGTCGTCCTCAACAGCGCGAAGTGTGAGTGCAAGGAGGATCGGAACTAGCTTTTCCATGTGGCCCAGGCTGCTTGTCTTGAAAGGCCCAACTTCAGAGATTGTCATGAAAGTCTCCGGGTCAGTTTCGTCAAACGACCCTTGCCCTCTCAGGTACGAAAGATACTTGCTTCCATATCTGGCAAAATTCAGAAAAATTTCGTTTCTGTCTTGTAGCACCTGGAAACGGCTTTGCACTGTGTTAGCTTGAGATCTCCCTTAATCTTTTCCAGATATTGGCCTTTTCTTCGCACCTACCGACCAAGAGGGTCCGGAGGCTCGTTTGGGTATTCCAGAATCCAGGCCGCCATCTGAGCACTTTCCTGCATGAATATTTCCAGCGTGCGGCTGGCCCTAGTCGCCGCTTTGACCTCAACAAGGGCACGGACACGTCTCGCATTCTCATCTGCCAGATACCCATCGGTTCGTGCTTCATAGAGTTTCTCTTTCTTAGTTCCCTTTTCGACAAAGGCCTCGAATGCTTTCCGGTGCATGGTCCAGTGCTGGGAAAGCTGGAAATGCTCTGTGATGGCATTCAGGAAATTGATAAGAGCTGTGTTGACGATCTGTTCATCAATAGACTTTGGAAACGTCTCATTGGGCATCCAAGCAGGGGTATCTGGCGACCTCCACTGGTAGGAAGCGGGGGAAGCCGGGGGAGATGGGGTTTTTGGTGGCCCTTTGGAGCCATCAGACGGCTCTCTCGCATCTTTCAACCGGAGTGCCAGTGGCTTTTTTGACCCCTTCAGTATAGCTGGCAGCGACTTGCTTGCATTCGCGTCTGCCTTCAATTTAGTTGGCGACTGATCTTGCTCCTCCATAAGGGCCCTTCTTTGGGCCCGCGACCTAGTATGATTTGCAGGGGATGACACGATAGACTCGCTGACTTCTTTGCTTTCGACCTTTGTGGCACTATCTTGATAAAGCTTTGCCAGGAAAAAATTACCCTCTTTTCGTTTCTTGCCGTGCCCGTCCTTGAAGCCGTCGCAGTATACCTTCCAGGAGTCATACTCGCACAACATACGATTCGCCTCGTCGATGAATCTTTGGTCCAAGCCAAATTTATCATAATCAAGACGATGTATACTTATCTTAGTTCGTAAGACGCGAAGAGACAGAAAGTTTTCCAAAGTAAACTTGGAGGCTGATCCGAATTCTTGTGTTTGCGTCGTTCGATCGGTTTTGCCATCTTTTGGCCACAATGCTCGCCATAGCATTGTATTTCGGGGCGGTGCGATTCCAGATCCGGATGACATGGCTCCTTCAAAGAGAGTAGTCACGATCATCCAAATAACACCGAGGAATTGAAGCGATTTCGTACTCCTCGAAAAGGCATTTAACGAGATATATACATACTTGCCCGTCAAGAAAACTGGTCAAAGCCGGGACAGTCAGAGAGCGCTTCCCACTCTTTTGTACCTCGACTCCCCTCTTCCGTAACAGCCTATAATAGCGTGATTACCGCTGTATACCCCTGCCACTTTGTACGATATAGTGACAACAGCAGCCTATGGTTCCAAGTTGGGACCCTAACTTACCGGATCCGGTAATTAGGGCATCTATCCTGCGCCAAGACCCCGATGTGCCGGGGCAACCATGAACTCGTGATTGCGCGCGCTTTGTTATCAGCAACCTTCACCTCCACCTCCGCATTTCAAAACAGGGCCGTTTCTCCTCTTTCTCTCATTCAATGTTTGTGTCGCTCCGCTACTTCTTTACTGCAATTATGCGAGACTATTCATCACTTTGTTGATTGTCTATGTATTTGTTCATCTTCTTTTGCTTTCAGGTCATAGAGGCATAGATCAGCCGTCGCCGCCACAGCACTTGTCATTGCTTCTCGCAACCTACGGAGGACGTCCTCATCCCCCCCGCCCCTTCAAGGATGACTTCCGCACCCGAGAAAGCCGCTCCAAATGCAGCAGAACGCAAAGGGCATCTTGAACGTCTGCGGATACTCGAACGCCGGGTATACGACACGGAGAATGTCTTGTATAATGAGGCCGAGCTCAGTGACCTCCATATCTCCGCCAAGCCCTTCACGTTAAATGAGAACGGAGAACCTACTTTTAAGCCATGTTTTTTCAATCCTTTCAGGGGCAATCTCGAGGAACACCCGTACGTCGGCGAACTCGAAGGCGATGAAATGGAATGGCACTCCTACGATGAGACGAACGAAATTTCACCAATGGGCTGGGCTCAACTCACGTTCGAATATTGGCAGGATTATATGTTTGCCCAATCATTCGAGTTCAAGAAGCGGACTGGTACCGATGTACCTGCTATAGTGTGCAGATCGTATGCTTTTTCTCCCCCCTCCCCACGAGGAACATCAGCATGCATTCGGTTTTTTTTCCCCCCGCCCTTGCTAACCGAGTGGTCTTTTTACAGGACTAACCACTATGCACTCGACCTGGAGGAGTGCAACGGTCCTGTGGCTTGGCTTTCATGGGGTCTTGGCCACAGTCGAGATTTTCCAAAACGTCCACATTTTCTCTGCTTAATGACAACCGATATAGATGGTGAAAACGACAAGCTCACTCGAGGGGAATTGCTTTGCATCCTTCGGATGCAGGAGAAATTCCATACAGTCCCGTTCCTGAAGCAACACGATATTTTCCCAGTACGTTGTGCTTTGCTACCCCCCAAGAGTAAATACCCCGAGTTCAAGACCGATACTAACGCACAGAGCTAGGTTTTGATTATCTCGTTCATGGGGCCCCGACATGCGCGAATGCTCCAAGCCCATTACGATGGTTCGGAATTGATTATCCACAAGACCGTTCTCTATGATTTTACCGGGGACAGGAACGTGAAGGCCCTGTCGCTTTTCTCACGATGGGCTGCTTCTTCTGGCATTGGGAGCACGAGCTAGAAACCAAGCGCCACTCGGCAAATTATCTGCAGACGTGCTGCCAATTTTCTGCTCATTCGGAAATCACAGTCTAGTTTGTCCTCCGACCCAAGCGGACATCATTCGCCGGCAGTTGATTCAACTGGGGTTGGAACTTGAGCCTTCCGTGGGTTTGTTGCAGGTGCAGCGTGTACTCGCGTTGAAGACATTCTTGATCGTCAGCCGAGCCCCGGATTTGCTGGTCACTATGGTCACATTAGATCTGTGGCCCTGTCTAGACACTGGATGACGATGCTAATGAGGTCGACCAAGGATATATCCAATGGGCAGGGGATTCGACAATGCCACAGGAAAGCCACTGGCAGGATTATGATCACCATTCTGGTGCTCACATCCTCAGCCAGGGCAACCCGAATAGCGACACGACGCTGTGGGTATGGAGAATCACAGCTGATACAGGATGACCTCGTCGGGGGGTAAATTGGGCATGGGACGAGGGGAGAGGTGGAGAAGAAAGGGGAAACTAGGAAGTGTGATAACCCAGCCCAGCGCCTTGGCTAAAAGCACCATCATCATGGCAAACAATGCCATGCAAACGACAAAGACCAACAGGAAGTAGATCAAGGGACTATGTTGTTTATTGGTTGGATAACTGTAAACCTAGGGTTATATGTATCCATCCATGGGCCCTAGGATAGTTTCTATGGATAGCATATAGCATCTATCAAAGACGTGGGTTCTTAGAATGCCCTCTTGCGCCTTAAGATTTAACTCAATTTAGAATAAAAAGATTATTTGCTTATGTGCACATGTAACAGTGACATTCCGTCTAGGAGAGAAGCAAATATTCAGTCCCGGATGTCGTCAGGGATGCCACTATCTCTGATAGAATATCTGCCACTCGGCCGACAAGACGGGTTAAACAGCCTTTTACTCCTCGGTAGGGTGGGTATATCCCGTTGGCAAGTGACACAGTACCACTTGAGTTAGTTATATGACCTACGATAATCGAGCACATGCAGTTCTGGAACATACTAAACTGTAACATTCAACATGCAGAATCTCGGATCCGAGATCAGGACATCGGGCCCGAGATCGAAGCAGTTTAATATCTGCCAAGACTAAGTGCCACCGATTTGCACGGTCGTCGACCCACATCTACGTCAGTCACACAGATGAACTATCCTAATATCTGGCGGGTGTGGTGCCGGCAACCGTCAGTAGTTAACTGGCCTAGTACAAGTCTAGACCATCATGCTACAGTGGTATCTGAGGGGTATGGGGTTCATGTCATGATCACGTTATTCCCCGAGCAAGTCAGCATCGTCTGCGCGGGAGGTGTGGCCACGCCGCGGGAGAAATGGACTGTTGGGCCTGAAAAGGTCAAAGATTGTAGACAGCGCCCGCACCCGATAAGCCCACAGGCAGACTGAAAACATACTTCACCTTGGAAAGGAACAAGTCGTTCAGCCGTTCTTACGAGCCTTCATTTCGGAGATGAACTGTCCAGTCTTTGCAGACGGAATCACGTAGATCCGAACCAGTTCGTCGACCACCTCGACCTTCCCGCCGCTGAGGATCTCCAGGAGCGGGAGCTTCTTGCCTGCCTTGATCAACCCACCGGTGACAGTGTCCATGAAGCATTCCACGCCGTTCATCGTGTACTCCTTCTTGGTATCCCACGGCAAGGGGAAGATGTACTCCAGATGATCCTCGATGCAGTTCATCTCGGAGAACGACTTGATGAAGTCGGACTGCGCATCCATGTGGTACAGGAAGACAGCCGGGAACTCCAGGGTGCTCTCGGGGGAGAGCGGGTCCGGAGACAGCCGGATGCCCGCGTCTTCCATCTCGGCGGGCTGGTCCGTCTTGCGGGTGCGGATCTGCCGCGCCCGCAGCGCGGTGCTCAAAAGCAGCCTTTGCTTCCGTGTGCGCTCATCGTCGGCCCGTTTCTTGGCCGCGATGCGCTCCAAAGAGGCCTTGCGTTCAATGGCTTTCGACAGAACCTGCTGCAGTGACTTGTTGTTGGGGTCGATGGCAAGACCCCGGGTCGCGGCGTCTTCCGCTTCGGAGATCTTGTCCAACGCGTACAAGGCCGCGGAGGAGCGGTAGAAGGCTTTGACATTGGCGGGATTGAGCTTCAACACCGAGGCACAGTCTATGGTCGTAGAGCGGAAATTTTCTATTGCATGGACATTAGCATATGTTCACGAGATTAACCGGCGAGGGCAAAGGGGCAGCCAGTAACATACTCAACTCCAGATTGGCCAGAGCACGATTGATATAAGATGCCTCTTCAACCTCGCGCTTCAGCTTCTCCTCCGCGGCGAGGTCTTCCGGCTGGTCCCACTTGTCAACCTTGGCTTGCAGAATAGCGATAGCCTTGGTGTAGAACTCCTTAGCATCGACCCAACGCTTTTCCCGCGCGGCTTCGTTGCCTTGTTCCCGGTAGTTCTGGGCGACCTCGCCGCGGGTACCCTCGTTTTGGATCGCTTGGATAGCATCAAGCATAGGGTTTTCACCATCTGTGATCAACAGCGTTCCACATTAGCATATGAACCAATCTATGCCAAACGGCAATCAACAATGCATGACCGCATGTATTATCAGATTCTACCATTCCACTGGTATTCATTTCACGCCGTACGAGAGTATGAGTTGTGTACAGCTTCAATGGGACCCGAAAATAGAATCATCACGAAAGCAGTCTGTGGAGAGAAAAGAAGAAATGATATTTCGAAGCCACTTACGCTCGTCGCCCGCCTTATCGATATCCGTCATGAACAAGGGCGTCTTGTTCATGTAGCTCTGGATGTCTTCCATGGTGTTCGACTTGACGGACGCCATCGTCGCCGACATCTTTGGCGCCAACGGGTCCTTTTCGATCTCCTTCAGACGCTCCTCGTTGATAGGGAAGGGCGCCTCATCCTCGCCGGCGGCGCCGGGAGGCGGGGGAGGTACGTCCACATTGGCGTGGAATTCCCGCGGAGGGTCCTCCTTGAAGTGCTTGTCGTTGAGTCTAAGGGACTCGTCGAAGTCGTCCGGGAGCTCCTCTACCTGACCCATGGTGGGAGATTGTTTGCCGCAAGGGGTTTGGTGTCGAAGGGGTGGAATGTCTGCCAGATGATTCTTCTTTTATGCGCGGGGGGACAAACAGGACAAACAGGTGGGTAGGGTTAGCCCTTCACTACCAAGATGCCGCTGTCGTCATCATCATAGGGAGGGGTATGGATTGTTTTGGGTTCGATCTAATCCTCGCTGGTTGCGAAACAGCGATATACAACTGATATTTTATTTACTATCATGTCGTGTCTACATGGAGTATATGTGCGGGATGTCTTTCCATGCCTACCGAGTACTCCACGTTGAGATACATTGTTTAGTAATCCAGGTTTATGCTTCCGATGCTGCATGCATCATTCAGGCACCATCAGGCACCAGTCACTCATGTGACTTGTACAAACAATAGTCAACGGTGACAATTTGAGATCACTATTTTATCTAGATTGAACAGGTGCAGCGCACTATCTAATTACTGGCAGCAGAGGCAGCCTTGCCAGACACGTCACCCCGCAGTGCTGCAACCACTGCATCGCCAAACTCCTTGGTCCCCGAGTTGCCTCCTAGATCGGAGGTGCGGATTCCAGCATCCAGAACAGCGCGCACAGCCTCTTCGATCTGGCGAGCTTCTTTCTCCATGTTAAACGAGTAGCGGAACATGAGCGCCACGCAAAGGATCATAGCAGTGGGATTCGCGATATTCCGGTTGGCGATCCTGCTGCCATGTTAGCTTCCTTGACCCCAATTATGACTCGGGTAGGGAGACGTACGTAGGCGCAGACCCGTGGGTTGGCTCATACAAGCCCCTCACTTTGCCCTCCTCGCCCGCCTGCGGCAGACCGTCGAGGCTGGCGCTGGGGAGCACCCCCAGTGTCCCGACGAGGGACCCAGCTTGGTCGGAGATCATGTCGCCGAAGGTGTTGTCCGCCAGGATGACACCGTTCAACGCCCGCGGGTTGGTGGCCAGGATCAGGGACGCGGAATCTGCGAGCTGATGCAGTAGCTTTACCTGAGGATACTCTTTCTTTATCGTCTCCTCGACGACTCGTCGCCAGAGTCGCGAAGATGCCAGCACGTTGGCCTTGTCGAGCGAAATAACCGGCCAGGGGGGGTCGTGTCGCAGGGCCAGCTCCGCGGAGAGGCGAGCGATGCGTTGGATCTCGGCGGTCGAGTATCCCCACTCGTCCATGGCTTTACCCATTAGCACACTGATATTCAATCTATGACGGGGGAAAGGGGGTGGGGGTAAGCAAACCATAGTCCTCCTGCTCGACCTTCCTCCCAAAATAAGCACCACCACAATTCTCGCGCACGACCACAAAGTCCACCCCTTCAATGATATCCTGTCGGAACGGGCTATACTCCCGCGCAATCGACCGACTCGGCGAGTCTACCGAGCAAGGACGCAGATTGGCGTAAATATCCATGGCCTTGCGCACCTGCAGCAAGCCGCCCTCGGGCCCGTCCAACCCGCGCCGGATATGGTCCCATTTGGGCCCGCCGACGGCGGCGAACAGCACAGCGTCGGAAGAAATGGAAGCGTCTTTCACGGCCTGGGTGACAGACTGCCCGTGGGTGTCGATGCTGGCACCTCCGATTAGCTCTTCCTGGAGGTCGAATGCGAGGGTGGGGCTGTTGAATGTGGAGAGGACTTTCGTGGCTTCGGTCATGACCTCGGGGCCGATCCCGTCGCCTGGGAGAACCAGGATTTTGTAGGTCTTTTTCAAGTCTGTCATGTTTCTTGTAGGGGGTATGGATAGTAAGATTGATTACTCGAGCGACAAAAATGTCAGTTGGAAGTCACGATGGGTCGTATTTATGACTCCATCGAGATCGGAGATCAGGCCGATTATGCGGGGAAAATCCGGTCTTACCCCGAAACGATGCCGGGTGTTGATCATTCATCCTTACGGATTATCTTAGGGAATTGCTTGAGGGGGCTATTACGAAGATTTGTACAGATGCTACGAGAGGGCGTTGTCTTCTTTAATTGATTTTGTGATGGTTATTCCTTCTAGAGCGTATCAAGCCAAGTCCCTCTACGAACTTCATTATACTGCAGGAAAAGGCTACATGGCTACACGTAGGAAGGCATAACAGAAGAAAGTAGCCTATAGTCCTTTACCGCTGGCCTCTGGCTTGAAATATAGTGCCATAGGGGCCATAGAAGGGTCTTGATCTAGTATACTAACAGAACTCTAAGACGATATGTCGCATTGAGATTGGATTACTTACATAGCCCACAAGAGCCACGATGTACTGTATAGCCAAGTGACAATCTCGCTTTCTTGTTGCAACAGGATATTAATTGATGAGTATGACCCTCACTCCTCGCGAAACCTCCAACCGCTAAGCACTCCCAAGTTGACCGACCCATCACGACACATTCAGGCCATCCTCAACACAAATTGTGAATTAAATGGAAAATCAGCATCGATACAGTAGCCGCGACCAAGCAAAGACTATGGTCCACATAGTCGCTAGACCTGTGTAGCTGCCCGTTAGCGCCTCATGATCACCATGGCCAGGTCATCTTCTACTCAACTCACCCCGATTCAACGATCCCCTTCAGCAATATTAATGCTACCACGAAACAAACAATGAAGTGTAATTGGCTAGCCACGAGGTAAGCAAGCAGCCTATCGCAGAAAATATCGCGACAGTCAGCGCATTTCCATATGCCGTTGTGCGCATTGACTTGATTGAGTGGGGTTCTTGACGCTTTGCGCCTGGGTTTAATGGGCGTCTGCTCGTGTTGTGGGCTTATCCTGATGCTCGTCATTCTGAGTGGAGGAGGTACCTTGTTGGTACCATAACATTGGGGATTGAATGGCTTCTTGTTCTTGGGGGTGGTATTTCTGTTATTATATTTTAGATGGCCGCTATCAGCGTCATCATGACAGGGTCAATTAGGGTGTATGTGTACAATCTACCAGATGTAGCTTTAGACTTTGGAATCCCAGGTCCGCACCTATTACCTGCGGGAAATATTCCCTGTAATTCACAGCAATGCTCCGCAAGGATAGTAGAAGAGCAATCCTCGGATGCCACCGGGACACAGAACCAAAATTCCAATCTACAGACAACGAATGAGGTCGTCTTGTAATCACGAGTCCGGTTGCGCCGATGGCGCCCATACCCTTTGTCCACGGGAAGTTAGTCTATGGGGGCGGTCTGAAGACTACAGCCACGGTAGCATGGGTTGGATAGGAACTCTCCAATGGCGCCACACGAGAGGGGAAAGTATAGATCCTTGTTTGTGAGCGGGGATTTGGTGCCTGTATAGGGCAGGGACGCGTGGGTGTGGCTGGAAGGAGAGAACTCTGTAAAGATATGAGGTCATGGTTGAATAGAAACACTGTTTTGATATTGATATTAGTCAAGTTTTTGGCAGTGAAGAGCGAGATAGGGTTGCAATGATCAAGATCTTACTGAACTTTGTTTGCAGAGTCCAGTGAATGGCAAGTCACCGAAAGCTTATTGCTCTTCTGTATTCTGTCTGAAGGTCATTACTCCACCCAATCACATCTTATATCAAACTGCAGAATAGTAGCAGGCATATTATATCCAACTGAGTAGCGTTGCTATAGCTCATACAATTTATGTCTCGACTTGCTATGACTGATATCCCAACTACACATATCCCTAAGTTATTGAACCGTCTCTTCCCAAAACGCAAACACCGCACTGATAACCACTCCCTGCTCCTCATCCGACAAATCCAGATGCACCGGCAGAAGCAGAATCTGCGCCGCTGCCAACGAAGTCACTCGGTCCGGGCCTACGAACCGCCCATGCTCCCTTCCGTACGGGGACCGATGCAGCGGCATGAACTGCGGGTGCGCCTGGACGCCCTTCCCCGCCAGGAAATCTACCAACGGACTTCTCCGCGCAGGATCCACCACCCGGATGTAGAAGACGTTCGCATTGTGCGTCGTGTTAGTCGGCACACGCGGCAGAATCAGATGTCCTCTGTCCTCCAGAGGAGCCAGTGCGTCGGCGTAGCGGTGCCAGATGTGGCGACGGCGCGCGACGATCTGATCAGCGGCTTGGAGCTGCGCGTAGAGGAAGGCTGCTTGGATCTCGGACAGCGTCGCGTTGATGCCAATGTCGAGCCACTCGTAGCGCGGCACTTCGCCGCGCTGGAAGGCCAAGCGGTTGGTGCCGTGGGCGTAGAGGATGTCGGCGCGGGCGACCAGCTGCGGGTCGTTGATAAGTAGCGCGCCGCCTTGGCCTGCGGCTGTAAAGTTCTTCTTCTCCTGGAAACTGAGACAGCCGAGTTGGCCGATTGTGCCGAGCATGCAGCCGTGGTGGGTGGACGTGCATGCCATGGCGGCGTCTTCGATGACGAGGAGGTTGTGCTGCGATGCGGTGCGCATGACGGCGTCCATGTCGCAGGCAACGCCGCCGTAGTGCACGGGGATGATAGCGCGGGTTTTGGACGTGATGGCCGACTCAATGAGAGAGACGTCGAGAGTCATGGTGGTGTTGTCGAGGTTGACGAAGACGGGGACTGCACCGCGCAGAGCAAATCCGTTGGCCGTCGATACGTATGTGTAGCTGGGGAGGATGACCTCGTCGCCGGGCTGGATGTCGGCGAGAATGGCAGCGATCTCTAGGGCTGAGGTGCAGGATGACACCAGGATGGCTCGACTGCCACTACCCATGTATTGGGATAGCCATTGCTCGCAGAGACGAGTGTACTTCCCTTGTCCGCTGAGGTTCTTGGAGGCGAGGGCATCCTGGATGTTGGCCAACTCGCTGCCGACGAGCGTTGGCGTTGTCGTGGGGATTAGGGCTGGGGCCATAGTGACTTTCTGATGGGGCATATAAGGTTGGGACATATGTGGTATCTGCGTATGAGGGAAAAGTTTCGGTCTTCACCGGAAGGAACGAGGGGGTAATGAGGGATGGATGACGTTCTAAACCGGGCTTGATGACTCTTCAGGATAACCTTGATCTGCTGTGATACATGATCATAGCCAGGTGCTTGAAGATTACCTGCCAGGTGGTCCTATATCACTAATCTATCCGTTCTTTATCGTGTCTATTATCCTTTATTCATCCACCACGCAAGCATCAGCTTCAAGCTCAAGACCTCAACCATACCGCGCCATCATGTCAGCCCCTACAACTCTCACTCTCAAATGGGGCATTCTAGGTATGTCATATCAATATACCAAATCAATTCCTTCAACAAGGTAGAAATTGACAGCCTCCCAGCAACCGGACGCGTCGCCGAATGTATACTCTTCTCCTCTCCTCCTCCTCCCATCACCCAGCCCTAACTCACCTCATCCCAATCCAGCGTTTGCCAAGGACCTCCTCCTTGACCCACCACCACCACCACCATCACCATCACCATCAATCTTACCCTCAAACGTCAGATACACCCACTCTCTTGTAGGAGTCGCATCGTCCACCTCCCTCGAAACTGCGCAAGCCTTCATAGCCAAAGTCAAGGCTCCACCCCCCTGCGTCCCCCATGGCAGTTACGAATCGCTACTTGCCTCTCCCGGCGTTGATATTGTCTACATTGCCACCCCCCACTCCCACCACTTCCAGAATGCCATGGCTGCTCTCCACCTCGGGAAACACGTCCTCTGCGAGAAGCCCCTCGCTGTCAGCGGCGCCCAGGCAAAGAAACTCTTCGCGGTTGCTGAAGCCAAAAAGCGCTTTCTGATGGAGGGTCTCTGGACGAGATTTCTCCCAGCGGGCTTGGCGGTGCACCAGCTTATTCGCGGCGGTGCTGTCGGGACGATAACGCGTGTCTTTGCGGATAATAGCCTAGGCATGGACCCGACGCAGGACTTCATCACGGGAGATAGAATGCTTGCTCCCTGGCTGGCAGGCGGGGCGTTGATGGATTGTACTCTTCCTTCCCCCCTGACTTCTAGAATCAAACCTTTGCTAACGTCAGACAGTGGCCGTCTACTCCCTCCACTGGGTCTTCCAAGCCATGTCGCCAAGAGCAAAACCCCGATATCCCATCAAGATCTCATCAGCCGCGACCCTCAATTCGAACTCCGGCGTCGACGAAACAGTAACCATCCTCATGATCCTCCCCCCTGCAGCAGAGGCAACAGAAGACCCCGCCATCCTCGCCATCGCTTCAGCGAGCCTCCGAGCCACAGACGATCCAGACGGCCACACCCCCGTGGTGCGCATCCAGGGCGACAAAGGCGAGATTCAGGTTTTCGGGCCCCCGTGGCGCCCCTCGAGGGTGTGTGTTGTGGAGTGCGAGCAGGGGCCCAAGAAGGTGAGCAAGACTCACGAGGTGGATGTTTCGTTCCCAAACAGGGTTTATGGGTTGAGGTACGAGGCCGATGAGGCGGCTATGTGCATTTATTATTTCATGAAGGAGAGCATGACTGTCCCATGGGAAGATACGCTGTTGAGAATGAGGGTGTTGGATTCAGTGAGGAGGCAGAATAGGATCGTTTTCCCCGCGGAAGTTGAGTCTGTGGACTATCCAGTGGCCTTGCCTACGAAGACGAGGAAGTAGGTTGGTATGGTGTGGGTTATTACTATTTGGTTTTTATTTGGTGTTTTGCTTCAGGTATCTCTCATTTCTCAAGTTGTAATTCCTCGCTTCGTTCAACGGATTGGTCACATGGCTAAATTGACATTGATTGTTCTATAAACTAGATAACTACTAAAACATATAGCCCTGTAAAGCAGCCATGTAGAATTATCGAGGGCTTTGTTAAGAATCTGTATGGGATCTTCTAGAGCACTCGCGCAGAGTCAAATTGATAGATTATTAAGTGGCCAAGAGACCTATCTAAATAGGAAAAGACGCATAAAATTCCGCGGTAAAACACACTTTTTCTCCTATGATACTAAGTCACGAGAAGAGATGAGAGATCAACTGCGTAACTGCAAGCACATCTTACCCTGCGTATATTCCTACGATTCATCTCTTGTCAATAGGACAGCCTCTCGCCCAGTAAAGACAACCACCAACACCACCATCCCCAAACTCAACCCTCCCAGAACGGCAACCATCACACCCCACCCAGCCCACTCACTGATATACCCTCCCAGCAGGGGACCCGCCAACGTACCCCCCGCAAAAGCAGCATTGCTCAGCCCATAGGTCTGCGAATACGCACCATAACGACCAAAGATACCCGGATGGCGCGCCCCGACCGCCTCCGTCGCCATGCTAATCTCAGCCATCACCGCCGGCATAGCCATAGAAACACCGCAGCCAAAGAGGAACAGAAACACGCGCAGCAGAAGCGAGCTCGTCGTGCTGTTGTGCTGGACTAGTGCAAGAAGCATCATGCTCGGGCCTGCCACGGCGAACCCCCCTACGGCCGGCCAGAAGGGCCCAATGCGGTCTACGACGGCGCCGCTGAGCGGGGAGAGTACCATGGGAAGCGTGTTGGAGAGGAAGACGATGGCGATTTGGTTGGGGCTGTAGTGGAAGGTTGAGCGGAGGTAGACGGGGAGGACGGCTTCGAAGGCTGTCATGAAGGTGTTGAGGAGACACATGCCTAACATGGCTACCAGGAAGCGGGGCGTGCGGAGGAGAATGCTTGGTGCGGTGGCTGCGGATGCAGTCTGTGTGTCTGTATCTCCTGTGTCTGGAAGCAGGGGTTCATTCTCGTCGGGGTCATTACTATGTCGAACCGGGGGACACGGCCGTAGGAGCAGTCGCAGGATGATTTCCAGTAAGATCAGGGCGAAAGCCGGCACAAACACCGCGAAGTAGCCTGCGCGGTCGTAGACGAAGCCGCCGATGATCGGTCCGCCGAAGAGACCCAGGCTCAGGCTCATGCTGGTGAACCCGACGGCGCGCCCGATGTGTTTGCTGCCGACTGTTTCGAGCAGTAGGCTGAAGCCAATCGTGAAGACGATGGCTGTGGACAGCCCCTGCAAGAGCCGTGCGAGGAGGACCAGGGATAGCGTCTTTGTGAGAGAGAAGAGCACTGTCGCGCCACCCACCACTATCATCCCCAGCAGGAATGGGACCTGCTTGGCTTTTGTCCGGTCGCCAACCCAGCCGAATAGCACTGCAGTAGACATGGTTAGTCGTGGGGCATATACTCTCATTGTTTGATTTTAGACATACACGATCCAAACAGGATGGAACCACCATAGGATGCGAGGAGGATCGACGACCATCGTTGGACCCTATTCTCAGGAAGTCCAATCCGCTCATGCAAGATAAAAGGCAGTATTGGCACAATCAACCCGTATTTCTAGAAACACGTCGGTGAATACAGCAACGCACACAACCACCGTCACAAAGGCCACTGAGGACCTCCATCCGACCCGGGCCGTCATAGCGATGCAGTTAATGGTCACTCTACATGCACCACACTACGCAGAGCAACCCAGCCTCCTGCCAGAGTGGGCGGATTGTATCGCTCATTAAAAGAAGTCGGCAGCCCGACGGGCTGCTCAGCAGCGCTCTGCGCAACAAGGGCTGACCCAGTTCATAACGCTACCTAACGAGCTGCAAATCCCGAGATCAAACTGAGATACTCGATATGCTCCGGTTCCACCAGTAGCTACTCGTCCTCGAAGGCCCGGTACATCTCCTGCAGCCAATCTCGGTCATGGTGTCGCGTCAGGGCTTCTTGACTGGTCCACCTGTGTATCGAGTCAGCTTGTGTGACTTCGCATCGGAAGGAGGAGAGTTTCTTGCCTCTCGATCACCTTGAACACCACGCCCTCGCGGGGATCCCGAGTCTCCGTCAACAGGAAAGTTAGACAGTCCGGCTCCTCGCGAGTCACCTTCCCTGCTGTCCGAAAAAGTCTATCTCGGAGCTGCGTGAAACGTCAGTGCGGAGAAGCGGAAAGGATATTAGTATTCGAGGCAAACCTGGTTTTCTTTTCCGACAACAGGGCGCAGTGTGGCGATGATGTGGACTTCCGTCATTATAAACGTTATTTTCTTGGCTTCGGAGCCATCCATCTGCGCCGTCTGGAGGGCATTTATATCTGGACCTCCGGGCTGCCACTTCGAGTCATCGGATAGATCCGTGTCACCTACTGGCTGCCACTTTCAGTACCAACTGTCTGTGGCTGCATATTATCAAGAAGGCATTCCGGACACGTAAACCTTCTGCACCACGAGTCATTCCATTACTCACCGCCGGATTAACGGATCGGAGCATCCCCGACGCGCATGAAGAGAAAAAACATGACACCGTAGATATCTCAAACGTTCCCTTGTGAATGAATTCAACCACCACGTCCAATCTCAACATGGTCGGCGTAATAGACATCGCAGAGCTCATCAAGAACTCTCCCTTCGAGCTCACGGATGTAGACAAGGCCGTTCTCAACACGGCAGAGAAGGACTTTGTTCCTCACAGCTGGGATGATATCAAAGCCGTAATCGGTGAGTGTCGACAAACTATTCTCAATATTCCATCTCCCTAACACAAAACAGCCGGCGGAGACATGTCCCTCCTGCGGCGGACTCCGACCGACCTCCGCAACTATATTCTGTGGACACGAGACATCCGCTCTCAGTTCGGCTCCGCAACGACCTACATCGTGCAGAACCGGCTGCGGTGGACTCCGGAGTCTCCCCAGACCGGCCCGTCGCTGTTCGCCTACCGCAATGCGACGCCCTTCGCAGACGAGTCGGACTACCGGATTCTCCGCAACGACTGGCCGTACGCGATGATGCCGGGCACGGTGCATCTGGTCGTGTGGAGCAAGACGCCTGTCGCTGTGGATGCGGAGGGCGATCCGACGGCGGATTCTCGTCGGTGTATCATGGAGTTCTTGGAGAGGACGTTCGGGGATGAAATGAGGCAGCGGAAGCATGTGGGGGATAATATCTTGTGGTTTCGGAATCGGACGGTGTGGCAGAGTGTGCGATCGCTAGAGCATGTTCATGTTATTTTGAGAGACGTCGATGAGGACTTTGTGACCCGAGTGACTGGGCAGCGTCCGGACGATGCCCACTGTCGGACGTATTCTCCTGTGGGGGTTGTTTAGAGTGGCAGTATTGGATTAGACATCATACTTCTTGGTTTATAATGTTGCTGCATAATCATTGTTTGGGGGTTTGGCATAGGCCTTATTTGGCGAAAGTGTAGATAGTCGAATAGTCGTGGCGATGCCCGAGATGTATCTAGATACGCGTCATTCGCGTCAGGAAGCCGTCAAAGTCGTATCAGCGCAGCTGCTTCAAATTGGATCAACGGCGTCTTCGATCCTAATAGTAGTTTTTAGTGAAACCCCAAAAGTAACATCCGTTTAATTCCGGGCATGAGCGGCTCTATCTCGTCCTGAGATCACTGCGTCTTTGACCGCATCTGAGTTTCATTCCAAGTCCCGATGCTGATACCGTATAGATGACGGCGTCTGAGCAACAATCTGAGAGTTTAACATAAGCTTTCAACACACGAGCCCTGGAGGTATCTTTCTCTGTCGGTATAATAGCTTGCAGTATGGTAGGCAAGCAAGAGCATGGCATGAAAACGCCCAGTTCTGGCTTGTTGCGCACCACAACACCATTATCGAGATACTAGCTTCTTTGTGTAGACAATCATATCGTCCGATTGTCAATCCAACTGTAAAATCTCAGCCAAGAGATCAAATTGTTGGCAAATGATGTATAAAGCGTCCACAATGGCTTGGGATGGGCACTGTATTGTGATGGGATCAACGGTGGCTAGCTTTTCAGCAGGCAGACAAGCCCCGTGCCCTGTCCATAGATGGCGGTTTCCAAGAAGTGCACGAGCTGACCTGTCTTGCAGGATCATGAATGGATAGTGCTATGCTGGCCTCTTCGTGCAAGTATTGACGTAACGAAGACATCTGCAGCGAACTCGAAAACCGATCAGTAATAAGACACAGAACAGCCGTCACCCCGACAGTGAGTGTCATAAACGGGACTGAAACGCGGAGTATCCCAACATGCTCATGCGAGAAGACCAAAGCTCTTCGAATGGCTACCACCCTGCCGAGATCAACCGCGTGGAAGAAGCAAGCTCAGACTCGTTGGAAGGCGTGAGAACAATCCTAGTCACAGGGGCAGCTGGATTCATGTGAGCGGACAGTCAACACCACCACTCCCTCGCTAAATATGAATTATATCTTTTTTTTCTGACGGCTGCGCACTTTTCAGCGGGGGATGGTTCGTTCGTCGCCTGATCGAGACCTACGGAGACCGATACGTGGTCGTATGCTTCGACAATCTCGGGTACTGCGCGTCCATGGACAACTTCCGCGCCATTCGACACCTCCACAACTTCCATTTCATCAAAGGGGATGTATGCAGTTTCCCCGATGTCGACAGCGCGTTGCGAAAGTACGCCGTTAACGGCATTGTCCATTTCGCAGCGCGTTCCCACGTGGACGCTTCCTTCGACGATCCGCTTTCCTTCACGCAGACTAACGTCGCTGGCACTCAGACTCTGCTCGAGGCTGCGAGGCGGATTGGCTCTATCCGGCGGTTCGTCTATGTCTCCACGGATGAAGTGTACGGGGAGAATGACGCGTCGGGTCCACGGGGTCTTGCCGCCTTCACGGAGGACGATGCTCTGCATCCTACCAACCCGTATTCTGCTAGCAAGGCCGCGGCGGAAATGATTGTCCAGGCGTATCGCAAGTCGTTCCACATGCCGTTCCACATGCCGGTTATAGTCACTCGATGTAATAATGTCTTCGGGCCATATCAGTATCCTGAGAGTAAGTCGCCTGCCTGCCTATCTTGTCTTGTTGGGACGCCTCTTACAAAGTCGTTTGCGCAGAGCTTATTCCAAAGCTGATCATGCACCTCCAAAAGGGCCAGAAAATACCCATCCACGGTAACGGACAGAGTGCCCGCGCGTTCGTGTTCGCAGAAGATGCAGCCGAGGCGCTGGACATTATTTTCCATCGGGGGGAAGAGGGCGAGACGTACAATATTTCTTCGGATAGTCAACTGCGTGTCCGGGAGGTGGCGGAGGAGATATTCAGGGTCATGTACCGGGATTGTCACCAGAATGTCGAGGACTGGATTGTGTCTGTCCCGGACCGCCCGTTCAATGACAGCATGTACTGGACCGATGATTCCAAGCTGCGTGCACTGGGGTGGGTGCAGAAGACGGGGTTTGAAGAGGCTCTCGGGGCTACTATCGAGTGGTTCTGTCGTGAGAGTGACGGGTTCTGGCCTGAGCTGAGAGGTATGCAGTGTCAGTTGGACTCAGTGTGATAATAGCGGGTAATAGTGGGCCACATGAGTGAATGTAATATTGTGATCCATTGGCAATGAGATTGTCAAGTATCTCGATGCTTTTTATGGCTATGAGACAGTTGCGAATGGTTATAGCAACATGATTTTTAACCAATTTTGTATGGGGAGATCTCTGCAAGTCTTCTGATATTGGTTGATTGCATTATGTCTCTCTCTTTTACAATGATATTAGCCAGTGCTTGGTGCTTCCCGGTTGACTGGCGTTTTTGATAGGTTTCGTTATATGCCAACCTCGAGGGAGATATATATACATGTCTACTCTATACATCTCGCAAGAAAAGAGAAATTATCCATGTCGAGCCAAAAATCCTATTTTCTCGTCACACTCATAGAGAAGGTCCAAAACTAGGTAACAAACTCATACATATACCTATACCAAGTCAACATATCATCCCAATATCGTTTCTTCTTTGTTGATACAAAAATGAAGTGCTAAATAAATACCAGCACCCTCTTATTTTTACTACTCCCCGCAATAAAATATAGAAGCATCATTGGTCTAGTGGTAGAATTCATCGTTGCCATCGATGAGGCCCGTGTTCGATTCACGGATGATGCACTATTCTTATCTTTTTCTTTTTTTCTTTCCAACTTGTCTGTGGAATTTATTCTTAGGTGAGGGTTTGTTTTTATTTATTTATCTATTTTTTTAATCAAATGGTAGAAATAAAATGCTGCTCTTATTCACCTATGCAGTAAAGTAAAGTAGTAAAAGTACTAGATAATCTAACAAGGATTCCATATCAATGCAACGCCATCCAACCATGCCAACCTAATATAACCCCAAACCAACATCCTACTAAAATAGACACCCCTACTGAATCAAACATCCACTACTAAAACAAAACCGGTGCAAGACCTCGCTCCACAGAATGATAAACCAAATGCACTGCAATCTCCAGACTAGTTCCCGTTGAAACTCCATCCCCCGTTCAGTCGCAAGCGCTGGCGCTCGGCCAGATCGCGCCGGATCTCGTCTTGCGTCAGTCCGTCTGCCCCTGACCAATTTGCGCTGCTGGTGCGGTCGCGGAATTTCTTGATCTTCTTGTCAGCTTTGAATGTCTCCTCTAGAGAGAAAGGTGCGATCGGGCCGAAGATCGAGTCGACCTCCATACCCTCCTGCTGTCGCAATAGCGATTCCAGTTCCCTGGGTTGCGCCCACTTGGGAACAGGCACCATGTCCGAGTCTGAGTCTTCGTCTTCGCTGTCCGTTGCAATCTCCGGCAACTGGACGTTCTCCCCGTTGGGGTACTGCGGAGACGGCTTGGCGGGGGCCTTCTGGGAGGAAGAGGCAACGGGGGTCTTGTGCGACGGTCCATGCGACGGCTCCGCAAAGGGGATCTTGCCGCTGGCATACTTGGCCATATCCATGGGGCCTCCGGGTCGCTGCGACTGGGCGGGCTTGTTGAGCATGGATGACCCCGGGTGGGCCATAGACGGGCCATGCCCGAAAATAGAAGACTTGGTAGGTTCCTGGAATCGAGGTCAGTCCATTTTGCCTTCAAAAGACTGTGCCATCTAAGGCCTACCTTGCGGATATTGGATTCCTTGCGAATGTTCGACTGGCGGATGGGCGGGGCCATCGTCGGGCGCATCACGGGGTTTTGCTCGTCCTCTGTTCTCCTCCGCTTGACCTCGCCCGAGGGAATGTTACCAGGTCTCGGTGCTGTAGGTCGGTGGCTCGCCTCCTCATCCAGACCTCGCTTCGGGGGCTTGGCCGGGTTCGGTTGCGGCGGGTTGATGGACCGACCAAACGTCTGGATCGACCCCAGACGGGAAGCAGGCCGGGCCGTTCCCATTTCGCCTCTTTGGGTGGCTTGGGACGCCGGGCGCTCGTGATGGAGGGTCGAGGTCTGGTCAAAGTCAGTCAGCGGTGGTCTCGTAGCAGATTTAGAAGCACTCACCCTATCACTGGGCTGCTGGCTACCCTGCCGTTCCATCCGGCGCGCATTCTCCAATCGTCGCTTCTCGATCGCTTGCATGTGAGCGGCCTTCTTGGAATCTTCCACGCCAAGTCGCTCTCGTCGCTCCGCCTCCATGCGACTGCGCATCTCCTGGCGACGGGTCTCTTCCTGTTGCTGAGCCGCAGCCCGCTTACGTTCCAGCTCCCGTCTCTGCTCCTCCCTGCGCCGGGCCTCCCGTTCCTCTTGTTCCTTCTTCCGCTCGCTCGCAAGCTGTGCTTTCTTCTGGGTCTGGCTGGACACGGAGCTCTTGAAGCTACTGTTGGACGAGGCCGTGTGCAAGGATTGGTTGCTTGCCTTTTTCTTGATTGTGGGCGGCTTCGAGGCGGAAGGCGGAGGCACGGGGACATTGGACTCAGCAGCGGAAGCCAACGGCATCTGTCGCGAAAGAGCACTGCCAACACGGATCGACACCGGCTGCGGCTTCGGCTTTTGCGCCGTATCGCGAGCCGGTTTGACTGGCCGACGCTCGTTCTGTTTCGATTGGTGTTGCGACATGGGGATCTGAGTCGGAAGCTTCGAAGGAACGTCGTGGGTGGTGTCGGGCTCCTTGGACGGCTGCTTTTGCACCTGCGGTTTGTGCGGGGAGGGTGGTCCACGGGCTTCGTTTTCGATGGCCGCCTTTTCTTGAGCGGCCTTGAGCTGCAACGCCCTCTGCTTCTCCTGGGTCCGGGCCTGCTCCGCCTCCTCTTCCTCGCGTTCTTCGAGTTCCCGCTGTCGACGCTTCTCCTCTCGTTCCGTGGAGCTCCGAGTCCGGCGACCCTCCTGGCGCGGCGGGCTGGCAATACGTGCAGATTGTGGTCTCGGTTTGTCCGCACCAGCCTCCGCCTTGGTCGGGTCCGGCTGTGTCTTGGGGTCACTGGGCGATGATGCTTCCATCCGGGCGGCGCCAGAAACACCGCCCGCGTTGGTGAATAGGCCCTTGGCCGAGCGGACGATGGATTGGAACCTGCTCTTCGACGCGCTCAATGGACCGTCCCGGCGCCCCGGGGAGCCAGTCGGGGTGGTCGATGTGTGAGCGTCGGGGATCGACACAGAAGCGCTCTTCTTATGGCTCGGGCGCTGTGGAGACGAATAGAGAGGTGTTGCGGAGCGACCCCTGGTGCCTTCCAAAGGCTCTCTGGCGACGGATGCGGGCCGTTCTGGCTTGCTCGCGCTCTGGTCGCGAGTAATCACCGCGGGCGCCTTGTCTTCCTCTCCCCCACGGCGCTGTCCTTCGGATGGGGTCTTGGCGGGGGCGAGAGTCTGTTTGTTCGGAACCAGTTGCTTGGCGGGCGAATTCAAGGGCCTGATCCAATCATCCTCAGCATCCTTGGGCTCCGGGGCGGGCGTGGAGCGCGCTTGCTGGGTCGTGGTCTCTGGCTTCGCCTCGGCCTTGGCGGGGGGAAGTTCGGGGTAGGACACCTGGGCCGACAATCCGGGCACCGAAGGAATGGACTTGGTGGGTCGAGACGGCTGGAGCTTTCCAAGCATGCTGATCTTCTCATGCAGCCTCTGGGTGGAGGATTTGTTGTGGATTTTGCTGGCCCTGGCGTCCGCCTCAGACTCCTCCTGCCCGGTTGGCTTGTCATCGTCAACATCCATCTTGTTAGTAGGTTGGTCGTCCAAAGCAGCCGGGGCCGCCTTGCTCCCGCCCGTCTGCCGACCGAGATAGCCCGATGGTCCGGCATTGGTCAATTTGGGCACGTCAACATAGCTCGTCCTAGAGAGTCTTGATCCACCGAGGCTCTTCTTCATCAGCGGCTCTCGGGCCGGCAGTGAGGCGAAACTCAGGCTGCTCTTGCGGACGGGAGGTCGTTCGGGGGTAGACCCATCCGAAGGCGAGCCGATGTCGTCAAAGCTATCCAAGACCATCTCATCCTTGGACTCAGTCTCGTTCTCGTGGATGGACTCGCGCGCCTGGGTAACTGGAGCCTTGACAGGTGATGGGGAGACCGCCTTGGTGGGCTCTTCCTTTTCAGGCGCCGGTTCTGGGATCGGTTGCTGGACCGCCGATGGCCCTTCAGCGAGGGGCTCTTTTGATGATTGGTGTTCCTTGGATGGGTGTTTTTCGGACGGTTCTTCGGGTGAGGTTTCTTTCGCTGGGGGTGCTTTGGCCGGGCGTTCTTTCGGTGGCCGTCCTCTAGCCTTGGGCTTGGGCGGGTCCTGAGGCTTCACCTCTGGCTCTGGCTTCTGGAGGGACTCTGGCGCCTCCGGAGCGAGCTGTGGTTTGGGAGATTGCACGTCAGTTTGTTTCGGGGTCGAGTCAAGGATCATCGGTTCGGCGGTCTGTCCACGCTGGCGAACTTCTTCCTGGGCGGAGTGGAACGACGCGTTCGAGGTGCGGCGGTCCAGGTCCATGGAGGAGCGCGGTTGCTGGGTATCTTTCTGGACGGGCTCAATGGGCTCAATGGGTTCAACGGGCTCAACGGGCTCTTCCTCGAACGGCTGGGTGGCTGGTTGGGACTCCGGCTGCACTTGTGTCAGGACCATGTCGTCGTCGTCGTCGTCTTCTTCATTTTCATCCACGCCACTATCATCCTCGTGGTCCGACATGCCATGGTACCCCGAATCGGTGTTGTAGGTCTGGAACGAATTGAGATTATGGGTTCGACCCGCATCTTTGAGGGGCGACGCGGGTTCCGGCTTGCTTGTCGGCTTTGCGGCCGACGGGGGAGGGAAGGGGCTCGGTGCGGTGATGGCCTTGGTCGGGGAGCGGTGGATGCCCGGGCTGGAATTAAGTTTATCCTCCGTGCGGTTATGAGAGGAGGAGAAGATCTGGCTCAAGGGCTAGGGGTGGTTAGCGATGAGGGGGCCGGGTGGGAAGTAGCGGGATGGTTGTCAACCTACCACACGATGCTCATTGGGGTCCCTCTTCCGGATTGTGCGAGGGGTCTTGCCGCGTAATTTCCCGGGGGTTTTAAAAGCTTCTTTGAAATTGCTATGCAGCAGTCAGCATGGATCGCCAAGTCCGGCATCTGTCATGTGGGTGGGCACGAACAAGTGGTTGTTGGAGAAGATCTCGGCCATATGTTCATTCAGCCAGTCCATCTCATGGCGCACAGGATATTCAACTTCCTCCAATTCCTGGTTCACCAGATTGACGACGTTTTCCTTTTCGGCGGCAATCCAGGAAGCCGAGCCGACCGGCTTCTGCGACCTCGCGCCCGCAGCGGCCATGATGTAAACAAACAACGAACGGGGTTAGCAACGGGGGTGGGGGGGAGGAATTAACGAAAGAGGGCGAAAGAGACAATCATTCGAATAGAGTAGTCGCCATGAGTCGAGTGGTATCAGCGGGAGTCTCGACGTGGGGCGAGCGGTGGTCGGAGTTCGAGGTCTGTCAGGAAGGAGAAGCTGAATCGATCAAAACATCCCGAACGCGTCAATCACGCATCACGTGAGCATATACATGCCTGGTATATAAGGCCACGATGATATCAACGCTCTTGTCATTTCATCACTTCCTCTCTCCTGTACTCTTAGATGTTCAGTATTCAGTATTCAGTATTCAGGATATTTCACATTCTAAGAACCCCCAATTCCATCAAGACTACCCACACCGAACAATGTCGAGTCCCTCGCATCCCTAATCCCACAACCTGCAGATGAATATGCCTGCATACAATGGATTATTGCCTCACCTATTCGGTTTCAAGTGGTACCATCTTGGTGATGTCATGTCACCATGGAAAACAGGTTCAAAGGCTCCCAGGGTTGGCCGTCCACTGTCAACCATGGGAATTTCCTATCGACACGGTCTCGCTACTTGATACTATCTGGGGAGAATTCATGGGTGTGGGGGGATCATCCCGATGATCGTGTGTTAATGACACCGATGGATATCTATAGTCTACTCCGTTAATAATACAGAATTCGTTGTCAGTGGAGACTTTCAGGATCTATTCCTAGTTGATTTGAAGTGAATCGACCCCTTGCATGAGCGCATGGAGAGCAATAGTCGAGGTCTCTTGTCACATGTCTCGGTTGGGAGTTTTATCTCTTACGAATTGAGATTTCGCCAGATAGATATTTGGATAAATAGATAGATAGATAGATAGATAAATATATTATTATTCTGATTATATACATAATATAAAATAGAAGAATATAATTGAAATAATGGTAAGAAAGAGAAGTGGTGATGCGGAGCTGGCTATCTAGTCTAGTCTGTTTCGCTTGCTTATTTTTGCATTGCATCACCCTCACCCTCAGGCTCTCGCTCTCTCTCTCTCCTCATTTCCTTGCTTTCTTGCTTTCTCTCCTATCTCTCCCTCCTCTCTTCTTTTCTTCCTTTCTTTCCCACCATCTTCTTTCTACCTTAATATTCTTTCTACTTACATACTTTATTAATCCTTTTATTCTCCCCACAACCCCCATATTAACCTCCTCCTGTTTACTCGGTTACTTATCTCTCGGAATTCCACCTCCCGCGTCCACCTCAACCCACCATGGCCGACTCCAACAGCTTTGGGGATGTCAGCTATCCCAATCCCAACGGTGACAGTAAGGTTAGTGAAATATTGATTCCAACCATGGGATACTAGATATTTAAACAGAAGAGCTGACCGAGTTGCGACCTAGTTCCCGGCACAAAATTTCCTCCCCGTTACACAGACTGACAACACGCTTCAGACACCGGCAATGTCTTCACAAAGGGTAATTTCCCCTTGATTATCGATCAATGTCATCGATAATATCTAGACCGCTCAAGATTGAGACTGACGTCGATCGGACAGGCCCCGTCGTGGATAATATCAAATCCGAAGCCTCCCGCACCGGTCAAGAATTCCGGGAGTTGAGCAACTCCAAAGTCGCGCCCGACACCACCACCGCCACCGGCCAGCCCCTGACCTATTACCACTCCCTGCTGTACAGTCTGTTGAGCGTGAGTGTCCCTCCACCCAATACTCTCACCCACCGCATCCTGACCGATCGTCTAGTGGGAACAACCCCGTGCTACCGCCACCTCCTTCGCCAGCGTCGTGGTCTTCATCTTCGCCGCCCGTTACCTGCCTCTTCTGCGCTGGTTCTTCAAGTTCATCTATGTCGCGCTTGGCTGTAAGTGTCCATCTCCGCCGGAGCGATTGGACGGACACCCGCGAACGGGTGTCCGTGCGGAGTTACCTCCAGATTAACTCCGATCATACGGTTCGATCGGCTGCTGACAGGTCGCTAGTCATGGCCGCGTTGGAGATCGGCGGCAAGGTTGCCCTGTCCTATGGCCTCGCCAGCTCGTTCCGCCCCCGCAAGTACTACACCATCCCCAAGGAGACCATTGAGGCGGTCCTGGAGGATCTCGAGCAGCTGTTCGACTTTGTCCTCATCGAGTTCCAGCGCGTTCTGTTCGTGGAGAACATTGTCCACACCCTTGCTGTAGGTCATCGCCTTTGTGTTCGAAAAATCGTGTCTAACGGAGGGTAGTCTTTCTTTGCAGCCTATACCGCCTACTGGCTGATCAAGTTCCTCCCGTTCTGGGGCCTGTCCCTCTTTGCGGTGAGCGTGGCCTACCTGGGTCCCCTGGTCTACATCAACAACCGTGAAGTCATCGATGCCCAGATTGAGAAGGCGCAGGCGATGGTCAACGACCAGGCCAACCAGATCAAGGATCTGGCGGAGGAGCGTACGACCCAGGCCACCGGTCTCATGAAGCAGTACGTCGACGACTACAGCGCCAAGGCCCAGGAGTACATTGGCCAGCGCCGTTCTACCTCACCGGAGATGGCCAAGGTCGCCAGCCCCGTGATCAAGAAGGAGCCGGTGCCCGAGCCCGCCGTCAAGACCTCCGACTTTCCGGAGGCGCCCCAGCAGGAGCCCCAGCAGGAGTCCCAGCAGGGGTCCCAGCAGGAGCCCGTGGTAGAGTCCATCGAGACCTCCCGTCCCGCGCAGGTCCAACAGGAGCCGCTCTTGGCTGTGTAAAGGATGCTCCCAAGGCCGCCCCTTCATCTGCCGCCGGGTCCTCCTTCCTCCTTTCGGATGGTGGGCGCTTGGTGGCATAGTGACGGATTCTTTCCCTTGCATTCCGACGGGAAGGAGTCTAGTCGGAGCAGTGCAGTGCAGTGCAGTGTGTCAGTGTGTGTATGTGTGGGACGAACCCAAGCGAGAATTGACCCGATATCATGGTACCCAGAAGGATAATCCGTTGTTGTACGATGATCAGATGGTATGATGTGAATCTTTCCCAGTAGGGGAATTTCCCCTTCGTATTTTATTTCATGCTCTTTCATCCTATCCTTTCTCCCTTGATTGACTTGAACCTTCGCTGCTGTGTTCCGTTCCGTTCTATCCTATTTGTGTCGTACCCCCACCCAAAATTCTGTCTTTCCACAGATGGACCACACCATCGGATTTGTGTATTTTCTACGGGAACCCAATCAGAGGCTGTGTACTTTTTACCACTTACCTACCGTAAGGAATGATTGAATGATTGAACGCACGTCCAGCCAAGCCCCCGGTGGAGAAAGGAATCTCCCAAAGGAACGGATCACCGGCCGTGCTCCATGCCCCATCGCTGAACTTGCTTCCCCGGCACCCGAAGGACCAAACTTGTACGAGGGTTCCATTGCATAACCGCTATGACCTGTGTGATACCGAGGAGACGGACCCGGAAGGCCCCCCCTTGTGCCCCCTCTCCCGTTGCGACAGGTGAAGGTGGATCCAGCGTCTGAAGCAGTCGAGTCTCACCCGAGGATGTTGGGATTCCGCCTTACACGGGACTTGCAAGTGCCGAGTTGTGAGTGCCGGATGTTTTTTGGCTTCGTTTTATTTATCATTTTGAAAAAAGTTTATGATATATTTATTTGTTTTTATTTCTATTTTACTCCCCTACTACTCGTACTAACCCCAAATCCAATGTGGCATTCCTTCATGGAGGTAGGATAAGATAGGATAGGACAGGACAGACCCGACTCTACTCGGGTCCAGCTTAACCATAACACCGGTGTCACTGCTGCAAGACTGTTTGAGGATTGTCGGGGATGATCCCATTTCCGGGTCACCGGCATGACGACCCGAGGAATGGGTATACTATATTTCTGGTGGCATTGTATTTGGTTCTTTCTTTGCCTAGTATTGGATAGCGGGATGTTGTGGCCTGGCATAAGTACTGGTGAGTGGACTACCTCAGGCAGATCATGACTTGCTGCTGGGATCGGAGATCTAACCTATCTGGGTTAGGGGTTATTTCTACTTTAACCTCTCTTTGTATATCATATTCTCTTGATATACTTTGAATCTGATTACTACATTACATCCATGCTCCACTGTACCGATATCATTAGCTACATATCGAAGTTCCCAATAACAACCTACCCATCAAACGGTGTCCCGTGAGAGAAGACAAACCATGTGACCTCCATTCCATCTTCCAGTTTGTCCCTTTCCGATCTACTAAGACCGCTGACAGTCACTCGCACAGTATAGCAGATCAAATCAGAAACAAACAGAAGCCTCCTAGAACAGAAAGGAAAGGTTCTTTCCATCTAGCCTAGCCATGTTTCGGATATCGTGCTCTTCTCAACCTTCTAGATCTTCTAGTCTGTCTCATTCATTCATCTGGGGTTTGTCTTTATTGATCAAGATGGATCTATCTTTATTTACTTACTTTTGCCTTGCCTGTGATTGACTTGTGAATCCTTCTTTCTTTTTTACAGGTTGTTTGTTTTGTAGGTATTATTGGTTTTTGTTTGGCTTTTCCTTTGTCTGCTTTTATGTCTACAAACAAGGCTATCTCCTCTGCTTTTTTCTTCAAACACTTCTTTCTTGAATCAGGTGATGCGTGCAGCTACCATACCTACTGTTGATTCGTCCCTTTACGGCAGGTTGCACATCATATCCCAAGACAGCCATCTCATGCCGAGAGTGGAGAGTGGAGTTCCCGGAGACATATAGACATGTCCATGAAAGACCTTCAAAAACGAGGGGCCCACACCAAGGCTACGAAATCACTCGTAGACGCCACACATAGTGGGACTCCTGCAGAGAAGCCTGCGTGGAAGGTTCTTTGAAGACCGGCACTCACTCCTCCCTCCTTTGTTTCCAGCATACCACACAGACACAGTCCGTGGCAATGAAGGAACCAGACTACTAACTACAATGAGGAGACCCGCTTCTGCGGAGGCCGTGACCATGTCTAGTAGGCTACTGGCTAGCCCGGGTGTGACATCTGCAATAGTGAGGCTTGATGTTAATGCTAACGACGCTAGGCTGATCTGTTTTGTCGCCTGACGAACAGGGGCCGTATTAGCCTTTACGGCGCTATACCTTCCGAGATCTCGGGGGTGTAACATCTTTTCTCTACTCTGTCTGGATGGATACTGGCTATTGCTGGACATGCTGGGTATGTTGTGTTTTGGTTGGTGGTGTTGATGATGGGTTGATACTGGAGACGGAGAATTATCCCCATTTCGCCATGTCTGCTTCAGCCAAGACTGACGAAAGAAATTGGAAAAAAAAAATAAAACAAAAGGAAAGAAATAAAAAAAAAGAGAGAGAGAGAGAAAAGAAAACTCTTGCACAACTGCCTGAATCAGGACTCGTTGGTTGGTCGCAACCGCAATCTCCCGTCATACAGGAAGAAAATATCCTGCAGCTTTCCGAAGGTCTCAGACCTCCCTAATCATCGCCTCGCGGAGCCATTCTCGTTGTATCTCTCCTGCTCATTGGCTCTCCATCTCTGAGGAGTTATCCTCCGTGGTTCCCGCCTGAAGTCGAGTTCACGGATATCAATAGGTATCCGCTAGGGAAGGGCTACCTGATCCGGGAGAATGGAACCTACCGAAACGACCTTGGGTAGATAGGGTCAGCGCATTGCGAAACAATGGCTGTCGATAGCCTCTCAAATATCCATGGTTGCTCCAGTCATCCCCTTTGGGCGTAGACCGCCGTCGGCCTTCTGTTTGCAAAAAAAGAAAGCCAAGAGACACGGGTTTCAACCACGACAACGCGGGCCAGACGTGACCTTCCACATGGGTGCTGGGTGCTTGGGTAGCCCTGAAACCTGGGTCCCGCCATGTCTCGTCTCGTCGCTTTGGGTCTGCGTCATCTCTTCTTGTCTTGGGTAGCTGCAGAAGGGGGAATGTGGAACGAATGGAGAACTCGAAGATCCGGTCCGCATAGGAGAGCAACTTTGTCCACCCCGCGAAGGAAAGAATGATGCCCGGCGAATGGAACCCAAATGTGTGAGCATTCACCTCCACCACTTCTTGTTGATGAGAGTTCTTGTTGCAAATGGTCGGGTGTGTCCCGGTTATACTGGTCTCCAATCAGCCGTCGACGGGGTATGGCAAAGCCTGGACTCGCGCAGATAACTTGGAGACCAGCGTGATGGGTGTGCCTCGTGATGTTGTTTTTCTTTCCCTTCGTTTTCTCTTGCCTTGCCACTGTTCAAGGACCGGTGAGGAGGGAAAATGGCATATGTCGGGGAGGAGTGTACCCCCCCTATCCAAGACATTCCACCCAACTGGATCTGATCCAGTCGTGGCCTTGGGTTCACCGCTCCCATTTCCCTCTATCCCTCCATTTTCTTCTGTTTAGGGTGATGCCTCGAGCTGAGATTGCATACCGCCGAACTAGGAAGGACAAACAGAGAGGTGTGGCCATTTGAGCGACTTTGATGATCAGATGCTGTCACGTATCGTATCCACTTCGAACCGGACCTGTGCCAAATAGATCTACCTCCTGTTATGATAAAGGAGGTGACGGTTGCTCTCGTAGATCTCCATATCACTCCCAAACTATTTGAGACCTTCCTTTCTGGCATGTCTGCCGTACCCACCTCTCACATCTTTATCTTCTGCTTGCTCCCTTGTCTGTCTTATCTTGTCTGCCTGTCTGTCTTATCTTGTCTGCCTGTCTGTCTTGTCTTATTCGGTCATTGTCTGCTTAAAGACATTCTCCAGGGCTTCTAGAATCTCCTTCCTTCCTTTCTACATGTCTTAGGATCGACCGGGTGATCTCTTAGCCTCATCGTCTTTGTCTGTCCGAGATCAAATACGCCGTCGTCTGCCAGGGCCTTGGTTTTTCTTTTCTGGGATATATCACCATCCTTGACTGGACGAGAAATCGAAGAGACATCGTCACAGCAAGAGACAGACTCAAACAAGACCCATCTAGGATAAACCCCAGTGTGTGTATGCGATGGCATCCATAAAATCCCTCCTCAACCCTCTTCCTTTCCCAGAGCGAGACCGAGAGCGAGAGCGAGACCGGTTCTCCCTCCCAAATCAATCATCATCATCATCATCTCCCAACACATCCAGTCCTCTATCTCTAGTCTCACGACCTCCGATCCCAGTCCCCCTCCCAATCCACCGCCCCAGAAAACCAAAAATGGCCAAAGACGCCCCCATCTTCAACCGCGGCCGAGTCAGAGGCGAGTGTCGCTTTGCGCCGTGCGAGCGTCGAGACGCCGAGCTGTCGAAACTGCACCGTGAATTCCAGATCCATCCCATGAGTGATATTGCGGAGTTTCCGAGGCATATTCCTTATAATAGTGATAAGAAGTCCTTTCAGGAGAAGACTGGACGGGGGGGTTTTGAAGGTAGTTACCCTCTCTCTGTTTTTTATCTATTTATTTTCTTGATGGGAATGATGGGACTAATGGTTTATTTAGTCTTTCAATATACGTTTAAGATACCAGGGCAGGATAAGCCGTGGACGGTTATGTGGGATTATAATATCGGTTTAGTTCGGACGACGCATTTGTTCAAATGTTTGGACTACTCCAAGGTACATACCTACATCCCCCCAATCCACGTTGAATATACTAACGAATAACAGACCACCCCCGCCAAAGTCCTCAACGCAAACCCCGGCCTACGCGAAATCTGCCACAGCATCACAGGCGGAGCCCTCGCCGCACAAGGTACCCCCCTCCTTCCCTTCTCCCCTTTCTCTTTCCCCTCCTCATATCATGCTAACTCTCTTTAAAGGATACTGGATGCCCTACACAGCAGCAAGAGCCATAGCAGCAACCTTCTGCTGGAAGATCCGCTACGCACTAACACCTCTCTTCGGCGTGGACTTTCCGAACGACTGTATCCATCCGGATAATCGGAACCAGTTCGGGAGGATGATCATCCTCCCGCAGGTTATCCAGATGGCGACTCGGGAGACGAGCGTTTATAGATGCATGGAGAGGGGCGAGTATGTCTCTTCGCGGATCGAAGGGGGTGTGTATGTCCCGAGTCGGGAGTTGGTGGGCTTTGATAGTCAACCGTACCGGTCTTGTCCGGATGGATCGAATACGAATACCCAGTCTGGGAGGACACCACTCCATCATCATCATGGGTATACTGGCAGGATATACGGTAGAGAGGGAGGGGGAGGCGGAGAGGGAAGGGGAGGGTATCGCTCGTCCCCGGATTACAGCACCGATATCTCGACGACTAGCACCACGGCGAGCACAGCACCGCACAGCTTGTCTGCTAGTCCGCGCAATACATTCACGCCTGTTAATACGCCGCGCAGTCGGGATGGGCTGCAGCAGAGGATTCCCTCGCCGGAGACGCTGTCAACTTGTATGAGGAGGATGTCTGTGCAGCAAAGAGCTATTACTGTTACTACCACCACTACCACTACTAATACTGCTACTACAACCGCCAACTCAGATAGTGGCAGTGAGAGTGATGGTGGGATGGGCTTGTCGCCTGGACATTATAGGCCGATTTGTTCCTCTCTTTCTTCGTCGTCGTCATCCTCCTCTCCCACCTGCTCGCCAACCGCATCATCAACGTCAACATCAACGTCAACACCAACAACAAAAAGCGCAACCACATCCCCACAAGAAGCAAAACAGACAAAACCCAACTACAACACCACATCCATCTCTACATCCAATCCGTCCTCCTCAAAAAGCCATCTACATACAACCCCTCCTCACCCCCCCAATCCACTCTCCCTTGAGATACCGAGAAAACGCAAACCCAGCGCCGCGCTTTTCGCCCGCGAAGTCAAAGCCGCGCACGCCCTGCTCGATCTTCACACAGCTACAGCCAGCGATGATGAGTTTGTGGGGTCGTTGGCTTGTAGGGCTGGGAATGGTGTTGGATGTGGTGCTGGGGGTGGGATTGGGGTTGGGGGGGAGGGCGCGAGGAAGAGGAGGAGGGCTTCGGCTTGATTTTTCCCCCTTTATTTTTCTTTCCTTGAGAATGACTGATTAACTGATATGTTTGGGGATGGATGCTTGCATAGATGATGGTAGGTAGGTAGGTACCCAAAGATAAGTATGGACAGGACAAGGCTGGTTGATAGAAGGAGTTCCCGGCTTTTTATTTCCTTCATTATCTTTATTTCACTTCAGGTTATCTCTTTTGTTCTTCCATACATGTATGTATGCTGTGTCTATTCCCATGTGCTTTACTTTGGTTATTCCATTTCATCTCATCTCAGTTCGGTTCAGTTCGATTCAGTTAGGTAGTTGCTCTTTATGTTTGGTCTCTGGTGGGGTTCTTTTTCATTTCTTTTCATTTCTTCCTTTCTTAAGGCTAGAACTGGATGGTAGATGGATGTTGGATGGATGGATGGCATTGCGTATGGTTATTGGATATCAGGGTTTATATTGTTTTTATTGACTACTTCTCTGTCTCTCTCTCTTCTCTCCCCCCCCCCCCCCCCCCCTTCTTGTTAGAATCATTGAGGAATAGGTAAAGACGTCATCATACGATTGAGATAAAATACGATGACTACGATAATTATGACAACTACACCCGTAACACTCAGATAATTCAGAACCATCCATTGACCTTAACGCCACATACACTGAAATAGAATAGAAAATAGAAAAAGTTCGAGTTCGGACGACTGGATATCACAGATGAAAGCTTACTCGCTCTCATCATCAAAATCATCCGCAGAATCATCCCCCCCATCGTCACTATCATCCTCAATCACATACGTCTTCTTCGCAGCGGCCGTCCGGCGCGCCGGTCGAGCGGCTGCCTGTCGGGCTGGACGGCGCGGGGCGTCCTCCTCTGAGTCCGCGCCCATCTTGCCGGCTGGCGAATCGAGGATGTCGTTGGCCATCGCGTCGATGTCGTCGTCGGAGTCGACTACCTTCTTTTTGGCGCCGGCCTTGGTCTGCTTCGTGGCGTAGGCCTTGGCTGCTGGGGAGAGCGTCGTCTGCTTAGGAGCTGGCTTTGTGGGGGCTGCTGCGTCCTTCTTGGGCCGGCCGCGAGTCTTGGCTGCCGTTGCCTTGGGCGCTGCGGCTGCCTTGCCTCGAGGGGCCGGTTTGGCCTTGGCTGCTGGCTTCGCTGCCACTACTGGGTCCTCGTCGTCGTCGTCGTCGTCGTCGTCGTCCTCGTCAGCGGTCGCCGGCTTCTCCTTGGACTTGACCTGCAGGGCCCGGCGCGGCGAGTTCTGCGGGATCAACTTGCTGTAGTCAGTCTCGTCGGGATCGAAATCGGCCGACCGTTTGGCGGTCCGCGAGTTCGTGCCCAACGCCGGGCTGTTGCCGGCGTGGGGTCGCTCCGAGAACAGTTCGCGCGACTCGGACGAGGCGTCGTTGCCCCCGATGCCCTTGACCATCTTGCTGACATCTCCTAGCAGATCATCCCCATCGTCGCTGTCGGAATCGTCCAGCTCGGTGATCTTGGCGGGTTTGCGGGCGGCACGCGACGGCAGTGCGGCCGGTCGGGTCGCCTCTTCCTTGGCGATCTCCATAAAATCATCGTCGTCCAGCGAGTCGTCATCCTCATCCTTGGGCTTGGCCGTGGCCTTACCCTTGGCGGCGGGTTTGGCGGCGGGTTTTGGTGCGGCACGACTTTTCTTGGGCATAACCTCTTCCACGTCAGACATGTCAACATCCGGGTCCCCGTCCTCCTCCTTCGGTTTGGCAGCCGGTTTCAAATAGTTCATCAGGCCACCCTTGGGCTCCGCCTTCTTCGCGGCGGCGGCCTTCTTCGGCTTGGGTGCGGCAAAATCTTCATCATCCGGGTCATCGCCGGCGACCGCCTTGCGCTTACGCGCTGCCGGTTTGCCGCGGCCCACGGCGGTCATGAGCTTGGACGAGGTGCGACGGTCCAGGTTGGCCACCTTGCGCTGGCGACGGTATTCGTCGTCGAGCTGGAAGCGCCATTCGTTGATGAAGGCGTCGAGATCCTCGCGCCAGATGTCCTCCTTGGTTCGCTTGATTAGGACGTCGATCTCGACCTCCTTGTCCCCGATCTGGCGGCGGAGACGTTCGACGCGTTCCTGGGTCAGCGACCAGATGGCCATGCCGAGCAGGTAGTCGTAGGCGCCGGGGGAGATGTCGCCGGACTCCTCGGCATCGTCGGCGGGCTCTTCCTCGTCCTCCAAGGCGGGCTCGGTCTCGCCGGCCTTGACGGCATCGGCAACCTTGGGGATTTGCTTGAATCCCTTGTCCTTCAGCTCTCGGACGAGGACGGCCTTCTTCTTCTTGGAGACGACCAGCTCCCCGTCGATGATCATCTGCACGAAGCGGGCCTGGTTGGTCAGCTTGTCGAGCTCCCGCTGCAGCTCCGCGAGCTGGTGCTGCTTGCGGCGCTCGTAGAACTTCAGGCGCACGGCGTAGAACTCCTTGAGCATGTCCTCGACGGTGGTGTATTTGGTCAGGCGGCCCTCGGGGTCAAAGGCCACCAGGTTGGTGGTGGCGATGGTCTTGGTCAGCTTGAACTTGTCCTCGTAATCCTCGGGCTTGATCTTGGTGTGCTTCTCGTCCATCTGGATGACGAAATGCACCTTGGTGTGGGTGTTGTAGTCCTTGTAGTCCTTGATGAAGGAGGGTGTCTTGTCGGCCTTGATGATGTCCTCAAGCTTGTCCTTGAAGTCCTGCGTCCACGAGCGGATGGGCAGCTCGGTGATCTCCACCTCCTTCTCGCCGCTCTCCCGGATAATGCCGCTGAACTTGTAGCGGTCCCCGCCAAGGGCGTGGACCTCGCCGGTGAAGCCGCGGAACCACGGCTGCATCGTCTGGACTTCCTCGCCGTCCATCAACCGCCGCAGATTGGCGACGACGTCTTCCGGGTTGTAGTTGGGAATGGAGGTGCTCCAGCCCGTGCCAATGCCGTCGGCGCCATTGATGAGAATCATGGGCACGACGGGCACGTAAGTCTCGGGCTCGATCTTCGCCCCGTCGTCCTCGTTGTAGGTGAGCAGGGGGTCGTCAGCCGCGTGGAAGACGCGCCGCGCGAAGGGGGACAAGCGCGTGTAGATGTAACGCGCGCTGGCGCAGTCGGAGCCACCCTGCAGTCGGCTACCGAAGTTACCACTGGGCTCCAGGCAGTTGACGTTGTTGGAGCCGACGAAGGTCTGGGCGAGGCCGACGATGGTCTGCTGCAGCGAGCCCTCGCCGTGCTGGTAGGCGGTCTGGCCCGAGACGTAACCGGCCAACTCGACGACCTTCATGTCCTTGCGCAGGTTGCGGCGGAAGCAGGTGTAGAGCACCTTGCGCTGACCGGGCTTCAGGCCGTCGACGACCGAGGGGATGGAGCGCATGTTGTCGGCCATGCTGAAGAGGATCAGCTCCTTGTTGATGAAGTCGGTGTAGGAGATCTTGTCGACGCTGTGGTCGAGGAAGGTGCCGGGGCGGAACTGGCGCAGCCACTCCTTGCGCTCGTCGGCCTTCTTCTTGGAGAAGGCGAGCTCGATGAGCTGGGACTCGTTGTCCTGCATGGTGTGGAACTCCTTGAGGTGGCGGTCGAGGTCGCGGAAGTAGACCTGGGCGTCCTCGGTGGTGCTGGTTCCCAGACCCTTGTAGTACTTGTGGTCCCAGCCGCGCTCGTGGGCGTGGGTCTCGCGCCAGTTCTCGTACTCGGGGATGGTGAAGAAGGAGCGCTGCTTGGTGGGGTTCTTGGGGTCGCCCTTCCAGACCTTGACGATCGGGGTGATGAACTCGATGAGGAACTCGGGGATCTTGAGCAGGCTGGGGAACTGGGCCTGCAGGAAGTTGATCAGCAGGCCCTTGATGTGACTGCCATCGTGATCCTGATCGGTCATGATCATCAGGTGTCCGTAGCGGAGGCCGCGGGTCTCGGTGTACTCCTTCTTGTGCTGCAGGCCGATGAAGTTCTTGATGTTCTGGATCTCGGCGTTCTTGGCGATCTGCTCGAAGGAGGCGTCGCGGACGTTGAGCAGCTTACCGCGCAGGGGGAAGACGCCGAAGAGATCGGGACCGACGACGGCGCGGCCGGCCATGGCCAGACCCTTGGCGGAGTCACCTTCGGTCAGGATCAGGGTGCAGTGGTGGCCGTCCTTGGTGCCGGCGCGGTTCGCGTCGGTCAGCTTGGGGTTGTTCATGCGCGAGCGGCGGCCGGTGTCGCCCTTCTTCAGCATCTGGTCGGCCTTCTGCTGGGCGAAGTGGAGGATGTTGGACATAACCTCGGTCTTGAGAACCTTGCGGTAGAAGTCCTCCTCGAGCGGGCACTTGCTGCCGAACTGCGAGGCCTTGGTGGTCAGCTGCTCCTTGGTCTGGGAGGTGAAGGCGGGGTTGACGATGAGGCAGTTGACGAAGATGAAGATGTGGTTCCGGATCTGCGCTGTCTTTAGGGTGGCACCGTTCTTGTTCCGCTTCTTGACCTGGTCGGCGAGGCGGTTGCAGATCTGGTCGGCGATGTAGTTGACGTGGGTGCCGCCGGAGGTGGTGGCGATGGAGTTGACGAAGGAGACCTGGTGGAAGGCGCCGTCGGAGACGGTGAAGCCGACCTCCCAGTGGGGGTCCGGGCTGCAGGTGATGATCTCGTCCTTGGGGGCGGGGCCGTCGTCGCCGCGTTCGCGGCGGATGGCCTTGGTGTACATCTCCATGTATTTCTTGAAGTTGCGGATGGGGATGCGGGAGCCGTTGAGCTTGACGGCGACCTTGGTGGTGCCCGCCAGATCGTAGACGCGACGCTTGACGAGGGCCTCGAAGTCGTCGTCCATGCCGTCCATGCCGAACTTGGCGTAGTCGGGCTTGAAGGTGACCTTGGTGTAGTCCTCGCCCTTGGAGGCGTCGGTGATCTTGGCCTTGCCCATCTTGGTCATGTTGTCGGTCCAGGTCTGGCGGTACTTCTTCTTCTGGGAGGTGTCCTGGGTCTCGATGCTGAACTCGGTGGAGAAGACGTTACAGAGCTTGGCGCCGAAACCGTTGCGGCCACCGGTGACCTTCTGCTGGGTATCATCGTAGTTGGAGGAGGTGAGGAGGTGGCCGAAGATCAGCTCGGGGACGTGGATCTTCTCCTTGACGTGCATCTCGATGGGGATACCTTTGCCGTTGTTCCACACACTGATCTCGCCGGAGGCGCGGTCGACGGTGACGCGGATCTCGTCCATGTTCTTGTCGTTCTGACGGTTATCGGCGGCGTTGACGACGATCTCGTCGAAGATCTTGTAGAGACCGGGGACGAAGGAGACGGTGCGGTACTCCATGCCTTCGGTCTCGGTACTGTAGACCCACATCTGCTGCTCGGTCCGCTCGGTGGAACCGATGTATGTGTCGGGACGTTTGATGATGTGTTCTAGTTGGGTGAGCTAGCAATTGTTAGTACACCGATTTATGGTGGGGGGGCTGACAGGGGGCGGGGAAGGAGAACATGGAACATACTTTCTGGTACTTCTCTGTTGCGTCGGTTCCCTTGGCCGCGGAGGCTTTGGGGGGTTCATCAGCGGCGTCATCGATGAAAGATTCATTTTCGACGTCGGCGAGGGGTTTGGAGCCGGCCTTCTTGGTTGCGGCACCCTTGGTGGCCTTCTTCGGGGGGGTATGCGACATGACGGAATCGTCTTCGAAGTTGTCGCCGGAGTCGTCGTCGCTATCGAGATTGACGGCTTTCTTCGCGGCGGCACCTTTGCCTTTCGCGGTGAGCGTGGTCTGGGTCTTTTTGGGAGCGGCCTTTTTGGGGGCAGCTTTCTTGGGGGCCGCCTTTGCCTTGGGTTTCTGGGGTTGTTAGGGAGGAGTTTCAAGATTTTTGAGATGGCGCGAGACGTACTGGGGCAGGTTCCGGGACGAAGTCGGAACTTCCCTCGTCGTCGAAGACGGATTCCACCATGGAGTCGTCGGACATGGTGAGAGATGGAGGGTGAAAGGAATTCAAACAAAGAAAAGGATGGCGGGAGTTGGCGGGGACAAAGCGACAAGCGCAGGAACGGGGATCCCGACCAGAGGGTCAACCTCTGGGGAAAGGGATCGAAAGAAAAGATATTAAAAAAAAAGATACAGAAGGAAGCGAAAGAATTGGCGAGAGAACGCCCGGGAGGATGGTGGTGGAGGGGCGAGGGGCTGCGGAGGTGAGGTTGTTGACGCGACTTGATGGATAAAGAAAGAGATCAGGAAATTGCCGCTGTAGAAAGGTTGATCCGGTCCGGAGACACAGGCTAAGCCAGAACAGGAAATGTCTAAACATGTCGTCCGGATTAGGCAAGTCGGAAACAAACAAACAAACACGTCTTTTCATGACTACGGAGTATGGAGTGTACAAAGTACCTTGTCCAAAGGTCTACTATATTTACTTTATAATCCTAATATCTCTAGTGTAAGATATCTTCTATTGTCCCGCAACACTGTTTATTCTTGGAGTGAGCGTTCATTGAGGATGACTTGAGAACGGTTGTTATGGGCTGATATGGTGACTATGTACGGAGTACTCCGTATACTGTCAGATCTCTCAAGCAGGTAGTGTACTTTTAATCAATATATACAACAGTGAGCTGTAGAAAGGTGCGATATGGATCGTCTATTTGTTGGTTCTCCTGAAAGTAGTATCCTGTTCGTTGTCACCTGACTGGAATTTGATTCTCTTTGGGCTAGTACGACTTGAAGTATGTAGGAGATTGTTCATTAAGTAGCTATATCTAATGATTTATAGAACGGAGAACCAAGTCAAGCTACATCTTCATATCAGCTGTCAAGATATCGTATTCATCAGTTTAGTGGAGAAATGGTTCGTATCGGTTACAAGTATGACCCTCTTCCCGATCTTCTATTCTATACGAAGTTGAAGTCGCTACCTATGTACATGTCCAGTCATGGATTGAATACGAGAATGAGAATGACCAAATTAGTCTCGCTTATGATATAGACCTAAGCCACTACCCAGCAGTATTGGTCTATGATACCCTTTTGGCCGAGGGGTCTAGTGGCCGCTCGGGTAGTCCTATCTCACGCTATACAGTACCATGTCTATATTGACTGATCACCACGCCACAAGTCACATATAGTCAGTCCTCGTATACTCTTGGTTCTCATCATTCTCTGACTCTATTATAGGTCTACATAATATATGCAATATATCTCTCTATGATATATACAATATATATACGGTTCTGTATAGATATTGTATATCACATAGATACTGAAGGAGGGGATACCAGACGTACGGTAATTTACCAACTGACCAATTAGAGGTCACTCTGTACGATTGTGGCCAATCACAATCAAGAAAAGTAAATCTCCGACACGGGTGAAACGCGTAAATAACAGCGATTCAGGGGCAGAATCCCTACAAGAAATAGACAGATCTGGACCTCGGGAGAATCGTGGATCATCCTCAACGACCCCTCCAGGGACGAAAAGGCACGACCTTTTCTCACCGCATCCTCCACTTGAAGATCAGACGGAAAATGGAGTCCGTATGGACAGGCTAAGAGACTAGGAAGACGCGTGATCTCCATGACGATCTGTCACGACGCAAGGAATCCCGAGTGCATGCATAAGGACACCGTTGATATCCGGGGTCCAGGATGTGTTCGGAGTAGATTGACTTATAATTATGGCCATAATATCATAATTATAACAGGAAGAAGATTGAAGGAAATATTAGGATCAAGAATCCAGTCCGACTAGTGAGAAAGAAGTATGGATCGTGTGCACTAGAGGATTAGTAGAGGTGGGATTCTCCCTACTAGTCCTTGACCGCCGTTATTCTCCAGTATAATCCAGTATATTTCCAGGAGTCAAAACAACCCGCTTTTCTCCTTTCTCACTCTCACTCTCACCTCATCTCTCACTTCTCTCTCACTTCTCTCTCAATCTTCCCTCTATTTTCTTCTCTCCCTCCCATATCCTTCATTCTCCTCAATCCAAGATTGTCATATCATTGTCTTATCTCTTCCATTCTACTCCATGCTGCACTGGACCCCCTCGCGTCCTGATCATTCCTCACTCCACCCCTCCCCGAGGAATGTGTCATTGATCTGACGGACACAAAATAAACTATACAAATTAAATATACGAAATAACTATACGAAATAACTATACGACATAACTATACAAAAAGAATTGGAAACGAAAGACAGACATACAATGGACAATCCCCACGGGAGACATCTCCCCGCCCAGACCGACTCCATGGTCACCGTCCCCCTGTCGCCCAATTCAGAACGCGCCCGCGAACTCTCCCAGGTCGATCTCGCGCGTCCCGACTGGCAGTCCCAAGACGCCCCTCACACGGCCATCGCCGTCACCGCCCCCTCCGAGTCCGCCCCTGACGACGACGCCAAGACCCTCCTCGAGCCCGTCGCCTACCGGGCCTCCGCCGCCTCCTCCATCCGATCCCGCTCCAGCGACGAGATCCCCCGCAGTGAAGTCGACTGGGAGGAATTGGACCGCACCGAAGAGCAGGAGCCGCGGGGGGACAGCTCCGATGAGGTATGTCTGCAGTCACGAACACAGTATTACTCCCCCATACTAAATAGATAGTCCACCGCCCTCCTCCTGGCCCGCCTGGAGCAGGAAAACAACGCCCTCGCGACCAACCCCAAGTCCGGCATGGCCAACGTCCAGGCCCAATACGCCCAGCGACAGTCCCGCTCTCAGTCCCTGCACCAGATCAAGCGCCTGATCGATGAGGACCCGAACTCCTCCCTGCGCTACTCCCAGCTGGCCCCGCCCCCGATGACTGAACTCGAGTTCTGGGCCGCCCTGGTCGCCGATTACTCGCAAACCGCCCACCGGTTGCCCACCCTGACCACCAACAAGATCCGCGGCGGTGTCCCCGCGCCGTTGCGGGGGGTGGTCTGGCCCAGTTTGGCTGGTGCCCGCGATTCCACCCTTCTGTCCGAATATCAGCGTCTCTGCGGCGAGTCGAGTCCTTATGAGGGGCTCATCGGCAAGGATATCGGTCGTAGCTTTCCCAACGTCGAGATGTTCCGCGATCCCAACGGTGAGGGACAGCAGATGCTGGGACGCGTCTTGAAGTGCTTCAGTCTGTACGACAGCCAGATTGGCTACTGCCAGGGGCTGGGGTTCGTGGTGGGGCCGTTGTTGATGCACATGACTGATGCAGAAGCTTTTTGCGTCTTGGTTCGGTAGGTTCCCCTTCCCTATCAGAACTGACGATGGCGGACTGACAGTATCAGATTGATGGACCACTACGATCTGCGCACATGCTACCTCCCCGACCTATCCGGTCTGCATCTGCATGTCTACCAGTTCCAGAATCTCCTGTCGCGCCTGCGACCCGCGCTCTTCGCCCACCTGGAGGCCCTCAACGTCGAGCCCGTCTACGTCTCCCAGTGGTTCCTGTCCTTCTTCGCCGTGTCGTGTCCCCTCCCCATGCTGCTCCGCATCTACGACGTCATCTTCCTCGAGGGCGCCTGCGAGACGCTCATGCGCGTGGCTCTATCGCTGATGCAGCGCAACGAGAAGCGCATTCTCGCCTGTGCCGAGTTCGAGGATGTCCTACAGCTACTGCTCTCCCGCAGTCTCTGGGATACGTAAGCCACCCAACCATCCTTTGTCTACCCCCACTAATAATCCCAGCTACGCATGCCACGCCGACGACTTCGTCAACGACTTCGTCTCCCTCACATCCCTCGTGACCAAAGAGAGCCTACAGACCCTAGAAGCCAGCTACAACCAATCCCAAGGCGTCCCCACCGGCATCTCCTTCCCCCAGATGCAGGCAGCCGCCTCGCGCTTCCTCGGTCGCTTCTGGGCCGGATCAGGCTCCAGCTCCAGCTCCGTCAAGTCGCTCAACCTCACGCCCAACGCGCCCGCCACACGGGGCAGTATCCTGCGCCGGTCCACCTCCAAGCAGAGCATAACCTCGACTCTCAACTCAGTGGAGTCGTCGTCCGACGCCAGCACAGCCCCAACGGAACTCTCCCCAGAGCCATCCAAGCCACGCGCCAAGTCCGCCATGAACCCGCCCAACCACAAAGACCGCGACCTGCACACGCAAATCGAGGACCTCCTCATGGCCCTCGGCGACCTCCAGCGCCAGCACACAGACCTCACGCGCCAGCTCCAGCAAGAGCGCGAAGAGCGCGAAGAAGACCAAGCCCTGGCCCAATCCATGCTGCAACACGTCAAACAAACAGCCGACGACTCCACAACCGAGCTCGTCCGCAAAGCTGACGAGCGCTTCGCCGCGCGCAAACAATCCGAACCATCCGACCCCCCGCCCCACGGCTCCTCCGCCCTCGACACAAAGCACCAGCTGCGCGACGACCTCGCCCGCTGGAAGGAAATGCACGCCGTCGAAGCAGAGCGCTGCCTCGGCCTCACGCGCCGCATCGACGACCACGAGCGCGAGACTGCCTCCCTGCGCGAAGAGCTCCGCGAAGCCCGCGGCCGCATCCAAGACGGATACCGCGATCGCCAGCGCCTCGAGCGCACCGTGCGCGACCTGCGCAATATGAAGATGTCTACCTCGCGGGGAGACACCCCGCCCGACGTGCTCCAGTCGCCTATCAGCCCCACTTCCCCTAGCGACGGCAGCAAATCCGGTCTGCGCGAGCTGAAACTCGTGCGCAGCAACTCGCAGAGTCAGAAGCGGACTTCGCTCGCTACTAAGCGCAGTAGTACCGGTGCGCGCAGCAGCATGGGCGCTGTGCTGGCTGAGTCCACTGCTACCAACAATAACCGACCCCCCGCCGAGGAGGCCCTCCTCATGGAGCTCGTTACTGCGAAAACAGCAGAAGCCGTCGCCAAGCAGGAGCTGGAAGAAGTCAAGGCGAAGATGGAGGGTCTGCGCCGGATGGTCGGCGGCGCTGCCGCGGGGGGTCTCCTGCAGCAGCAGCAGCCGGCTACGCGGCCGGCGCTGTCCCGGAGCGGGACGACCATCGAGCGGTCGCATAATCGGCGCAGTATGAAGTCTGCTGAGGGGGGTGGATTCTTTGGGTGGGGGCGAAGGGCGGTGTCTGCTCAGGAGGAGCCTGTGGCTAACTAACTGAGTAGTGTTTACTTTGTATTTATTTATGTATGTGATGACGACGATGATGTCTGCTTGTACTGTATTATGTTACCAGTACATATATCAATTCTCCTCCTTCTCCTTCTCCTTCTCCTTCTCACTCCTCAGCTTCCACACATAAAACCCAAGACTAAACACTCCCCCCGCCTACGTACAAAGTACCAAGAGAACAGGCAAAGAAGGAAGCAAAAGTTAAACAAAAGCAGCATACCCCTGCAACCCCCCAATCAACGCAGTCGCAACAGCATTACTCCCCACCCCGCGCTTCGCATACCACACCGCACTCACCCACACGATGGCCACCATGACGGCTGCAATGGCCTTGTGGATGGGCTGCTGCAGGAGGGAGGGGTTTTGGGACCAGGCGTAGTTGAGGAGGGCTTTTCATTCATTAGTATACTTGGATATATTCCATACTTATGTATATATGTTTGGATATATGTGGAATTTGAATTTAGGATGGGTAAGGAGAAGACACACCGTTCATGACGAAAAACCCACTCCCTTGGTACCAGCCTGCTTTGGCGCATGTTGAGGCTAGGTTGGGCAGGGTGGTGAATTTGGGGGTGGATTGCCAGTCTTTTGCTGAGATCTGGTGTTTTTGTTTTCTTAGTGTATAGTTCTCATTTTTGATAGATTATTTGGTAGGTAGTGTAGTATTGTGTAGAGTTGTAGAGATGAGTAGGTATGGAGATAGATATGATGGGATGGGAGAAGGGGATAGGAATGACATACAGTATGGCCTATAGAAACCAGAAGCCAGCCAATGGCGGTTGATTTGAGGGCGGACATTTTCTTTTCTTTTTCTTTCTTGATTATATCGGTTGAGTGTCTGTTGATAGTTGAGGTTGTAGTGAGGTAGATGTAGATGATATGAAGGTACAGGATAGTGAACAACTAGTTATTTAGAGAGAACGCCAAGCCCGAATGCCTCGGTTATGAATTCTCCGCATCTCGCATGGTCTGAGCTTGTAGATCTCGTCATTATTGTTGTAGATGGATGTTTAGGTAGGTTGTAAAGAGTAGGTTATATTTACCCTGCAGGATAAGTAGATATGTAGTACGCGTAGAGCCTGATAGCCTCTGTAACTGTACCCCTGTTGTAAATTTACCACGATTGCCGTTATTTAGGGTACAGGCAGGACAAATGGCCAATTGAGTGTCAGTGGGTTAAGGTACGGTCCCGATCTAGCTGTTTATGATGGATTCTTACTTATTTTACTAGGTCTCGCATATTGTAGTGGTGTATGGAGTAGTGAGGTTGAAACCTGTCTGGCTGTCCTGATAAATGATGGCCGGATTAATATCGGCATCACTCTATTTCGGATTGAGTATGATCAGATGATACGCAGACAGCATGGTACTGGGGATATGATGGATATAATACTGAATGTAATGTTATCAGAGTAATGGAGTCTTATCGATCAAGTGGGGATGTTCCATTTGATATAGAGTATAGAATATAGAATTAGGGCACGCGGATCAGCAGACCACATCACTCCAGTCTCATCCATACTCCGTAAATCCTCCATAAACAACTTAGCATCCGTAGTTTCTCCGTAACAATCCAACTAAAATGATCAATAATTCCCTCGAATAAAATCCAACATCCTGTCATGCACAGATACTTGGCACGCTTGAGCACATTTCTTGCTTGGCATCTCCACCGTATCCACAGTCCTTGAGATTAACCATGAGATTAAATACACCCATCTCCCTCTTCCTCGGTCTTCATTCTTCATTCTTTTCTCAAGTAGTATATAATAAATGATTCGCCGTCACGAACACATCCCCGAGTCTGGCCCCGGGGTCGAACAGCACTGGGGCTACTTCAGTCGCCAGTTGCCCTGTACCGATGATCCAGGGAAATGCGCCTATCTCGACACCGTCTACCACAGTCATGATCTGTCCATGCTCTACAGCGCGATTCTCTGGGCTGTTATTCTTGGGATCGTATTGCTGTGCTTTATAGCACGCTACTGCAACCCTGTCTCTCGCCAAATATCACACCATGTCGACCACGAGAAACAACTCCCAACCCAATCCACCCTCTACCGCACCAAATCCACCCTCAGCGCCCTCTACCACCGCTATCTCCTCCCCGAATCAGCCCTACCGCGCATCTTCGGCCCCACCACCCGCTTCAACGTCCTCCTCCTCGCCATTCTCATCATCTACCTCACAATCTTCACCTTCGTGGGCATCGTCTACCAAACATGGATCTCCCCAACAGGCCCAAACCAACCAGACACCATCCGCGTCGGCTTCGGCCCCTGGGCAGACCGCATCGGCGTGCTCGCCTACGCACTCACCCCTCTCTCCGTCCTGCTCTGCACGCGTGAATCAATCCTCTCCCTCCTCACGGGCATCCCCTACCACCACTTTAACTTCCTCCACCGCTGGCTCGGCTGGATTATCTACATCCAGTCGGTTCTGCATACGCTGGGCTGGACCCTCGTCGAGGGTGAACTCTATCAGCCGCAGCCGACGACCTGGGACGAGTTCGTGCGCCAGCGCTACATCATCTGGGGTATTGTCGCTATGATCTTCTTGTCTTTTATTGTGTTTGGCAGTCTGCAGTGTGTTATCCGTCGGACTGGGTATGAGTTCTTTCGCAAGTCGCATTATGTGCTGGCTATGCTGTATGTGGGCGCTTGCTGGGGACATTGGGAGAAGCTGGCTTGCTGGATGATTGCTTCGCTGGCTGTGTGGGGTACGGATCGGGGTTTGAGGTTATTGCGGACATTAGTCTTGCATCTATCGTCTTCTTCTTCTTCTTCTTCTTCTTCCTCCCCCTCATGGAGACTCCAAATCCCCAAAGCACAGCTCACCCTCTTCACCACAAGTCCCGCAGAGCAACCAACAAACCACCACGAAAAAGAACACGAAAAAGAGAAAGAAGACGAACAAGAATCAGTCGTCAGAATCGACTTCCACCACCCCCACTCAGGCTGGGAAATCGGCCAACATTTCTACCTCTGCTTCCCCGACCTCTCCATCTGGCAATCTCACCCCATGACGCCGGCCTCAGTGCCGGACACCGCATCGGGCGTCTCAACTCAATCACACACGTATCTCATACGTGCCAAATCGGGCCTTACCCGTGCCTTAGCAGCCACCCACTCCCACACCCATACCCAATACCCCAAGCCAGAGTCCGACAGTGGCCCAATGACAACACCCATCATCCTCTCCGGCCCCTACGGCCACGCTATCACAGACGACGACCTCCACTGCACAGACGATATCAACATCTTCTGCGCGGCTGGAGGCACGGGTGTGACATTCGTGCTGCCGCTCTTGCAAGCCATCGTGCTGAATAGCTGGTTTCAAACTCGCAAGAGTATTGTTGAGTTCGTGTGGGTTGTGCGGCATTGTGTGGATGTTAGGTGGATTCAGGCGGAGCTGGATGCTCTGCGCGCTGTTGCGGACCGGTGTGCGCATTTTAGGATTAGGGTTTTTGTTACGAGGGATGTGGAGGGCCTTTCTGGTTCTAGCTCTGACTCTGGTTTTGACTGTGATGATGGGTCTGGGTCTGGGTCTGGGTCTGGCTCGGATGAGCAGTCTCAAGCGTTTGAAATGCGCTGCTTGAGACCGTCTCTGGCTGAACAACCCGTTCACCCTGACCTGGCGCACTACATGCAGGACTTCGTGGAAAGAACGCCCTGCGGCCCTACCCGTGTGTTTGCCAGCGGGCCAGCTGGACTGGTCTCTTCGTTGAGAGGGGCGGTCGCGCAGTGTAATGATGTGGGGAAAGTATGGCAAGGTCAGGAGAGGTATGATGTGCAGCTTGTGCATGATGATCGGTTGGAGTGGTAGTTTTTTTCCTTATAAAATCACTAGATTTGTTGATTCGTGTTTAAACTTGTACTCAATGTAGGGTGGACTGGTAGATCCATGAGATCTACCAGTCTTGATGCTAAGGCTGCTCGTCAAATCTCCACATCTACCAACATCACCTGTTCAAGCTACTCATATTCGCTCAAACTCGGCGGCAAATCCCCCCGCATCGTCCCCCACGCACTCTCCTCCCCACCGACCTCCACCTCCAACACACCCCCCTTCTCGAAAAAGTCATGTCCAATCCAATTCTTCGTCCAGCTCTTCCCATCCCGCTTCACGCTCTGAATGTAGATCTTGTCATAGCTCGGATCGAAGTTCACATTCCGGATAGTAGCCACCTTGCCCGTGATCTTATTCCGCACGCTGACTTCCTTGAAGAACGGTGCTGTGATCAGGTACACGTCTTGTCCGTGGACAGGATACAGGCCCATCATGCTTAGCACTGCGAAGGACCCCATTGCGCCGCCGTCGTCGTTGCCTGGGATCCCCGAGACGGACGTGTTGAATTGGGAGGGGATGTAGGAGTGTGTTTGCTTCGAGGAGAGGGCGGGCCGTCCCGCGTAGTGGAATTGGAAGGTTGTTAGGAAGGCTTGTTCGTCGCCGACGTAGAGGAGGCCGGACTCGTGGAGGAAGGTTAGGCGGGATGTGAATGAGTCTGCGCCGCCAAGGGTTTTGATCAGTGCGCCCATGTCTTGGGGGGCGTAGCTGTGAAGTATTAGCTGGTTGTGCTAGAGGAAGAAGGGGGGGAAAGAAAAAGGGAGGAGATAGAGAAACTAACAAAGTATACAACCAACAGCTCCCTTCGTACGTTTCGTGTCCCTGGGGATTCAGGTAACACGAGGTGAACGACTCGAGAGGGCTGCAAAAGATAGGATCCTGGTACGCCCACGACCCGTTCGCATTCCGCGGCTGGAGAAAGCCCGTAAAGTTCGTGTCCACTCCCTTGATCGCCGATTTCTGATCCTTCTTGAACAGATTCTTCCAGTTGTGCGATCGTTCCGTATACTTCTTATAATCCTCCGTGTGACCCATGCGCTTGGCCATCTCGGCAATGCAGAAATCATTATAAGCATACTCCACCGTCCGCGACACACTTCGTGTGCGCGTACCCCGGCCCACCAAGTCGTTGTCGTGGATCGGGATATACCCCAGAGACTTCCAACTGCGCAAGCCGCCGCGACCTTCGACATCCCAGTTCGAAGGTTCGACCTCGGCATCCTTCACCACGGCCTCGTACGCCGTGTCCCAGTCGACGTTGATGACCTTCTTGAGGTATGCCTCGGCAATTAACACATCCGCGTTCGACCCCCCTTGCGTGTTGCCCTTGCATAGCGACATGCGGCAGTCGGGAAGGTAGCCCTCGTGGCGGTAGATGTCGACCAACGCGCGGATCATCAGGGATTGAGACAGCGGATCCACCAGCGTCAACAGCTGATGGACGCCTCGATACGAGTCCCAGATGCTGCAGAGGTCAGTATCGACATCCGACACGTACAGGATGAAACTTACCAGTAGAAACTGTCGTAGTACGGCTCGTCGCTCTTCCACAGCGGATTCTCTCCCGTGTAGTCCTGCGGGCTGATCATCGTCCTGTACAGGCCACTCCAGAACACCGTCTGCAGGTCAGAGGACACGCCGCTGGCGTCGATGCTGACTGGGCTCAATTTCTCGCGCCACGCCTTTTCTGCTGCGGCCACGGTGCCGTCAAAGTCAAAGTCGGGCTGTTCTTTCTCGGCGTTCGAGCATGCTTGCTTCTCACTCACCAAGCTCACCCCGACACGCGCCAAGATAGGCTTCCCCTTCGCTGGCGCGTTCAGCCGGACAAAAGCCCCAGCCGACCGCGACACCGCGGAACCGTCAATCCTTGTCGTTGTTCGCTCGAGTGTCGGCCCATCTTCGTCCCACGTGCCCACGTCGCGGACCTTGGCGCCCTTGAAATCCGCACAGAAGTACGACTTGTACGTACCCGTCCCGAAGCTGGGGCTGAAGGTCCCGTTCGCGGTGAATCGGCCCGTCGACGGATCCACAGACACCGCACCCTGCGAGCGAGACTTCGGCAGATCCATGAGATCCACCAGGATGACCGGGTTGAGAGCGTTTGTGGCATCGTCAAAAGTGAAGCGGTAGAGAGCCGAGCGGTTGGTCACAGTCATCTCGGCCTGCAGCCCATTGTCTAGTGCGATGCTGAAATAGCCTGGGCGGGCTTTGGGGGATTTCCGATCCCACTTAATGGCTCGATCGGTCTGTTGCCATTTGCAATTGTCGACCTTGTCGTCAGGGCAGCTGGGGTGCACGAAAAGAGGAAAGTTTCCCATCGACGCAGACTGCATCCGTCAGCCTGCTGCTATCAACCTCTGATTCTGGTACGCACACCACCGGTTCCTGAATCATGCATATGGGAAAACCCAATGATGGTGGACCCGTCGGAGGAAAAGCCGCCATGGTTCTCACTGTCGGTGTCTGCGACCGCTTTGGCCATGCCAAAAGGTAGAGTCGCACCCGCGAAGGAGTGGCCTGGAACTTAGTCTATTGTTCAATTTGTAGTCGGAAAATGGAATTTACCACCGTTCGCCGTCCCGATCAGAGGATCAACATAATCAAGCACATCAAATCCAGGCGCGTCGTCTTGAGCATAGACGAGGACGAACGCGTGGGCCGCTATTCCCAGCAGGGCCTTCGAAAACAAAGGCATGTCCGCGAATTGTGAACAACCAACCTCGACAGGTTCCGTTCAATATGATAATACCCAGTACCCTCCCTTCGTCAGGAGATTCGGGCAGTCGGCTCGTTAATATAGGTCCGCCCGGATGTCGGGAAGTGACAAGTCTTAGCCCCAGCAGTCAGGAATCAGTCAATATTTAAGCAGACTCGGGCGAAGGTTTGATCGGCCAGTGACCGTCAATCAGAATGCCTACGTTTAGACTAGAGTCCCGTGAGTAGGCGGCATTGGCCGTGTCCAGGTGGGCATGAGGATTCAACAAGTGGGGAAGCCGGGCAAGGCGATGCGTCCCACCAGGATTTATGGTTGGTGACGTTGTCGGGGGTGTAACACCTTTAGTAGGGTTGGATAATTTCCGCCCCCTCTTTCTGACCGTGTCTGCATGGGTATATTTGCTGACCCTTGTCAACATCCCAGTCAGGCGCATTCCCGGCATGTCGGGCCTAAGATTCTCCTTCTCCGTTCCTAGGAATCCGCCGACGCGATCCAGCCCGGACATTGCGGGGAATTTCCGAGCTTAGAAGAATTCTGTTACGATCCGGTCCCAGGACTTTCCACTCGTATCTGGCGCGGATCGGGGTAGAATAGGTGGGATGTGCGAGATGGCGGGGTTGACGATCGGCTCCCGCGACGGGGGCTGGGCGCCAGCCGACGATCTCAGATGGGTGACCTGGCTTCGCAGAGCAGCATTCTCCTGGCGGAGCTCGTACGCCTCCTGCTGCAGGGAAGACTGACTCTCGAGATCCGTCATCATGGATTCTAATTTCAACAAGAGCTCGGGTCTAAAGTCCTGGTCGGCGGGAAAGCCACCATATTCAACCAGGAAATCCCGAGCCCGAAAGGCCCCCGGGGATGGAATCCCGGGAATGCGTTCCGATTCCGGGGAGGATCGTAGGCTCCTCTGTGTCCCCGGCCACTTCAACGAGGCACTCGGGGTTCGACCAGACGGACTTGCTCCTTTGCTGAGTCCCACCCCACTGGGCGTGCTGGCAGGGGAGACATTAGACGATACCTCCGGCGGGTCAAATCGCGGAGGATCTTGATCCCATTGCTTCTCTTTACAGGACGGGCAGAACAACGGGGACCCCGGAGACATGATCTCTGCCGGAAGACAGGATGCATGGTACGATCGACAGCACGTCTCGCACAACAATAGATTACCAGGCGTGCGGCATTCCGAGCAAACCACATTGTGGGGTCGTCCCGCATCTGTCAGAGTTAGCCAGATCTGATGGATTTCTTATCTACGGAGTATCAAACCAGCAAGCACTTACGCAGCCATTCCTCATAGATGCGACCTTTGTCCCATTGCGAAAGCGACCCAATACCGGTCATCTCCCGACGGAATTGATCAGTCGATCGGGTCAGTCTCGTCGGTCGGGTCTGACCAGCAGACGAACCATGCGGGAATGAACGAAGCATGATGACGATGGCGATCGGGGGGAACCAGACCCGTCATCAAGATCTCCCGACAACCGACGAACGCTTGAATTGCTCGGATTGAGATCGAGAGTAGAGAGATGACAGAAGAAAGAAATGATCGGCATGAAACCATCGGGAGAAACAATGATCCGTCAGGCCGAGACAAGGCCGCCGTCAGGCCGACATCAGGCCGAACATGGCATCCATGACGAGATGCCAAGACGGGACAAATTCCTCGACTCGTGACATTCTCTACCCCAACTGGATATCACAGACATCATATTGATTGAGTTCCTCGATTCTTCTTTCTTGAGACTACGCTAGAACCTCTCCATGTTGACTGTCTTCACCGTGGCATCCCGGTGAGACCATGGTCTGCAGTAGGTCTCTCACAGGAAGAACATCCACCACCTCTCTCTCTCTCTCTCTGTCTCCCCGCAATCTGTAACGCCCCACCGCTGTGGAAACCATGCCCGGAGTCCCTTCCAACAAGGCGTGTGAGCGGTGTAAGAAGAGACACCTGAAGGTAGTTTACGACCCCGTTTCATGACTGTCGACCAGGTAGAACGACCTCGGAACTGACCGGAATTAGTGTGACGAGACCCGTCCGCGGTGTCAACGCTGCATCAATGCCGGGGTGGAATGCCCGGGTTATGTTCAGACACGCAAATTTATAGACCAGGGCGCCTCGGTCCGGCGGCGTTATGCCCCGTATCGGGATCATCCCAAGTCGAATAGTGTCAAGCCGCATGATCCCGTATGTTTGATCTTCGATGTGCCCCGTGGCCGTGGAGAAGAATGATACTCATGTCCGTAGCCATCGGGTGACCACGGGTTCGCCCAAAATGAGGAACAGCACCCCATTCAGCCGCCGGAGATCGGCTTGTCGGTATCGACTACCTGGGGGTCCGAGACGACACAGTCGGGGCCGCCATCCCCCATGCCGAATGCGAGCTTGAACTCCGCGATCGTACCGGAAGAGCCGGTGCTCCAACCTAGGGTTGAGGCCACCTCGAGCATCGCCAGTCCGGAGCAGCAGCAGAGCGGGTCCAACCACAATGTCTCCCAGCCCTCTTCAGGGCAGAGTCATACGGCAGAGATGACGACCTCTCTCAGCGGGCCCCAGGAGATCCGACCACCCCCCAATCCCAGGCTCGGGTCTTACGAGAGCCCGTCCATGCGGAGTGATCGGGAAGACTTCCAGGACATCTTCTCGGAACTCATGACCGGGACCGAACATGAACTGTCCTTTCTTATTCGGCATTACTCAGATACTGTGGGACCATGGTCAGTGTGCCCTTCTCCCCCGACTCCCATGCCCAGCTCTAACCCAGTCCAGGCTCGACCTGGCGGACTCGGGGAATTTCTTCGCCGCGTATGTCCCCATTCGTGCGATCAATGAGCCATTTCTGCGGTACTCAGTCGCCGCCCTGGCCGCCAAACACCTCGGCCGGGTGAAAGGCCAAACGCTCTCGGCCGCGGGGGGCTTGTTTTCAAGTCCGGCGACCATGGAGGTCTACCCGAATTCAGAGCAGGTCGACTGGACTCTCAAGGCCGCCAATTATTTCTATCTCGCCGTCACCACCATGAACTCCCACATCGTCGATCAGTACACGTTTGTCTCCAGCTCGGCCGTGTTAGAATCCCCGATCGCCATCGTCAATCGCTGGCTGACCGCGCAGACCAAGGCCACCCAGCCCCTCGAGCCCGGTGCGTTCTGGAGGATGACGGAGAACCTGGTGGCGGCGGCAGCGATCCTAACGATGTACCGGTTGATCGATGAATCCGCGCTGAATTGGCAATCGTGCGTTGTTCAAAGACCCCAACTTCTTCCAAATTTCCAGTACTAACCCTTCGCAGACACCTTGACGGCATCCAGACTTTGTACGACTACCTACTAGGCCTATGCAGCAACGGGTCCGAACCCGCACGATTCAGCCACGGCATCGCAGCAGCGTTCTGGAACTTCTCACGCCAGGACTACCAAGCCTCCTACTACAACCGCCTCCCCTCCCACTTCGACCCCGCCAACCTACCCCTCTGGCGCGCCGCCGGAATCGCCGTCGGCCCCGACGGCAGCCTGGAGCTCCTCCCGCCCTCTGACCCCGCCTCGCACCGCGAAGACACCGCCGCCAACACGCTCACCTGGCTCCTCTGCAAAGTAGTCAACTTCCTCGCCGAGTCCAAGAAGTCCCAAATGGAGCAGTTCATGGCGCCCCTCGCCGACGAGACCTCCCCGTCCTGCCCCTCCCCGCACTCCTACCCCACAACCTCCACCTGGCTCCGCCTCTCCTTCGACCTACAAACCTGGTTCGAGAACGTCCCCGAGACATTCCGCCCCAGCGTCCGCCTCGAAACCAAGACGAACACCGACATGCCCTTCCCTGAGATCTTCTACGGCCTGACCACCTGCGCCTCCGCCATGCAGCAGTACCACTTCGGCCGGCTGGGCCTGTCGCTCAACCGCCCCGCCGACGCAGTCACAGGCCTTAGCACCGCCTTCGACCGTCTGCAAGGGTACCGCGAGCTGACCAAGGAAGTCGACTACCGGTGTAAGGAGATCGCGGGGATTGCACTGGCCCGGCCGGGCGGCGGGGCCCGCATCTACATGATCCCCCTGCTGTTCGCCATTGGGCAGTGCTTTGAGGGCGCCCAGGAGCGCCAGATTATTGGGGATTTGCTCCGTGGTGTCGAGGCTGATATGGGCTGGGCGACTCAGGTGCAGATCGAGCGGTTGCAGGCGTTGTGGGCGCAGCGGCAGCTTGTATAATTACATATAATAGAGTTTTTTAATTGGCACTACTTATTCATCAACCATCGCCAGGGCCACGATCGGCTCATACCCTGATTCTGTATTCATGTACTGATCGGTAGATGCTGTCTGAGAAGAATTGATCATATTACTAGTTACCTTACATGACTATATCTAGAGTCGCATTATAGAAAGAGGAGTTAGGGTTAGTAACAGACTCGGCGGTTTTGTCGCTGGCCTGCATATCACTTAACAGTGCATTTTCTTTTCTTTTCTATTATCATTGTATGTCTTCTTATTGCCGATGATTTATTTTGAATTATTTTTATTTTCTTATTATTTTTATTTTATTTCATCTTATCTTGGTTCCCTTTGTTCGCTAATGAACCAACCCAAGACAAAGTTATGATGACACCGCCAAGCGTGGCAGTGCCCGCGTCCGACCATCCAAACCCTATAGATCCACTCAACGGCGATAGTATAGATATGGAACATGACATACTTCCGGCGACTTATCAATCTGCCGATTATGGCTGAGCATTGAGAAAGAAGACCCATGATGTCACGGCATTGTGGTTATCTATTGTAGAAAGCAGCACCCATTTAAAGGATCATGCGGTCTAATGACCCATAAACCTTGTAATAATCTCCATGCCCACCTAGCAATGGGCACTGTTCTATATAATCGACCGACCAAATGGCGCCGAAAGCAACATCTAATCCTGGATCTCCAGCCGAGGACTACGACGATGTGACCCCCTCAGAAGCCCTAAGTCCTGACCCCCAAAACGAGAACGATTTTCTCGTCGAGGACAACAAGTTCGCGTTCTCGCCTGGTCAGCTCAACAAGCTGATGAGCCCGAAGTCGCTGGCTGCCTTTCGCGCTCTAGGGGGTCTGCAGGGGCTGGCGTACGGATTACAGACGGACCTTTCAGCGGGGTTATCGATGGATGAGGATCGTCTTCTGACGTGTGTGGGGTTTGAAGATGCGCAGGCCTCTGCGCTCGACAAGCTGGATAGTCGGATGCCGCTTGTGTCGCCTGGTTTGGGGACGCCGGATGGGGAGGACGACATGGCGCTGGAGCGGTTCAGCGATAGGAGACGCGTGTTTGGGCGCAATGAGCAGATGGCGCCGAGGCCGCTGGGGGTGTGGAGGCTTTTGTGGAATGCGTACAATGATAAGATCATTATCTTGTTGACTGTTGCTGCGGTGGTATCGCTGTCGTTGGGGATCTATGAGGCGGTTAGTGGGCAGTCTAAGGTCGACTGGGTGGAGGGAGTCGCGGTGTGTGTGGCGATTTTGATCGTCGTTTCGGCTACGGCTGGAAATGATTGGCAGAAGGAGAGGCAGTTTACGAAGCTGAATAGACGGGTTGGTATACCCTGGTGGCGTACTGATTGCTGATCAGCAAGGACTTTCTCACTGACTACGATGCAGAAACTGGACCGGGACGTCAAGATCGTTCGCTCTGGAAAGTCCATGATGGCTCATATTGCCGATATTAATGTGGGGGACGTGGTGCTTATCGAGCCAGGAGACTCTCCTCCTGCTGATGGGGTTGTGATATCATGCCAGGGAATCAGATGCGACGAATCTTCTGCCACGGGGGAGTCGGATCATATAGACAAGATGGGTGGAGACGTGGTATGGAATCATATTGTGGATGGGACAGCGACGCGAGAGATGGATCCGTTCATACTCTCTGGCACTAAGGTGCTGGAGGGTCTCGGGTCATACCTCGTTACCAACGTTGGGAAGCATTCAACCCACGGGAGGATCATGGCCTCCTTGCAGGTCGAGGACGATCCAACGCCCCTGCAGGTGAAACTAGGTCGATTGGCGAGCTGGATAGGATGGCTTGGATCAGGGTTCGTACCGTCCGGCGAGCCCTATGTGCATCTGTTGACATATCTGTAGCACCGCGATACTGCTGTTTCTTGTCCTTCTTATTCGGTTCCTGCTACAGCTATCAAATAATGACGCCCCGCCCAGCGTCAAGGGCCAGGAATTCATGGATATACTCATTGTTGCCGTCACGGTCATCGTGGTGGCCATTCCCGGTATGGGTCTCGCATCCATATGTACATAGAACACCCCTACTGACGTCTTCCAGAAGGACTGCCCCTGGCAGTCACACTTGCACTAGCCTTCGCCACGACGCGAATGCTGAGAGAAAATAACCTGGTTCGGGTGCTGCGTGCGTGCGAGACCATGGGAAACGCCACCGTGATATGCTCCGACAAGACGGGGACGCTCACGCAGAATAAAATGACAGTTGTCGCGGGAATTTTCGGCTCCAAAGAGCAATTCAACCACCTTTTGTCGGCATCCGATCCGCAAGTACCATCCACCACCGCTTCGGGCGTTGTCGAAAGGCTCCCACCCACCGTAGCGGATTTGCTGGCGCACAGCCTGGCGTTGAACTCCACTGCGTTCGAGGAAGAACAGAGTAATGGCAGGGAGTTTGTCGGCAGCAAAACAGAGGTGGCTCTGCTACACTTCGCGCGGGAATTCCTCTCCCTGCATGACTTGGCTGAGGAGCGCGCAAACGCCCATATTGAGCTGGTCTTCCCTTTCGAATCTACCCGGAAGGTGATGGGCGCTATATACCAACCTGTCCCCGGTCACTATCGATTGCTTGTAAAGGGAGCGTGCGAGGTTCTTCTGGATGCCTCGACAGACGTGATTTCTTTGGACCTGGTGTCCGAGAAGGATGCGATCATGGCTTGTCGACTGGATGAGAACACTCGCAACGGTATCATGGACGTCATTTCGGCGCACGCAGGGAGCTCTCTCCGGATGATCGGAGTGGCCTATCGCGATCTCCCGTGCAGTTGCCTCGCAGCGACTGATTGCCAGAGAGGGACTCCAGATCTCAAAGATTTCCTTGAGGAACTTACCTGGGTTGGAGCATTAGGGATCCACGATCCACTGCGCCCCGAGGTGCCAGACGCAATCAAAACCTGCAACGCCGCTGGAATCCAGGTCAAAATGGTCACAGGTCAGACAAACTGCGTATTACCCCCAACGCTGATTACTGACTGCGAACGATCTAGGTGACAACCTCAACACCGCAGCAGCCATCGCCACCGCGTGTGGCATTCTCACCGACACTGGGATCGTCATGGAAGGGCCGGCGTTTCGAAAGCTCAGCGAGGATGAAGTCGACGCCGTCGTTCCTCGTTTACAGGTCCTGGCGCGCTCATCTCCGGACGACAAGCGCATTTTGGTCACCCACCTCAAGCGTCTTGGTGAAACTGTTGCGGTGACAGGCGATGGCACCAACGACGGGCCGGCTTTGAAATCTGCAGACGTGGGATTTGCCATGGGAATGAGTGGGACGGAAGTTGCTCGCGAGGCCAGCTCGATCATCCTGCTAGATGATAACTTCAAGTCGATTGTCACTGCTGTTTCGTGGGGCCGGGCTGTGAACGATGCCGTCTCTAAGTTTCTCCAGGTGTGTTCATAGAGGATATTTCGTAAAGATATCCTGTTCTTAGTGTCATCACTGACAGTCTGACAGTTCCAAATCACGGTCAACATCACGGCGGTGCTACTCACCTTCATTACGGCAATCTACAGCAACTCGAACCAAAGCGTCCTCAAAGCCGTGCAGCTGCTCTGGGTGAATCTCATCATGGACACCTTCGCGGCCCTAGCTCTGTGAGTTTCTGAAAAATTACCAAAAAGAGAGAGAAAAGACTAACCTGAACCAGAGCAACAGACGCCCCGACAGAAAAGATCCTCCACCGACCCCCCGTTCCCAAACACGCCCCCTTGTTCTCCGTCATAATGTGGAAGATGATCATCGGCCAGTCGATCTACAAACTCACCGTCTGTTTCACCCTCTACTTCGCCGGCAATCGCATCCTTTCTTACGACACGAACGACCCGCACAAACAACAGCAGCTCGACACCATCATCTTCAACACTTTCGTGTGGATGCAGATCTTCAACGAGCTCAACTGTCGTCGACTAGACAACCACTTCAATGTCTTCGAAGGCGTTCACCGAAATTACCTGTTCATGGGAATCAACGTCCTCATGGTCGGGGGACAGATCCTCATCATTTTTGTTGGCGGCGCCGCGTTCGGCGTCACTCCCTTGGATGGCGTGCAGTGGGCGATCTGCTTTGGGTGCTCTGTGTTCTGCATTTTTTGGGCGGCGGTCTTAAAGCTAGTTCCAGACAAGTACTGCGCTGTCGTGATTGATGCTTGTGGGAAGGTTGGGGGGGTTGTCGCGCGGCTTTGGAGGACGTCGTGGCATCGTGCTGTTGTGGGGGTTAAAAAGTCGCTGGCTCTGTTCAGGCGGCGTCGCCGTCAGATTGATGTTGAAAATACATAGAAAAATAGGATTAACATTGTCGGGGATGAACTTGTGTCTCATTGGAGGTGAATGGCCTAACTGGATGACTTGACTCTATTCGATCTGGTACTCATTGCTAGGCTTCTGAAATGGCCAGCTACTTTCGCCAATGATACCATATTGCTACTGTTTCGTATTTTTTATGTATGATAATTCCAGAAAATGGTTGCATGCCAAATACTGGGCTTGCATAAGCCAGTTGGTCAATAACACACTTCATTTTGACGGTAAAACAGTCTTATTTTAACCCTTTCAGTGATCACAAGGTGGGTGTGTCCTATTCCCCATTTCACAGCGAGACATCACAAGCCCATCTAATAACCGCATTTGAACTTCCTTCCGTAGTTGACTCATACCGCGTAGGTAGATGCAGCATGAACGGGTGAGTTGCAATCCATCCAATCTCGTAATGACTCAAAAGGCTGCGTCTCGAAGCTATCCGTAGGCCCGCGGCATCGATAGGAGACTTGGGCACCTCCAGGCTAGGAAGAAACGCGGGCTCCATTCACACGTCCCTTGTACCCCTCTTCCCCACATCCAATCCGCCTATCAGACTGTGGCTGTTGGGGTATAATCACAGGGTGGGAAACCTAGGGTCCTGACGGCGGACTGAACCTGGTCGGCTGGACGTAGGCCTGGATTCCAATAAATTGTGCGTAGGAACTACCAAAGTGCCTGTCCTGCAATTTGGTCGTGATGTGGTAATCATCTTGTCTCTGACTTCGATTGGATTCGAGTCGGTTGGTTCCGTGGCTGACTTTCCAGATAGATGGTCGAAACTAGGGCGAGGCGTCCACAGTTGACTTGAGTCTGTAAGGTCCCTGGCTAATGAAGATCAGTCAATAGCCTCGTAAATGGTTCATGTGTCTTACATGAGAACGAACCATCAAATCATGACGGTCGGTCTAGTATACTGCAGCCTATCCTACTCGTCATCTTCATCCGGGTCGTACAAGTCCAGATCAAGCATAGCCTTGGGCTTCGGAGCCGGCGCAGCCGCCACCGCAGCCCGGCCGCTCGTCGCAGCTACCCCAGCATGAGCCGCGGCTTTGGCCGCCTCCTCGGCATGTCGCGTCGCTTCTCCCATCTCCGCCGCCGGCGGAACCGCCCCTGCGGTACCCAGTCCCTCCGCCTCGCGAATTAACCGTTCCACCTCCTTATCGGCATCAAAATCCGGTCGACCTTCGCCGGACGCCAGCTGGATCTGGCCCATAAGGCCCATCCGAATGCGGTCTTCCATCGGGTACGGCAGCATATACACCTGGCGCGTCATGTTGGCCGACTCGTCCAGCCAGGACGTCGCATCCTTCGTGACGCTGGCCACCGGCGCGACTCCCTCTTCTGTCCCGGTGGCCCCCGCCCCACCGTGGCTATTCATCCCTGTCATCTCCGTATCGGCGGGTTCCTGCGCTTGCTGGATCTGCGGTCGCGGTTTGGCCGGGGCCCGGCCGCTGCGTCCGCCGCTGCCTGGTGGTTGTACTTGCTGATTCGTCGCGCAAAGTCCAGCAAGAGCTTGTAGTCGATCTCCCGCATGGTACGGCCGCGGGCGGGCTTCCCCGGCGCGCCACTCACGTCATCTTCGTAGTCGGAGCTGTCGTCCGAGTCGTAGACGTCGCCTCCGCAGGCGGTCTGGATGTCCTTTTCATGCCGCACTACCTCCCGCACAATGTCTTTCACTTTCTCTTCTAAGCTTGCTGACTCCTCGCGGAGCTTTAAGATCCTTGCATAGTTTTCCTGGTGTTGTCGCAGGGTCTCGATGTCGGAGGTTAACGCGTCGTCGGCTTCGAGGAGGTTGAGCGCGGCAGCCGGTGCGCCTGCAGCGGTGGGGGAGGTCGTCAGACTACTGATGAGAGCATTGAGCTTGTTTTCTAGGTTTGACAGGGTGGACTGGAATTGCGCGTCCATGGTTGAGATGGTCAAGGGTGGGGAGAGCAGAGATGATGTCGCGAAGGAGCTCCAATGCAGCTCGGAATCCGTCCGCCCGCCAAGACCGGGTCACGTGTGTGGTGGCTTGCTGGCCAATGATGGCTCTGCTCTATACTTCACTCTTGCGTGGAGACGCATACCGTTCACCACAGGGATTATGGTACGAATGAAGACTTCGTATAGTTGAGACGTTTGCGTTGATGTAAATTTTCTATTAATCTAGTTATTAATACTGTGTATATGATAACAGGAAGATGTGAAAGATAATACTATGGGTCACGTGACTTTGCGCCTGCCGAGGCTCGATTTCTCCCCGCAAAACGACTTGGACCACTAAACGGCTCTGCTTCAACCTCGTCTACAGCACCACATCACAATGACTTCTTATCCTCCAATTCTTCCTTCTGCACCGGTGGTGGATTTGGGTCATGGTGTACTTCTGCAGCCTCCGTTGTCGCGCTGCGGGCAGGGACCAGGTCTGGTCATGATACGCCCGGATAATCTTGTTGGATGTCAACAGAAGAACGAAACCCTAGATCCAGAACCGATCCAGAAATGGGCAGAGGAGAGCTATGTAGTAGCCCAGGTTACTCTGGATGCGGAAACAAGCCGTGAGCCGGCCCAGATTCAAGATCGTATCGACAGAGCAGCACAGGCCCTCTTCGCGCTGCCACAGTGCGATCACAAGAACCACTATGGACTCCTGGGTATGTAAGACGTTGATCAAGCTCGAGGAACCAGGACTGATGGTGTGTTAGTCTATGGTTCTCCGTCCGAATATGCACCCGGGTTCGAGGCATCACTTCGAACCATCACGGGGGCCAGTACTCAACTGGCCTCGGTAGTGTTCTTCGGCGTCTGGGACACGCCTTCGAATGTTCCTGCTCTTTTTCATATCCCTAAAGAAGGTGCTGTTGACCAACGGCCCGGTCATGGTACCATCTACTCCTATCCCGAAGCCTCATCCGCTGGGTTCATCGTGCCTGGACACGCCGATTTCAAAATTTCCACCGCAGGAGTCGCGCATTCGCGCTCTTTGACGTTTCTCAAAAAACACATGGATGGTCCCTATTTTGACCTGGAGAAAATCTGGGACGAGCACACGTTCTATGAGTTTGGCGATCGATCTGTAGAGAAGACAATGGCGACTATGGTTCAAGAGCCTTACGTCAACCATGTGCCGACCGTAAGCCACCTCGCGCTGTACATTGATGTGGGGAAGTAACCAGCTCATAGTTGACCGGCGGAGTCGGTCGCGACCGTCTGAGTAAATTTTACCTGAACCATTTCATCTTCAATAACCCCGACGACACGGCACTGGAACTGATCAGCCGGACGGTCGGGGTGGACCGCGTGGTGGACGAGTTCATCTTCTGTCTCACCCACAACAAGCAAGTCGACTGGCTGTGAGTTCTCTCCCTGTCCAGGGTGTGGGGAGGGAATGCTGAGTCTAATGGATCAATAGCATTCCGGGAATTCCGCCCACCGGAAAGCCCCTTCGAATCCCGTTCACCTCCGTGGTGAACATCCGAGGCGACCGGCTGTACCATGAACACATTGCATGGGACCAAGCCACAGTGCTTGTGCAGCTCGGTCTTATGCCGGACTACCTGCCATATCCCTATCCCTTGCCGGGTGGCCAAACCCCACAGCCAGGTAAACGCTTCGAATACCGCGTCCCCGCGGCCGGGGTCGACACAGCTACGAAACTGCAAAACGAGCACTTGGTGCCGTCGAATGAGATGATCGAATCCTACAAAATTCGGGAGGTTGATGATAAATGAACCTTCTACCCATGGAATTTGTGGCCATGACAGTCATTGCCATTGCGTCCGAAGAAGACAGGGCGGTGGGAGCGGCGTGAGAAAAATGGACAATGGGAATTATTGGAATTCCAGGCCCCTTACGCGTTCAAAGATGACGTGCAACCAGATTTATCCGATAAAAGGGTCCCAATAGAGTGGTTTGTGTCATTATTGTTCAATAAAAGCGACGTTGCATTCGGGTGTTCGACCGCTCGGATTGTCTAATGACACCTACTAGCGATATTGACTTCGCGATAAACCCCATCCGTACAGCACACAAGAGGCTTCCAGAGCTGTCTATGCTGATCAGCGATTAAACTTTACCAAATGGCCAGTTTTTCAGTGGCGAGTGCTTGTATCCTTCAACTCTAGTGGCGGTGACACCAATGAAATCACCTGGCTGCCAATAGATGCGCCTCTAGTCAGTCGGTCGCAATGTGACGTGTCATGTCAAAGAAGCTCTAGAAGCTTTACTAGTTATAAACATAAGGAAAGTACGGAGTACTACCGGTTTGGTAAAGAGCAGTTGGTTTTCTGGGTGTTTCGGTGATTGATTCGGTGTCGTCACATACAACAGCAGAGGCCAGCAAAATGGGTGTCATCCGTATAGCGCTGTCGTTCTTGATCCTCCCTCTCATCTCAAGCGGCGTTGCAGCAAGCCTGCCTACCGTCGACTTAGGGTACGAGGTGCATCGAGCAATATCTTTCAACGTACCGCCTTACTACCCGGTGACGACGGCGAGCATCCCACGCTGACCCCGTACAGGAATCCCAAGGTCTATACAATTTTAGCAACATTCGATATGCCGCACCGCCGGTCGGAGATCTACGCTTTCGGGCCCCGGAGCCCCCAGAGTCGAATCGCTCGACCGTGCAGACGGGCGCAGAAGGCCGTGTATGTCCCCAGGCTCGGCCAATATGGTCGACCAAGATCCAAACGCCGTTCCTCCAGAGCCTCCTGTCCGGCCAGCCGTTCAACCAATCCACCAATATCTCGTCGTACCCGTACACACCGGCCCCTCTCGACCCCCGAACGACGGAGGATTGCCTCTTTCTGGATGTCGTAGTTCCCAAACGGGTTTTTGACCGTGGGGCTGGCTCCGCCCCAGTCATTGTGTACTTTACTGGCGGGGGTTGGAGCTCCGGCGACAAAACCGATTACAATCCAACCGGCCTCATTGAGCGTGGTGAAGGTCGCGAAGGAGATGGGTTCGTCTATGTAGCCCTGAACCACCGCGTGAGCCGCCCATACCACTCACATTGGTCTTGACCAGATGGCTAACCCTGCAACCAGCTCGGCGCCTTCGGTTTCCTAGGAGGCGAAAACCTCGAGAAGGACGGCACTGCCAACGCAGCCCTCCATGACCAGCGCATGGCGTTGAGATGGGTCCGCGAGCATGTCGCCCAATTCGGCGGCGACCCAGCTCGTACCACGATCATGGGCGAATCCTCAGCGGGCAACTCCATCATCCACCAGATCACTGCCTACGGTGGCAAGCAAGGGCCTCCCGACTTCCAACGAGCCATCGTCCAGAGCCCCGCATGGTATCCCGAACCGTCTCTCACCCAGAACGCAACGCTGCAGCAATTCCTGGACAACCTCAACGTCAGCACCGTCGCCGAAGCCCGCCGACTTCCATCCCAGAAGCTCATCGCCGCCAACGCCTACCAAATCGCGACCATGCCTCTCTACGGCGGCTACCCTTTCGCTCCAGTCGTCGACGGCTCCTTCGTCCCAGCCGCGCCAGCAACCCTGTTCGACCGCGGCGACTTCGCCCACAACCTCACCATCTTCTCGACGACCAACGCCCAAGACGGACTCCTCTTCACCAACCCCATCGGCGCAACCGACGCCGGCTTCACACCCGCCCTCCACCAAGTGATACCCCCCCTTCCACCCTCCGTCCTGCAATACGCCGCCAACACCCTCTATCCACCCATCTACAACGGCTCCCACGGCTACACTACCCCGTTCCAACGCACATCCGTCGCACTCGACGACATGTTCATGCAGTGCCAGAACAAGCACCTCACCCAAACCTTCCGCAACAGCTCCTACGCTTACGTCTTTAGCGCACCCCCCGCCCTCCATGGTCAAGACCTCGACTACATTTTCTACAACCCCCAACATCCCCAGACGCGGCTTCCGGGCCTGCCGCTGAACACGACGACAGCGCAGGCATTGCAGGATTATATTTTGAGTTTCGTGGCGTCGGGCACGCCGCGCTCGAACTTGGGCCCTGCCATCCCGCGGTATGGCGCTGCGGAGCGTGTGTTGGATGTTGGGGGGCATAATTTGACGGTCGTGAGGGATCCAATTGATGAGCGGCGGTGTCGGTATTGGTTGGAGCAGCCTGTTTTTTCGGGGGTGGGTTCGTAGTTTGGTTCTGGGTGTCTATTCTTGGTATTGTTGTTGGTATATAGGATATGTCTAATTGGAGTTGCTATTTATTATTATCTTTAATATGGATTGTGTATATTTGCCCGTTCTATAATTGAATCTTGCTATAGTTTCAGTCTCTCGAGAGCTGGGAAGTATATCATTGTAACTGTTCTACTGCGTCTCTGATATTGAATTCTGCAATATGTGGAGTATACAATCCCATGACGTTTTATACTACAGCTCAACAGGGCGTACATTCCACTCAAAAACAAAAACATTGTGAAGGTGACCATAAGGACCGAGTTATTAGGCGACGTTCGCCGAAATCAATAAGAAAAAATTAAAAAAAGAACGTGCCTCCAGTGGGGATCGAACCCACGACCCTGAGATTGCTCATCGAAGTTAACCTTCGACGTCATATGCTTGATATGAGACTCATGTCATAACCGCTAGACCATGGAAGCTGTAGTTATAGTATGCCATTTTCCAATGCTTTATCAACGACCCCTATATTATGGGTAGATATGAGGCTGTCAATAACCACCACCACCCCATTCACTAATGATATTGCTGTGAGTTTCTAGTGTTTATTGGTTTTTTCGTATTTTTACCTCTCCTGAATTTATACTAATTAATTATTTCATCTGCGACGCCCAGTCCGGTTGATACTGACATACTTAATATATATACCAGGATGAGACATCATCCTCACGGTCATATATATATCCCGACACCCGTCCACGGCATAGACTTCCCTCCGCACGAGACTCATTCAGCTACTCAATGTCATCCAACTTAGAAGATAATTCTCGTCGACGGAGTACTACCCTACCGGTACACCCAACAAACTCAGTTTCGGATTCTATTTAACCACCGACAGTAGCAGCCAAGCTAGCCCGGGGTGGCCAAGACACGCCCCCAGCTAACCTCGATACGTCTAGCTGCGGCCCCCACTGGCCCCCAAATCCAGGAACTCTCGGAGACCAAGCGAGAGAAGGTTTCATTCTGCAGGTTTTGCAAAGACCAGTCACGAGGTGTGTGGAGATGGGTCTGTGGTCAGCACGCTCACGGACAGCCTTGTGATGAGCCGTGGGTCGGCTTGATTTCGGCCTAACGCTGGCTTTGGTGATGTTCGTGATATCCATGATGGGCATGGTCTCCATGATAGGTGACCTGGGAGCCTGGACCTGGAGCATGGAGCCTGAACCCTACTAGACCGGGTAGGAAACCCGCAAGGCTGACCGATTAATCAACCGGACAGCCTGTTGCGCCAATGCACGGGTGGCTAGACGGTGGAACTGTGCACGCCTGACGAGGAATACCACGGGGAAGATGCTACGATCGGCTAGAACCGAGAGAGAAAGTTTGACTGAGTATGTGTCTCTCGAAGCTGCGGATGTGCGCTCCGCCTCCGTGGCTCTTGACGGTGCTGGGAATGGACTACTGTCTCACCTGGATAGTATGAACAGTCGCTTTCTCTATGGAGAATCTTTTAGATGATTAGATGGCCCATTGAGAAGCCCCTGTCTATCGCAATTGTCAATTCCGTGGTCCATCTATTGTTGAAGAGAAGGAATGCCAAGGTGACGCCCGATACTGAAGCTAAAGTGCCACGATGCGTCGCTGAATTGCCTTCCCCTCACATTCGTACGGAAAGAGCCGTGCAACTTCGCTTCCAATTAACCTAGAGATTAACCTAGAGACTAATGGGGCTGAAGGTAGCTGACACCTATAGCAATCGGGCTAAATGGCCCCCATGAGGGCTGTGCAGACCATACTAGTAGAGTAGCCCTAGCTCGACTTGGCATAGATCGAGATATTTATACTCACTATTTTCTCGCTCGCATCCGCCATCCTTCGCCCCGCCTGGCTCTTTTAGCGCTGCTAATTCCTTGGATAGCCCGACCGATAAGACGCCCAGGTCTCATCATGGCGATATATTCAGCTCTTCCCCCCTCGTTCGGTTTCCCAACGTGGGATTCACTGATTCAACCACCGTCGTGATGCGCGTCCTCTATCTATCAACACTCTGCCTGAGCAGCTGCGCGGCAGCAGCAGCACTGCCATACCTGGGCTCTGGAAACAACAACGCCCAAGTATCAACCCGCAAGCATGAGCTCATGCTGCCCTGCGCAGAGTGCGCATTTGCAGATAGCGGCTGCAGTCGATCAGAGCAGACATCCTCTTCATACTTGGTATGGACACTGTCATTAAACCCCGCCGAAGACACCACCGACTAACCCTATCAACAGACCCTCAAACTCACCACCCACGACAACACCCTCTTCGCCAACGACCAGCCCATCTTCCCCCCTCCTGTCCCCATGCAATTCCACGCCACCCAGTACCAGGGGGCCGACCGCCGCTACTTCCAACACAAAGACGTCCAAGTCGCCTATGCTCTCGAGGCTCACCCCGTCTCTCCCCGACCAGGCGCTCCCCTCGGCGACATCTTCCACCTCAAGATGGACTTCCTTGACATGCAGGGTCGCCCCGCCACCGATGACCTGGTCAGGATCGTCCTCCTCCAAACCGCCACCAACGACCTCGTCATCAACGACGTCCAACATGACAGGAAAACCGAAATCGCCCTTCCCGCCCGGAAAAAAGCCCCCATGTCCCTCGCGGACATCATCTCCAAAATGTACTTCAAGGGGCCCGACAGCTCTTCCGATGAAACCGCCACGAAAGCGGCCAACGAGTATCCCAGCAGCAGCAGCAGCAGCAGCAACAGCAGTGGCTTCTACGATCACTTCGTCCACATCCCACGCCCCATCCTGCTGCAAGCATTGCTCGCTGTATTCTGCGGTATCCTGGCTTGTCTGGCAGCGCTGGTCATCGAGCGGATCTGCCTGTCTGTGCGGAGGCGCTTCATTGAGCATCGTACCCTGCCTCGTCCGATCCCAGTCCTCACGATTGAGGGCGAGATTCTTCGGGAGGAGGAGCTTTTCTCGGAGAAGAAGCTGGTGCAGGTGGAGGTGGAGGAGGTGGATTCAATGACATGACATGATGCTTGCATTTTTCTTTCTTTTGTCTTACGTTCAAGCTTCTCTACAATATATCCTTTCTTTTTTTTTGTTCTTTTCTTTGTTGTTTCTCACTTGTCATCTGGATGATCGAAAAATTGATTGATTCCCATGTGCCTATCTACCTGTCTCGTAGATGAAGAACTGTACCATAATGAAAGCTATGACAAAAAGTCGCTCTGAATATATACCATATTCCAGTACCCAAATCTCAACAAGGCCGGCTGGCCCAATGGCAAGGCGCTTGACTACGAATCAAGAGATTGCAGGTTCGATCCCTGCGTCGGTCAATATCTTTTTCGTTTTTTTCTTTGCAATTTCTTTTTTGGAACCGTTGGTGGTGGGGGTGGTTTGTGGTTCGCATCCACTTGATGTGGGTCGGGAGGATCATCGGGGTGGTATGGTAGGGTTTGGTTGGCTAGGGTTGGACTTGGAACTTGAGAACTGGATTGATGGGTTGTCTGATGATGGTATTTTGCATGGATGGAGGCATGATAATCGTATGTACGTATGAGCCTCTCTAGTATGCTATAGTATAGATACGTCAAATGTTAGCAATATTGTGGTTGAGTTAGTTATACAAAAGGCGTAGTGCCTGCTAAAGCCTTTTGGCTTAGTGTTTATCTTCGTGGCATCTGCCCTTTGTAGAAAAGTAGAATGACTATGATACAAACCCATGAAAACTACCCCCGTCACTACGTTCTTCACAACCAAGCTAGGTACTCACAAATAGTGCCACGAACTCTCCAACGTCCCCCGCTGAACCATATCCTGCGCCCTGATCCGCATCCTCCCACCCTCCTGCAGTCGCCGACTCATCTCCTGTCGCTCATACTCCTCCACATCAATCGCCTCCCAAGGGCTTTCAAAAACACCCCAGTCCTCAAGCCTAGACCGATCCCACAGCACATACTCCCACCGCCGCAGCGGGATCTGCGCCGGCGAAAACACCCACTGGTCCATCGTCTGCTCCCGAAGTGCCCAGCGCCAGACATCCTCGGGTCCTCTGTCCGGATCAGAAAACCACGGCGCGGGGATGAGCTCCGCCTCGTCTTCGGAATCGAACTCCTCGAGCGTCCATCTGTCGAGGTAGTTGGATTCTCGCAACGCAGCAGCTAGGAAGGTTTGGTTGCTCTCTTTTTTGAATGGCGAGAGCAGATTATGCTGGGACTGGGCGTCTTTGGCTTGCGTGAAGCGTTGATTGTGGGCCAGTCCGAAGGAGAGATGATGCTCGAGGGCGCCTTCGTCGAGGCCGTTGTCCATTATAGTGAAGAAGTGGGCCCAGTCGGGGTCGTTCACGGAGACTTCCTCGAATGCTGGGGGCTGGTTAATGGGCTTATCGTAGTATTGAGATGCAAGGGCCAGCTGATTATAGAGCGGCAGAAGGGAGAGGAGAGGAGGGGGCGGGGGGTAGAAGCACAAACCAGGTGTGATGATCTCAAGCAAGTAGTCATGTATACATGCCAACTGCTCATTCTCCCACGGTGCAAAGTGCGCAAAGTACGCCTCCCGCTGATCATGATCTGTATCGATGGGAATCATCTTCTTGTTGCGAAATAGATTGCAATAGATTTGAAACCGATAGAAATTACGCTGAATGCGGTGCTGTTCTGCACGTGATATCGGACTCGCACTGGGCTTTTGCGCCAGGGTTGAGGACACAAGAGACGCGGTGAGAGAGTCGATCGTGTGGTGGAGGCGTGCGAGAGGGATTGCTTGCGAGAGTGTCCATCGGAGAGACGAATGGAAGGGCTTCCTGTCGCGGGCAAAGTAATCTTCAAAGAAGACCTCCACCTCCTGGCGGGTCCGGATATTCTGACGTGAAGACACCTCTGCTGCTAGAGCATCGTGGTGTAGCTCTGGCGGGATTTTCGAGTGAAAACTTTCTGCGTGATTCGAGTCTGGGCGCCTAAGAAGGCATGGTAGAATTGAGAGCCTCCGAGCACTGCAGCCACCAGAGATTGGATATCCGGGACCATCGATAGGATATGCTGGATGAGCTCCATGGGAAGACGTTCCAGCATTCTGCTGGCTTTTCTGCAGCCATGAGTTTGCAAGAGATATGTAATCATAGGCCCAAGAAACACTGGCCGAGGGGTTTTCTTTTATGAGACTAGAGCAACCTGAAGCGGGGTGGATGATTGTTGGAAACTGCATGGATATCACTAGTAGAGATCGGTCACTCTTCTACTAGAGGGGAGCCTGGCAGACAAGGCGCGACTCTGCCCCGTGATTGGCGCGTATCTGGTACCTTGCCTCGTGATACTTGCTGCCCTATATCACTAAGCGCTGAGTTGCTACTGTTGAATCGAGAGATTGTCGTCAGGAGCCCGCTAGGCTTAGCATGCTGAAACAATTCGAATATGTTCGAGCCACCTGTTGCCGCCAGATCTCTATTTTAAGGCTTTTTCTTGCTGTTTCACCAGTAGTTTGGGTATGCTGGGTGGTAGTGCTTGTCTCTGCGTCCTCAATGCCAATTGTATACACTCTCTTGCTATAAAATCATGCGAATGTTTCTCTATAAAAAAAAAAGGCAAAAAAAAAGAGACATCATAATCATGAAAGACGCTATAGAGGTAGTAATATGCCTCACTTCTGAAGTAATCCCAGAACCGCCTGAATGCCCTGAAACTTCCCCCTCCCATAATCCACCTCCTCCACCAGCTCCTCCGCCTGCCGCCCCAGATCCCGTATCACCCGCTGGGTGTAATCAAAGCTGTTGGTCGCGCGCAGACACGACAGAGCGACGTCGCTCGCGCCCGGGCTGTCCGTCTTCTGCTTGAGCAGGTTCAGCAGCACCTTGTCGTCGGGATTGGCGTGGATGCTGTGGATGATGGGGAAGGAGAATTTGCCCTCGGTGATGTCGTCGCAGACGCCCTTTTTGGCGGTGTATTCGTCGCTTTGCAGGTTCTTGTAGTCGTCGCGGATTTGGAACATGACGCCGAGGGTGTTGGCTAGGGGGATATAGTCTCTGCGGTGGGGTTAGGATCAGGGGAGGATGTACGAGAAGTGATGTGGAAAATGGGAGGGAGAGGGGCTCACTTTGTGCAGGAACTTTCGAGCATCATGAGTCGGATTGCCAGTCGGAAGAGACCGCTTGTCTTGTTGTTGACCATGTTGATGTACTCGGCTTCTGTGGGGCAGATGGACAGATCGCGCCAGTAAAGGTCCATGCCTTGGCCCATGTGGAGGTTGAGCATTTCTTCGGTGAAGATCTGGTGCGCAGAGAGGCTTTGGTGCTTTTGCAGCTCCTGCGAGGCGAGGAAGTAGGCGTGATTGGCGGAGTTGATGGTTTGCGCGGTGCCGAAGACAAGGTGGGCAGCGGGGAGACCCCGGCGCAGGGGGGAGTTGTCTTCAATGTCGTCGACACTAAAGTTGTTAGTGATGCTGTTGTTCTTTTTCTTTATTTTGTATGAGTATTGGGAGAAATACAGAAGTGATGCAGTGTGGAGTATGTCGACAATTCTCTTGATGGATTGCAGGTATTCGTTAGGCACTTGAAGCCATTGGTTGAAGGCGTCGATCAAGAAACTGCGGGTGTTCTTCCCCGAGTTCGATAGGAGATATTGAAATGGTCCGCTGGTGACCTTGCTGCTGTCGACTACCCACGTGTCTTCAGATATAGTATCCCGGGATAGGATCTGTTCCAGGGATGGTATTTGTTCTGGAGATGGGGTTTGTTCCCGGGGCTGTATGCAGATGAGTGGTTTGATTTCCAGAACAGCAGTTGTGCATGGTTTCTTACTTGATTGAGGCTCTCATAAGCCGAGTCATTAGGAGACTCAGCCCCGGATGGCCGCGTAGGCTCGGGGCTTTTGCGGCTGGATAGTCGGCGGAGAATTCTGGTGAATCCCATGATGATGGTTGCGACAACAGTAAGGTACCGTTGAACCGGGATTCGGGCAAATCTTTAAGCAATTACCCCTGTGAATGATGGCTTATCTGGAGCGGGGGATCAACGTGACAGGTGCAGGCTATCATGAACCCATTGAGACGGGTATGCATTAGTCTGTGGATACTCTTAGCCATCCCGGTGTTTATCATGTGTTGGGTTTCTCCCAAAGTCCCAAAGCTCGACCTTCGGTTGCGGTGAGCGAGAGACGAGATTATCTAGCCCTCTTCCAACGGTGCTAGGAATTTGCTCAGGTGGTCTCTGCCCGGGCCGGACCTTGCAAGATTCTTTGATGAAAACCGGTTTGGTACATCTCCCCCCGGAACACTCTGGCATATCCGTCGACAAAAATGTGGCGATCAAGCTCCTACCCTTTTCTAACGGTGATTACCTAGTCTAGCCCTCAACAGACAGCTATTTTTAAAGGGCTCCGGCACGGGCCAGAACCCCGCATCCCGCACCCACTTTCCGGTCGACGGAGCAGTTTCCATCGTCGGCCTCATTCTCTCACAAGTTCGATCCCTTCGCCATCCGCGCCAGTCGCCGACTGAACTGGCAATATAGTACCGCAGCAAAGTCTAGTGGATATAGCTGCAGGGGTGCCAGGGGTACATTAGACGGTCGAGTCAATCGGGTGCAGGCCTAGGCGGTTGTCGTGCCATCGAAGGGTGCGTGGCAGATGATTGTCTGACGTGGGGAACTGGCGGCTGCCGGCTTGGTAGCCGTGTGGTGCTTGGGTCCCACTGATCAGCGAGTCCTTGTCCATTCCAGTAAACCCGCAGTGCTAGCGGGGGGGAGTGACTGGCTCCCGGGTCGAGTTTCACCGTTGGTTTGGGTTCGGCCATTCCTTCTTCATTCCTGGCTTCTGTTCGCTGTCTCCCTCCTGCTCATTGTCTCGGCTTTCTTTTTCTTTTGTTGGCTACCTCTGAGTCCGTGTATTGACTAGCTAGGATTTCAGGCAGTCGGTTAGAGCAGGGACAGATAGACCGGTTGATAACCAGCCGAGGACCGACGAAGAATGGCGCCGTTGATCATGCGGGGACGGGGACAGGAACTCCATCCGACGGTCTGGCCCACTGGATTTAGTCTAACGGCGCGCTTGGCACTTTTATGCGCTTCTAATCGGGACTTTTGTCGTTTGACTTCGTGTCTCGCGTCGCTGGAGTAATGGATGGTGGGATAGACTGGAGGGAACGTTGGAGTCGACCGACTCATGCGCCTGTGAGTCCGCCACAAATGGGCCTTTGTTTGAATGATTAATGCATGAGGGACAATTGACTAGCAAGAATGGTAGAGATCGTCTACATGTAAAGGGGAAGTTTTGAGTCGGTTGAAGGTGCAACAAAAGGAACCAGACTGTGGTCTGTAATCAGGTGACGCATCGGAATGCCCTCCTTTCACAAATAATGCTCATAAATAGTCTATCTACATCATCTAGGCTTGTCTTGTCAATACTCTCAGAGAGTAGATCTTTTCTATCACGGTGGGTTGAACGGTGCAAGGGAAGTGGTCCTACCCCCAAATTGCAGTTTCCAACCACTATACAACGAATACATGTTGTCGGGCCAAAGTGTCTGATGTAGCTTGATTATAGGAGATGATATGCCCAGGGCAGTCATTATCCATTTGCACACATACTTCGTAAATTCCTCAGGCACCATCCGTCGAAACAGATCAGCTGACCTTGCTTGTCATCACCTACGGCACCTCTGCTTCTGTCCTTCTGTCTTTTCACATCACCATCAAACCATCTCTCATCCGACCTTTAAAGCGAGGTCATCGCTATCAACAGACCTCTCCATCTCTAGTGGAGGGAAACCGAGATCCAGGGCTCGCTTGGCCTTTTCCTCAGTCAAATAAGAAGCCTCGAGTCATCGTTAGTACATGGCCGAGGGGGATCGTGCCGCCATTTAACGTCATACCCAGTGAATTGGATACACTATGACACTGAGGATCATGGTAGTCGCGGATCCACGATGGCTTTTCTTCCATGGTGGTGGTGGAGCGGAGGACCTCGATACGACGCCGTGCGTCAAGATATTCTGTCTTGGTTGGCAGGAGCCATGATTTTACGATATTTGAGCAACAGCACGGCGATCCTATACTACAGGCAGTTATTGTGCTGTAATCGAGCCTCTGTTGATGATGACTACACCGGATCCCTGCCGTCGATCCGGATGCCCACAATCGCGTGTTGAAGCCCGTGGCCGCACCTGGACAAACGACCTCCCAAGCAAGGAATTGTGGAATAAGATGGCTTGCCAGAAGACTGGTTTCATTTGATGCTCAAACCGTCATCGTTGATTGAGATGATAAGTGACAGATGCCAGATCGCAAGAACTCTCTAGGCTGTCGGACTGACACCGCGTGCTGGACAATTGGAACCCCTGACACCAAGGCTGTGCTGAGGCAGCCAGGTCAATCATGGCCGCACATTCGAGGCTTGTATCAAGAAATAAGTGACTGCGCCGAGAGGGCCCAAAAGAGACGCTATGGCCCGTGCCCAGGCCACTGAGGAGTTGATCTCCCAGTCACAGGCATACTGAACAATGTGGTCTATTGTCTTGTAAGAGCGAGGCTAGAGACTGACATATAGATTGCAGTTCAACATGTACAGGAGACTGCAAAGCTAACAAAATCCCAAAACTACGCGAGAGAGAGCGCGACCCTGTGTCATCGTCGTGGCATTGACCCTAGCCTATCCCATTCCGACGATGTGTGGTCAACACAGTCGGTGAGGTTCAGCCATGGATCATTTTCTCCCTTGACAACAGACAAAGTTGATCTTTGGCCTATGTTGAGACTAGTGCTTATCAGGAAATTGCGGTGGGGTCCTACTCTGACGACGACGTGCTGGCGTCTGCCGTCCTCACATCTACTACCAGCTGGGCCAGGCACACAGCTATCGGTGAGCAGCTTGAGAATCATCAAGGCTGGATGAGACTATTCCCTGTAAAGCTGTGGCTCCGTAATCGCCGGGACCCGAATGACACCGACGGCAAAGGAATGCACCCCTCGGTGGATCTCCACTGCCAATTGCGTAAGGTCTACGGTCATACAATACCCGGTGCTACCGCCCGCACCAGGCAGCGTTTTTCCCCTGTCACATCGAAGATTGTCACTTCAAAGCCAGCGACAGAGCTCCTCTGGACTGCGCAGCTTGGCTGGCGTAAAAGCGGGTTTACTATATCGTGAACTATTGAAAGTTGTGCCAGGTGAGTAATTCAAACTAGGTATACATCTTGATATGCTAAAGAATATCAATTTGGATGGCTACTGATTCGACTAGTTAGTAACTATCAGAGATACCAATCTGACAAATCAAAATGGATTAAAGACGGTTATAGATCTACAGTGACGGTGATTGCATGAAAGCATGTTACACAAATCTCATTCCAAACAATCATATTCTTGTTTACCATATGAATACGGTAGAACCCCGCTAATGACCAAACAAGCGTACAAGAAGAGCTTCAGCAGCCTGATAGAACATGATGTAAAGTGCCGCTGCCCTTGCTTCCAGGACTGGTAGCCCTTATAATAACAAGGACCATGCACTGCTTCAGTCCTGCCATAGGGTTGAATTTGCTCAAGATTAGGCTCCCTTGCATTTGATCGACCGAAGTATTCAACGTCTGGCTAAAAGACAAACAAGCATTTGGAATCACGATCTTGCTAGGTACTACCTTGTTGGCTGCATCCCAGGATAGAATATTGACCAAGTAAGCATGCACTTATTCCTGGAACGACTTGTGTGGCTGATTGCCTCATACTGCATGTGCCCCCTCCTGAGCTGGAGGTCTTGTACATCTTCCCCACCTGTACTCAGTACATCTCAGCGTGGTGGGTGGAGTTGAAGTGGGTTGGCAATGGGAGTTGTGTAACCGGACTGGCTATCGAATTGTACAGAGAACCTCGTCATACCCACACATGATTGTGACCTGCGGGTGATCCTGATCCATCTCTGTTGACAGATGGGCCTTTGTAGCCTACTTGTTTGTTGGATCGAGAGATCGAACACCCCACTACGGTGCATTCTGCTCCACGGGAAGATTAAGGTCGAAGATTCTAACGCTGTTCGTGCATAACAGATGATCTAGGGCCAAGGTCAAACATCGCCATGCGCTGCTATCCTCCTGCATACCTCCTGTCCCAGCCTTGCTTACCTGGATGTCTGGACATATGGGCCATGTCAGGCTGCATGATCCGGTCTGTCGGAAGGGCGTATCAACTACGTATCAACGACGTACTGTCGTCTACACGTGACTATGCGACCATCCTCTAATGACCGTGGCAAATTGATGCTACCCTGTCGAAGGATGACCCAATAAATCCCTTTTGTCTCGTACAGGCAAGGTTGTTGCTGTATCGATCCTTGTTGTTTAGAGGATGATGTCGGTGGCTTGGGTGGCTGGGGATGCTAGCACTCGGCCGGAAGTGGTATCTCCGGGGGAGCGCATCGGACGCACCGCCACATCTGGTGGATCTTGCCCTAAATCCACTTAGTGTGGACAACTCGACTGAATTTGTCTGGGTTTCCAATCCTTTTCCCCCGGTCGATTGGGAATTGGGCGAATTGGCTAGGTAGGGCGGTCGGAGCTGGTCGAGTCGGTCTGTCCCGTATCTTTTCTTTGTTAATCCTTTCCTATTCATGATGATGGGTAAACAAGTCTCCTCCAGCAAGGCAGTCGATCCCTTGCAAATTTCGATGCGCACCCGCTGCACCGCTACTACATCCCTGGAAAAGAAATCCATTACCCCCTATTGTTGTATGCTGTACCTGGGTCCAGTGGAGTCCAGCATGCCTCCCACACAGTTCATCAGATTTCCGTCGTGGTCCATGGTTGTTCGAGCGATTCAATGAAGCGGGTGGCGAGAAATCAGGGCCGAATCCCCACCTCCGCCAATTGAGTTCGCTAAGCAACCCGTGTCTCAGTCTTAGGGTTGGATGGTTGCTGGTGGACTGACTCGTATGTTGGACAGACTAATCTCCGACCGAACATTGATCTGTGGCTAGTGGACAATCCCTCTTTACTCTTCAGTTCTCGGTGGGCTCGAGGCTTTTCCTGCTCAAATCATGATCCGGTACCGAGTTATTCTCATCCAATAGTCCGATGCATCCGTCGATCCCTTCTGTCCTGGACGAGCACAAGAACATGAAAAGTAAAACGAGATAGAATCAAGGAAAAATCAAAACACAGGCTGCATGTCGTACCTCAAAGGTCCAACCGCAGTCGACCTGTGATTTTGGGCAGCCAAACACTTGCTGTCGATTGACGTAATTCGTTACACAGCGGTGTTTGTATTGATTCAGGGGGGTCTGAAGAGTGTCTCGCCCCTCACTCTTCCTGCAAGAAGTGTCTGTCCATCGTGTCCAAGAAAACTGGTCCCAAACCAAGGGATGTTGTTTGATCAAACCCCTGGAGGGATCTCGTGGATACAGCCGTGAGCCGACACAATCTGCGGTCTGGTTCTGGGCGCGGCAATCTCAGTTCCATTAATTAGCCAGCGCTAATCTCGACGGCTTATGTGGGGTGACCAAATCGATAGCCTATGGCATTGGAGCCAGAGACCAGGTGGATCCCTGGCCTCGCGGCCACTGGATGATGATCCACCAGATTTCCAACCTCACCTTGCAGATCGACTTCTATCCTGCAGGGCACTACCTGGTCGATGACTTCACCTAACAAGGGAATTGGCCCGTGATGCTGCCCCTAGCCACGTTGGCTGTCCTCAGAAGCTGGCCGACAATGGCACTGATGATCGCATTTTCAATTTCCACTCTTTTCCCGTTGTTGTTCTCCACCTTGAAAATTTAACTGTAAAGAAAGGGAAAAAGCAAGAAGAGCAATAATAATAATAATAATAATAAAAAAAGAAAAACAAAGTTTGAAAACGCCACTCCATCGTGCAGCCAGGACCTGTCCGATGTGATTTGAGAGTTGGTCGTCTGGTTTATTAAACTGGCTCTTGCCCTCTGTCCTGACCCTGTTTTTCTCTATTCTTCACTTCCCATCCCCTCGAGCCTTTTATCGTGAGCACTTCACCTCGTGCCATTCCTATCCAAACCCTATCCGTCAACTATACCTCCACAATGAAGACCTTCTCTCTGTCTATCGCTGCCCTCCTGGCTACGGCCAGCATGGTGGCCGCTGATGTCTCCGTCGGCCAGTGCGCGGTAGGTCTCCATCTGACCGTCGCCGTCTTTCGCCCCAACTAATGACCATCTCTAGCAAATGTGCATCACCAACATGGACAACAAGGCCTCCGAACTGGGCTGCCCCAAGAACGACCACAAGTGCCTCTGCGAGAAGGAGAACTACCGCTTCGGTGTCCGCGACTGCACCTCCCAGGCCTGCCCTGATGAGGACAGCTCCGCCGTCGTCAACATTGCCCTGAAGACTTGCCCCAAGGGCTCCACCTCCAACCCCAACGGCAACGGCGACGACTCCAGCTCTGGCTCCGGCTCTGGAAAGGGCGACGACTCCGACTCCAGCTCTTCTGCCAGCGGCAGCGAGAGCACTGGCGGCGCTGGCGGCGCAGGTGGCTCGGATTCTTCCACTACTCGCTCGGGCTCTGGCTCCGACTCCGAGTCCACTGGCTCTTCCAAGTCTACCGGCTCTGATGCCAACGGCTCCGGTACCGCCTCCGCTACTGCCACTAGCACCGGTGCTGACAGCGTAAGACTTCCCCCCCAGATATTGTCAGGGGTCATCTACTAACGTTCCCTTAGAGCTCCACCGCCTCCAAGTCCAACTCCGCCTCCCCCTCCAGCACCGGCGGCTCCGACGGCAAGGGCGACGACAACGGTGATGGCAACGGCAGCGGCAACGGCGGCGACAGCGGCAGTGGCAGTGGCAGCGGCTCCGGCTCCGACGAGGGCAGCGGCTCGTCTTCCAGCTCTGCGCCCTCGTCCGAGGCGACCAACGACTCGGCTGCCGGCACCATCGCCATCGCCAACGGCGCTCTGGGCGCCGCCGGCCTGGCTGCCCTTTTCATGCTCTAAATCCATCACCTATTACCGTAATTAGTAATTGTTGGACATGACCCACTTTGGAGGCGGGTCTGTCTCATGATGCGGGGCCGGCCTTGCGGCGGGCCTGGCGGTTTACGGCTTGATGATTTTTGATTCTTTTACTTCTCGTTTTTTGGCTTGTACTGTATATGCCCTGGTGGGCTTATCTTAATGCCAAGTATATAATGTGATGGGCGGGTTAGGAGGTTAATTATGATCCTTATGCTTGATTTACTTGATTTGTAGTTTTTATATGTAGTTTATGGTGGGGACATGGTAGATGTAGACGGATAATGCTTTCAGTATCTATACTCTACCTTTATTATCGCCAATATAGAAGTTCAGAGTAGCCCCAATAATTATCCCACCTCGCCATACCTCTTTAGTGAGCACATCCATCTACCCCAGGAAACCAAGTCCCACACAAGGCAGCAAAGGCAGCCAAAGCACTACCCCTCTTGAAAAGACATACGTACTCCGTACCTTAGACCTACGCACCAGGACCTATATTAGGACATAACACTGCAGCTAGAATACCGACTGCTCTGTGACGATCATTCTACTGTATACTACGTCCGCCATACATACAACACACGTGTCCTACACGAACCAGGCTGCGAATGGGTGGGGATCGTGGGCTTATCTGGTAGGTCTCGTGTTCCCCCCGCAGATGATACCGTGTGTTAGGTAGATAGGTACCTAGCAGGTTGCTGGGGTTGAGTTCTATGCATGCATGCGCTTGCATGGATAGGTGTTATAGTTCTATTTTTATGGATGTCGCTTTTTCTTTTCTTTCGTTTGTTTATAGATTATTTAATTGTTTGTCACTATTCTAGAATATGCGCTCTACCAGCACAGTATTACATCGCATCAAACGACAAAAATAGCATCATAGCCACAGTCACGATGCGTGCTTGATCATGCGAACGTGCGGGGAAGATACCTACTATTGATATGGAGCGATGATCTGTCACATACCTTTATATACCCACCTACCCACTACCCAACATGTGGCTGCCTTGTTTGTTGTGGAGCTGAATTGAAGGTAGAGGCACGGGCTGGATTGTGGTGATGTATATACTAGCCTTGCATGTTTGCTTCGCTTGGTCGCTTGATAATATGGCTGATATATCAATCTGACTAATAGCCAGTAGAATGATATAATAAGGGTGACTGAGCCGTATCCTAGTTATTCGCTGGGTCCTTAGTCCTATGTTCGTTCTGGAAGTGTAAGATGCTGAGAGATAAGGGCTTGCTAGTTCCTATATACCACGATAACATGGTGACAACCACAACCATTTCCTTACTTTATATAGAGGGAATTACGTTGAAATCAATCTACAACTAGTATTTGATTCTCTGTAGATTATATATCTATTTCTACAGATGTGTTACAATTACTGGGTCATGATTGGAATCATGGACTGGGAGAGAGTGTTATTCAAATGCATAAATTGATAAGGTGATTGTTTATTTATAACGAGTGTTTCTCCAGTATAGTTTCCTATATAGTGGCTTGTTAATTAGCTCTACACACGGTAAACTACCTAGATCTCACCACGTTACTCTCAGTAGAGTGAATAACACTCTCATCCCCCTATCAGAATTTTCAGGATACCTTGACGATATAACCATAGAACCCAGTTTTATTAGATTATACGACTATCGCCATGTGACGGGCGATAAGCATGTGAGTCTTGGCAGTCCGGCAGTGGAATTAAGGAAGTGAACTAGCACCAACGGAGGTCTATGGCAGAAGATCATGACGGCACTCCACTACTAGAGGGACGGACAGTCAGACGAAAGACACAGAAAGAGAACTTCCAAATCATCCCACTTCGATCCTTGGTTGGTGGATGGCTGGGAATCCGGAGGAGCGGCATCAACCAGGTATCAACCAGGCGCCAACCAGGGCTCCCCCGTTCACCCGGTTGTAACGTTGACCGTGCCCTGCCATCGGGAACATGGTTTGCAGATGATTGATTGATCTGTGAGAAATGAGAGAAATGAAATGCATAAAAGAGAGAAATTACAGACCCCATCAACGGCGAAGAGCGGATCCGGCGGAGACAGTCGTTGAACCTCCCCTAATCCGACCAGCCTCAGGCAGGGGGCACCCCGTGACCCGTGGGCGGAGGAATAGTAATCCCCCCATCCGAGCCGAGGTCCAGCGTCACGGGCCACTCACGGAGGAAGCCGAGCCTCAGTCAGGAACCCCGTCATTCTTCTTCTTTTCCCGCGGGGTGCTCCAAGCTTCAACTTTTTTTTTTTTCTCCCCTCTCTTCATTTTTTACCTTCTTAGACACTTTCCCTTCACCTTCTCCCCCTCCTTTCTTCATTCTTATCCTTCTTGCTCTTTTGCCTCCTTCGTGTTACGTTGTTTGAGCCTGTTTTTCTCTCTTGGATTTCTCTTCCGTTCCCGCATTTGTCCCGTCCGCATACCCGCCTCCCGCCACCATGTCCAACACCAGCGCGTCGTCCCCCCAGCCCATCCAGGATGAGGTCAAGGCCGTCGAGGCCAAGCCCATCAACAAGACCGTGGCCCAGATCCGCTCCCTCGTCGCTGGTGGCGCGGGTGGTGTTTGCGCCGTCGTCGTCGGCCATCCCTTCGATCTGGTCAAGGTCCGCCTGCAGACGGCCCAGCCGGGTGTCTACTCCGGTGCCATGGATGTCGTGAAGCGGACGGTCGCTCGTGAGGGTTTGCGCCGGGTATGCTTTCCCCCCCGTTCATGGTCATAATGGGATCTTCATGTTAATAATATAACAGGGCCTGTATGCCGGTGTCTCCGCTCCCCTGGTCGGTGTGACCCCCATGTTCGCGGTCAGCTTCTGGGTAAGTACCTTTCGTTCCCTCCCTGCGGATCCAACGCTGACTGTCAATAGGGTTATGATCTTGGCAAGCAGCTCGTCAGCAGCATGTCCAACGTGCGCGTGGAGAACAACACCCCCCAGTACTCCATCGCCCAGATCTCCACCGCGGGTTTCTTCTCCGCCATCCCCATGACCCTCATCACCGCCCCCTTCGAGCGGGTCAAGGTGCTGCTGCAGATCCAGGGCCAGAACCCGCCCCCGCCCGGCCAGAAGCCCAAGTACGCCGGCGGCATGGACGTCGTCCGCCAGCTGTACAAGGAGGGTGGTATGCGCAGTGTCTTCCGCGGCAGCGCCATGACCCTGGCCCGTGATGGCCCCGGTTCCGCCGCCTACTTCGCCGCCTACGAGTACATCAAGCGCAGCCTGACCCCTAAGGACGCCAACGGAAACGTCACCGGTGATCTGTCCATGCCCGCCGTCCTGGCGGCCGGTGGTGCCGCCGGTGTGGCCATGTGGATCCCCGTCTTCCCCGTCGACACCATCAAGTCGCGCCTGCAGAGTGACCCCGGTCGCCCGACTATCAGCGGCACCATCCGCGCCGTCTACGGCAACGGTGGTCTCAAGGCTTTCTTCCCCGGTTTCGGGCCCGCGCTGTGCCGTGCCGTACCCGCCAACGCGGCCACTTTGTGAGTTCAATTCCGTGTTCACTTACAATTGCGTAGAGAATGATTGCTAACGGAAAACAGCGCCGGTGTGGAGATCGCCCACAAGTTCATGAAGAAGTTGTTCGACGAATAGATCGATCTGTATTCATTTCCCCCTTTTTCTCTGTTTATTTTGACCACGGCGTTCTTTTTGATGCTTGTATGTTATATATTTCAGTCCTGTTTAGAGATTTTGTGAGCATTTTGGCCAGCCCGGATATCCCGTGTTCATGTCATAGACTTGATGTTTTTGTGTAGGGATTACGAATGGATTTGTATGATTGTTCCTGTCCGCGTAGACCCACATTTCGGTACCTTGCCTAGTCCTACGAAATACCCGATACCGATGTACCTACTGCCTCCTGCCTATTACTAGTCCACTACCGAGTCTACTAGCTACCTCTATCTATGTCACTCTGAGACATCTGACGTGAGATGTGACTGAGGCAAGCGGGCGCGAAGGCATCGACGGCTCTGTCCTATCAGATCCCCGCATTGCCCCTCCGCCTCGCTGTGATTGGCCCGGGTGGCGCTCAGCCCCATGGTTGCCTCAGTCATGACTTAGGCTGCAACCCTGCCTGAGGTGGTCTTGAGCGTTCTTCTTTGTCGCCGCATCGTCCTCATCCTTCTTCCTTCTTCAACTCTTTTATCATCATCGATTTACTGGATCATCATCATTTCTTCTTCTGTTTTATTTCCATCCATCAACTCATCGGCCCGTGAACCGCCATCATGGTTCTGGGAAGTGTCCTCCTCCGTCGGGGCTCCGACTTCGTCGCCGAGATGAAGGACAAGGACCAGCAGCCTGATATCAAAATCGCCGGATGGCTGGCTGCCCTGGTTGTTCTGAGCGTGATTATGTTCTTTGTGTTCGCTGGTGCAGTAGGTTCTACCTCCGATGAATCGATGGCATCAAACTGATGATCTAGATTGAATACACGTACGGATGGGTCGTCCCCACCCTGGCCGCTGTCGAGCAGACCGACCCTGATCTATACGTCCGCATCGACACCGACCCCAACGCCAACAAATCGGCCGACCCCAACGCCCCGGAGCCGGAGGACATTGTTCGTCCCGCTCCCGTCACCCGCAGCCTGCGCAGCACCCTCCGCCATCTGCGCTCGCGGGGCGGCTTTCGGTCGCGTTTCCGCGGCTTCAGCATGGCCCTTCTGTGCATGGCCGCCCCGGGCTTCATCACGGCCTTTTTCCCCTTCGCCGTCGCCCGCAGCTTCCTCGGCCAGTTCGCCATCAACATGGTCGTCGCCGTCCTGACCGCCAACCTGCAGATGGCCTGGGTGCACATCGTCATCTCGGAGCCGTCCTCCAAGCGCTTCTACCAGCGTATTCCCAGCTTCAAGGACTGGAACCGCATCGCCCCCGTCGCGGTCTTCGAGTACGCCGTCACCCTGGGCGCCTTTTATCTGCCCATGATGGTCACCTGCGGCTTCAGCGGTCTCGACGACCCGGCTAACTTCGATATCCGCACCTCGGGGGCCTACGCCCGCGCCTTCGCGTCCTTCTCCGGCCCGGCTCTCCTCTCGTTCCTGGTGTCTATCCCCGCCCGTGCGATCTTCATCCGTGTGGCGGCGTCTATGCTCCCGGAGGACCACGAGGCCATTGTGCCGTTCGATCGCTCCTTTGGCGGCAAGGTCGTGCCCGCTATCCTCGGGGGGAGCGGCAAGCTGGGCATCGCGGATGCCTGGCGTACGTTTGACCGCGCCGCCCGCATCCGCTACGTCAAGGCTATCGCCAAGGGCTTCGCCATCATGTTTGCCTTTGCGTTTGTCTATGTGGCGGCGTTGTGCGCCGTGCTGGTTGGCGGAGGCGTCAAGTTTGGCGATAAGGCTTAGCTGTTAGTGGAGCTTAGCTGTTAGTGGATGCAATATCTTCTCTGACAGGGAAGATCAGAGAAGATATTGCATCCTCTATATGCAGTGTATTGGAATGCTGCTCGATTAGTTGCATCACAGATTGGATATTGGACTTGAATTGGGGGATGTGTGGACATTGACCATAATAGTTATAGCTTGCATGCAGGATACAATTACCCACAGATGTTATAGAGTAGCAGTAACAATACTCCACAGTAGAAGTGACCAGCATAGTATGTCTAATTCGTGGTAGAGGTTGTAGGACCAAAAAGTCGACCCCGCTCCGCCCTCACCGCCCAGCCTCAGGCCCCTCATTCTGTCACTCGTTCGTTTCATTCTCCTCTATTCCTCTCCTCTCCTCTCCTCATTCTTGATTCCCTCGCTCACATCTACACTCCAATCTAAATACCCACCTCATCCCCCTCGAAGTAACCAACAGTCGCGTCAACACGGTCTACCCACCATGGCCACAACCGCAGCCGGCCGCATGCTGTCCCGCCAGCTTCAGCAAATGCAATCCGACAAGGATATCCCTGGGATCAGCTGCGGACTGGTCGATAGCAATGTTTTTGAGTGGGAGGTGATGCTTATGATCTCGGATGATGTGAAGTTATATGGGGGTGGGTTGTCCTGTTGCCACTGATTATACAGACCGAGAGGCGGGGAGAGAGAAGACGAGAAGAAGAGAAGAAGAGAGAGAAAGCATGAATACTGATACAAGGATTATAGGAGGCTTCTTCAGAGCTCGTCTGTCCTTCCCTTCAGAATACCCCCACATGCCACCCAAGATGAAATTCGAGCCGGCTATTTTCCATCCCAACGGTACGCAGTACACCCACCCCGCGAGTTCGCCCCAGAATATAGACCCAAGCCGGTCAGCAAAATGCATATAAAGGATGGTCAGCTTATAATAAGTACAGTCTACCCCAACGGCGACGTCTGCATCTCCATCCTGCACCCCCCAGAGGAAGACAAATACGGCTACGAGTCCGCCGCCGAGCGCTGGTCGCCTGTTCAGACGCCGGAGTCGATCCTCCTATCGGTTATTTCGATGCTGTCGAGCCCGAATGATGAGAGTCCTGCGAATGTGGAGGCTGCGCGTATGTGGAGGGAGGATCCGAAGGAGTTTAAGAAGAGGGCGAGGAAGTGTGTGCGGGATAGTTTGGGAGAGGAGTGATCGACTGATTTATTGATTGATTGTTGATTGATTACTTTCGTTCTTTCTACTGTCCACCGGGCCATACCGGGTTGTCCTCAGGACGCGGTGGCTTTAGCGAGTTGATTTGTGCATGGTGGATGTGGATATGTCCATCGGTAGGGTTGGCGTCTATCTTGTTTTGTTGGCATTTTCTTTCTTATTCATTCTTTCATTTGCTTGGGTGTTCTCGGTGGAGTTACCGTGTGCTGTACAGGATCGATTGATCTTGCGATTGAATATGTGGGTGATTTGTAGGTATCTCATCTACATAACAGTTACTGCCATTTCTTTCCAGGTTTACTTCCAAGTTCTACTCGAGATCTACTACCAAGATATAACAGCAACTAGTCAAAACGAATCAATATCTACGGTACATTATATACATCTATATCAAGCCAACTATGTCTGCTCACGGAACTACCATACTCTTCTTTCCCTTCCGCAATGTCGCCAGGAAGAACCCCGGATGAACGAGTGTCAGGGATCCCACAGCCAGAGCAATCATCCTGTCATTCATTAGCATGCACCACATATATATGAGGGAAACGAAAAGGAAGGAAGAATAAGTGAAGACATACATCCCGTCCAACACAAGAAACTCGTTCTCCTTTTGCATCAGCGGGTTTCCCCATCCGCCAGCCATTTCAGGGAGTCTATACACCATCAGTCAGTCAGTCATCACCCACATCAACCCTTCCTCCAGAGAAGTAAACAAGACAAGACAAGAGAAGAGAAGGAGAAAGGAGGAACAAACCGGTAAATACACCGAATCAACACCGTAAAATAAGCAAACACCTCCGCCGCAATAACCAGCCCCATCCAGCGCACCTTATACCCCCCTTCCTCACTCTTACTTCTCCACACCCTGAGAAAGAATTCCACCCCCAACACTCCACACACCCCCATCGTAGCAACCTGGAACGCTATCCCCGCAATAATAATATCATCTCCGATCTTCAGCAGTCGCTGATCGGTATTACCCGCCCCCGCGGCGACACCACCCCCCGCAGCCTGCAGGACCAACGAGCCAATATCACACCCGATAAACACCCACGTGAACAGCTGCGGCCGCAGCCGCGCGTGTTGCGGCCCTAACGCCAGCATGATATGCTTCAGCGTGAGATACACGGCAGCGGCCACGAACGTCGGACCGAGAATAAGCGTCACAATCTGCAGCTTGAACGCGCCAGAGTGCCATGGGTTGTCGTGCATGAGGACCCGCCCGATGTAGCCTGCCATTTCGAGGACGGATCCTCCTACTAGCGCGATGGCCAGCGTCCATGCTTGGAAGTAGATGTTTATGCCGAGCTGGGCGAGGCCGCAGAACCCGAAGAAGGCCGCGAAGAAGATGTTGCCGCCGTAGTTCGGGTAGTAGCCGTAGGTGGTGGCTTCGACGGGGCAGAGGGGGGTGACTTCGGTGCAGGTTGCGAAGCTCATTTTGGTCTCTCTCTTCTCTTGTTAATTAATGGCTAGCGAGTCGCGATAAGAGGAAATGGGTGTGATGTGAGACGGGAGGTAAGGCACGGCACTGCCTTGTCCTGAGGTTGGCGCGTATAACGAGTTGTATAGGTAGGTATGTATTAGTATAAAAAAGAGATATAAAGAAAGAAAGTCCCCCCAAACCAGATAGAAAAAAAAAAGAACGATGATCAACATGAGATCCCTCCCACCCATATATTATATCCCAAGTTAATAAAATAAGATAATACCCACGATCGTAATAATTTAGTGCCTCCGCTCTGACTGCCTTAGTCTACCATCTCACTCGGACTTCCTCCTGATAGACCCACTTTATCCAGCTAACAGGTATGAAACGGTCTCGCTAATATATGTGATTGGATCTCGTTTTCGTATTTGGCTGTTTTTTTTTATGAACGCCCCGCTCGGGTCTCGGCTTTATTCTTGTTTTGATGGTTGATTGTTGGGTTTTATGTGGGGATGATTTGTAAGGTTGATTTGGTTATCTTGGCGATTGGAGAAGAGGATAGAGGTTGTGTGTATAGGTTTGTGCTTTGTAGGTGGTATATTGGCCATTTGGAGTGCTGCATTCATGACATGACAGGAGTTGATCTGCATCTTGAGCTGTTGAGTCGTCTAGTATATTATTCTGGTCGTTGATATGGATATCGGGATAACCACGTGGTCTCCGCCACGTGCCAATACAATACAAACAAACCTTCTGTAACAAGTCCTAGTCATATACATATATAATATAATCTTGTCCTAGTTACAGTACAGCCAATATCTAACATCGTATACAGTACAGCCATCTACAGCGAAGACACCTTATTCCCCCCACCACACCAACATCGTCCGTCCCCTTCGCGCTCCACCTGCACCAGCGTGTCCATCCCTTTGGCGCGGAGGTAATCCACCGTTCGCTGTCGGACGTCTTCGAGCTCGGCGCTGCGGGAGGCGATCACATGGATGACGCCCAGCACGTTTTGGCTGTGGTTGTGGTCGTGGTCATGGTCATGGTCGTGGTCGTGATGGTCGTGATGGTCGTGATGATGGTCGTGGTGGTCGTGGTCCTGATGATCGTGGCAATGGCCGTGCCCATGACTATGTCCATGACCATGTCCATGCCCATCATCCGACGTCGCCGCCGTATCGTCTAGCCAAAACTTCGGCACCGTATACCCTGCCACTCCCCGAAGGGTGCTTACCCCCGCCAACGTCTCGCGGACGGTATACTCCACGTCCGCCGGCAGCGTCAGAAGTAACCTCTTGGCCGTGCTGCTGACAAGTGGCACCGCCGATGCGAAAATCAAGATCGCGATCAGACACGACGCGAGGGGATCGTACCCCGCCCAGCCGGAGTAATGCACGAGCAGCGTCGAGATGACCACCGCTACTGAGCCTAGCGTGTCTGCCAAGATGTGGAGGAAGATGCCGTGCATGTTCTCGTTGCCGTGCGAGTGGCCGTGGTCGTGTCCGTGATGGGCGTGCCCGTGGTCGAACGCCATGATGCCGACTAGGTTGACTAATAGGCCGGCTGAACTGACTGCTAGGAGTTCGCCGATTCGGTGCATGTGGCTGCCTGTAGACAGTCGCTCCACGGCCTCGTAGATAATTTCAATGCTGATGATCCTGCGAGCCGGTTAGTAGAGCCAGGCAGAAGTGTTGAACGATACGTACATGAGAAAAACGCCATTGGCAAACCCAGACAGCGTGTCGACCTTGCCGTATCCGTAAGGAAACCGGGCATTCGGGGGCCACTTGCTCATGACGGCCGCACACAAACCCACGACCAGCGCAAGACAGTCGAAGAACATGTGAATGCTGTCACTCAGCAGTCCAAGCGACCCGGTCAAAAACCCGTAGCAGAGTTGCACCAGCATGAACGAAAAGTTGAGACTACCAAATTAGCCAGTGGCAGACATACGGGGCGGAGCATACATACGCCATGAAGTAGAAGATGCGGCGCGAATCGCTCTCCTTGAGAATGCTGTAGAGCAGCGGGTACGGCTCGCTGTGGCGGAGAATGAACTTTGTCCATCTGGACGCCTGCGCGGGTGAGTGATCGTGGGTGTGGGCGTGATGCGCGGTCCGGCTGTCTAGTGTGGCGGCAAAGACGGCCGCTGCACTGAGGATGGCCCGGGAAATATAGATCAAGTACACCTCGCTCTGCGGCGGCGGAGAGCACAACAGAGCAGCACTTCCGGTGGCGACACAGAGGCCGAGTTTCCGCGGGGAGTGCATATCCACCGGTGCGAGATATGTAAAGCACACCGCCATGGAACCCGCCGCGGCAAAGAGATACCCTAAATCCACAGCCCCAAAAGACTGCGCCGTGGAAAAGACAGCCGTACCGACTGCAAGCACGACTCCAATAATAACCGTCGCGACGGGGTTGCCGACCACGGTAGAGGCGCCCTTTTTGTCAGATCCCAACACCTGCCCGAGAAAAGGCGGATGGATAGCAAACACCGAGAGCAGCAGACACACATATCCCAGCACCGGGTTTCGGTTCCAGGTCGTATTGAACCCGGTAAAGCACAGCGTAACCGCACCCAGAATAAACACGGCAGTGAACTTCTTCTGGCTCAGCCGCCCATGAGCACTGCCGGAGGTTGGAATAGTCGGCATCCCCGAGGCGATCGCAAGCGGTAGAACCATCGCGACAAGGAAGCTGCCCACCTGCAACGCGGCATAAACCGGAAGCGCAATCGAGCACAACTGCTTGACCGCAGCACCACCCGTCGCAGCGTCCAACTTCAATGCCCCCGTGTTACCCGCCCGCAGTGCCAGCTGGCCACATCCGAGCATAACCATCGTCACAGCCGTGAGCATGGACGCTTTCCCCGTGGTGCCAATTATGTTTCCGCTGCCGATGACTGGAGCGACGGGGTCGTCAGGAGTAGCCTTGGACATCTGCCACTGCGCGTAGTGGCCATGGTACCAGGACAGGACGATCCACGGGAGGGCGAGGAGGATACCGGCGAGGATTTCGCGGCTGGACAGGTTAGTATTGCTCGTTCACGCAGTGAAGCCACTTACCTCTTCGGCTCTTGAGACTCTGCTGCCGCAACGGTCGCCTCTTCAAATATCCCCGTGACATTTGCGACGGGTTTAACCCCGTAGCCACCCAGGCTGTTCCCATGGGCATGCGACCCATGCCCGTCGTGGATGGAGTGGGAGTGCGAGTGGGAGTGTGAATGGGCGTGTGAATGCGAATGGGCGTGCGAATGCGAATGAGAGTGATTATGATGATGTCCGTGTCCATTCGCATCCGGAATATGGCCATTGACGATACCAATGCCCGTCAATGGCTGTTGAGAGACATCCGAGGCAGTAACCGTATGGGAGATAGGGGTGTGCGAGCGACTCGACCGCGAATGACCATGGCCGCGACCACGACTATGTCCAAGATTCTGGCTAGAAAAAGCAGGGGCGTGCGTATCCGACGCGGACACGGTAGGCCCCGTTGACATATTCTCCGCTTGGTGATGTTCGACGAGTCGTTGAGTGGATCTAGTAGGGATGATAGACGCGACAGAATCAGGATTGAGGGCGAGGGAAGGATTCAACAGCCAACAGACAAGCGACCGGGCGATTGCAACGAGCCACACAGCATAGCGCGAACACGGCGATTCGAGCGAGGGGACCTTGCGCGTCGAGGTGATGAACGGGGTTGAGGTGACTTGAGATAGGCTTGAGATAGCCCCGGACTTGTCGATCTTGAGGGGGCTGATAACGCACGTGATGGCCCACTGTCACTGCCTGAGAACTGAGGTATCAGTTGCCTCGGTCCAAGTTTCTCCGTCAATACGGATAGCTTCACTTCACTCTCATTGCAGTCCATTGCAGTCTTCAGCAGTTGTCTACGATGGCTTGAGTATGGGTGGGTACTTGTCATGATATGACCATATGCCAGACTCTTCTCAAATATCTCCTTCAAATAAATCCCACCATGATCGAAACCATCATTAGCATCGCGTTCTACATCTCCACCGCCATAACCCTCTTGATCTGCATGCTCCCATCGCAATATGGCACCACTACAAAAGACAAGCCCATCGCAAAAGATGACTCCCCGTCAAAAACAAACGCCCAGATCCTCGTCCTGGGCGACATCGGTCGCAGTCCGCGCATGCAGTACCACGCCCTCAGCATCGCCCGCGGAGGGGGTCAAGTCGATATAATCGGATATCACGGTGAGTTCCAGTCTAAGAAGTTGGCATTGAATCATAAAGCTGATCTGATGGATTATTATAGAATCCGAACTCCACCCCGACATCTCATCTCACCCCCGGATATCCATCGTCGCCCTCCCCCCTCACCCCGCCTACCTACAAACTAGCCACAAGCTCCTCTTCCTGCTCTTCGCCCCGTTGAAGGTCCTCTTCCAAGTCGCTTGTCTGTGGACGGCATTGGCATACCGCACCAAGCCTGCCAAATGGCTCCTCGTTCAGAATCCCCCGTCGATTCCCTCCCTGGCCATCGCGTCTGCGGTGTGCTTCCTGCGCCAGACGTTCCTGGTCATTGACTGGCATAACTTCGGATATACGATTCTGACGCTGAAGCTCGGAGACGGACATCCGTTGGTGCGCATTTCCAAGTGGTATGAGCGGAGATTTTGCAGGTCTGCGACGGCGCATCTGTGTGTCACGTCCGCCATGGCGTCTGTTTTGAGGAAGGACTTCCGTCTCCAGGCTCCTGTTCTGCCTCTGCATGATCGACCTGCTAGCCATCTTCGACCAATCGCGGATACGAACATCAGACGGGAATTCCTCGCCGCGCTGCCAGAAGCACAATCGGTGCGGCCGCTTATACTCTCCGGAAACATTCGAGTGCTGGTCAGCTCGACCTCCTGGACCGCAGACGAAGACTTCTCCCTTCTCATCGACGCCCTCTGTCGCTACTCAGAGCTGTCAAAGACCAGCAAGCCGGTATTACCGCCCATCCTGGCGATCATAACAGGCAAAGGCCCACAGAAGGAAATGTACGTGAACCAGATCGCGGAACTCGAGCGAGCAGGCCGGCTCGAGAACGCCACTATCCGCACTGCCTGGCTGAGCACACCCGACTATGCGCAGCTCTTGGCCTCCGCGTCGCTGGGCGTCAGTCTGCACACTAGCAGCAGCGGTGTTGACTTGCCCATGAAAGTAGTCGATATGTTCGGCGCTGGCTTGCCGGTTGTCGGCTGGAACCGCTTCGAGGCGTGGCCGGAGCTCGTCACGGAGGGTCTGAACGGGAAGGGCTTCGGTAGCTCTGAGCAGCTGGTAGAGCAGCTCGTTGAGCTCTTCGGGGACCCGTCCAAACTGGAGACCTTGCGCACTGGTGCGCTCGAAGAGAGTAACCGTCGCTGGGACGACGAGTGGAACCCCGTAGCCGGGAAGCTGCTGGGGTTGTACCCAGCATAACACGTGTCTATCCCTTTGTAACTGAATGTAAAAGAAGAGAGAAAGATAGACCTAAGCAAGGAACTTCCCCTGGCAGTAAACGCACGTGTCAAACACAGTAGCCAGCCTCCGGCACTCGCCTGCGAATTCGCTCCCCTCGTCGAGCATATCTTCGCTGAGATACTCTGCTCCGCACAGGGAACAGAATTTCGATAGCCCTGGCTCTTGGATAGCCTTGAAGGTGAGGCCACATCGGACTATCAGGTCAATAGGTTAGCATATGTATGATATAACCCGCGCCACGGGTGAGATTGGATTGGGTTGTATACCGAAAAGATGCCCACTAGCGCACTGTGCTTCCTGCGGCGAATGCCACCCAATGCCTGCATCGCATATAGTGCATACTTCGAACATAGTATTATCTGACTCATCGAGCTGCTCTGTGGACCTTGCTTTGATTTTCCCTCCGGGGGTAGAGCATGTCGATATTTCATCTGTCAGGTCGACCTCTGCTGCGGCGGCTAGCCATTCCAGCGTGTGTTTGGCTTGCGAGAGGAGGTCTTGGTTGCGGGACCCCACGGCTGTGCAGCATGCTGCTGCGTAGAGGAGGCTTTGACTCCAGGGGAAGGTGTTGGTGTCGTTGTCGAAGGAGAAGAGTATGGACCCCAGGACAGTCTCTCGCTTTGCTTGTAGGAATTCAGGTGAAAGGTCAATTGGGGTCTGTCCGCTGATTGATAGCTCGTTGTTGGGAGAGTGCAGACTTGCTGGGGAGAACACGATTGACGTACGTTCCCCTGACGTCGTGCGGTAGTCTACCATGTCCCCGGGATGCAGGGTGATCGCTGCCGCGGCGAGTCCGCGGTGAGATGCGAGGCCCCAGACCCTGGCAATGGCTAAGCCGCCGAGGTCACAGTCAAGGTCGAATCGCTCCCGGACATCATCTAGTTGATTTTTCCAGAGTGGGGAGTGTAGCGGTTCTTCGTCGGGGGCGTCTCCAAACTCGGTCATGGCGGATAATCCTCCCACTGTTCCGATATGTAGGGTAGACAGTTTGGTGGACTCGTCAAAGGTGGTGATCATGCCTGTGCATACTTAGCGACGCCTAGAGAATGGACTCGGTGACTTACCACTAATTGGCTCCCAGCTCCTTGACTCGCTGTGTTCTCCTGTCCCTTCATCGGCGAGCGGCCACTCTCGGACCTGTACATCACCGGATGTCGCGGTTCCAGCATATGCCTCCCGTGGGAAAGAAAGAGTGACAACCTTCGCCATGGCACCCGCAGCAAGGTGCATACAACGAGATTCATCCTATAGAGAGTAAGACAGCGTCAACAGAAACAGCATCACACTTACCGAGTGTATCCACCGCAAAGGTCCAGTGTACTGGCAAGCATTGACCTGTTCACCGTACAGAAGGGCATTCTCAGTCGAGACAGCCGATGAGCTGTATCCCCACTCTGGGTCAGATTTCTCATCCCCCGCCAATGTCACATCCAACTTGAAAACCTTCACTTTCGAGCCGTACAGCACCGCTATATTCGCAGTCGCAGAGCAAACAGCACCCTCACCATCCCCCCCATCCAAAGGCCGATAAACCCACGGTCCAAACGCCGTATGCAATGCTCTGACCCGCGACCTGAGAGCAGCAGAAAAAAGCGAACCGCTCTGAATCAGCTCATCACTCGCCTCCGCATCATGCAGCGAGCTAAGCCCCAACATCTTAACAGAATACCCATCCTCTCCCCCGCCCTCCCCCTTCGACCGTCGTACCTGTAAACACATCAAATCATTATCATCATTAGTGACAGCCAACACCTGAACCCCCCATCTTGCCTCGGGCCCAGGAACAGAATACGCAGCTCCCTCCGGATCCCGCGACACCTTCAACGGCGGAGCCCACGCAAACGAGCGAATATACGTCTTCCGTAAACAGAGCCCCGCATCCTTGACAAAAGACTGAAATTCCGGCTTCAGCGCAGCGTTAACTATCGCAACGCGCTTCCACTTCCCCTTCGCGCCGGCCTCGTACAGCGAGAGCAGCAAATTAGACGTTAGCACGGCTAGCGCACACCGTCGGTACCGAGCCAGGCCCGGCGGCGACCATGATAGTCCGACGACTGTGCTGAGGGACTGCTCGGGCCCGATGGAGAAGTGCTCGTTTTTCTGCGGGAAGATGGTCGGCCACTCTTTGTTGGCGAAGAGATTGACGCGGATGCGCGTGACGTGCCAGGTGTTGGCTTTGCCTGGGAGGCTTGAGCCTTCTTTACCTTCTTGGGTCGCGAGTTGGGGAGTCTGTGTTATGTGAGTAGGGTGGGTTTGGTTGGTTGGTGTTGGGGGCGCTTACTAGGATTTGGACGTATTCACCGGCTGCCATGGCCAGCTCGCCGTCTGCGGACCATGATAGGCAGTTGTAGCAGGATGGGGAGAGCTGCAGTTCCACTGCTGCGGGGTTCGGCATTCTGCAGTAGGTCTATTGTGGCGCTGTTTTATTTGTCATGACAGGGGGAACAAACAATGGGTATGTATGTACGGATTGGATGTTGGGATCAAACTGATGCTTGAAGCTGGATACTCTTTTGGGTTAAGTGCGTGCCCCATCCTGGTATGCCGTTCCTGAATGTGGTCACGTGAGACACACCCTTCCAGACAGAATGTCCCAGGGCAGCTGGTCCCTAAACCATCCCTAAACCATCTCTTATCACATCCCTAATCCGTCCCTAACCGCCTGGGCCGGGGCAACCCCCAATGACCCTAGATGTCAAGCCTCGGATCGAGTAACATGTAAATCGTGTCTCCTGTATTGCATAACGTATCTAGAGTTAACCCCCAGCTACTCATCCCCGGGTCTATCATCATGTACATGGGTATCGGTGAGAGCCATTGGCGCCTCGATATGATATCGGGGGGCACTCGATCTAATATACCAGTGAAAGAAAAAAGAAAGAAAAAGGGAGTCAAGAAAACAGTCATCAAAAAAAAAAAAAAAAAACAGATGAACAGGAAAGGAGAATTGCGATCAAGTATTTTCGAAGAATGGATAGAAAAGACAACAGAAGAGAAATCGTGGATCATCGTCGATCGAAAAACCAGCTCGTGCGTTTGCCCGTCTCCTGCGACTGGACTCCAGCAACCGGAGCACTGCTCTCGGATCCTCCGCCGCCGCCCCGAAGCGGCTTCGCAATTCGCGAGCCGCCAAAACTGAAACCGCCGCCGCTATCCATAGTTGGAAGACCCCTGGTGGAGCCTTGTTTTGCAGCCTCCAGTCTCTCCTTGACCGCGGTGAGTTGAGCTTCAAAACTGTTGTGACTGTTAGCATGTTCTCTACTTCCTTTACTAGGGAACTAGGGAAGGGGCTTACCGGTGGTTCGCTTGGGTGAGTTTCTCCTGGCTCTCCTGGAGCAGGCCTTCCAAGCTAGCAATACGCTCATTGCGGGCAATGAGCTTCCGCTCAGCGATCGCAACCTCTTTTTTCAAACTGCTGTTCTGCTCGACCAGCTGTCGCTGCACGTGGGTCAGCTGCTCGAGGTTCCGCTCGAGGAAGGCCATCTTCTTCTGCTGGGCGCGGTTGTTCGACGACCGCAGCACGTTGTTGTACTGCTCCCGGGCGTCGTCCAGCGAGATCTCCAGCTCGACCACGCGCTCGCAGCGGTTCTGGAGGTCCCGCATCAGGGACTTCTTCATGGCGTCGAACTCGGAGATCTGCTGCTGCAGGTTCTTGCCCGCCGCCCCGTTGGTCGACACGCGCGACTGCGAATCGGCCAGGGACTGCCGCAGCTTCTGCAGCTCCTCGTCCTTGCGGCCAATCTCCTCGCGGAGCTCCGTCACCGCCTGCATCTCGGCCTCCTTGCGCGTGATGTACACCTTCTCCAGGCGGTCCCGGATCTCGCCCGTGTCCTCCTCGCCCAGGGTCCGCTCCAGCAGCTGCTCGTACTCGCGCTTGAGATCGTCCAACTTCTGCTCGAGATCCGCCCGCCGGCTGTCCTGCAGCTCGCTCAGCTCCCCGCGGTCGTTCATCGTGAGCTCGGCCTGCCGGATGAATCCCTTGGTCTCCAACAGGCTCGCCCGCAGTTCCACGATATCATCGGGGGCGATCGTTTCGCCGGCTTCGCTGACACTGTGGAGCGCATCCACGCGCTGGATGAGGTCCTGGAGTTTCCGTTCGTTGTCGGAGAAGACGTCGCCGCCCAGGTCAAACCCAGCCATCATCTTGGCCATCTTCTCGGCCTTCTTCTTCTCCTTCTCGTCGAGCGCGGCGGTCGTCTCCTTGGCCTTCATCCGCACATCGAGCAGCTGCTGCTTGACGTCGTCGAGCTCCGTCGTGAGTTCCCCGTTGGCTTCCCGGAGGCTGTCCATGGTGATGGAGGCCTCCTTACTCTCGTAGGTCACCTTCTCCAAGTGCATCCGCAGCTCGTTGATCTCCGTGTTGAGCTTGTCGTTGTCCTTGCCCGAGCGCGCGGAGTTCTCCTTCATCGAGCGAAGCTCCTCCCGGGCGTCGAGCAGTCCCCGTTCCACGTTGGCAATGTGCGATTCTTTCTCGGCAATCTGATCCTGCAGTTCGTTCTCGCGCCGGAGAAACTCCTCCCGCTCGTCCTTCTCGAGCACCAGGCTGGGCGTGCTGGAGCGATCGCCAATGCGCGAATCCGGGCGCGGGGTTTCGGACCGCGTCGCGTCCTGCAGTCGGGACGGGGTGCTGGGTCGCGGCGGACGGGCCTCGGCCTTGGCCACACCCACCAACTCCAAACCGCGCGCGGGGGTCCATCGTTCCTTGGGGACGTTTTCGCCCTTGCGCCACACGGTGACTTCGGACTCCAGGGCGGAAATGTAGGTTTCGAAACTGGTGGCCTGGGTCTGCGCCTTGCGGAGCAGCATCTTCAACTCCGCCGGACTCAGCTCAGCGTTGACCTTCGCCTTGTTCTTGATGGCCTTGGCGCGCACACCGAAGCGCAGGGTCGAGACGGTCTCCGCATCGTTGTAGCTGCTGGGCGAGCAGTTGATGATCAAGGTGGTCCTCGAGTTACCTCCCAAACTTTCTTGGAGGATACGAGTGAGTTTGGAGTCACGGTAGGGAACGTGCGAGGATTTGCCGTCCGTGAGGGCATTGATGACCATGCCCAGGGCGCTCAGACTCTTGTTGATCTTCTTGGCCTCCTCCAGCGTCTGACCACTGGCACCGGTCTTGCCGACCTTTTCACTACCGGCCAAATCGACCAGGAACAGCTGACCGCTCTTGGCGGAGCCTGTCTCCAGATTCTTTTGGGTGACGGTGATGACGAAGATAGAGTGGGATCGGGACGACTCCTGGTTCATGTTGGTCGCGGCCACCGCTCTCGCCGCATCACCGCGTCGCATGACCTCGTAAACCTCCTGGACGCTGGACACATAGACCTCGAGCAGACCCTTCACATAGACACCGCGGGACTTCTCCTCGTGGACGGGCAGGTTGTCGTTGTGCGGGACCAACAGATCGCGGATCCGTTCCATGTAGATCTCCATATAGCTGACGCGGACGGTGTACTCGATATTGCTGGGGCTGATGAGGATGCTGGCGAAGATCTGCTCGACGATTCGCGGGATGAGACCCTTGCCCATGTCGTCGTCGATGTCGGACCCCATCATCGTGTACGATTTACCGGCACCGGTCTGACCGTAGGCGAAGACGGTCCCGTTGTAGCCATTCAGGATGTCGTCGACGGTCGGTCGGATGGAGAAATCGAAGACGTCGGTCTGTTCGGTGCCCATGGGAAACACACGGTCGAAGGTGAAGGCACCGCTGCCTTCTCTGGACTGGATTCGGGGTTAGTTCCACTGGGATTGGCCGCCGTCTTCATGAGCATCATACCGTGACTGTACATGACTGCTCATTCTGGAACTCGACGATGGGTGTGCCTCCCGAGGACAGTTCGATTTTATTCTGTGGTCGAAACCTCGCAACCACTGCGGGCGCAATTAGCTCTTGACTCGGAGAGTATCACCGTATCGAATCGAGGAACATACCCTTGATGGTGTTAGGGCCAGATGACCTGCACACCGTACCGTCATTAGCCCGAGCCAAGAAGGAGGGGAAGTCGGTCAGGAATACTCACGCCATGTCGACACTGACCCGAGATGGGCGGGCCTAAAGAGGGGAAGTAAAAGAAGAGTCGATAAGGCAACCCCGGGGGGAAAAGAACGGGTTGTGACACACAGTTCCAGCGGAGGGATGATCGAGTCTTCGAGGTCGCGATGGGGATGCGGTGTTTTGGGTCAGGGGTCCACGTGCCAGGGCGGTAACTGTGGGAAAACAGAGGGGGAAATGGTGTGGAGGGGAAGACAATAACAAAGATAATAGATACAACAAAATGTACGAACACCACACTCAAAATGGAGAATACTGGGAAAACAACAGACCGAACAAGAAATGACACAGAAACAGAGATGATTGTGGTGTTCAGACTACTATCGGTCAGTCGGCAGTGGCAGGAGGCACGAACCGTTAGAGCCTGTCTTGGCGGCCACTAACCAGCTCTGAAACCCTCGCTGGTCCTGGTCTACTTCTGGTTATAGACTACTGATCATCTATTGTTTCCCATGTTATTGAGTATTGGCAGTTGATTGCTATCGAATGCCCAGATACAACCAGGCCCAAAACGCCAAGTCGGTTTCAAAATCCCCCATCCACACTGCGGGGTCAAATCATGACAAGAGGGGAAATCCAAACAAGCCCTTGCATTATGCACATCGATCGGAGCAATCCATGCGAGTAGTCCTAATATTGATTGAAGAAACGCCGAACAAGAGAACAGTAGAAAATCCCAGTGCCGAAACTCCAAGCTATGGTATGCCATCGATCATATCCGTCCCGCCATCAAATGTCTTCCCGGAACAGCCGTGCTTCATGATAAAACGTGTGCGAAAAACAACGGTCAGGAGTGTAAACCACAAAACCAGCCTGACATCTCAATCCTCCCAACTCTTCTCCACCGTCTCACGCACGCGTTTGACGTATTCCCTGCGGTTGTCCTTGTACAGATTCGAAGCTTCCACGTTGGCCGGAGATGACGTGTTGGGGTCGTTCAGAAGACTACTCGACATCAGCATCAGAGCTCTCGGTAGTGGAAGGGTTGGATTATTGGTAAAGAAAAGAAGGACATACCTTTGAATGCTTGTAAGAATGGCCGCCACATCGTAGGTCGGGCTCCAGCGATTCTGCAAAATGTCGAGACACAGCTCACCAGTGCCATACACGTTGGGGTGGAACATCTGGCTGATGAACTTCACTCCGGGAGGTTTGTTGGGATACTGTTCTTCGAAATGCATGACCAGACGGAATGTACCATCTTCAAACGGGGTATCGGCAGGACCAATGATGACGGCATTCCTATCAGACGCCCGTTAGCACAGGTATGGACCAACCGGGATGTGAAATCGAGCAGCAACGGGTTGATGATAAGACTGATACGGGACCATCCGACTGGAGGAGGCAAACAGATCATGGCCAGCCACCTAACCGTCCATTCCGTCCTCGACCAGAGATAGAGGAGAGAAGCTCATTATCGTATTGAGAATCAAGCTCCGAGCTTCAACTTACCAGGTCATGACATTGTCCGCTACTGGGGAAGCCGAAACGCCCGCGGGAGGGTCGGTCTGCATCCGCTTGAAATCGCGCATCAGACGTCTGCGAGCCGAAGTCGACATGATGGCTTTGGGGAGATGAACTTGATTGAAAGTGGTATTTCTGTGGTGGGAATCGAGGCAAGAAGTAGGATGAAGAAGGTCAAGAGAGAGGATGAATGAAAGGTGAATGAAAGGTGGGGGAGAAGAGAAGGACTTCATCATGACCGCCTTCTCTCTTCACCGTGGTTGGGCTGGCCACCTGTTCTGCCACCGCCTTTGCACCAAGCTCGGGCACTCTTCCTGAGGCCTAGATTCACCCGGTCTCACTTCACACGCTGTCATCCTACTACAGGTGGTCGACAGACAGACTCGAGAACTGACTCAACTTGAATACATTGTTTTGGGCTAGGTCATGGTACTGGCAGTGACAACAACCATTGGCCCCAGAGACGTAGAGCGGATGGTAGGTTCTGCCACGATCCACGCCTCCAAAGTCTCCACCTTACCTCAATCGACTTGTTAGCAAAGACCGACAGCAGTCATGTGTCATATGTCTCTAGTGACTATTTGGAGCTCAGTCGCTTTCAACCTGGGGCATTCCCCGACCCTGTCCGCCTGACTAGCAAGATATCGCAAGCTTAGTGGACCAGCCAAGGATAGCCAAGGAGACAGTGCAAGTGTTAGGACTGGCTGCTCCTTGGCAGGTCCATAAAGGGATTATAGTTATGAGCTGCAAGCTAGGTATATCGCCATAGAGGTCCTTTCGAGCCACGTCAAAGCATTACTGTTTGACCAAGTCCGATGCCTTCATGCCCCGCAATGCCGGGAAATCATTTTGTAGATGACTATGATTTCAATAAAAACAGCTATACCCTCTGTCTCGAGTTCTGAGAAATGGATTCTGCAGTGTGTTTCATGCGGAAGTCTGTACCTGTAGCATAGTGTGGAGGATATAAGACGACCACCGCCCTAGCACAAGGCCTCCCATACGCTTATTCGTAGCTTCTCTCGATTGGTTAGAATTATTTGACATATACCATCCTATATAAGCATGCATCTAGATCTAGATGTTGATACCAACTAGAATAATCTACTCCCAGCCACGCAGTACTCCGTACTCCGTACTTCGTACTCCATACCCGGATCAGATACCGAGGCAGGCTAAACTGCGTGGGGTGTAGGCAGCCCCAACATACAGTAATACGGGAGGGAAAGAAAGGGATATGCGATTTGAAATGCTAAATTTTAACTCCATGTATGTACAAAGAATCTATTCACGAGTACTTGAATGACTTTGAGCATACAAGCGTGCCTCTACTCTACTCCGCTGAAAGTGAACGTTTCCCTTAATGTGTTATTTGTACATACTTCACCCGCCTCCTATCGAAGTCGAACCTCATCAGGTTCGTAGCTACCTTTCCAGAGACTCGAAGCGGCTGGTAGTGACACTAACCTGGTAGGTCGACCACCGTAGATCCGGTTTGGTGCAATGTTCTATTATCCATGTCGATCTTCCCATGAGAGATCCAATCAATCATCAATCAAAGCTTAACGCGAATAGGCAATACAGTTGTACGAAGAAGAAGAGAAGGAGATGGAAAAGCTGAAAATACATAGATGGCGACCTGGCTCGCCACCAGCCTCGGAGAATCGTCAATCAGATGGCCGGTGCGGAACAAACAGGCGAATACAACGAGCAGTTATGGGAATCCTGGAACGAAGCAACAAACAGTGATGGAAATGGAGGACTTGGCTCCGCGCCCACATCCAGAGTACCGGGGGAGGTGGAAGATAGAAAGATGAAAAGGAAGAAAGGAGAAGGGAGAGAGGGGGCGGGGAGAGCAAGACGGTAGATAAAACGATCCAGTCGTTTCTTTATACCAGTCCGTCGTACAGAGACAGCGCGCTGACGATCGTCTCGTCGCGCTTGCTGCCCTCTTTGAATTCCTCCATGTCCAGACTGCCATTTTCGTCTTTATCCATCATGCGAAAGATTTTGCGCACGCGTTTCTCGGGGGTATCTTCGTCCTCGGGAAGTTTCACCATCGAGCCCACCTGTTGCACGGTCAGTCGCATCTCTCCATGTAGGGTCTGCGGGCTTAGTACCATCTTGTAGATCGCCTCAACAATCGCAAGCATCTCGTCATATGTGATCTTGCCGTCGCCATCGATATCGTACAGCTGGAAAGCCCAGTCCAACTTATCCTCCATCTTCCCCCGCGAGGTGACCGACAAGGCACAGATGAACTCCTTGAAATCGATCATCCCGCTATTGTCGGAGTCGAATACACGGAAGACATAATTCGCGAACGAGGACGGATCGCCGAAGGGGAAAAACTGTCGGTAGATTTTTTGGAACTCTTCCTTGGTCAGGGTGCCCGAGGGACAGTCCTTGAGAAATCCTGCCCGGCCATGCCGCAGTCAGCATTTGCGTTCCATCACAGGGGGCGTGTCCATCCCTGACGCACCTTTGTACCATTGCTGTAGTTCTTTCTTATCGAAGTGTGTCGCTCGTTGGAGCTCATCCAGCTGGGAAGGGGAGAGTTTCGACTGCCTAGGCGATTGACATGCGGTTAGCCAAAGTCATATAGACCTGAAACCAACCCTCAGGGGGAACAACGGAAACCAAAGACGGTCGCAGAGACGGTCGCATCACAAAGAGGCACATATATATACAGACAAAAGATGATGAATGAACTAAAAACCAGAAATAACACAAATCCCGCAGGGAGAAGAACTCCGCTCGGTTTTCTCTCCGGGCTGAAACCAGAGTACTTACGATTTACCCATGATCGACACCCAGCAAACACCACAAGCTTGAAACAAGATCAGGCCTGACTATCTCAGACAGACACACACACACTCGCGATCTTCAACACAGGGATTCGCAGACGGTCGGTCATGCGCCGGGCGGAGGGGTGAGACACGGGGGGCCACGGAAGACGCGGGGTAAATGCAACGCCGCTGGATTGATAAGATCGAGTAGGCAGGTAGGCGGGCAGAGATGAGGCGAGGAAAGTCGAGGGTGGAAAATCAAAGCAAAGAAGAGCGATCGTCACGAGAAGAACAGAGACTGTAAGCACCAGAACCAAAAAGTAAGGACCAGGCGGGCTAGAGAGGGAAGATCATGACAGAAGAGCGAGCAGCAGTAAGAGTAAAGTCCGCCGTGGCGAAGGATTCCGTTCTGTTGGTTCCAGACCACGGGGCTTGGCGGCCTGAGGCTCCAGTCAACAGTTTCTATTGATTTATCGGGCGATATTTATAATTCGATTTTCCCATAACAATGGTGATATTACTTTACTACCTACGGAGAACAAAGGAATAGACACATCTCTCCTACACAAGCTAAATTCCTTCGATATCATACAGTGACACTAACCAGCCGCAATACCAACCTGGTCCGTGTGACGCGGTATATATCCGGTGAGCCAACCGACTGTGGTAAGTGGATACACCTCGGCTCAGGGAACCGGGTCCACGGAGAGACAAGAATGGAAACAACCAGAATAATAAGATGAGTGATGAGTAAGATAGAGACACTCCCCGCTAGTCTATATACATGGAATGGTAAAGCGTTGGGTGAGATTGAGCCATGGAAAAAGAGCCATAAAATGTACAGGGATATTCAAAAGCAGTCGGTCACCGAGCAGGCTTCATTCTATATGCGAAAGCATCGTCCCCGGAAGCCACCGAATCTCGTCCGGAAGGGATGGAAGTCGCAGCCATGATGTGAGATGCATGATGCGTGACACGTGTGATGAGAGCATCATCGTCCGGCCTGTTGCGCGAAAAAGGGGCAACCAAGGATAGATCGAGATCTAATTAATCCACCTTGATCGAGCCGTAGATGCGCTGCACAAAGGCCCAGCTGGCGAAGAAACCAATGGAGCCTAATAATCAAAGTTAGACGTCGGCTCACACGAATAGCGCGGGAGAACATACCGGTCAAGATAAACACCACAAACCCAATCAGGGCCGAGTAGCCCACATACAACACCGCACCGGTAATACCGCCGAAGCTAACGCGAGTGGCCCAGAAGAGAAGGGCGTTGAGGAACACGTAGCCGCCGGTCATTCCGGCACCGGCAAACGCCCTCCAGTGCCAGCGGTAGTTCTCGGCACAGAGCAGGAAATAAACCAGCAACACCGTGGTGGCCGCGGACGTGATAATCATCAAACCGTAGCAGAGGAACAGGAATCCAAACATGTAGTAGATCTTGTTAGTCCAAAGGGAGGTCATGATAAAGTACAGTTCGACGAAGATGGCGCCGAAGGGAAGGATACCCGTCAGGAGCAGAGACGGAATGGTACGCAGGCTTCCTGTCATGGGAGGAATCTGGCGAGGAATCTGGTTGGTCTTGGTGGGACCCTCAATAGGCTAGGGAGTGTCAGTTGTGATCCGCATGTTCGTTCGAGAAAGTTGAACGCACCCGTTGCTTGAAACCAAGCCAGCTACCCGCAATGCTCAGAGGCACGCTGATGACGAACCAGATGGCAACAAGAGCCAGCATGGTCGTGAAAGGCACCGCCCCGCTGGACCCCTTGGCCCAGACGAACAAGTTCAGGAGGAAGAAGGTACCGAAGATGAAGCCGGGGACGAGCACAGGAGTCATGACGATATTGCGCTTCCACGACTCTCCACCGAGCGATTTGTAGACGCGCGCGGACACATACCCTCCGATGAACCCAAACACGGTGTAGATCAACAGAATCGCAGTGGCCAGGAAACCGCGATTCGCAGGAGAGAGCAGCCCCAGCAGGGCAAACACTGATGAATGGTTAGAGACATACGGACATAGGAGAAATCAGACCAACTCACCCACTGTCACGCCCGTCATCATGAAGAGCTGAGCGCCATTACCAACGAGGACACTCAGAAGCAGGGGAGATTGCGGGCAGCGGAAGACATCGCCGTGCACTAATTTCCAGCCCGAGTCCTCCTGGATCCCATCCTCCACAGCAGCCGACGTTCCATCCAGGTCATCCAAGTTGATCATGTCCAGGCGGTTGTAACGGGCGATATCCTTTCTGAGAGCCCTGGCAAGGATCATGCTGACCATGCCGACCAGGAAGACAACGAAAACGGCGGAATTGATGAGCGAAAACCAGTGGATCTTCGGATCGTAAACGTGGAGGTACTTATCCCAGCGAGTGGCCCAGGGAGTGGGCGATTCGCGCCAGTAAATACCGTAGGTCCAAGTCACCGACGATGTTCCATCCTCATCCAACACGACACCCGTCTCAGGGGTGCCGCATTCCACGTTGCCATCCGGCAGTACCTTGGAGTTGCTGCGAGAGTCCGGTTGGACGAGCACTCCGACAACCCGGAACTTGTCCTTGTTTCCAAAGCCCACGCGATGATATTCGACAAAGATATCAAAGTGATTGTTCAACACCATGTCCCCATTTTCGGCGATCGCGCCCAGCGCGAATCCCGGGCTGTAAAATTGGGTGTCCGTCACGGATTCTAAATTGATCTGTGCTCCCGGAAGCCCATCGACCAGCCAGTTGATATTGTACCCCTGCGCAATCCGCCGATTTGTAAACCTGGCAGACCGAGCATCAAAATCCACCTGATTACACATGGCCTTGCAGGTCTCATTTTTGCGCATGTGCAATTCGAGGGGGGAGGTCTGGATGCGGTCGCCAAACAGGATGCTCCCTAACGACTCCCGCACATCTTCCGGTCCACCCTCCGGTTGGCAGAAATGGAAAGCCGGATGATAGTAGTCGTAGGCAAAGACCGAATGGAGCTGTTCGTCTTGCTGAGCTAGGCTGGGATTGAGGTGGTTGACGTAAAGCGGGACCGACTGCCCTTCATCGTAGGAAGTCGGGGCGACGCCGGGAAGATAGAAGGCCGAGGACAGCGAAGGGATCGTAAGTAAGATGGCCGCGATGGGCCCGGATCGTATATCGAGCCGCATTGTGGGTGTGTCTGAACGGATGGTCAGTTTACGTCCGGTCAGCCTGGTGTACAGTAGTCGGAGCACTACTACCGTAGTACTGAATCGGTGGAAGGGACGTACAGTCAGTCTACAGCTACTACACCATCGAGAAAAGAGTTCAGGTTCTCATGAGCCAGACGCCAGCATCCAATAGAGCGGGAGTCCAGCGTATCGTCCCAAAAAGAACCGCAGTTGGCGCTAGAGATGTTAAAGGTGGGAATGAAGGACACCGGGCAATAACTGATGATGGCGATGAGCATAGAGAGTGATAATTAGGCCAAGTAGGCAGCCTTGGCACACGTGACTAAGCGCGCTTACTCAGCCACCGTAATATCACGTGTTGATAAGAGATCTAAAAATTTCCCTCCGGCGTAAATTTCACGCTCCGACAACACGGCCAACTCCCACGGCGCAATGGCAATGGCAACAGCACAATCCGAGCCGCAAGGCTCGCAAAATATCTCCAACTTGCTTGACGCGATCACCGGATGTCTCACTTCTACCGGCACCTCTCTGCCGAAGACGCACCGCGATGATCCTGCCGATGTCTCGATCGAACCCCCGGCCGACGGCATATCGCTTCTCGACGTCAAGAGCGACCTCCTCCTTTCTTACATCCACAACCTCGTGTTCCTGACGATAATCCAGCTCAGAGAGCTTTCATCGGAACAGGATGATAACGACGCCGAGCAACGGCAATCGCAGCAGGAGGACCTCGTGAAGAAACTGGTGGAGCTGCGGGTCTACCTCGACCGGGGTGTTCGACCGCTGGAAGGACGGCTGAAGTACCAGGTCGACAAGGTGGTGAAGGCGGCCGAGGATTCCGAGAGGGTGGAGCGTGAGACCCAGGCGAGCGCCAAACGACGAGTATCTGGGGACGATGGAGAATCCGGATCCGATAGTCAGAGCGAAAGCGACAGCGATGACAATGAAGAGGAAGAGAACTTCGACGATATGGCATACAGACCTAACTTGTCTGTGTTTGCGAAGAACGTGGAGCCCCCACCGACGCTAGACCGATCGCGAACGAACGCCACCAGTGATGGGATTTACCGACCACCGAAGATCATGCCCACCGCCTTGCCCACTACCGACACCAAGGAGCGCAAGGAGCGTGTCAATCGCCGATCGAATGTCATCGACGAGTTCGTCAGCGCCGAAATGTCGTCCGCCCCCATGGCGGAGCCCAGCATCGGAAGTACCATTGTGCGTGGAGGACGACACACCAAGTCGCAGAAGGAGCGGCGCAAGGAGGCGGAGCGGGAAAATTACGAAGAGACCAATTTCATCCGTCTGGGCAAGGAGAGCAAGAAAGATCGCGCCAAGACCCGCGGCCAGCGTGGTCCGGAGGGCACTTTCGGTGGTGAAGACTGGAGAGGACTCACCGAGGGCGCGGACCGCATCGCGAAACTTACTCGGCGCGCCCAAGGCAGCGGTGGCGCTTTGGACAGGAGTCGGAAACGCAAGAACGACGATGGGCCCCGCGGCGATGCGGGCTTGGGTCACGTCTTCGAGAAGCGTCGCAAGAAGATCGAAGGATGGAAGAAATGAGCCTATCTCATGTATATCACGGAGTTACTGTTTTGCCCTCGGCATTTTTTTATTTTATTTTAGAATATCTATCACGGTCTTGATACCACACTTGGCAAAAGTTCAATGAAATTTCCCATAACAGGGGACATTTCCAACTTATCATTATATTTGATGAACATTGTTTTGCTGTTATCAGAGAGACTCATACTTCCATTGCTCTGGTCCACCTTCTGATCTACATGGATCCATGTTGACGTAAATCTAGCCTAGGGCACTAAGGCGCCAAGGCACCCAGGGCACCTGCCAGCTTCACATGTGAATGACGTCAGAGCTGTCTCATCACTCCGCCATAATCCAGGAACGTTCGACTCCTCCTTCGCTGTCCTATTTTATCCGCCTTACTTAAACCGTCTCATTCTCCTGCAGTCAATTGTATCCACCAAATTATTGTATGACAGAGTATAAGCAGCAACAATGGAAAATCCCGGTTAGTCCTGACTCTACCGAATCAATCCCACTACCACTATCTCTACACATGCATGGACATTATCAGGATACACCAGCTAACATAAGTCCTACCAGTACGAGATATCACCAACGTCATCCGACAATTGACTCAGGGCCCACCGGAGATCCAGTCCTGGGCCATTGACCGGTACTTCACATCCGACGCCACCTTCGTGCATCCGTTCTGCCGCGTCTGGGGCAAACATGGTGGCCGGGATGGCATAAAGACCATCTTTCAATGGTATAAGATGATGTCGCCTGAGATCTCGCTCGATGTGAACTCAATTGGTAAGCCAAAATGCCACACATACCGCCCAACCCGTACATATAAGAAGACCAGCTCGCTGAGACTTGAAAATCGATATATATAGCATACGACAAAGACCACCTCCGCCTCTACGTCAATATCTCGCAGGTCTTCTCTATCTGGATTGTGCCGTTCTATCGCGCCCCCGTGACGCTCACGACGGTCCTGGATCTGACGCGGGACCCGGGCGATGGACGACCGCTGCCGGATGCGAATGCCCAGAGGTACTATATTGCCAAGCAGGAGGACCTGTATCAGACGTCGGAGTTTATCAAGTTTGTGATGCCTTGGGGGGGTAGCTCCCTTGTGATGTTGTGGCAGACGCTGGCTACCTTGTTCTGCCTGATTGGGGCGTATGCATACTGCGCTATTGCGCGGGTATTGACGATCGTGTTTTTTCCATTTTCACTTTCGAGGGATAGTGGGGAGCCTTATGGTAACAGGGTAAAAGCGGGGAATTGATTAGTGTTGGGTTTAATGTGGGTTGAGCGCGGCGCGAGGTGTTTATGTATTCTAATGGGCCGTTTGGTTTCTGGTGTGTTGGCAGGAGACAACTATTGTACGATTAGGGTGTAATGGAAAAGTCAATAGTGAAGTGTTCTCTTGATATAGGGTGTTTCGTCTACAGTTACAGAGAGAAATAAGTTAGGGTTAGTATTGAGCCATCTAATGGCTACCCTAGGATTAAACCAACCCATCCCTTCATATCGATAAAAGCATCGAGCATGACCAACCAGCGACCATCAATCAAATTCAAGAAAGCAAAAAACGCAACCCACCACCATCTGAAAAAGAAACCCAACTCTAATAAAATACCCTTCTAATACGCGCCCCACACTCCACGCAAGTATACACCCGGATCCTCGTCGACCGCGTAGTATCAAAGTAACTCTTGCGCCCACACTTAAAACACAGAAACCCGCGCACCCGCGCCGCAACCTGGCTCATCTCCCTCATGGAATCGACCGCAAAGTCGCCCCCGTTCTTGATAACTTCGGTGAACGCATCCCGGCGAATGAGCTTATCCTGCTTGCTGAGCACTAGCTCTAGTACGGCGCGGCGCAGGCGCGAATCACTTGCCGGCGTGGCGGCGTAGGCTTCTTCGATGATTTGCGGGAGGAGCGTGGTTAGGTTTTTGGAGGTGTTTGTGGCTGTGAGGAATTTGCGTAGCGCGGATACTTTGAGCTCTGGGATGAGGTATTTGTCTGCTGCCTTGTAGACTCGGAGGTGGAAGATGGTTGGGTCGACGTCGTCTTGTTCGTCGATGTTGTCGGTTGGGCTGTCGTAGTCGAATTCGTACATGAATTGGACCATGGCTTTCACGGATTCTGGGTCATCGTCTTCGAGGCGGATGGTGCGGCTGGTGGACTCGGCCCACTTGTTGCTGAGGAGGGCTTGGAAGTAGTCTGATTGACTGCTGATTATGGCTTTGTGGACGTCGAGTTTGAGGGGGCCGGTTTCGAGGGTTAGGTCGGAGAAGCGCCGGTCTTGGTGGAGGCTGTTGTTGCTTGGTTAGATTGGGAGGTATGGGTGAGGTAAAAATACTGACCGTTTGAGGTTGCGCTTAAAGGATTTGTCTGGCGCTTTTGCGCCCATCATGAGAAGAGACCAGTCAGCCATGGGTGTTGGAGGGTACTTGAGGTGAGGTAGAGCGTCTGTGAGCCAAGCTGGGTATGACGGAGGACCGTCACTGTCAGACATGAAGGCTACTTAGGTAGGTAGATGGGTGGGTTGAGTTATAGAGATAAGGGTAAGCTTAGGTAGAGGTAGATACAGCCGAAAGATAGATATGAATAAGTATAAACAGGTCATATGAAGCAAAAGGAAAGCAAGTCAAGTGGGAAGCCGATATTAGGGTAGAGGTGAGGAAGTAATGAAGTGAAGATAATTTGATATTTTGAATTGAGTTAAAGAGATTATCTAGCCATACACTAGAATAAATTTTAAGAAATCGTCACAACAAGACCACCACCACATCACAATGCAGCGCTAATCATCATGCTGCTTGTTCAACTCTCGCCGGAACATCTCCTCCTTACTGACCACATGAAGAGGCAGACTGCGTCCCACACCGAACAATACGAACGGCGCCCACTTCCACCGGAAGGGGTTCACCAAGATGATAAAGACAAACCAGTAGATCAGCTCAGTGTAGGTAAAGAATTGGAACGCGCCTGTCGGGGCAAGCCGCTTCATAAACCGCGTAAAGTCAATCCAGGTCTTCATCCGTCCTTCAGTGGGCCGGGTCAGCGGGTCGGTGAGGAACATGAGCAGAAAGCGCGTGTAGATCCCGATGTGCATGTTGCCCACCGTTCCGATGGCATCGATGTAGGTGCTGTTGTTGGCGCAGATGCTGATGTATTTCGGCGGGAAGACCTGTAGGTACCAGCTCGGCGGGCCGTACGGTTCCTGGAAGGCGTCGTCGGGTAGGAAGTTGAGCGAGGGGCGCTTGAATCCGGTTGCCATGATGATAACGTCACCGGAGACGAGCTTCTCGCGTCCGGGACCACCCTTGGGAACACCCTTGGGCCGGCTGTTGAAGAGAATGCCGTCTTCCTTGACGGAGATGATGTCACCCCGTAGCCAGCGGGCTTTGCCCTCGCGGATTTGATCAAACAGCTCCGAGTTGGCCATCGGGGTTTGCGTGAAGAGACCGCCGGACGGGGCGATGTCCTGCAGGTCACGGTAGAAGAACTTGTGCAGCAACCACTCGGGGATCCACGACAGCATCGTTTCCTGACCGAAGATGTTCATGGCCAGTAGTGACTGCACGAAGATGTTCCTCGGGATGACCCACTTATCCGAACGCGAGAGGACGTCGATTTCACCGGCCCCGGACTTGACTGCGAACTCCAGCGCTTCGATGGCGCTGGCACCGCCGCCGATGATGAGGACCTTCTTGCCCTTGACGTTCTTGCCGTCCAGCTCGGACGAGTGGTAGATATTCCCGCCGAATTGCGACTCGTCCGGCAACGTGGGCTGCTTCGGGTCTCCGCACACGCCAACAGCGGCCACCACACCGTCAAATTGACCGTAGGCAGCTTCGTCGTCATTGATGATCCATTTTCCGTCGTCGGTTTGCTTCACCGAGGTGACCGGGGTATCGAACACCGTGCGTTTCTCAAGATCGTAGCGTTTCCACACATCGATAATTTGGTCTTTGATCTCCTGCTGGGTGGGATAGGCCGTGTCGTATCGGACGGAGGGATGGAAGCGGTACATGATACTGTGGATCTGCAGCGACGAGGTGGAGTTCACTCGGCTCCAAATCCCACCCAATCCCTTCTCCTTGGATCGCGACTCGAACAATTGGACATCAAAGCCATGGCCCACTGCGTGGGCGGCCGAGGACACGCCTGTCAAGCCGGTGCCAATGATGGCGATTCTCTTTCCCGGGAGAGAGTCAGCGACCGAGTTGGATGGAGGCGGACTCGGGGCGAAGATCCAATTGATGAACATCTGTATGAGCATGTAACCACATGTAAAGATTTGTAAGAAAAGATTGTTGGCCGAAGCCACGATGCCGGTATTTCCACCAGCCATGGTGAGGGTGTTTCTGACCCGACCGTTGGTAGTAATAGATAGGGTTCAGGTCGGGTCTGACGTAGATGCGTGCGACAAAAGGACCGTGGGGAGTATACTTGACCCCTCAACTGACTTGAACAGATATAGTAGGGAATGAATGGATAAAAAAGGAAATGTAGATTCCACAAGAGGGGAACTGGAAGGGGAAATATTTAGCTTTATGAAGCTGGCGAAAATCAGGACTCTGGCCAGTCCTTGTTTGAACCTTTTTCTGGTGACGTTACAGACGATGACGTTATGGGTGGAGTCTGGCTCACCAACATGTGAAAGTGCACGGATTGTGGATTCTCGTGCGATTTCAATTCGGTCATCATCCTAGGAGACTTCCCTGTAACTATCCCTGTCTTTTATCTGTTCCCACACTGATATCAATGTAATATTGATCATGATATTAGGCATGATTTGGTTGGTGACTTGTCTGCTCTGTCGTTTGGTAGGAGTTGATAACTGCATCATCCCGTTTACCATCCACAAACACAGCGCATATCAATAATTTCCCCAAAAAAATATTGCGCAAGGTCGAATTCTGGCCCATCATGCCCTGGACCACGGACCACGGACCATGAACCACCCTTGGCATCCATTAGGAGCCTGGGTGATAGACTGGTTCTTGGGATGGCGTGACCCTCTGGATCCCGCTGTGGGACAAGGGGAGATAATTGGATTCAGTGCTCCAGTGGGGAGGGTCCCAAGTTAGATGGCAGATAGGAGACAGCGACAGATAGTACCTATCTTCTTTTCGACAATGTTTCACCCACATACCAATGACAATCATCCTTCCAGGACTGAAGAGTGAAAACAAACAAAAAGGTCAGCCGAAGGTGGGGCGCATCATACCCCCAGCGGTCAGAAGTGGCAGGATGGCCCCGGGAGGACCGGGAGAACCCCCCCCAATTCGGCCTGGATTAGGGTCAGGGTGGCAGGGTCCGGATCTAAATGACAACACACTTAGTAGAGCTTTGGATCAAGCGCTCAATAAAATCCTTACTAAAGCTCACCAGGACTCCATAACTATAAAAAACAGCAGTTTAGATAGTATGAGAGTTAGGAAAAGGGCTTATACAAGAAACGGCTTGAGTAAAAGTTGAGATGGTATGGGGGTGTTATACCCTAACTCTCAGGTGCTAATAGGCTTCCCCTACTGTAGTATCGCATCGTATACTCGGAATACTCAGCAATCACTCTCTTCTGCATTTAGTCGCGCGAAGTCAGTGGTTTTCCCTCGTTACAGTCTTCGATATTCGGTTTCCATTGACCGGGGGTCTCGCCTCCTGGAAATGTCTCGACAAGTACCTCTGGGCCCAAACGTCCAAAGTACCCCATAGCGTAGCGATCTCTCGTGATGCCATCCATATTTATATCTCCCGCCACTGTTTCCTTCCTCGGACTGACCACCTGGTGCGAGGCACTTTTCCACCTCCCGCTCGATTGTCTTTCCAATATATCGCCGAAGTTCAATACTGTGCCCCCCGATTTAGGGATAACTGGCCTGAATGCCTGCCCGTCGTGGACCTCCAGGCCTCCTACGCTGTCCTGGAGCAAAAGCGTCAACGAGTCATATTCGGTATGTGGTCTTTGACGGCGTTGCTTGGTGAGTAGGCAGTCATGATCTTGATGGGAGGGTTAAGAGTGAAGAAGCATCTGTAGTATCGGAGCTGTTAAGATAAGGAATATTCCATTTGAAAGAGAAATACTTATAGACATGAATGTGTCTTCGATGATATGTTTCGGGATTCCATGATTTACAACGTAGACGAATCCGTACGTCTGAAGGCCGGGGTCAAGACGCTCCAGGGCCTCTTTCTGTTCGGCATGAGACCCGATTAACTTCGAGTAGTCCACCGTAACCATGTCGGCTGCCTCGTTACGGGACGCAGAAGACACTGTTTGTAGGTCGTGATGGCGAGACCCAACAGATCCATTGCCACCGGATTCATCTTTATTGGGAAAGCAGTACGCAACAAGCACATCACACACCAGTCGGATATCATTTTGGGAGGATCGTACGGCCGTAGATGAATTGGCGGTGTCTGCCAGCCAGGGCTGTGTGGGTCGAAGTTGTTTCTGATATATTTGGATATCCTAGAATCCACCTATCTAGTATAACAGTGAATAGTAAAAATGATATATAAGGTATTTGATCATTCTATCTTGCATAATCACCGATCTCAAGTGATTGGTAGACATATATTAGAAAGTTTTCTGAAAAACTCTGATGTTTCTGCTTCTATTGATATACGAGTTAGCTGTACTGAGCCGGTAAGAAGAATAGTCTACTTCTTTTCCTTCTTCTCCTTGTGACATTCACTGCGTCATAGGCTCCCCAATTATTATAAATCATATATATCATGCATGACAATGTCTTACAAGGGTAATACCAAGCAAGCCTCTGTGATCATCAGCAAGTCAGCTCATTACGGAAGTTGCAGTCTGAAGCTCATTTCATACGAAGCAATCGAATGAGTAAGGGCTTGAGTGCGTAAAGTCGGTGAGCTTCTCAAAACAGAGAGAGAGAGAGAGAGAGAGAGGGTGCATTATACTTGGATATATCACTGTTTTCAGGATCCTTCCAAGCCCCTGATGGCCGAAGGGCCCAAGTAGGGCTATTTAGGTAGTGTGATTATAAAATCATAATCATCTTGAGTCCATGACATAAGGATAAGAGAATAATAATACTAGTAGAATATTTACGCCTCTCTATACAGGGCGGAAAATGTGGTTCTTTATCTATCTCAGTATTGATTTATAGTCTAGATAATAATAAAGAGAGAGATACAGCCTGCTAGATATATGAAATTTTGATTTCTATAAAGAATATCAAATACTTCAACAGAGTTAGAATAATATAATACAATCCTCATTTTAATATCTTTAAAATGGTGTGTGTCAGGAAAATGATAATTAAATAATCTTTAACTTAGATCTGTAAGAATATTTATTAAGTCTGACTTTAGATATATGATAATTATAGTTACTTGTTACTTAGTATTCTTAGCCACTTTAAACTAGTCTATAGCTATGTATATTCTAGTTTGAGTACTCAGGATAAGAAACTTCTTTGTAGATCTAAGCCCATTTAGCAAGGAGTGATCCTTTTATGGGGCCCCTAGGTAGGTATCTAGGGATAGCTAGGGGTAGCTAGGAATTCTTCAGCGGTATTACCAGTCCTCTAGTGGTATTACAAGATTCCTGGTAGTGTTTTTAGGTATAAGTATCTCCTCCTGAGGTGTCGGCCACGCTCGTTTCGACTGATTTCTGATTTGAAGAACGAGACGCGTAGAGACGAGCGGCTGCGTGGTTGAAGTCTCAATACATATATAAACCTCTTCCGGAAAGAATCTTAAACAAGGTTCACTTAGATATCTAATCTAGTACCAACAAGATCGGTTCAAGGTTATCAGCAACTGCGTCATAGATATACTACCTGCAAGGACCATAATGACCAACTCAAAGCAAGAGACCTCCTATCAAGCTCACAACCATGCAAAAGCTGCGTTGGGAACCAAGTTTATGGAGTTTGATGGAGTCAAATTTCCACTCTTGCCGTCAGATACCTACAGCTGTTCACTCGACGGTCAGATTGAAACTGTTACTTTGCATCGCAGTTCTCTCGCAGAGTTGCCCGCCTATTTATGTCTCAGCTGGGCCATGACCATTGGCCTTTACACCAACACGTCCGATGTACTCTTCGGCCTGTTGGATGATAGCGACGGTGTTGGGAAGGGCAAAAGTTCCACCGTCCCCTGCCACCTCACATTGCAGCCAAACGAGACGGTTCGGATGGCAACTGAGATGGTGGATCAATATCGCAGCAAAAGTCGCCATTTCGAGCAACTTGGACTCGATCATCTGCGTACTACGAGTATGGAGGCCACTCGCATCTGTGATTTCCGTAATCTGATGATTATCCGACCGCTTGAACAGCATAAAAATGCAACAGCAATGCTCGGCGACCAAGGTGCTTCAGATTATCCTCTTATTATAGCGTGTGGCATCGGCGAACAAAGTATCGCCATCCATGCCATGTTTGACTCCAACGTGATGAGCCTGGAGTTTTCCCGATCCATGATCCACCAGTTGTCATACACCCTTGGGCAGATCAGCCAGCGCCCCGGGGCATGTTTGAGAGACATCCATGGGATCAACCCAGAAGACTTGGAGAGGAGTATTAAGTGGAACAGTTCACATAAAACAGAGAAGTGCAACAAGTGCGTTCACCATTTGTTCGAACAACGCTGTAACGAACGGCCGTCTGCGCCAGCCATTCGTGCCTGGGATGGAGAGCTTACATACAATGAGCTCCATAACGAGGCCTCTTGCCTTGCTAGCGCACTTGTCAAGGCCAATGTGGAGCCTGAGAAGCTTGTCTTTATTCTATCAGAGAAATCTCTTTGGACAGTTGTGGCTCTCCTGGGAATATTGAAAGCAGGTGGAGGGTTTGCACTGCTGGATCCCTCGCAGCCAACAGATCGCCTCACTGCAATGTGCAAATTAACTTCACCGCACTTGATTCTGGCTTCAAGACAACACGCCGCCAAAGCATCTCTCCTCGGACCACCGGTTTCAATCCTGGAAGATATGGAGGTTCGAGATACAAACACAGTATCGGTGGACTGGCCTTGTGAACGACCATGCCAGGCCGAAGGCCACCATGTGCTGTTCGCGAGCTTTACTTCTGGCTCAACTGGAGAGCCCAAGGGGGTGCTTGTGGAGCACGCGGCTTTTACCAGTAGCCTTGAGATCCCTGGAGTGAGCAGAGAGTCTTATATGCTCCAGTTTGCATCGTATAACTTCAGTGCAGGCATTACAGAGCATTTAACGGCACTAATCCGAGGCGCCTGTCTGTGTATCCCCTCGGAGAAGAAATTGGAAAATAACATGGAGGAGGCAATAAGTGAGCTTGGGCCCACCTGGGCAGTACTCACGCCATCAGTGGCCAGGGTTATTGACCCCAAAGCTGTCCCATCCATCAAGCATCTGCTCCTCGCCGGGGAACAGATAAGCCGCTCGGAAGTTAGTAAATGGGAGAAGCACGTCGCGCTATACGCTCTGTACGGGCAGACTGAGTATGGCTGTGCTATCATGGCCACACCCATTTCATCGACAAGTGACCTATCCACGCTTGGTACTCCGGGTTCCGGAACCGGCTGGATTGTCGATCCTAAGGACCATAACCGTCTGATGCCTCTCGGGGCTGAAGGGGAGCTGGTTCTCCAAGGGTCATGCATAGCAAGATGCTATGTAAAGAACGAGGAACAAACGAGGAACACGTTCATAAAGCCCACATGGAGACAACGGGTGGGTTTCGAGGAACATTGCCGCTTTCTGAAGACTGGCGATATCTTTTCACGCAGCCCTGTCGACGGCTCGTTCCAATATAGGGGTCGCAAAGACAGGACGGTCAAGATCCGTGGCCAAAGAATGGAACTTGCCGAGGTCGAGTATCATCTGGCAGCGCAGTTTCCGGAAAAGCCCAATGTATGTACCGAGATTGTTTACCCCAGTGATGGCGGTCCTCAGTGTGGTATGCTAGTCGCGGTCATTCCCACTGCTCCTGGAAGCGGCGGAACGACAGATACATTCCGGCTTATTGCACACGATGGTGCATTTGTACGCCGTGTCAAGACAGTCATGGAGAACATGCGAAAAGTACTACCCTCGTATATGATGCCAAGTTCATTCATATCGGTCACCAGCCTCCCCAGAACAGCATCCGGAAAGATCCATCGGAAGCTCCTGATAGAGACTATCTCTCGATTATCTCGAAGAGAATTACTTACCTACCTGAGTGCTCCCAAAGCTTTCAAGCCCCCGACTACAGAAACCGAAGCGGTTTTGCAGTCTCTGATTGCCAAAGTATTGTCTGAAGATCCAGAGTGTATCGGGATGGATGACCAATTTCTGGCGTTAGGAGGGGACTCTCTCTCAGCACGACAGCTAGTAGCCCTTGCACGGACAGAGGGACTTTCCATCAAAGTCTCTGATTGTTTCCAGCAACCGGACGTGACTTCGCTTGCTCGGTGTGCCCAAACTTGCCATGCTGTATCTAGAAAACCCGTTCCTGACTGGAAGGGATTTGATCCTCTTCGTTCCCTGCGAGAGGACTTCTTGCGCCACCTTCCTGAACAGCTCACTGTCAGCAATATCGAGGACGTTGTTCCAACACGCGAAATGCAATTGTTTCTGGTACAGTACGGGATAATGGACTACATACCGATCCGAATTTCGGGGCGTCTCGACCCGCTTCAATTGCGCCTTGCCTGCCAAGGTTTGGTAAAGAACCACACCATACTACGAACTACTTTTGTACCTTTCCGCGATAATCATGTACAGGTTGTCCTGAAACAAGTGGAACTCCCATGGACGGAGTTCACGGAGCCCCCAGACAACTACGACCCCGATATGTGGGCACATTCTGTATGTGCCATGGACCGGAGAGCATATCAGACGAACGAGACATTCGTCAAATTCATACTGCTACAAGACGACAGAACACAACAACATACGCTGATCATGCGAGCCAACCACGGCCAATTTGACGGGCTCTGCCTGGAAACCATCCTGTCTGATCTAGCAAAGCTGTACGAGAACAAGCCCCTCAATATCCAAGCCACCTACGCGGATTACGTCCGCAAATGTGCCGAATTACGCACCACGCAGTCACTGCGCTTTTGGACGGAGCTATTGAATGGGTCATCGCCAACGAACCTTCCACTCTCCCCCTCAAAAAACCACCAACAGCCCGTCTGCATAGTCGCCTCCCGGGATTTGCCCACAACGAGCCCGCTCCCTCGGGGGTTTACTTGGGCTACCGTGGTAAAAGCGGCTTGGTCATATGTCCTGCGGCAGAAGACGGAGCGCAATGACCTCATGTTTTGCCAAATCACCAATTGCCGGTTTGTCGGTATCCCTGGGCAAGAGCGGATCCTGGGGCCGTGTCTCAACCCTATTCCGGTCCGTGTTCGATACAAGGCCCAGTCGACAGTCAGAGACTTGTTAAGTGCTGTCCAGCGCCAGCACGTCGACTCGATGGACTATCACACCCTTGAATGGGGCGATATAGTCGCTAATTGTACGGAGTGGAACAACGATACGGAGATTGACTCCATCGTTCTGCACGAGAATATCGACGCCAACCCCGTTACACGTGTCGGTGATGCTGTGTGGCAGGTGTTGGCGCATAGTGTTGATAATCCGCCTGAGAAAACGGTGTATCTTTACACGTATCCGCAGAGGAATTCCTTGTTTGTTGTGCTGATTATGTCGAGTGAGTTTGGGTGCAGAGCTGATGCTGAGGGCCTCGTTGGGATGTTCTGTTCTGCTGTTACTTCGTTTGTTAATAATCCTGACATGTCATTGTGCTGTATGGATGGTTAGTCTTTATTGGCTATCTAGTTTTGACTGTCCTCACTAGGTTTCTCGGAGGACAGGATGATGGCTTCGGATGATATTGATTGATATTAGCCATCTTGAGTGTACCAAGCTTTCCCCTTGGGACCTGTATCCACGCAGGGGAGAAGGTTTACAATAGACAAGTAACGACACAAGTGATATTAATGAGTCACGAGTCCATAACCAGCAATCTCATAAGATCGCATTACTACTATGTACAGTATCAATCACGCAGGCGGGTTGATGTTAACAACCGGCACAACCGTATCCTCAAGGCTTATGGCATCCTTGTTCTCCTTGCCAACGCCAGAATACTTGTTCAGCCAGCCGAGGACCTGCTGGTGCCACACGAGACTGTTCTCGGGTTGGATGACCCTACACCACCAGTTAGCAACAGAGTCTCCAGAACAAGACACGAGACAAGAAGTCAAAATAAGATAGAACATACCAATGGTTCTCATCCGGGAAGTTCAAGAACCGACTCGGCACGCCCCTCTCCTGAAGGACATTAAACAGAGACAGCCCCTCGGCAACCGGCAGGCGATAATCCAAATCATTGTGGATGATCAAGTGCGGGGTGTCGAATTTCAGAATGCGCTCCGATGCCGACGGATCCCAGCGTCTGTAGTTCTCGCGCGCCTCCCAGAAAGTTCCGTTGAATTCGCGCTGCATGAACCACAGTTCCTCGGTGGAGATCTTGGCGTCTGCCACGAAGGTGCCGTCGTGCGTGACGAGCGCTTGGAACTCGCGCCCCAGGTCGCTGCCTTGGATCCAGTTTACCATGAAGCCGCCGTAGCTGGCGCCGGCGGCGACGCCGCGCGAGGTGTCGACGTAGTCGAGGTTGTCGCGGACGTATTCCCAGCCTTTGACGAGGTCTTCGTAGGGGGAGCCGCCTGGTTTGAACAATGGGTGTCAGTGAGGTTCGTTTGTAAATAAAGGAAATTAGAGAGTTAGAAGGAGGCACGTACCCCAGTTGTTCTGGATAGCGTCGGTCAGTTCATCGCCGAATCCGGTGGATCCGGTTGGGTTGGGAGCCACAACGACGTAGCCCTGGTCGGCGAAGACCTTGGGGTTCCAGCGGCTGCTCCAGGAGTTGCCCCATGAGCTTTGGGGACCGCCGTGGATGAGGTAGGCGAGGGGATATTTCTTGCTCTTGTCGAAGCCCTTGGGGTAGATCACCCAGGCGTGAATCTGTACGCTCATGTTAGTATGGGTCAATGTGACAATTCTTTACAACGTCAGTGGGTTACGTACGTCAGCCGATTCACCCTTGAACCAGATCTCGTCGATGTCATCGGGGCCGAGGCCCTTGAGCTCGGGGTCGATTTTGTGCGCGGATGCGATGGTCTTGACACCGTCCTTCTTGTGCTTGAGGCTGACGAGGTCGACATACCAGTTGGTGTAGAGGGTTGATCCAGTGACGAGGAGGGACTTCTTGGATAGGAGGTAGTAAGCTGTGGCATATTTGCCGTTGGTGAGCTTCTTGGGTTCGAAGTCGTCGTCTGTGGCTTCGTCGACGGGGATCAGGAAGAGATTGGCGCTGCCCTTGTCTTCGGCGCCGACGACAATGGTCTCGTCGTCTACCCACTTCAGCGAGTCGGGCGACCTGTCCCACTCTGTTGCGAGCGCGGTGATCTTCTTCGAGCCAAGGTCGTAGATGTAGGTCACGCGGCGGTCAGCCTCGTACGTGTTCTCCTCCATCTGGAAGTAAGCCAGGCTCTTGCCGTCCGGGGAGAAGGCAGGGTTGTTGGAGTCACCCGCGATGCCCTTAGGGGCAGAGTCGGGTCCGTTGACAGGAACGGCGGTTTTCGAGCCATCGTGAGGAACGAGGTAGATGTATGCCGTGGTGAAATTGGCCTGAGGGACATCCGGAGCCTTGCTCTTGAACGCGACCCATTTACCGTCGGCCGAGAGGTCATAGTCTGACGCGCCTCCGAAGGGAGGGTACGGGGACTCGGCGTTCTCCACTGGGGAGACGAGGTTCTTCAGTTTTCCATCCGAGACGTAGTGCGAGTGCTTGCTTTTCTTGAGCGTTCCGGAGAACACGGCGTTGAAGGCGGTCGTGAGGTAGTAGTCCCAGTGGCGGACGTAGATGCTGTCGTAGATACGCGCGGTGCTGAGAGCCTTGGCAGCAAGCTCCTCGTTGTACGCAGTGCCATTGGGGTACGACTTGGCGTTGGCGATGAAGTTAATCTCTCCCTTCTTGGTGGCTGCAATCTTCAACCCGGAGAACGCAGCAGGCAGGGAGGCGGCCTTGTATCTACCGGGGTCAGCATTCGCAGTCATCGCGTCGCATCTTTAGGGCTTACCCAGAACCAAACTTGTGGACATCTGAAACCCAGAGCTCAGAGCCACCGGGGATGTCGGCATTGGAGCCATTGATGTACAGGAGAGACTTGTCGCTCAGCCAGACTACCTCGGAGACATTGCTATCGTCGGTGAGGGGGGTGATCTTTCCCGATTTGAGGTCCAACAGGCTCCACGAGGAGCTGGACTCGTGGGATTTGAATGAGTACTGCGAGCTGGAGAAGATCGCAACCGTCTACAGTTGTTAGAATGTTACTCAATGGCCGCGGGAGTTGTACTCACACCAGAGGGATTGGGGATAGCCTCAGATCTGCGGGGAGCACTAAGCATCTGCCTACGCGGCGTTAGCTAGAGATTAGCATGCAACAGGTAGAGAGAACGCACTCTGGAGTCAGAGCCAGCGCAGAGGAAGCTGCAACAGCGAGCGAAAGCCACCTGAGAACAGCCATTGTGAAAGCTCGACGATGATCGCACACGTGGGCCAACACAAGAGTGAAACGAACGGGCTTATTTATAAGATGAGGGGATGGTGCAATCTAGGCCGAAGATAACCACGGGCACCTCCGCACGACTGGCGTATGGTTACGGATAAAACATGCCAGACCATCTTCCTATTATGCAGGCTGGCTTAACCTGACCTGGAAAGGATCCGCGGGGGTAATATAGATCCCTGACAGAGTGGAATGAGACACAACATTCCAGGCGAATCTGAGCCGGCGCTTGCGGTTAGGCTGTCTTTAGCCTGCATACTAATCTCACCCTAATCTTAATCGCGTCTCCCAGCGTTGCAATGCCAACCTGCGTTATATCCCTGGGCCTATTAGCGGTTTGGCTGCGGTGTCAAAGTGGATGTAACCTCTGTCGGGGTCGAATTCAGAATCCAGTCAAGGCGCAGAGGCTGTGTCCCAGGGAAGAGGTACCTTCTGGGGGATATTCTCCCCAGGTTCCTGTAGTTTGTGTCAATTTTATCCATAGATCAGACTATTGTGTCATTGATTGTATGGCAGCCACTACACCAGCATGCTGGACAGCACTGGGAGCGCTTGACCTGGCTGATATCCACAACATTTCCATGGTATGTGGGGAGATAACAGTATCACTTTATTATATCCAGGAACGTGTCGGCACGATCCGTTCGTATTCCAGAAGTCCTTATCAAAATGCCTCCAATTCTCCGCACTAGCCCCCTGCTTATCCAGAAGCAGCTAGAGAGCTTCAGGTACTGGATCATGGGACATCGATCCTTGAGCTCTTACCCCTGGTACCTCGTGTAAACCTGGACGCCTAATATGTTGGATCCATGAAGCCTACCTCTCCCAATAAATTCTTTAATAAAGAAGAAACATTCCTTCCAATGTCCTGGTAACCTTGATATCCGTAAACGAGAAGCAACGAATCGCGACCATCACATATGACTGACGACCAGCGAATCAAAAACCAGGGAAGAACCAGATAGTCGAATATATGTCAGAACCCGATGACTATCCATTTGGATCTTTCACAAAGACATTGCTGTGTTGCCAGCACTCCGCTCTAATAGCCTGCTCCACACGGTTAACGGCGGTCGGCTAGCTGCGCCGGATCGTCGCCATGCAACGGTTCTCCACTAGCCCATGGCTGGAACAGTTTGGACCTGGTTCTTGGACAACCAGCAGTGCACTGAGGTGATTGAGTCATTCAGCATTTGGTGGGGATCGAAAGCTGAGACCAGGAGACAAAGCATGTCAAGAACGAATAACATCCGGGGATCTCATGTACCTGAGTTTTTAAGACCCACCAATTCTATCCATGATATCGAATCTTTTATATGTTCTTGAGATCAGACAGAAGACGAGACTATAAACTGTAATATTTGATCTATCTACCGAACTTATATGATTCTGATATCAACCCTAAGATGTATGAACAAGACAGTATTTAGATAGCTGATATAAATCTGAACCTGATTAGCTGGACCAGCTGTCTCTCTTACCCATGTCTCCTAATCTACATTGTAAATAATCGTAATATGTAAATATGTAGCAGCATCTGTCTTGATTGTATGGCAAAGTGTGTGGGCTGATATTTGACGCTGACTGTTAGTGCTCGTCGAATGCTTTTAAACCCATCGCTATATATATGCAAGTGCTCTAACGATTCTCCTTGCCTGAACCTAGGGATATAGATACCTGGTTCAATGAGTTGAAACTGCATCCGCAACATATAATATAGCAAACTCCTACAGAATATCATTCCCAATAGCAACTGATACGGACGACAAGTGAGTCTCAGGCACCGATACATATGACGTCATGTATACAGAAGTGCCGGGATTAGCTCACGTGACACCGTGATGCGTGTTGACACTTATCAACAGCGTCAATGCTATTCGAACTAGCTGTCTTCTCATAAATAAGGGAAGAGAAATATAACATTCTCGTCAAATTACTTTAGACTAACTACTAAACTGGGTGGCTGTAATTCAAAATCAAGTATTTACTGCTCTCTATAGTGATGGGATGACTGAAACAGAAGGCGGTCAGTAGTGGAAAGAATTCTGCCGATCCATCCACTGTAATCCTGTTGCTCTGATTCCGCTGGCGCTTTTCTCCTTCGCGCCTTTAATGAATAATTGCTTCGTTTATCCACTACCTACATAGCGCTTTCGCCTTTGTCTTATTGACTTACCTCTTCCGCGTCCGGCACCGACCCATCAGTATCACTATCACTGACAACAATGCACGGTTCACGTTGAATGGACTTCCTTGACCATATGCCTCCATGACAAGCTACAGCGGACGGTTTTCCACATCCTCTTCGACCACCAGCCTTTCTTCACACCCTCTACCAATAATCGAGAACATCCTGTGATCCAAATCGGCAATCAGTCGAAAGCGCAATGGCAGCTCAGGCCACCCCGGTCCTCGACCGCTTCCTGTCAGGAATTGCCGATATCGTTCGGAGTCGCGATGGAGCCAAACTCCAGGATTTCTTACAGATCGAACCCCCACTATCCGAGATCTACCAACAGATGCTGGTGGAACTCCGACAGCAGTATCCGAGCGGATCACGGAAGGAGGCGGACCTGTTGCGACGATGCGAAGGGCTGGTCCCGCGCTCGAAAGATACTAGTAGCTCCTGGATCGCGTTTCCGACCTTTATGAAACTCTACTTTACCTTTTTACGCGATGTGAATGTCGACAATTTGCTGGAGACGTATAATCTTCTGAAGAGCCTTCTCAAGTATGCCCCGACTCAACCCTCGTCCTGTTTTGGAACCACCGTTGATTCCTTTACTTTCGTGCAGCCAATGCGTACTGGCTCTCGGGGACAGCCAGTTCGGTGTGATCGTCCTCCCAACCGTTCTCTACCTCTCGAAAGTCCTAGCTAAACTGGCCATGGGCTTGGATAAGCGACCGGATTTGATTGCGCAGATACTGAGGATGGAGGGCCGCTCCGACCAGGACGATAGCGTCGAGAAAGTGACCTTGGTGGAGAAGTCGGCGAATGTGGTTCGGGAAGCCTTCATCAAGTGCCTCACCGATCGCAGCGGTACGCCAGGGCCTGCCGGAAAGCCCGAAGGGAAGCGCGTCGGGATCTACCTAATGGCCAACCTGTGTTTGAAACTCCTCTTCCAGGTACGATTGCCAATCCCTTACTGGTGCCCCGGATATTAACAGGCCTAGTGCGGCAAACTGCGAAATGCAGAACAGATGTTCGCCAGTATTAGCGCCCAATCTCCACCATTGACCTACTTCCCGGCCTCGCAACGAGTCACCTATCTCTACTACCTCGGACGATACCTCTTCTCCAACAATTTATTCCATCCCGCTCGCATCGCCCTCCAGGCGGCATACAATCAATGCCACCGGCAGGGCATCAATCAGAAACGCGTCATCCTCACCTATCTCATCCCGTGTAACATCATAATGGGCCGATTCCCGTCCATGAAACTGCTGGGGCTGCCAGAGGCGGAGGGGCTGGCAGATAAGTTCGTCCCGATCTGCCGACTGATCGTGCGCGGTGACTACATCGCCTTTCGCGAACATCTGGCAGGGGGTTCGGAGGTGAGCGAGTGGTTTGCACAGCGCGGCATCTTACTGGCCGTCCGTAATCGATGTGAAATTCTCGTCTGGCGGTCGCTGGCCCGAAAAGTATTTATCCACGGGGGCTTCCATGGGGAGCTGCCGGGGACAGCCCAACGTGGCCCGCCGCCTTTCCTGTATTTGGCGAAGCTCGAAACCGCCGTCCGGTGGCTTCAATCGCAACACTCCGGATCCACTCGCAATCTCGCTGTACTGCCACCGGACCATGATCTGGATGCGCGGGCAGGTGATAGTCGCGTGGGATCGCAGCTCATTCATAAACCCTCCGATCCGGATTTTGTCGGTGGAAACGCCGCTGACAGCCCGCTCGGCGGTGCGCTGATGGCCCAGTATGGCGACTACCTGGCCCCAGATGGGCATTTCGACGCCCAAGGGCAGTACCACACTAATCCCACCCGGGGCCTGGTGGATGGACAACCCGACACGGATTATCAGGCACACGAGTTGGACCCATACGCGCATCGGACTGTGGGACAGTCGGCGCTGGGGCAGGACCCAGGGAAGCCGACCGCGATGCTGCGCGAGCTCGAATCGATCCTCGCCTCCATTTTGACCCAAGGGTTGATGCGCGGCTATCTCACGCACCGCAACCCCCGTTTCGCCATTCCGGGCGCGCGACTGCGCGGTGCGTTACCCACGGGGTTCCCCAACGTGTGGCACACCATTGCCGCTCGCGAAGCAGACGACGACAGTGTTCCGGGGTGGGTGAAACCCCCGGCCCCTATGAAGACCATGGCCCCCGCCGCAGCGGGTGGTGGACGCGTGGTGAATCTATCGGGGGCACGGCCTGTAGGCGTGCAATGACGGTGGCGTTTTGGCGCATGGGGGATTGATGTTTAATGATACCATTTGTCATGTATTATCTAGGAGCCGGATAGCCATATGGTATGACAAGGATTGGCTAATTTGCCACACTCAATTGGATCTACAAGGACTTAGTGGGCCTATAGCTATACTGATAATGGGCTGTATAGAGTAGATCCACAATGATTGGCGGTGGCAAATCGGGGGATGCACGGGTGCCTGCAGGCCTGGATGCCTCAGTTCCCCGCCTTGTGTCAGACCGCCTTTCAATCCCCTCCATCTGTCTTCTCTCTTCTCTCTCTCTCTCTCTCTCATATACACTCTCTTTCTTTCTGTATCTTTATCGTATTCTCTTCGTTATAGTCCCATTATAGTTATCCCTTCAGTCACAATGAGTGTCGCAGATAGTGGCTCCTCCGTTACCCATTCGTCCGATCGGACAGGGACCCCTGACCTACGCCTCATCCACTACAATGACGTGTATCACGTCGAGTATGTCTACACCCCGATCTCTCTCCAGCGCGCGCTCACTAACTGTTATATAGACCAGGCTCTGCAGAACCGGTCGGCGGCGTTTCTCGTTTTCAAACTGTCATCAATCACTACCGATCGGATCCCCGCTTCGCCGACCAGCCCGCCCCCCTCACCTTCTTCTCCGGAGATGCCTTCAACCCGAGCCTCGAAAGCACAGTGACAAAGGGGCGACACATGGTGCCTTTTCTCAATAAAGCTGGAACAGATGTTGCTTGTCTTGGGGTATGTTCAGCAGCACAATTGGAGCCGGCAGTGGGACACTGCTAATGATGGACGAGGTAGAATCACGACCTAGATTTTGGCGTCGCACAGCTCCGCCATCTCCGCAGCCAATGCAAATTCCCCTGGCTACTTGCGAATGTTCTCGATCCCGCGCTGGGCGAGGGTGTCCCGATTGCCAATTGTGAGAAGACGTGTATGTTGACCTCGTCGAATGGGATCAAGATTGGCGTCATTGGTCTCGGCGAAAGAGAATGGTAAGGCGCATTGGCTCTGTTGGCAGATGAGATACTAATTGCCTGCAGGCTCGCAACGATCAACGCGCTCCCTCCTAACCTCATCTACAAATCCGCTTCGCAGACTGCCATGGAACTTGTCCCGCAGCTTCGCGAACAAGGTGCGGAGATTATCGTGGCGGTCACTCATCAACGAGAGCCCAACGACTATAAATTGGCCGAAAAGATTCCGTACGGCATGATTGACATTATCTTGGGCGGTCACGACCATTTCTATGGGCATGCATTCCTCAACGGCGTGCACGTCTTGCGCTCCGGGACCGACTTCAAACAACTGAGCTACATCGAAGCGTGGCGCAAGCAGGATGGCCCCGGATGGGACTTCAGTATTCTTCGTCGGGACATGATCCGTGCGATCCCGGAGGACCCCGCGACCGTGGCACTGGCTGCTAAATTGACAACGAGCCTGAAGGCTAAGCTCGAAAAACCGGTCGGATACACTGCGCGCCCGCTGGATGGACGCTTCTCGACTGTGCGGCAACGCGAGTCGAATCTGGGAAATTTCGTCTGTGACCTGATGCGCTTCTATTACGGAGCAGACTGTGCCATGATGGCCGGTGGCACGATCCGTGGCGACCAGATCTACCCGCCTGGGATCCTGCGTCTTAGGGACATTCTCAACTGCTTCCCCTTCGAGGACCCGGTGGTTTTGGTCCGCGCCTCCGGCAAGGCCATCATGGACGCGCTGGAGAACGGTGTCAGCCTGCTTCCTGCGCTAGAAGGTCGATTCCCGCAGGTTTCCAACATCTCGTTCAGCTACAACCCCTCCGCACCGGCCGGCTCGCGCATCAACTGGGCCAAACTGGGCGGTCAGCCCATCGACTTCGACCGTCCCTACCTCCTCGCAACACGGGGGTACATGGCGCGCGGCAAGGACGGGTTTATGTCTCTGCTCGTGAAATCCGAAGGCGGCCAAGTGGAGGAGGTCGTCGACGAGGAGAGCGGCGTGCTGGTCAGCACCCTCCTGCGTCAATACTTCTTGAGTCTGCGTGTCATGGGCCGCTGGCAGCGCTGGAGCAAGAGTCTCAATCGCCACTGGACGGACGTGCACAAGAGCCTCCACTGCGACGGCTGGCTGGTCCCTGCCGCGGGACCAGTCTCCTCTCCCCCCGAGAAGGCCCCTCCCCGACCTACCCTCCAGCGGACCAACCAATACTACCAGTACAGTCGATACGAAATTCCCACCTACCCAGAAACGCAAGACAAAGACGCCCAAACACCCAAAGAAGAGGACGAAGACATGGACTCCGATTCCGACACCGACCCCGAACTCCTCACCTCGTCCTCCACCTCTTCCACCAACTACGTCACCCTCCCCGCGCAGTCCACCGACGACGAACAGCGACGGCTGAAACTCGCCCGCCGTGTCGTCCGCAAGTGGATGGACCGTGCGGGCTTGAAGCCTGCTACCCTGGACGACGTCGATACGCGGGGATTCGTCCCGAATTGGACCATTGGCATTGCGCCTCGGTTGGAGGGCCGTATTGTCATCGAGGATGGTAGCCAGAAGTGAGGTGGTATTCGCATTGCAGTGACGTTGAACTGGATTTGCATTTGGATATGGGTGTGTGTGGTATAGATAAAGATATAGACGATTTACGATTATGCTGTCGCATTGAATATAGGATTACTTATAAGCCGAAGTGCCATCCTTATAACTGTGTCAAGTTCTAGGAACAGTCGCTTACTTTGATGTAGACATACGGAACTGTATGACGATTCGAGTATCTTCTCTGTGTTAGTTCTCTATATGGTCAACATGCATTGGCCTGCGTTGACGCGCTCAGCACCTCTTCTATCTAGGCCAGTCAGCGGAGCATCTGATACCACAAGATGATACCATGCGATCTAACACCCTCAGGAGATGCTACCAGATCTGTCCAACCACGCCCATACACACGACCTTGAATCTCCAATGGGACGGCCCGCATAACAGACACAGACAAGCACGACGTCGGACCGCGATCCATATAACGCGAAGAAGAGCCTCCTCTGGGCGCACGTCGGGTTCATGCTGTACAAGACGGATACGACGGCCTGGGATATCGATATGTCGGATCTAACCTCTAACCCGGTTGTCGTCTGGCAGCGGAAATACTGGTTTTTGGATTGCGATGGGCGCGGGCGTGGTTCTGCCTGGTGTGATTGCGCATGCTGGGTGGGATGATGCTGTGGGTGGGGTGCTGTATGCGGGCTTTGCGCGCACCGTTGTGGGCTGGATGTTGACGCTGTCGGTTAATTCGCTGGGGCATTCGCTGGGCACGCAGCCTTTTGTGGCCGGTGTTACGGCGACTGATAATCCGTGGCTGGCTGCGGTGACGCTTGGAGAGGGGTATCATAATTACCATCATGCGTTTCCGACGGATTACCGCCATGGTGTTGATACCTGTGCGGTTGATATGACCAAGTGGGTTATCTGGGGGTTTGAGAAGCTGGGCTGGGCGTGGGACTTGCATCGGGCTCGTCCAGTTGATGTTGATCGGTGTAGGAAGCTGCAGTTACGGAGGGGGTTGGATTTTCGGGAGACGGATTGGATGGTGTTGTCGTGGGAGGGGATTTCGAGGAGGGTTGAGCAGGGATGTTCCCTTGTTGTTGTTGATCGTGCTGTGTATGATGTTGCTGGGTTCGTGGATGTGCATCCTGGGGGTAGGGCGCTTCTTCAGCGGGAGATTGGGAAAGATGTAACTGCGTTGTTTTATGATGGGAGCCATGTGCATTCGGAATTTGCAAGGTATAGCTTGCAGACGATGCAGGTTGGTGTTCTCCAGGGCAAGAAGGTTAGGTGATACGATATGGATTTGGGGTGATGATGACTCTATGTCAATATAATGACCTCGAAGTGTTACGCTGGCTGCACCTGGGAAAGAAAACACTGTTATAGAATTCCGGATCGTATAGCTAGCTATATATATTCACGCAGTCCCATACATCATTCAACATAGATCCATTCAAATATATAACTCGTTCGAACATCAATCATATAAATCCTCCCCCAAAGCCATCTACCACGGCTGTATATCAATCCCTCTTCAACAAATACTCTCCCCCCTCCAAGCCCGATAGACCCCATAAAGCCCACTCACAGGCCACACCCCCCACAGCAAACCCTTCACCCACCCCAACACACCTGTCCGCTGCTTCCCACCCCCCGCAATCCGCAGTCCCCCGCGCCCGTCGTCGCGCAGATCAACCCGCACCTTCTGGTACAGGTCTGGCAGATACGACGCGTGGTACTTTTCCCGCAGCGCGTCGTACCCCGGTTTGTCGTAGATGGACCAGAATTCGGACTCGGTGTAGTATGCGTGCGCGTAGAGCCACTTCTTGCCGCCGAGGGAGCGGACTTTATCTTCGAGGTGGCGGTTCTGTGCCACGAAGCCGGGCGTGTTACGTGCGTGTCGCGAGGGCGCCCAGAGGCCGAAGTTCATGAGGTAGTTGCTGTCGGAGTTGGCGGGGTCGGTGGGCTGGGATTGGGATTGGGGCGCGTGGGAGGATGGGGCCATTACGCCGCGCGTGTGGTTCAGTGGGCAGAGCCAGATGGGATACGCGCCGAAGGTGTCTTTGTTGTCGAGCCAGGTGACGAACTCGTCGGTCGCGTGGTAGGGTACTGCCACGTCTTGGATGATGAATTGGTCGGAGAGACCGCTTTTGTGTAGTGCGTGGTACATCACGCGCGTGTGCATGAAGTAGTCGAGGATGTAGCGTGTGATGCGGTTGAACGGCGTGATGAAGTACGAGTAGGCGTATCGACCGGTCCAGAATGCGCCGCGGTCGTATCGGAAGAGGTAATCTTCTAGGGGAATGTAGTCCACCGGGGTGGGAGTGGAGTCTGTTGGCTTCAAGACAGGTGCGCGACGCTGGGCCTGGAGATAGAACCAGGGGTCGCGCGGGCGCGTGAACCGTTGGATGGTGCCACCGGGCGCCGTATCGACGAGCCGTCCGGCGCAAACAACGACGTGGTCGCGCGCGAACACGATCCCGTCGAGGTACTCGGTCGAGGGGTCGGCCGTCTCTGCGCGGAACAAGTCCATGGCGGCGTTCATGCTCGGTGCGGCGAGGTACCGGAGCTCGACGTAGGGTTTAGCCTCGCGGCATTGCACCTCCACGAGCGTGACGACGCCCAGCGTGCCGAAGGAGGAGGCCGCGCCCCAGAAGAGGTCCGCATCGGTGGTGGGCGACGCACGCCGCACCTCGCCGTTCGGCAGGACGATCTCGATCCAGTTGACGGTGGCATCGAAGAAGCCGTGTCGGAAGGAACTGCTTTCGCCCGAAGTGCCCGAAAAACCACCGCCGGCGGTGATGCCCGGGAATTCCATCACGACGAGCGGCACCAGCCCGTGTGCCAGAGTCGCGTGCACGAGCGCGTCCATCGGGACATTGGGCTCGACCACGGCGGTTTTAGCGTCGCGGTTGACCTCGAGGACCCGGGTGAGATGGGCCGTGCTGATAGTATTAGCCGCGCTGTGCTGCGACTGGCGCGTGCTGTTAGTAGAGCCATGGTAGATCCGGAACGGCTGCTGACGGTGGTGGAATCGTTCGACCTGGGCGGCGACCGCAGACACTGCGGCCTCGTGGGAATCCATCGTGATGCTTTCAAGGTAGGGCGCAGAAACTCGGGCGGCGCAGGGGAGTTATTATCCCTGGTGCCTGGGAAACCGTCATCTTCCCCACTTGGGGGGCTGGCCCTCGGGTAATGACCTCATAGATCGGCGGGTCAAAGCGTCCCCACCGGCCATTGCCAGGGGGCAACCAACGGAGGGAATGAAGACTGCTGGGCCCATGGGTGGGCTGACTGGAGCCAATCGGCCACCATTATGAAAGACACGACTACAAAGAAATGGGTGTATGGTGGCCGTCGAGTACATTCTCAGACGCCAGCATTTGCGACCAGTTTGAATCGAGATTTGCCGGTCAAGTTTCCAAAAGGACAATAGGAAATTCATCGTAATTATCGTAAATATCGCTAATCAGAACGCCATCGCCAAAACGAGAAAGGAATGGAGAGAAGAAGGGAGAGATGTAAGGGAGAAAAGCAAGGCAAGGACAAATGATCCAGGCATACGCAAGAAAATTAGAGTGGGATCAGTGTCACGCTCGCCGCTCGGTCACGGTCCAGCGTCGCTTGACAGCCATGTCCTTATTCAGAGGCGCACCGCCCCACAACCCCCGCTGGGACAACGTCCGCTGCGGCAGCTGTTTGGGCTTGGCCGATTCCTCCTCGGCCACCGGGGCGATCACCCGGGGGCCACCGAGGGTGAGGGACGAGCCCGAAAACGCGCCCCCGAAATTCGGAAACAGGTCATCCTCCTCCCGGGCGGTCGCTGCCATCGAGCCCCACAGACCGGACGACCCCCCGCGGGGCGCCGTGGACGGTCGGTCCAGAGACCACGGGCGCGAGGTCGACCCCAAACCCGACGTCGCCGTGGGCCCCACGACAAACGGCTTGGGCGGTGGGGAGGTCCGCGACGCCGATCGGAAGCGACCGGACGGCGCGACGACGCTGGTAGGCGAGGACAGAACCGAGGCGGAGGGGGGCGCCGACCGGAGGTGGTCGGTGGAGGCGACCAGCTCCAGGTTATAGTCGTCCAGTCCCCACGAGCTCCGAGCGTCGCCCGCCCCGCTGGCTCTGTCGCGATCCTCGCGCACCGCCATGGTCAGCGACGCCGTCCCAATGTCCACCAGGGCCGGCTGACCCGACAGGGCGCCCACCAGCGCGTTGCATCCGGCGCCATGCGTCACGAGGACGACGACGGTCTCCACCTCCTCCTCAACCGTGCCGTCCTCCGCGTCGCCGGGCAGTTGCGTGCGGCGCCGACGCGGGGCGCGGGGCGCGGGCCGTTCGTGGTCGCGATACCAGGCATTTATGTGTTCCAGCGACCCCCGGAACCGCGCGTGCATCGCGCTCCAGTCCTCGCCAAATTCGCCGCCGTCGCCCCAATTTTGGGAGTTGCGCATGCTATCCCACGGGTAGTCCACCTGGACGCATGCGTCGCGGGCATGGGTGACGTACCCGGGCGGAATGGGCCCCGAGGGGGAGATGGCATAGCTGGGGGTCGGCGGCACGTAGGCGCTGTCGGGGATGGGGGCGAGATCGGTATTGATCGTGAGCCACCGTCGATGGCCAGGGGAATCCTCCGACGACAACGACGTTCCCACGCTCTCCGCACGCTGTCGGGGGGCTTGCGACGGCGCGGGGGTTGTCGCGGGTTCTCCTTGGGCGAATCTGCCATCCGCGGGGGGCGCGGAGGTCGTGGGACTGACGCGGTCGGTCCAACCGCCGGGAAAGTGGCCGGTGGTGGGTCGGGCGTTGATGTCGGCGTCCGGGACGAACTGGTGTTCGCGGCGCAGGAGCTCGGCCTTGGCGGCGGTGACCATGCGCTCGGACGAGGGAGGGGGCACGATGTGATCGAAGTAATCGGGACACAGCCACTCCCCCAGACAGGCGTCGACGCGCAAGACACAGCGAGAGCCGCTGTCTGTCGGGGTCGGCGAGAGGCATCCGTTGACGGGACCGGACTGCGGGGCCGGCGACGGGCGCTGGGGGGAATCTCCGGCGGGAGAGTTTTGGCAGATTCCCGAGCTCAGAGCGATGGCGGTCTGCAGGCAACGCAGATAGGGAGAGGAGTGGATCACGATGCGGAACTTGCGGTTGAGGGGACGGGCACGTGGTGGCTGGGGGTCGGATTCCATGGAATGGACAAGGTTCACGATGCGGGCCCCGAGCGCCCGGGACTGCATCCAACCGCCATAGGAGAGGGGAGGGTCATAAGGCGTGGGGGAGGTCAGGTGCCAATCCTTGTCAGCGGCATCCAAGCGGGCACCATGTCTGGGAGATTACAGAGGTTAGTTTGAGGGGAAAGAAGGGGAAGAAAAGATAGAAAGGGGGGGGAGAGAGAGATATACCGCGCAACGATGATGGCTGCGGGGGGTTTCCCCATGGCCGCCAGAGACGAGGGATACGGTGGAGGAAAAGTCCGTTTGCGACCGGCGTTTATGATGCAACCCAGCGAGGCGCGAGGGTTGGTTTGGCAGGTTGAAAAGATAGGCCAGTGGAGTACGAGGTCTGTCGTACGGACGGTTTATATGGGATGGAGAGGTGAGTTAGAGACCTCGGAGCTGAGAGGTCAACAAATACCCCGACTGGAGAGGTCAGGAGGGGCTCAGGCAGCAGTGGGGAAGGAGGGACATGATCGCATCGGAGAAACGAGGAGATCGTGGAGAACAGGATGCAGAGAGTCAAGAAGAGAATCAAGCAGAGAAGAAGAGAAAGAAGTGAAAGAAAAGTCGAGATGAAAGAATTGATTTGAATAAAAAAAAATAAAAAAAGATAACCTGATCCGACATGTGATGCGGCTTATGTCATCAGTATGATTCTTTATCCTTTTTTACAACCACTACAATCATTGAGTATATGAGAATTCTAGTAAATCGTAATAGAGGTAGTAATGAGACGAATCTAGATGTTTGTTGTTATTCTGTTGCTATTCAAAAAGGTCTGTTCTGCTGTACAGCAGCATCGTGCCGACTCCGCATACTCGCGCATCGTGCATAACTAATTAACTATGGACCTCGAGTTATCGGAGTGTTTTTAATATAGACATCCATACTCCATACATTAGTATATTTTGGTAATGTATACTTGCATGTATAGATCACTAAATATCTTCTATTATCATTGTTTTTATTGTTTATTAAAAATGGCGGAAAACAGCAGACCAATATCCTTCTCTATGATCCTATTCCTACGCGTATACAACGCGTATACTGCAACGATACAACCCTCTAACACAAACACAATACATAAATATAAACAGAATAATAGTCAAAATAACAAAATAGAATATATCAATCACACCACCTCCTCCAGTTGATCCAGTTTTACCCGGTCAGCCTAAAGGGTAAAGACCCGTGAGTCATCCCTGGCCTGTCAATCTCTCTCACGCCACTATGATTGTATCTATCTAGCTCCCTTTCGCTGTCAGGGATTGGACTGGGAAGAGTGAGCGGTGTTGGGATTGCCATCTGGGATAGAAGAGCTGGGAATATGTGTTGTAGGAAATAGAAGTAAATAGAACTGTATGAGTCCATCGACTCGATCATATGTAAGTATAGATATATATATAGAACATCAACGATCTATTCTTCACGACGCCCCCACCCCCCCCCGCCAGCCGTCATAATCACGATCCGATCATGCGTCTTCACAGACACCGTATTCTTCCCCCCAATATTGACCGTCCGCTCCTCCCCCGTCTCGACATCCCGCGTCGACCACAGGTTCAGCCCCGTCTGCGCGTCCTCGCCCCCCTCCAGCCCATAGGGCCGGTGCACCCGCCGCTCCGACAGAATCGAGCACTCCATCGGAGAAAGGAACTCGATCTCGCGCACCACGCCGTCACCGCCCTGGTGCTTGCCGCGTCCGCCGGACCCCGTCCGCAGCGTGAACTGCCGTAGGAGTGTCGGGTACCGCTTTTCGAGGATCTCCGGGTCGGTGATCCGTGTGTTCGTCATGTGTACGTGGATGCCGGACTCGCCTGTCCAGGTTGGCCCTGCCCCGCTGCCGCCCGCGATCGTCTCGTAGTAGCCGAATCCGGGGATCGTGGCCCCTGTGTCGGAGTCTGTCCGCGAGTTAGTCCCGAAGGTGAGGTTGTTGCAGCATCCTTGCGACGCTGCGCAGGCACGGAACGCCTTGAGCACCACGTCTGTGATCCGCTGCGACGTGACGACGTTGCCGCCGACGACGGCTGCCGTCTTCGTCGGGGACAGCAGGCTGGGCGAGGGGACCTGGATGTCGATTGGCGCTAGACACCCCTGGTTCAGTGGGATATCCGCGTTGATCATGCAGCGCAGGCAGTAGATAATGGCCGAGTGCGTAATCGCGATCGGCGCGTTCCACCCCCCGTACACCTCGGGCCCTGTCCCCGCAAAGTCAAACACCGCTGACCCGTCCGTGTCGTTGATGGTGACTTTCAGCTTGATCGGGGTGCCGTCGTCCATGTAGTCGACCGCCTCGAGTGGCTGACCACCGAATTTCTGGTGCAGCTCTTTCAGCAGATTGCGGACTGCCGTCTCCGAGTTCGTCTGGATCGCATACATGTACCTCTGCACCGTCTCCGTGCCGTACTCGGCGAACAGCGCTTGGATGAGCCCGATGCCCCGTGTGTTGGCCGCGATCTGTGCCTTTAAGTCTGAGAGGTTGTCACTGATACAGCGCGCTCCCGAGCAGCCGGGGTGTTCGGCGGGCTGGCGCACCAGCAACTCGATTACGCGATCCTCGTCGAAGACGCCGTTGCTGACGATCTTGTCGCCCTCGATGGCGGCGCCTTCCTGCCACAGCTCCGTCGACTTGGGCGGCATAGACCCGGGGAGGATACCGCCGATGTCGGCATGGTGGCCGCGCGAGGCCACGTAGAACATGATCTCGCTTCCACCCGGTCGGTCGAAAACGGGTGTAATGACCTGTCGCCTCATATTAGTATGTTAGAATGGGAATGACAGAGGAATTGAACGTACCGTGATATCGGGCAAATGCGTCCCGCCACAGGTCGGATGGTTCGCCACCAGCACGTCGCCATCCTTAAGATTACCCAGCCATTTCTGATGCTGGTAGCGCACAGCAAATTGCATGGATCCCAGATGAACGGGAACATGCGGCGCGTTGGCGACAAGGCCGCCGTCTGGAGAGAACAGCGCACACGAAAAGTCCAGGCGCTCTTTGATGTTGGTCGACACGGACGTCTTCTGCAGGGTACGGCCCATCTGTTCCGCAATTGACATGAATCGATGGCCGAAGATAGTGAGCCGAATGGGATCGATCTCGGAGGACACGTTCTTAGCGACGGGGTTCTTGGATTCCTGCAGATCAATGACAATGCACGTCTCCAGGATGTTGGCGACCGCGTTGGGGGCCACAACGATCGTCTGCGTCTTGTCGATAATGACGGCGGGGCCATGCACCCGGGTGCTGCGGTCCAGCTTGTCCAGGAGGTAAACCGCGGTGTCAATGCGATCCGGGTATCCGTCAAAGTAGGCCTTAGTCGTGTTGTGAGGGGGACCTGAGATATCTTGTAGGGTTGCTTCCTTCAGCTGCACCAGTGGGCTCTTTTCCGTGCGCACCTTGGACGAGGCAATCGTCCGTACACGGATGTCGTCCACCAACACCGGACGGTCGGAGTTGAAGTTGAACTCACGACGATGACGGGCACGGAATTGCTCGAGGAACCCGGAGTCATCTTCGGGCTTGAGGATCATAAAGCTTGTGTCAGAACCCTCGTAGCGCATATTGAGATAAAGCTCATGATGGACTTGATCGCTGCGGAATCCCTGGACCTCCATGTCCTCAGTCGCCTCCTTCATCATCTCGACAAATCGCCCATCAAGACTAGACTTGGAGGACAGGTAATCCTTGGAGACCGGCTCCTGGGACTCCTTGACCACTTCAGCCAGCGCCAGGCCGTAGGCAGAAAGAACGGAAGAGAATTGGTGAATAATCGTGCGAGAAATTCCAAGCGACGCAGCGACCGAGCACGCATGCTGGCCACCTGCTCCACCGAAGCAAGCAAGGTGATGCGATGCGGTTTCGAACCCACGAGCTTCAGTCAGCCCGCGAATCGGACGAGCCATCGACTCGTCTGCGACCTTGAGGAAACCCAGTGCCACCTCCTCCGCCGTGTACGTGGGCTGTCCCTTCTCTTTTCTCTCGGCGTTGACCTTGTCCGTTAGGTCGTTGAACAGCTTGGTGGTGACCTCGATGTCCAGCGGCTGATCTTCGTTGGGGCCGAAGATGTGGGGGAAATATTCCGGCATCAGGCGGCCCAAGAACAGATTTGCGTCTGTCACGGTCAGTGGGCCACCCTTGCGGTAGCATGCAGGGCCCGGATGGGCAGAAGCGGACTCGGGTCCGACGTAGAACAGTCCGTTGCGCCACGACAGGATCGAGCCACCACCAGCAGCCACAGTGTTGATGTCTAGTTGGGGCGACTGGATGAGCACACCGGCCACCTTGGATCCGAAGACATGCTCGTGATGACCGTCAAATCGCGACACATCTGTCGACGTGCCACCCATGTCGAAGCCAATAACGGGTGTCTTTTCCTCCGGATCATAACTGGTCGCCGCAAAACCGACCACGCCGGCGGCAGGACCAGATAGAATAGCCTTCAGGCCGCTGAACTTGCGGAAGTCCACCAAACCACCATCGGACTGCATGAACTCGAATCGACACTCATGCTGCCGTTCCAGGCCGCCTTCAAAGCTCGACGAGATCGAATCAATGTAGGTCTTGATCACCGGGGTAAGATAGGCATCCGCGGCGGCAGACATGCCTCGGGGAACGATCTTGATCATGGGCTGCAGCTGGGAAGATAATGTGACGGAGAAGCCCATCTTCCGTGCTAGCTCGCCGATTTTGCGCTCATGATCTGGGTAGGCGAAGGAGTGCACTAGCGCAACAGACAGAGACTGATATCCCTCCTCCTTCAACCGGCGCAGTTCACCCTCCACCTCTTCCATATTCAACTCCTGAACCACCTTGAACTTCTCCCCAGTCACACCCTCCACCACTCGCGCCTCGGCAAAACAATCCTTATCCGCAGACGGATGACACGGTACGACGCGCTCATTTACCTCCACCACGCCCTCTGGTAACACTCCTGGCCGAGCCATGCTCAAATCGAAAATTTTCGGTCGAGACTGGTCCCCGATCTTCAGCAGATCTCGGAACCCCCGCGTTGTGAATAAAACCGAGCGCGCGCCCTTGCGCTCCAGCAGCGCGTTTGTCGCTACGGTTGTCCCCATCCGGAGACTGCCGATCGGACCCAGCTCCAGCGGCTGACCCCGCGGGTGCGGCTTTCCTGTTACCAGCTCAAGAATCTGTCGGATGCCTTCTGTCGGTGCATCTTGGTAGTGACCGGGGTCGACGGATAGTAGCTTTAGGATGATGTCAGGGCGGCCCGGGACGATGGCGTGCACGTCTGTAAAGGTGCCACCACGGTCGATGGAGATGGTGATTTTCCTTGACTCGTCCATTTTGAATGTGAGAGGTGGAGAGACGAGAAGAGAAAGGGCGTTTGGTGGGAGGGGGGTATAATATATGGAGTCTATGGGGAAATTACTGAAGAGCGGAGGGTTCGGGGAGTTCAAATAGTTCCAATGGCTCCCCGCAGTCCCGATAACAATCCACTTTCTGCCTTATCTTTCTGGTCGACCATCCCCGCATGGTCACGTGTCGGGCCGATGACCCCTCGGTCGGAGCGGGCGGCCCGACACGGCCGGCATGATTGGGAGATTTTATCAGGCGATGGGAATGAAACGAGTGGTGTGATATGAAGGATGTATAGGATTGGAGATAGTAGTACGGGGTATAGTATTGTCTTATCCAGACACTGGTTCAACTGAATGTGTAGGGTGGGATGACTATCCAAAGTACGACTACCGGTAACTAGAACCGGATCTAGTGGTGTAGATTCCTCCATCTTATATAACGATGATACAATTGTTTTTATTAGAACCGGATACACTATTGCTGTACAATAATGCCAGTCATCTCAAATACGCTGCAATCATCAAGCCATTACCACCCGGCTACAAAAGATATCATGGCAATTTTGAGCTTCGTAAGTAACCCAATACTCCATGCGAAAAAATCATACGACGTAGCCTCGTAAGTCCAGTCACCTCCGCAGCGTACTTTCAATCCAGTCAGTATCCATATCGATATCGATTTGATCCAATACTTCTTCCCACAGCCCGGGATCCGACTCGGTGACGTCAAGGTTGAAGGAGATGTCTCGCACCGACGACAAATCTTGCGGCAATGGCCACTCAGTCGATACTACGGGGGGTCGTTCATCTACCACGTTCATCGTCGGGCTCGTATGGTGAGCAATACTACTAGTGGTAACCGGTGATTCCACAGCGACATCCGTGCGCTTCGGGCTGATGGCCGCCTGCAGCTCCAAGAGGAGTGCATGGCGCGACGCGAGGTACACGTTCCCCCGGTCCGCCATCCCACGGAGGAGAGCCAATGCCATCTCCATGGTCCGTGTATTGGTGTCGTCTGGGGGGAAGGCACCATTGACCATGACGAGAAGTAGAGCGGCCGAGAAGACGTATTCCCCATCGAGATATCCGTATGTAGCTGGAGAAATGTGGGTGAGTCAACAGGCCGCTGTGACGGTTGGAAGATACATACCAAGTAAGTTGTGCTTTGCCGCCGCGTCCATAATCAAGGTGGTGGCGCGAGCCGCAGTGATACAGCTGTCAATGACGGCCACCGTGTTTTGCGACAGTCCGTCTCGCCAGTCATCGCTGGCCGAGCCTTGAGCATCCCCGTCCAAGCGGCGTTGAATCACGTAGAAGACCAGGGGCCGGGCCGTCATGTTCACGCACGAGTAGAAGTGTAAGAATATGGAGACCGATTCCCGATTCAGGTGGGTGCCGAGGGTCGAAAAGTCGATCCGAAGCCGGTCTGGGATCTGCCGTAGCCACTTGGATAAATCGTTCGTGATGCTCTGCACGGACATGAGGAGGTTGGAGCCAGATCGGGGCTTCTTCCGGTAGATTTCCTCGCCCACGCGTCCCAGAATGCGAGACAACTGGGTGTAGTGAGTGAGCACGACCGACGGCCATGGTGCCGTTGTTGATCCATCCATCGGAATGGGCCAGGTCGTGCCAATGTCTTCATCTTGGATGGTAATGGGGTTGCCAGATTTAACCGAAAGCAGTCGATCTAAGCTATACACCGACCACCAGGCACGGCGGCGACGGTTCCGATCTTCTTCCCCAATGGCTGGGTCGGACACCTCTTGATGGAGGCCAAGTGAGATGGCCATACGAAGGGCCAGTCCGATGTATAGAAATGCCGCATCCCGCCGGTTCAGATTCTGCATATAATACGCCACGTAGCAGAGCACTTCGACGAAAAAGATGGAGCCGTCCTCGTGGATATCCGGCAAGAATCGCAAGGCGTGTTTGAAGTATCTGAACCCAGGTGGGCCATCATCCCCTGACCACTGGTTCACCGAATACATCAGCCCAAAGGCGATGACGAGTAGCACCTGACAGTAGACCAGACACGACTCCCGATTGGAGACATCCGGAGGTCGATTGTAGACGATCGCTAGCCGTCGTTCAAAGTCGTCGGGATGAATGAGGGAAAAGATCGTCCCAATATAGGTGTACTGCACCCAGAATAATCTCTTGGCAAAATCGAGCGGTGGCATCTGGGGTAAAGCACGATTGACCGACCGTCGCAACGACGACGGGTCATCGTACAACGGCCGCACATCCCATGCGAAATTATTGGATGTTGGGTGGAGACGTTTGGCCATGTGCGTGGCCGATGATGCACCCACAAATTCTATCAATGTCAGCTATCGACTGTCGAATGTCTTGAAGAGAGTGGCCATACGGTGTTCTCCCGAACGGTTGAGGAACAGATCGTCAGAACCCTTGTACCACCAGTCATCCCGCTCCGCTGGGATTTCCGCATTAGAGGGACCTGAAGTCGCCTGGGAAGATCCAGGAGTCGTAAGTGAGGGCGACAAATGACGGTCATCTGTCAGACTTCCTATAAAATCGGCCACGTTCAATCAATGAAAGGACCCATTGAAAGGATCGAAGGTATACACACCTGGGCGGTTTGCTTGCGCCTGAGTTTGAAGTTGACGGTAATAACTGGCAGATGATTAGTCCACTGTCGACAAAAGCAGCTTCACCATATTCCGTTTACCTCTCCGATATGGACACGCGCTTCTCGGCCTCGGAATAGACACAGGCATGGCCGACATCCTCACAGGCGGCACACGGCGCCGGAGGATTCCCCGCACATCGGGTTTTCCGATTGCGACATCTATTACACGCCACCACCGAACGTCTCGAGTTCAATCGATCATCGGAGCGAGGCTGTAGGGCTCCGCGGGGCCGATCGTAACCCATTGGCTGGAGGATTCATAAACCTAGTAGTCGTAGCGGGGAAGTGCAAGGACCATATCGCAGGTGGGGATGATCTAGTGGTGGACGGAGTGGATAGTGGAGTTATTTGACGCGCAAAGGAAGATATGCCCTGCAGACTCTCGGTGTTGTAAGACTATAAGAACTAGAAGAATGAAAGTTGTCGAAGATGGTGATCTCGACGTCTGGTTTCCTTCCTGCGATCTCCACCTCATGTCGGATCAAACACCCGTGGGAGCCTGAGGCAGGCCCAGGCAGGAACCCCCGAAGGCGGTGAGTGGAGCCCATGCCGAGGTCGCGTTTCGTTTCCCTCCAATCTCGTTTCTCTCTTGGCTTCAACTTCTCCACATTTTGTTCTCTCCTTCAATCAGCGACAAGCTGTGGACAGGGAGCTTGTACGCCTATCGGGCCGAACATGACACCCCTTTTCAAACATGGGGTATCCCATCCTTCATTCCAGTGGAGGTGGCTATATACGGAACATGGAAGCCTATGAGCGACAGGTTCACTATCTCCAGCATGACACAGAAGAGTTATCGTCTGGTGACCCCACTGCAGCTCGGATGGTCTTACCAATGACAATAATGTCCGAAGGGTTTCATTGAATCGTCGTGGATCGCCTATTGGATCGCCCGGTTTTTTTTCTCGCTTCGGGATAATGCGGCGGCAGGAAAAGGAGGCTGACCTTGTATTACCACGAGGCACTCCCCGCTCGGGGTAACGAGGACAATAATGGCGCAGCGGGTCAATCCTGTCAAGAGGGTGGTCGAACTACAATTTTCACCCAGTCTATCGATGCAACAAATTCCATGAACCTGGAAAATTCATCGCAATTGTCGCTCGGACGATGAGCTGGACCCGTAGCCTAGTCTGGAATGGTGGCGCCCGCAATAGCCATTCTACTTTTGCTACTGTCGGTGTCGTGGTGCCTGGTGGGCAACTATATCCGCCTGATGGCAATTCCGGGCCCGCGACTGGCCGGATGGTCCGACTTCTGGCATAAACGTGCCCAGAACGCCTCCAACTTTGGCCGTCTGTTGACCACCTATCACTGGAAGTATGGTCCCCTTGTGCGTTTGGGTCCGAATTGTGTGAGCTTGGCGGATCCAGAATCAGTCTCGTATGTTCATGGGCGCCAACTGCACGAAGAGGTATGTCTTCTTGTGGATTCCAGCCGGAGTCATCGCACCAATCTAATCCAATCTAGGGAAATGAGACCGTTCAGCAGACCATCGAGGGCGCTGCGCAGTACGAGGGTGTGGTTGACCAATTGGCGGCGGATCTTATGGAGAACCTCCAACGGCAGCGCGTTATCGAGCTGACGGCGTCGTTTCGCTTCTTTGTGAAGAATTTCGTTGGTCGCCTGATTCTAGACGATCTTATGGAACGGACCGCGTATCTTCGCAATGAAGTCCACTCGGGCCGATGGTTTCACACCCTAAAGGGTTGGTTCGCATTTCCGACAATTGAGTACCTCGTTCTAGGGAGTCCCGGTGCGCGGTTGAAGATGACTCGCGGGGGGCTGTTATCCGATCCAAGGCTAATGTGTCTGCCGGAGATGGGTTCCAACGCACGCTCGAATTCGAAGAATTCCCCTGGCCAAAGAGCCCGCAGTGTGGGAGAATATCGGAGACTGCAGACCACGGTAGCGAGCATTAACTGCATTAATGCGGCTTTTGTTTCCGTGTTCCGTGCCTTACTATGTCACCCTTCGATACTATGCAAACTTCGGCACGAGCTCGACACTGCATCTCAGGCGAGGATTCTCTCCGACCCCCCTCAGTGGGTAGAATTGAATCGTCTGCGATATCTCGATGCTGTCATGATGGAGGTCATCCGTCTTTTCTCCCCGGGCCACTCCGTGAAGACGATCGCTCCAGAGGGAGGCATTACGATCGCAGGTTTTCATGTGCCCGAGGATACAGTGGTTCTCTCACACTCTGATACAATGCGGCGGAATTCCGAAATCTTCGGACCCGGTAGTCAGGCATTTCAACCAGACCGATGGCTTGCGATCCACCAATGTCAACGGAGGCGCATGGAGGACAACTTGTTTCCATTCTCCCAAGGCATCCGGTCCTGTCCAGAAGGTTGGGCGGCCTGGAAGGAAGTGAAAAAGGTCGTTGCGATGATCATTATGAGATTCGAGGTTGGTTTCACGCGTGGATGATGATGGACTGGCGCTGACACTTGACAGATGCGCTCGGTGCATGTTGAAGGCCTCAGCGGGCCAACAACCAGCGAGGAAACTCCCCCGACGATGGTCAGCTTTGCTGTGCGACCAGGGATCCACTGACGGAACTGATAGACAATCTAAAATCCACAATATCACCTACATAGAATCAATTGCATTATTCAAACAAAGACTCCAAACGAAACAGAATCTCCCGTCTGCCTCGCGAAGCTTAAATATACAGAAGTTTTCTCATAACAAAACTCAGCCGTCCATGGGTTCCGATGTGTGCCAGGAATGAATAGTTCGCCCAACGGACCAAGGGGATAAACTCATCAATATCCCTCTAAAATCAATTAATGACAGGGATATTCCGAACAAGGTAACCCCGCCACTCAGGAAGGGTGCGTTTCCACCGCGTATTCGCCTCTCTTTGCAGATCCTCAATCGCACTAGCATACTTGATCAATGTCTTTTCTGCAAAAGCAGTCTGCATAATCGCTAGCCCATATGGCATCCCGGACTCCGGATCGGTGCCAGCCGGGATCGTTATCACAGGGTAGCCGGCTTGTGCTGCGATTTGGATGCTCTGCGCAACATCTGGTGGCACCAGCAACCCGTCGAGTGTCTGCTTGCCGGAGCGCAGCGCCGCGTCGATGCCCTCCTCTCTCGTTGTCCGGTGGCAAAATTCCAGTGCCTGCCAGTATGTATCATTCTGAATACCCTTGGTAGCTAGCGATGCTTCCAATCCATCCTGTCCTGATCCGAAGGCTGGGTGAATGCCAAGCTGCCCTCCTTCGGATCCTACATTGGCCTTGTTGTACTCGACGAGGTCCTTCAACGAACGGATACTCGTGTTGTCTAGCTCGGATAAGTATGTCTTGAGGTTGTTGTAAAAATCCACTTTGACATAGCTGTATTCGGACTCGTTGGGGTACCCTCGCTGGCTGCCATAATCCCAATTCCATCCATCTGGCGACACGATGGTGCGATAGTGAGGTAGCTCGGTCCCGTTGATGATCGTCGCTCCCGCGTCTTGGATCAATTCGATAAGCTTGAGAAGCTGCGAGAGTTGGGTAGGGTTCGCCAGGCGCCAGAACGATTCCCACGGGAGGCCGAACACAGCGCCTTGGAGAGCAGACCGATCGTGGAGAAATTGGCTATAGCCGCCCGGGGGAGTCTGACCTCGCTGTGCTTGGGTTGCATCATCCCGAGGGTCGATACCAAAGATGGCGTCCAGTACGTATGTCGCATCTCGCACGGTCTTGCCAAATGCGCCCACGGTATCTTGGTGAAGGGACTCGGGGATCACTCCATCCCTTGAAGTCAACCCGACTGTTGGTTTAATGCCGACTATAGCATTCCGCTGTGCGGGATTTATTACTGCGACAACGTCAGACATAGAACACGCAAACTTTTAGGAAAGAAGAGCTACATACCGCTACCGTCTGTCTCAGTCCCTAGAGCAAACGGAACGAGGTTGGCGCCAACTGCGACCCCCGAGCCCGAGCTGCTGCCACCAGGGTTCACCGTGAGATTATACGCGCTGCGGCATTGTCCGCCTCGCGCGCTGAATCCTTCCGAGTAATTATTCGAGCGCATATCGGCCCATTCGCTCAATGCTGCTTTCCCCAGCAGCAGAGCGCCGGCCTTGCGCAGCTGGTGTACGACGAATGCGTCACGGGGCACAATCGATCCTAGGAGAGCCCAACTTCCGGCTGTGGTCTCCATGCGATCTTTGGTCGCGATGTTGTCCTTGACTACGAACGGTATCCCGTGCAGGGGACCACGGACTTTGCCAGCGGCCCGTTCAGCATCTAAAGCTTCTGCGATGGAGAACACATCCGGGTTGTGTTGGATGATGGCCCTTATCTCTATGAGCAAGGTTCTTAGCAAGAAGGAATTTTGTCTATACGAACGAAAGATAACTGTCGGTTTGGAAAATGCGGCCTAGATAACAATGTAACAGATCGACGCTAGTCAGGCCGCCTGACAATAAGTATGTCTGCAATTCGTCGATCGTCGCCTCCGCGATCTGGATGCCCCGACACGGGCGCATCGGGAATAGATCGGACCCATTACTCCCTAGGATAGGGAAGTCATACGCAGATGGCGTGGAAAGCACCTGATCTGCTACCAGGGAATCCTCGGGTACATGACGGTCGTCCGTCAATTGACTCGCTGCCGTAGCTGCAGGGCAGATAGTCCAGAAAAGCACCCTATAGAGAGAGATCCAGTGTACCATCGTGATAGACGATATCGAATGAGTTCAATTGTGAAGGGAGTTGTTCCGCGCTGAAACTCGACTCTCGACTCCCCACTTTATGCTGCCGATAAGCAAGGGGCACACGCGCCTGGAACGTGTTTGCGACTGGACAGAATAGGATTAGGCGTGGACCACCCGCAGGCCAGGACAACCTCGAGTCTCATAATTCAATATATGGGAGGCTGATAGTCAATCATGAGGATCATGGCTCACTATGTGGAATATAAGAATATGCGATAATGTTCTATGTAATCTGGTCCACAGAAGACTAATACACCGGTTATATAGCCGTGGAAGACTAGTCCAGGTCAACATATAAGGTATCTGCGGTTACCCCGAGCTACGCATAATTGGATGGTGTCGCAAAGAATACCACTCGGCTACAAAGGATACCTAGACACTTCTGGGCTCCGTGGGTACCCTTTCATGCACTGTCTTATATTGCGACAGATGGCAATATCAGCCTGCATGCATGCTAAAGTATGAGTCGTGCCTTGTTCCGTGCCCGGCTGAGGCATTGCTTGGTCCCCAAGCCTATCGCCTAACAGGGTCATTAGAGGGAATGATCTGCGCGCATTCCTGCTTGGCATGAGGGGTACCCGCACGATTCGTATATGATATTGGATATTCCTCCAGGACGGTGGGTGCCGCTTGACGAGACGGTCTTTTAGAGGCTCCGCTGGCTGGGTAAACCAATCCACTCGATACCTCTATTATCATAGGAAAACATGCAAAATCCACTGCAGTCTGCGCAGAGTTCTCTATGGAATTTAGCTCCTCTCGGGTGGTTGATAATATCGGATTTTCCATCTCTAGGAATTTCCAAAAAACAAAAAAAGTCCTTTCTTGTAATGTCTTTGTTATGATTATCTCTAATCTCTAGAATTCTATACTATTGATTATATAAATACTAGTTATTTAAAATATTCTTTTGAGCTATAGATCTCTAGCCAGCTGCTCTTGGGAGTTCTATACAGGTGCTTTCTGGGTGCTTTAGATGGTCATATATGGGCGCTTTCAGGGGTTCTACATACGTAGGTACTTCCAGGGGCCCTACGTGAGTGCGTTACAGGGCTTTCAGGAGTTTTAGGCGGGTGATTTTGAAGATCTTTTGTCATTGCTGCTAGAGACTCTACGTGGTCGTTTTCAAGGCGTTTTCGCGAGTGCTTTCTGAGGCCCTATATAGGCGCATTCAAAGGTTCCCCGCGGCTGCTTTGGGGTCCTACTCCTTCACGGGGCCCTCTAGGATCTATACATCACCGCTTTGCAATGCTTTACAACCCATAAAAAGCTCTTTAGTTTGTAGACTAATGAATTAGCTCCATCCACGTGATCAAGCCGCCGATCGAAGCGAGGCTGTACGGCGTGTAAGAAAGAAGAAAATGTCACAGCCTCGCCAGAGCTTAACCCTCTTTTTTGCCCCTTTCCCAGAAGAGCTCACGCGAAACTCGTGGCGGGAATATACCATACACTTGTCCGTCTGTTTTTTGTCCCTGGATTATACTCGTTCAGCAATATGAAGGCCATACTATGCGTTCTATTCCTGATAGTAGCTCGCGTGAGTGGAGCAACGAGCCAGGGTGAAAACTTCATAGGATATTCATGGGAGCCAACTGGACGAATGTGTGAGTAGGAGAACTTCGCCTTCATGTATCGCTATGAGCCATGCTAAACACAGGAATATCATTAGGGGCTCCAGAAAGCTGCCAGGATCGCGTTACATACGCCGTTCTCGGAGATAAAGCCGGATGTAACAGTCCAGGGGAAACGAACATCCCAGTCTCTTGCAAGGGCAATACATTGATGCGTACCCAGGATAGTTCTTATATCTGGTGAATAGTGACTTCGAATTTTCAGCTCGTTCGTGACACCCTCGGGCTCATACTATTACAGTGGTCAAGGTTCGGAGTGCATGACATGGTCAGTCTTTGAATCCAAGGGCGCCTCCACATGGAATCGGTTGATGTGGTGTCGGGACACGACGGAGTCGAAGAACCCTACGTTCTACCGCCGAAATCCCGCGGAAACAACCGGTGAGTGGCATGGCGATCCATGATAACTGGTATCAACCGTCTCACACATCTCACCAGCAACGGCGACTCCGGGTCCATCCCTTACCGGATCCTCGGCTACCGCCACAGTAACCATAATCGAGCGCCCTGAGCCATCGACCGAGAAGGGACGCAGTCAGGCCTGGATTGCTGGTGCGGTGATCGGACCGGTCGCTGGCTGCGCGATATTGGCTGGGATGGCATGGTGGTTGCTCAGGAAAAAGAATCAAAGCGAGCAAACCGAGGCTATAGCTTGCAAACACGGTCGCCAAGACATAGCGGAGATAGATGCAGGATCCCAGAGTAAGGGACCGTGGGAGCTCTCTGCGCCGCGAACGTTCCCTCGCACCGAACTCCCATCGTAGATTGGACCGCAAGAGGATTTCTTTCCCAACAGAGAGCTTGATGCACACGATGTTTGAAGGCCGATTGAGGAGCGCATGGTATATTCATATTATCATATATAAATATAAGTAATATAATAGGTTTCAGGTTCCTAGGGGTTAGCAGACTATAGAAGGAGTGATAGGGGCCTTGATTAGCGCCGCCTCATTTTTTATCAGGATTCAACAAATGGAGCTCCCGTAATCCACCGCAGCATCATGTCGAACGCCACGTCCGGACGATTCTGGGGTACCTGCTAGCGGTCAATACTTGATATATTCCCTGTCTCAACCAACCCCCGAAGCAGAAAGAACGAAATACAAGGGGAAAGAAACGAAGAAGGAAGGGAGGAGGGAGGGATTTAATGAAGAAAAGAAGAAAAGAAGAAAAGAAGAAAAGAAGAAAAAGATAAACAGAGAATGAGCGAGAAAAATAAGACTCACAAGATGCCCTGCCCCATCCACCGTCACAAACGCAAACCGCACCGTCCGCCCGTCATTTCCTACCTTGATATTAACCTCCTTGGTCGTCCCGACCGGCTCACTGCGCCCAATCGCTGGTGCAGTCCAAGGCCGGAGCGATTTCGACGCAAATTCAGGCTGGCCCTTCCAGCGCAGTGCATCAGCCCACCGGAGAGTCCCGGCCGTGTTGCAGGCAAGATCAAGATTCCCCTGGTACGCGAGGAAGTGGATCCCACGGGAGAGGAGAAACACAACATGCTCGGAGGAAGACGTCATGCCCTCCGGGGTGGTGTCAAACGCTTCGACTACGTTGCTCGATTCAACCGTATATGAGGTGACTTCTTTTGGGGGAGATAGAGCGTCCCAGACTGTCGGCGAGTTGAGAAACTGCTCGATGTGGGCTGCTTCAATGTAGCAGAATTCGTCTACCTCGCATGTCGCGGTGACTGTTGATGAGGCTCCGGCGTTAGGAGGTATATTGTTCGGGGAGAGAAGCGAGCTTACTGTCGAACCGGTTGCGACCCCCTTTGCCGACTTCGTCCTCGTACAATGACAGTACCCCGTCGTAGCAAACGGAGTAGGCTGCCTGGCAAAGAGCGGTGTCTGGATGCTGGGCGCAGGTTTCGGCGACTTGCATGCAGCGGGGCATGTTTGCGGCCATATGGTCGCATCGCGTCTGGTTGAAGATGGGTGCCGAGACACCGGGATTGGTGGTGCATAGCGTGTCCCAGTAGCCGTACGTGGTGTCCATCCGGGACATTAATCCATTGCCCACCAGACAAGACTGAAGGTTTACTTGAGGCTCCGCGGGATAGAGCTCGTTCTGCTTCACTATATGTGCCCCGAGATAGGGGATGTATTGTCCCTGGATATGTCAGTCCGTTGATGACAGGGGTTGGGAGGAAGAGCTCGGGCTGCTAGGCTTACAGCATACGACTCCCCCGAAAGATGGACGGGTGTAGAACGCTTTTGAGGAAAGATCTCAGAGACGAAGAGCTGCAGAAACCGGTGCATGTCGACCGCAGCCTCCTGGGAATCCTTTGCAACGTCATGGCCCTCGTCAATGTACGAGAAGCCGACATCCACGGGCTGGTCCACAAACAATAACGAGGAGTTGCGCGACCAGGCCCACGGGTTTGGAGCGGTTCCGTTACCGTGCTCGTTAATCAAACAAGGACCGATCTCCTGGAACAGGCCGATCATGCTGGAGTCGCCGGGTCCTCCGGTCATCCACAGCGTCAGCGGATCATTGACAGGATCGTTCTGGCTCTCAAAGTACCAGAAGAACAGATGTTTTGGGCCAATGTTCAGCCAGCCTGTATACTGAGCTGCACCAGCATCGCAGATTGACTCGTTCTGTCGTCGCATCTGGACGGAGTGGGTGGGTGAATATGGGCTCTGGAAGTGGTCATAGTCGTCGGTCGTGAACGCGTCCGGCCGCAACACCGTCTGGGTGGCGCGTGCCACGCCAAAGAGTACGGCGCACCAGAGGTTTCGCATTGTTGTCTGTTGTTACTATTGTGACGACTATGCTGAGAGGAAGAAGAACGGGGTCGGCGGGGTGGAGATGGAGTGATGCAGTTGACATGATGCAGTGCGGCAGGGTGATGAAAATGGGTGGCCTAACTAACCTATCCTGCCTAGTCACCCAGCCACCGTAACATCGCGCCACTAAAGCAGGGTTTGAAGGCTGCGAGGCTTCGAGTCACCCTGTTAGACTATTCTAGGTTGATCCCCACTTTTCCAGGGGAGCAAAAATACATGGAAACGCGCGAGATTGAGTACGAGTATGCATAATACACGTCAGTTATATACGAAGGGAGTGAGCACAACATGCTGAACCGCAGCAAGGAAATCCGGAACAAGCGTGTAAATCATAGTCATCATAAACATGATCCAGAGAGAGATAAAGACCAAAACATAGACCTAGCATTCCACCCACAAACCCAACCAAGGACGGATCCTTCCACCTGAAATTCATACATGGGATTGCGGTTTTATTTATCAGTTGAAGGCAATAGCCACCATTCAAGTGCAGATGGGTATGAAGTAAGGAAATTCGTCAGGAAATCATCGTGATCTCGACGTCGTCAAACCAATGCGTCGCGCAGCACCGTTTGACCCATCCCGAGAGCACGGGACGGCTCCTTGCCCAGCCACTGGGGCTCGAGCCGATCAATATTTCGCTCGATTTCCCAGGCACGGTCGCCCTCCACGAACATAGACGTCCCATTGAGCGAGCTATCGCCCAGCACGCCGGCGGACACGCGGGCCACTTCCTGGTAAGTACTGATGGGAAGACCTTCCTTGTTCCAGCTATCTTCGACGCTCTTGGTCAGCACCGACCGCGACTGCGTCATCCACGGACAGATGGTGTTGATGCGCAGGTTGTGCGTATATGGGGATGGGAAGTACGTGCGCAGCGACCGCATGAGCCCCTGGATGCCGTGCTTGGCAACCTGGTAGATGGGGACGCCAGGCATCTCCTTGAAGCCGGCCGCACAGGAAAAGAGCAGGATGGAACGGTCAGCCCAGGGGCCTCGGTTGTGACGGAGGTAGACGCTCGCTACGCGGGTGACATAGAGAGAGCCGGTGAGGTTGACATCAATGTCCTTCGATGAAGGAGGCTGGTGGGGATGGTCAGATGATATGCATGACCTGTGGGACGGGAAGGGAAACTTGCCTCTCGGACCGTCCTAAAGCTAAGTCTCTGGTCGAACCAGTTGTCTCCTGTGGCCATACTCCCCGCCGTGACCACGACGTGGTCGATGCGGTTGTAAGTCGCGAAGGCAAATTCGAAGAAATCCACTACGGATTGGTAGTCGGTGACGTCGACATGCCGGTACGAGGCCCGCGGAGGCTTGGGCGGTTGGTTAGGATTCGAGATGGCGGGCCACCGATCCCGGCACTTGCGGGCCAAGGCCTCGCCAGGGGTATCATCGATGTCGCCGATGCAGACATAGGAGGTGTTGGAGCAGCACAGTTCCGCGAGACTCGCTCCAATGCCATTGGCACCACCTGAGTGGGGACGTTAGCAGGAGATAGTGGGGGTTGCGAGAGAGGGGCCGTTGTCGATCACGACGCCGATCACATACCTACAACGAGGATAACCTTATCGAACAGGGTATCTTGTGGTACATCCTCATGATTATACTGGGTCACACCATTCATGACCGAGTTTGAGGACGTAACGGGATCGGTCGGAGCGATCATGTTGAACAGGACAGCCGGCTACGAGTGATCAAGGTCGATGATAGCTGTGACTCTTTGAAGAGGCTTCAAACCGAGCTGATTGCAGACAGGGATGTCAGGGGAGAGCGACAATGCATAGAAGAAGAAGAAGAAGAAGCACAATTGAGCGCCCACCCGGGCGACCGGACATGGTGCGACCTTTTATACCATGGCGTCGCCGCCCAGCCAGCCCGAGATATTATTCCTGCTCTTAAACTTTCCTTGGCTGATACTGCGACAATGCGCGCACGGCCGCCAATCAACACAGACGACGCTCTCTGCGAGCTTTACGATCCCTGGGCCCGGTGGGGCGCGCTCCGGAAAGATACGAGTGGGTATTATACTGCGAGTGAGGAGGCCGTGCCAATGCTCGTTGGATGGGCCTGTCTCCACCCTCCATCAGCTCTGCATCGCTCGCTGTCAGAGTGGGCCGACGGATCGGCAATTTGCGGGGGAAGTGGGATGTGATGCGAGCATTTCGAGACGCAATGACAATCCGGCGAGATGATAGACGGAGTGCATTAGGGAGAGCGAATTAAAGCGAATTCTAGTTCGACAATAGACCAACAATATCATTGTGGTGGGTCGAAGCGACGAGCTCAAAGGAGATGAAGGGAGGGAAGAAAGATGGCATTGGAGGTGAAGTCACTGGTGGAGAAAGAGAAAGCAGTTGCCTGGGTTGGCAGGCTCTCCACCCCGTGCCTTTCGGTCACTGACACCTCCTTCTCTCTCTCCTCCGTTTGATCGTCTCTTCTGATATCATCTCCAACACCATCTGACTCGGAACTACCAATGAGGCTACCTTGCATTTGATTGCAGCCACCAAACAACCACAATTATCTTGCCTCTGGTCCCAAGCCTCCCACGCGCGTGTCAACCGACAGAAGGAAACGCCCTCCACCAGGACTAGGGACACGCCACGGTCTGTGGCTGCAGCCATTTCGGGGGACAGAATAAACTGGAAACATTGGAATGGAAAAAGGGGTCCTATCATCAAGGATCCAATCGTATCGGATATCATCAAAGTTTCAAAACAAGGGGGGATAGCGGGAAACCAAGAACTTCATGTCAACCGTCCCATCGCCTATGGTGGTGGTTACACTCTTGGACGCTGGGCAGGCAAGCCTGATTGGAGAGGAGATGGTATCCATACGTCATTCCGTCTATACCGTGGATGGCTAAAAGGGGTTTCCGAATGGAGTCACGTTGACCATTGGTTCGCCTGGGTCGTAATCATGGCCGCTATACTGGGCGACACCACGCTAATGTGAGATGGATGGCTGGACAATGGCTAGGCCCCGTTGAGGCCACGGCGCAGCGCAACACCGGAACCTTTCGCGCTCATCGACGGTACTGCTTTACGATCCATTGAAGCTATGTTTCCATGATCTCTATGAATGGACTCGAGAAGGGATCGAGACGACCTATGGAGCAGCCGCAGTGTACCGAGCACGTTATCGTTTGGTTTTCCCCCATGATCGATCGAAGGCATCGCTTGTCTGCTATAAGCCAATGATGCAAGTGGACCGAATCTACCAAACTTGGCTCCGCCTATTTAGGAAGCTACCAGTCTAGTCATGCATGGATATGACCGCCTGGAAGCTAAGTGAATTACCAAAACCGTAGCGGCATATCGCGCTCACGGAGTGCATCCCCCCGATGTTTGTCGGGGAATGTTGATTTCATGGGGCTGAGCAGGCGGAGGACTCTGCTCCGTCATCCGGTTTCCCCTCTCTCCTGGGATCGCAACCACTATCGAATGATTACCCCTCTTGGAAGTAGACATGAGGGAATCTTGCAGGGATGCAATGGAAAACAGTATAATCGCCTATGGACCAGAGGACTCGGAGGGAGATTCCGGTCGAGCATTCCGATCACTCGCGGCCCTTCCCTCGTGGTTCCCCACCGATTGCCACTCCCGCTCCCCACAGTACATCCCTTGTAGGTTTCAGGTCATGGAGATCTCTCTATCGATTCGGCCTGCTACTCGGAGAAGAGCAGAAACAACAAAAAGCAATGGCAAAAGGTTGATGTACCCGCTAGGGTGTTCTGTCGGATTCGGTTTGAATCGTTCTGCCTACTTCGTACGCGAGAAGTCGCGTCGCGAATCGGTCAAGCTCCACAATGAACACTAGAGCAGCACTAAATACGAACTAAAGACCGCCCAGGCTTGGTTGGTAGGGGTAGAAAAGAAGAGACCTTGCAGCTTGTGTTCATTCTTCTTTTTCGACATGATGGCTACTGATTGTGTAAATATACTTCCCCGGACACAAGTGCATCTTGTAGCACATTATTGGTCCAAGTCGTGGGGTGCTACTATCCCTTGATCACCCTGGTCGCCATAACCAGGCAATGGGCAGATATTCAGCTATCTCAAAGCTCTTGAGTCATTTTCGGGTCATGTCTAGATTGCAAATTATGGAGTATGTTTTCATCATTACGTGGGAACCTATGGAATTCCGAAATGCACAACCCCCGAAACGGTAGGTTATGACCGGTTGACTGTGTTTTACTCTAGCCAATGTGGTAAACTGCAAAGACAGTTGGAATATGGACGCACTTGAAGGCATCAGGTGCGACTACAGGGAGAGTTACGGAAGCAGTCAACCCTGATACTCGTCACGACCACTCTATACTTGAACACTGTGTCTACCGTGTTTTACAATAAGTGCGAAGATGGTCTGTGTAAGAGTTAGGATATTTAGATAGATCCCAGATGTATGAATGTCGTCGAGACATCCCAAGATATTCACTGGAATGGCGGTTCACCTGGGGGCTGGTACTGCTTTTGACCCACACGAGGAGTAGACCTGCTCGAACAGCTTCTTCAGGGCGAATGGTTGCCCCAGTATCATTTGCAAAAAATCGCCATGACACAAGGTTGTGGGACAGCTCTAGCACGTCATGTGTCGCAATAGTTATAAGGTTATAAGATTACGCACGGCAAGCAAAAGCATCAAGGTGTCTTTTGTTGCCAGGTGGTAATTCTTTTCCAGATCATGTCTTTGAAGGTGCAGGCTGGCTCCATTTTGGTCATTATCAACAGATCCAGCATTATAGGTAACAGAGCCTTATATTTGATGTGTGGAAGGGTGACGCCGCTTAAGGGTTAATTGGGCACATGTGTATCGCGAAGGACTCTCCGAGGGATGCAGCAAGAGCTGATAGTCTGCGCATATTTGGTCGTGATGTCGAGATAGAACGCTCGTGCTTGAAACTTGCAGTCAATGCCATATATATCTGCTCTACCCTGTATATGAGATTGATATAGCGAGCTTCGTCGACTATGACGTCGGTTAATGACAGCGATACGAACATGTGTCACGTATTGAGGAAGGCATGTACACAAGGAGGATCTATATTTTGCATAACAACTAGACAGACGACGCTTTCTATGGCAAGTCGCAGAGAAAAAAATAAGAACAACAAAGATGTGAATGAAATAATACATCGACAAGCTAGCATGAAAACTCGCTAGGACGAAAGAACCGACTTTCAGCACGCTAGAAATGCACGCTTGGAAATGCGCAATCATCAACAAACAAACAACTGTAGTCAATTGATAGAAACGGGCCGTTCGGTAGGACAATTCTCAAGCTTGAAGTGGGGCGAGAACAGCCAGTGTTTCGTGAGAAGCCATAGCTGTGGTGAACCAAGCCGGGGAATATACCAACCGGGTATCTTCAGCCCAAGAAGTCTACCACGCCCCTCGCCTTGTCATCTTTCAGTCGCTCTGCATTCAACTCCCGCCACCACGCATGCGAGGGGTCCCTCTTCTGTTTTGCGCCGCCCTGCTTAATCTGCCAATCTTCGAGCTCGTCCCACGGCTTCGGGCTGAGAATATAGTGGATATTCTTGACACGCTCATCCCGCCAGATGGCGTCATGCACACCGTTCCACCGCATTGTTTTGAGGGCATTATAAATATATGGGAGAGCCACCCATCGACCATGAAACACGTCGGAGAGAAGAGACTGGTCGGCGAAATTATAGTTCGATGTCGATGAGCTTGTGAGCTGGGACGTGATTTTATCATAGACTGCCCGCGATGGGTTCACAACCTGCAGACCCCCATTTGGCATACCCAGCCCGGCGGTGGGAGGGGCGCCTGTACTTTGAGCAGCCTCTGGACTATTATGTTGTGTGGTAAACGCACAGTTGGCTGGGATCCTGCACATCTTGTGTGTTAATATCACGTGACATCGAAGCGCTGCGCGCCAGAAGGTAAAAAAAAGTGAACCGCGGGGGATCAATACCAGTCTTCGGGGTAGTGAGTCTTGTGGAGTGGGTTGCAGACACAGGCATGGCTCGCAGCGAATACACGGTTTCCGGTCCCCGCCATCTCTGGTGGGTCCAACTCGATCTCCATCAACTCATCCATATTTTGCAGGATCATCATGTCACTGTCGAGTTGCACCACCCGCTTGTATTGAGTGAGGGAGAACGGGGTGAGCTTGCTCCAGCAGTCGTAGAACCGCACGTCATTGACGTAATCCTTGGGCACTGAGGGGAGGAGATAGGGGACATGTTGTTTCCGGATACCCCGGGCGTCTAGGATTCGATGACCCTTGGCGGGAAAGGAATCCGTGTACAGAACTACCAGCGGATACTTTGAGCCCACTCGTCGCAGGGAGTACTCCAGGGTCAATAGACCGGGCAGGTATTCCGCGTTTGTGATAAGGGTTGTCCACACTGCGTAACGTTAACGATGTATCCTGTGAAATGGTCTCAGGACATACCTTTGGTGAGATCTGTACTGGAGTCGGGAATAGCCATTTGAAACGATATCAACCAGAACCAGTCTGGTCCCGACGGTGATGGGCTGTATGATACTCTTAAATGAGGAATGTCGTTATCGATGTGACCCACAACCATATCGAAGAGTGACATAGTAAATGATGGAAGCAGGGATTAGTAATATCACGACAAGCGGTCCGAGACCGGCATGTGGAGCTTGGCATCCACTAGTCTATAACAGGTTAGTCTGTATATTCCGTGGTTTGTCAAGTTTGTTGTGTTTGACACATTTGTGTCATGCTGTAACGAGTAATCCATAAACAGCGGCGGAATAATACAGCCACCAATAAGTCGGCGCCATGTGACCCAACAGGTAATATTGACAGCCTCAAACACGCGGATCGTTGGCGGATTAGATAAGAATCTATTCTTAGATGTATCACCACGGCTGGGATGTGACCGACAGCCTGGGACAAAACAACAACCCTGTCAGTTCGTCCAGACTTAATGCCACCAGGGGAGAGTGGTATCTGGCACGAACAGAAGAACAATGTCCGACAACGCCTTCAGCCAGAGCCATCCGGCGAGATTAGAGAATGAGAATGAGCCTCTCATTGGGAATACCTTGACCGCTGAAGATGACGCTTGTCCGACAGAAACGTCCAGCGTGGACCAGGAGCCGAAGAGCAGTCTGCATTTTTTAATGGTGTCTCTCGCAATAGGGGGGTGAGTGATGAACCGTCTTGGATCTAGTTTTCACCTCTGACGTTGGAAAAGGCTTCAAGTTGTCTGGTCGGTCCAGCATTCCAGCGCTTCAGTAAGTTCTTCTACTCCGATAGCCCGTGTGTCACGTGCCCCTATTAACGCGTTCTTCATGACAGCCATATCTCCTCTCGCTGGGATTGAGTAAAGCCCTGCTGGCATTTACCTGGTTGGCTGGTCCTCTTACAGGTACATTTGTGCAGCCATATATTGGCATTCGCAGTGATAATTGCTCTACTCGCTGGGGAAAAAGGAAGCCGTTCATGGTTGCTGGGGGCGCAGGGACAATTGTATGTCTACTGGCTTTGGCTTGGATACGCGAGATCGTTGGAATCTTTTCGGGCTGGTCAACCGAGGAGACTCAGTCAGGGACGAAAGTCGCGATCATTATCCTTGCGATGGTGTTGATATATTGCCTGGATTTTGCAATTAACACTGGTAGGCTTCCCCGGACGATCTGCCCTCTCGAGTTAATCTGACCCTTCCACAGTACAAACAGCAACCCGTGCCTTTATCGTGGACAATGCTCCGTGGCAGCAACAGAAGCTGGCAAACGCCTGGGCAAGCCGCATCAGCGGAGCAGGGAATATCCTGGGCTACTGTCTCGGGTTTCTGGATCTGCCAACGATGTTTCCCTTTCTAGGGAACACACAATTCAAGGTGCTATGTGTCGTCGCCAGCGTCTCTCTTATGACTACCCTAATCATAAGCTGCACCTTCACGGAAGAGATGAATCGCGCGGAGGAACCGCCTACCAGGGACCCGACTGCCACCATGCCTTCCATCAGGTTAATTCTTAGGTCTATCGGTCAGCTCTCATCGCAGACCAGAAAAGTGTTCTCCGTTCAGCTTGCTTCGTGGTTCGGGTGGTTTCCATTCTTATTCTTTTCAACGACTTATATGGGGCAGCTGTATGTCGATCCCATATTCGACAAACATCCTGATATGAGCGACGATGATATAGACAAGACCTGGGCATACGCCACCCGGATCAGCACATTCGCCCTATTCGTCAACGCTCTCATTTCGTTCACTGCGAATATTATGCTGCCGCTTCTCATCCGCCCGGCGCAGGAAGAGGAGATGGAAGCCACCAAGTCTACACCAACCAGCAGTTATTCATGGCAGACACTGCCATCTCGGTGTCTCCAAAAGCTTTGGATCCCCGGGCTCACTCTCCGACGCATGTGGCTGCTGTCCCACTATGCATTTGCGGCTTGCATGTTTAGCACTTTCTTCATATCATCCACCCAAGGGGCGTCGGTGATGGTCGGGATCTTGGGTGTATCATGGGCCATCACCGCGTGGGTGCCATATGCACTCATCGCCACGGATATTGCGCGGTTCACCGCTGAAAAACGGCAACGACAGTGCCCACCGGTCTTTGATGAAAACAGGGAACAGAGGATTTCCCAGCCACAAGACCCCTCTCTCGAATCGGGGCAAGACGGTAGTGGACAAACAGGACAAGCGGGTATTGTCCTTGGGATTCATAACGTCTTTATCTCTTTTCCACAAATTATCTCTGGCGCAGTCAGCAGTCTTATCTTCAAGATGCTGCAGAAACCAAGGGGAGAGCCTTATGATACAAGCGTTGCATGGGTCATGAGACTGGGAGGCTGTGCTGCCTTGGTAGCGGCATTCTTGACCATATCGCTGCAAGAGCGATTTCAAAGATAAATTATCTTCTGTTCTACTATCATCTAGCGCCTAGAAGGCAGCTAAATAGAAGCCAGGAGCAATATGCGCCGGATAGCCATAATGAGAGATATTGTTGTATATACGATCAACTGCACTCCATGAGGCCTTCCACCGTTTCGTATCTGTCAGACTCTCTGGCTGTCAGTCAGCGCCAGTAATAACGACTACTCGTCTGACTCGAGATGGACTGCGATGCGTATCAGGCTCTGCCCGCATTGACGCTCGCACAAGCCCGACCCACATGTTTCTTCGTGGTACAAGGAATGTGACATGTGCGCTCTGTCCCGCCCCTTCATTCCAATGTCTGAAGGGCGACCGCCTAATGAAGAATATGTACTAGCTGTGGGTTTACTTGCTCGACGCAAAAGCTCGAAATCTATGGCAATTCTAGACTACAGGAGTGCCTCGACTGTTGCGACATGGCATGGCTTTCCCTAGCTGTGAGTGTAGTCGGGCTTAGCTCTATCTTCACTCAAGCGAATCATCGCCAGAATTGCCTCGATGATGTTTCTGCGCTTAATCCAACTGTGACTCTCCAGGGGTGGTGCTAGTTATACTTATAAAGTGAATGAGTGACTCCCTACGACCCGCGGCCAAGGCCATCGGCGAGACCCATGTGATATTAGTTGCTGCCAGTCTCAAATAGAAACAGAGGCTGTCAGGGAATGGGCTCAACGATTCCTTCTTTTCCTAATTAATATTCTAATGACCGTGAGAATAAGCCGTCGCGTGTTGCCTGACTTACCGTGACTAGACTTCCCCACACAGCCTTATCAGCGGCCATTCGACATACCATCAAGCCTCCAAAACCTATTACAAAAGTTGCATTTCCAGACAGCGTTCAGGGCAGTAACCTAATACGTTCCACTGTTTAAAACATTGTCCATTGAGTCCCGGAGCTCGGGGTGAACGAACGGAAAGCTGCAGATAGTCCTTTACGTCACCAGTGTCACCCCAACCATTGATAAGACGAAGCACCGAAATCCGACCCCGCGACACGAAATCAACTCTGCACTTTGCTTCATTTCTAAAATGAACCATCTTTCCAGATCCCTTCCCCGATTCGCCGTCACTCTGTCCTGTTTTCGACCCGCTTGCCTTGTCCCGGCCACCCCGAGTAGATATCACCGCGCCGTCCCCCAACGCCGGTACTCCACGTGCACGCCGAACCCATACAACGGAAACATGTCAAACCAACCGCCCCGTCATGAGATGGTCTACCTCCCGGGCGTGATTTCGCCGAATCGCTCCTTCGGCGTGTTCCGTCGCGTGTTGCACACGGGCCTGTACTCGCAGTTCGTGGCGATGGAAGTGCCGGTCAACGGCGAGATTGGAGACGAGGTATGTCCCGAACAGATCTGCGCCGCAGATGGCCAATGTGAACATTGCTGATCGAAAATCGGGCGTAGATGCATACGGTCGATCAAGTCCTTTTCTTCACGCACGGCAACGGACGCGCTATCGTGTCGGGTAAAGAGCAAGACGTCAAGCAGGGTGATGTCGTCATTGTCCCGGCGGGCACGCAACACCAGTTTCTGAATATTGGAGAGGTTCCACTGGAGGTGATTACGGTGTACTCGCCTGCAGAGCATGCGGTTGATACGGTGCATAAGACGAAGGAGGATGGCGATGCGGAAGAGGAGGCTGGTGAGGATGAGGCGCCGGCTTGGAGTCGGAGACCGAAGGGGCTGAATGAGGGACTGGGCTTTGTCCAAGTACCGAAGTGATGAATAACTGGTTGGTGGTCTATCTGATAAGGGAGGTATGGACGGACCGCTGGGACGATGCCAATAGACACCGGATTCTGGGTACGTATTTCGATACGAGACCCAAACTGGATTACATGGCTACGCGTCGGGCTATACATTGTTAAATAAGCAAGCAATTGAAACATGTAATAATCTCAATCCTCCACATCCAGAGAAGTGTTCCACTTGAACGAACCTGGGGATGCCGAAGTCTGTCGGGATCTACTCGGGTTTACAAATATTTCCATGGCCGCTATATATAACGTACCTGTTTGGTTACAATATCAAAGATTCCCTATACCAGAACCCACCGCTTTAGTGCAACACTTATAAACTTTCTCATCGAGTAAGTCATACTATAGCTCATCTCGTTGTGTGTGCTCAGCGAGGACCTGGCTGAAATCAAGGAAGATAAAGAGGAAAGACGAGGTGGACGGCACGTGTTGCTGTCGCATCTTTTGCCAATTCCTGTTGAACATTTCTTCTCCTCACTCGAAATGACTTCTATAATATTAACACCTGCGCCGTATTGACCACTATAATACATGTGCACTCTATTAGACTTGTTTGTCTGTCCAGCAGTACCTGACGGTCCGTCTGCAGCCCATATTACCCTCCTCTTTCAGCTGTCGGAGCTGCCTCGGTGGAGTCAAGCTGCAAGTCTCTCGATCAATCCATCGCCCTAACGACCATGTCGGACCCCCTCTTCTCATCATAATCTTTGATTCGGCGAAGAAACATGGGCGGGACACAGAGACAACCGAATATGTGTTGCCTACGCCATTTGTGGAGTGTTGGGTCTGGCCTCAATATTGCGGGAGTGAAGTCGAGATGCAGGACACGAGAAGATCAGTTCCCAGACAATGCAAGCCGCAACTTTCTTTGATCCAGACTCCATCGATGGTAATCAAAATAGATACTCCAAAGCTATCCCGGGTTGGCCGTGATCCCTCTGGGCAGATCATTAACTTGATCCGATGTCTCACCACCACTGGTCCTTTGCCCGTGTAAATTTTCCTCGGCTCCCATGATACCAAGACGGATACTCGGAGTGGAAATCAATCCCGACTTTGCACGTTCTATGGCGTACTCCGAAGTACATCCTGTCTCTTCCCCCTTCTCCGTTTTGGTTACGATCGTCGGTTTTGCCCCCACCGTCAGGGCATTCGCTGGCGGTTTTAGAGGACGGGTACGAAGGGACCTATGAGCGTTTGGGAATGGATACTGCGGCACTTTCTCCAAGGTTCCCAAGACCCCCCTGTACACCATTCCGGGATCTTGGAGTTTACCTTCAGATCACATAATACGCCCGCTATATGCCCTCCCTCCCAAGGCTCACCATCAAGACGGTCTCTTGATTCTGCCTTTTTTTTGAACATCGACTTCGCCCGCTCGTCCATAATCGGCCCAATGCGGAAGAATGGCCCTTGCTACGTCGACTAGAGCACAAACAGCTTATGATCAAGCGTTCAGTCGTGGAACAACCATGTGAACACGCTAGTCCGCTGGGGCTACCGACCACCGGGACGGCAGTACTGAGGTACCTGCAGTGTCGCGACATGATGGGATACCAAACCAGCAGCCGGTTGTATGTGGAGACTTCTACTCCCAACGGAGAACCCGCCATACCCATGGCAGTGAGATCGCCAACGAGAATTGTCAGGGGCGAGGCGAGCACGCGGGGCGGCTGCCAGGCGAGGAGTCTCAGGGGCTTGAGAAAAGACCTCGCCTCGTGACTAACCTCTTCCCGCCTGCTACTTAGGGTATATAAACCGGCACTAATGCAGCGTCTTTGGCCTAGATCATCGCCGACAGACTGTCCAATGACTGTAACAGCGTGCATCTGGAAAACACACTACCCAACCTGGCACAACGGCCACTATGACTAGATCATATGGGTGGTCTTCTTAAATCGCATCATATATACATACTCCTAGAAAGTATCTTTGGTTTCTCAATAACCCGGGATCGTCTTGTCAAAGACTTTTACTCACAGCAGTGAGGGTAGTTGAAGACAAGACAAGCAGACCTGTAACTGTACTGTTGGGGATTACCAGTCAGGCTAAGCCCCCCCAAACTGCCATTCGGCCTTTTGGGGAAGTGACCAAGATATGCTTCTTCCAATATTTCAGAGCTCCCTCTGGTGAATCGCTAAGGTCTGCATACATCCAAGTATGGTCTACACTGATGATGGCCGCGACGGCAGAGGGACACGGCAGCTGGTGTGGATCTTTGAAGATTGGAAGTCCTACCAGCTCTGCAGTTATAGATTCCATTAAGAAAAAAGTAGCGCTAGTATAGAAACCAAAAGCTTTTCTTAGCATAGCTGGTATAGAATCACTGTTGATTTTTTTGATCCTTGCAATATATAGGTTCCTCTTGTTTTTCCTTGTACGGTTCTAATAAGAGCCTTACCAACGGAGTTTATAGAGTCCTAGCAAAGACACTATTAGCAAGAGAGTAAAATATCATATCTGGATCTAGAGCTAGTGTATATATATATTGATGAGGGTATACGATGTGTATATTCCTTCGAACTCAAACCCTTGAGATAGTCAATGACAAGACTCAATCCACATCAACTTCACCATCTTTGCTACCCTGACAATGTTTCATCTTAGTTCCAGGAATTGATCCCCTCGCCAAGTCACTACACCCACCCACGAATATCCTGCATAACTCGCAAAATATCACCCCGGGCAGTACAAGCTGATACCAATGGACAGGGAAAGGGACCCAAGCATTCCCTATCCAGCTCGGGGCCCAGGACACTCATGGCCTGCTCGGGTCAACCCGGCAAGTAACAAGCAACGAGATATGCACACTAGCACAGAAACAGGAACTGTTGGAGCCGGGTCGAAAAAACAGGGACATATCTCCGGAACCGCGAGGAAGAGAGATCGGCTCATTTCACGACTAAATCAACCGAAACCCGGCTCGGACGGGTTGGATGACATCATGAACTACCGAGTTATGGCCGTGTCTAACGATCCCGAGCAGGATGATGGTGCACATTAAGGCTATATCAACGTGATGAAGGGTCTCCAGGCCGGGCCCGGCAAAATGCCGGATAAAAGGGACGACGCGGCTCCACCTCCACCTTCGGGTCCCCAGATTTTTCTCCATCTTTTCACCTCCACACCCACCGCCATCTGCTGTCAATCAGACATGTCAACGAGCACAACTCAGTCCGGTGAATCGCCGCGATACCCGTAAACACATCTTGTGATCTGAGCAACTATAGAATGCCATCTATGCCAGCCACGAAGCTTATCCGATACCATGCTGGGCGCCCGGCCACGCACTAATCCGAAGCGGAATACCCGAGGTGTGAAACCCCCTGGTTGAACTCTGGCTAAAGTCGCTTCGGCGATCGCTTCCCAAACGAACCTAGTATTGTGGGGCTCGCATGGCCATGGCATGGTCGAGGTGTGTGACAGTTGTAAGCGCGCGAGGGGATATCTTGGGTTCGCCTAGCCAGGGTTCCTGATACTTTTTTCTTCTTCTCTTTCCTTTTTTTCTTTTCTTTCTTTCATTCTCTCCAGGGTCGTGGATCGTGAAGACAGCAATCTACTTTGCATTGCACCCAATTTCGATCGGTATCTCTGTCGGTAGACTCGACTAACTATCTCCAACATGGGTGGCGGAATGGCAGCCGAGGGCATCTCGGCCAAGCGCGCGGAGCTCGCCGGCAGCAAGGTCGGATGGCGTGGACTCGTTGGCAGCAAGAAGACCTTTGGTATCGCGCTGTTCGCATCGCTGGGTGGCCTGGTCTATGGGTGTAAGTGATGACATTCTGCAGATGAGGGAGAGGGTGTAGTATGAGTCGCTAAACCGCATCTCCAGACAACCAGGGAATGTTCGCGCAGATTCTCACGATGCGAAACTTTATCGACGCGGTACTTACTGTCCCAAAAATCTCCCTCCATGGACCTCTGCTTATACTTCCTAGACTGAAGGTTACGCCGAACTCCCCGGTATCCGACAGGGCATGTTGACCGCCATTCTCGAATTGGGAGCTTGGCTGGGAACACTGATCAATGGCTACTTGGCCGATGCGCTGGGCCGTCGGGTCACAGTAGTCGTCGCGGTGGTCATCTTCTGCGTGGGTGTTATCGTCCAGGCGTGCACAATCAACAAGGACTTCGTTCTGGCAGGTCGATTCGTCACCGGTCTCGGAGTGGGAAACCTCAGTATGATCGTGCCATTGTACAATGCCGAGCTGGTGAGTGGACACTTCTGTATGATTGCTTAGAACCAGGTGTGGTACTAACTGCATCAGGCGCCTCCGGAAATTCGTGGCTCGCTGGTTGCTGTCCAGCAGCTTTCGATCACATTCGGTATCATGACCAGCTTCTGGGTGAGTGATACTAGGACACCCCTGCTGTGAAACGTGTATTGACTTGACAGATCGGCTACGGAACGAACTTCATCGGCGGCACGGGCGCATCCCAGTCCATCGCTTCGTGGGAAATCCCGGTCTGTATCCAGCTTGCCCCGGCCCTCGTCCTGGCCGCCGGTATGATGCTGTTCATGCCCCAGTCACCACGCCACCTGATGAACACTGGACGCGACGAGGAGTGTCTCCACACGCTTGCCCGCCTGCGCGATGCCAGCGTCGATGACATCCTGGTTCGCATCGAATATCTCGAGATCAAGGCGCTGCACATGTTCGAGGTCGAGACAGCCAAGAAGAAGTACCCCGATTTCCAGGACGGGTCGTTCCGCAGCCGCTTCATGATCGGGCTTTATGACTATATGTCCCTGATCACGGACCCGTCGCTGTTTAAGCGGACCAGCATCGCGGTATGTCGCCCGGATACATGGACCTGGTATGATTCTGACTGGCTGGATAGTGTATGGTGATGTTCTTCCAACAATTCAATGGAATCAATGCGTGAGTGACAACGACCCTAGGGCCACACGGATAATGCTAACCTTCGTGATATTGCAGAATCAACTACTATGCGTAAGTCGTGACCAATCGACGTCAACTCGGTACCATCCTAACATCAACCAGTCCCCAAATCTTCCAAGATCTTCACCTGGGCGGTGACACCACCAAGCTCCTGGCCACCGGTGTAGCCGGCATCTTCGAGTTCGTCTTCACGATCCCCGCCGTCATCTGGGTCGACAACATCGGCCGGAAGAAGATCCTCATCGCAGGCGGTATCGGCATGGCCGCGTGCCACTTCATCGTCGCGGGTATCATCGGGTCGTACCAGCACTCGTTTGACACGCACAGCGGTGCCGGCTGGGCGGCTGTCGTGTTTGTCTGGCTGTTCATCATTAACTTTGCCTACTCCTGGGGTGAGTCGCCGCGCGAACCTTTGGTGGAGAACCTAGCTGACGAGTCAAATTTAGGCCCCGTGGCGTGGATCCTGGTTTCCGAGGTCTTCCCCCTGTCCATGCGCGCCAAGGGTGTTAGTATCGGCGGTAGCAGCAATTGGGTGAGTTTCTTCTTTCTTCTTTCATTGTTTCCTCATTCCCCTATATCTTTGTTTTCTCTCCTGATTGCAACATCCACTAACAATGGCAGCTCAACAACTTCGCCGTCGGACTCTTCACCTCCCCCTTCATCGGCGTCTCCAACTACGGCACCTTCATCTTCTTCGGCTGCATCACCACGCTCGCCGTCGTGTACGTCATCTTCCTCGTCCCCGAGACGAAGGGCCGCACGCTCGAGGAGATGGACGAGCTGTTCGGGTCGGGAGGTGTGGCCGCCGAGGATGCGGCGCTCAAGCACCGCATCGAGAGCGAGATCGGCCTGTTGGCGCTGCTCGGCGATGAGCCGTCCCCGCCGCTGGAGAAGAAGGTCGTGGAGACCGCCGAGCACGAGGAGAAGGTTCGGGTTTAGCTGTCTGGATGTGCATGCTCCCCGTTCGATGTTTATCTACTATATACCTTTTGTTTTATACCTCGTTTACCAATTCGCCGCCGATGTGGCGACAGAATGCTATATGCGATCAATTATTCATTATTCCCGAACTAGTAATTATTGAAGAAAAGATCAAAATCAACGGCCCTCGGTAACCGACAAGCAAAATGGGGTATATCAAAACGAACTAGTGGACGCCCAGCGCCCAAATCGATCCCGGCTCCTTCGCCCATCAACGCTATGACTACTAAGTACAGGGCTGGGCTATATAACGGGATGAACAAATCAGGTAAGGTACGCCAGCGATTCCTCCTCTTGCAGATTCAGATTCAGCCGATTGAGATCCATCGGCGCGTGACGGCCCTCCGCTTCATCCGGTCGTCCGCCCCGCTCTAGAGCCGGCCTCTGGTTTTGATTCGGTGCCCGCCATACCCGCGAATGCACCGGTCGCGCGGCGTCCCCCGTCCAGATGTCCACGCTTGAGTAGATGTAGTCGCGTTTTTCTTCCTCGCACCACTCCAGGTGGTGGATGGGGTTGTAGGAGATGAGGACCTTGCCGTGGGTTGGTGAGACGTACCCCTCCTCCTCGTCGTCTAGGGTATATCCCACTACGGTGGGACCGGCGTGGCTGTCACCTCCGACGATCCCCTGCAGATCGTCTTGTAGCTGCCGGATGTGCGCTGGGTGTTTGAAGTGCTCGCGTGTGCCGGGCGCATACGGCGTCATGAGGATTACTTGCGGGGCGGTGGTCGCTCCGTCAGCGGCAGACGGGTGGGGTATTTGCGTCTCGTCGGGGCGCACGAGCCGGGCCTGGGGGTGCTCGGCGGCCGATGGTTGGTTCCCGCGGTTGGAGTATTGCGCGCTGGACGGGTGTCGCTCGAGGTAGGAGACGTGGATTTCCTCGTTCGAGAGAACTATGACGACTGTGGAGTCGGTCAGGTCGAGGAGTCCGATCGTGCTAGGGCCGTCCCGTAGGCGATGGACTGTGGGGCTGTCGCGGGTTGCGATCGTGGCGTTGCGCAGCTGGGCGAGGAAGCGCTGCGTGTAGGACCTCATGGCGGGGTCGCCGTGGTGTTTGGATACGGTGGATGTCCATTCTGGATCAGCTAAATGGGGGCGCAGTGTGTCTTGGTCGATGGCGTCGCCGAAGAGGCCTGGAGATGGGCGAGGGCTGGGCAATTCGGTGGGGGGTAGGAAGGGGAGGTGGGCGGCGGCGTCCGCGCCCAGGAGGATGGCTGCCCCAAAGAAGAGTCGCGGATGCATGGTGAGTAGGATACAGAGTTGGGACGTGAGAATTAGAGACGTCAAAGGCAGGATGACGGGCTGTTATAGCTGGTCAGATTGGCCCCCAACTCGGCGCATGCGATGCGGGACAATATCCGTCATACGCCTTGGTGGCTGTGCCTGTTTCGAATCTCTGCAATCCTTTTTTTAGCTTCTCCCTTTGTTCACCCTGTCAGCTAGAGTAGGATCGCGTCCCAGCACTCTTATCAATGTGTGGGGTCCATCCTTCGGGGACCGAAGTGCATGGATGGATGGATTGACAACGGTCGGCGTCGCTATTGAAGCGTCGGAGGGTCGAGGATTCGGACGACTCCGCGTGGAGAGGATCATACGTATAATCAATTCAAGATCAGTTCAGCGCTTGCAATAAATCAATATACACACAAAGAAATAGAAAGACAGAAAAAAGAATAGACAAGATCACGATAATGGGACAGCAACACGAGATCAAGATATCACGAGGTGGGTCCAGCCCTAAATGAGTCACCGATACACGCGACTTTTGTATAACTTCAACTCATCATCTATTCAACTCTTCTTCATCCATATAACTCACAAACCTTGCAAGAAAAGACAATGTCTCTCCCCTCTGACCCTGCCACCTGGTCGCGCGACCACTTTGTCATCTCCACCGACAGATCCCTCCTGTCCCTCGACGCGATCAACGACGCGTTCGCCCAAGACTTCTGCTACTGGTCGCAGCCCTTCCCAAAGGACATCCTGCAGAAGATTGTCAATCGCTCGTTCTGCTTCGGCGTCTACGACACATCTCTCCCGCGCCACAAACAAATCGGGTTCGCCCGACTCGTCACCGACGACGTCACCTTCGCCTACCTGACGGATCTCTACGTCCTCCCCGACTACCAGGGTCGCGGACTCGGCGGCTGGCTGATCGACGCGATCGACGAACTCCTGTGTCCGTTGCCGCATCTGCGGTGGACTATGCTGCGGACCGCATCACCGAAGAGTAAAGCGTCCTACCAGAAGAAAATGGACATGCACGTCCTCGCCCCGGACCCTTCGGGCGCTGGACCGGTCGTCATGGGACGGAAGGGCAAGGGAGGCATGGCTTGACGCGTCCTGCATTCTATCATATTGTATATATTCCCTGTCATGTAACCCACTACGGGTCTTGTGGTTATAGTCATGCATTCAACGCCTCGCAAGTCATCACAAACCCCCAGCTATTCGTACAATTATACTCCCACGCCTCACTCGCCGCAGCAGGCGACGTTGTCGCCGTCCCATCCCGCAAAAGCACACAGTCATACCCCTTGCTGAACGCATCCGTCAGCGTAGACCCCACGCACTGGTCGGTATTGACCCCCGCAAACAACAACGTCGTAATACCCCGTTCAAGAAGATGTCGCTCAAGCTGTGTCCCGCTCCCCCAGAGCCCGGACATACGGTCCTTGTTGACTACCACGTCGGCGTCACGCGAGTCACCCGCATGTCGACGGTACTCCTCGTCCAGCTCTCCATATAGCCCTGCGTTCCATGTGTCCTCCATGAGGATCCTCCCCCCTTCGACGACTGTGCCATCCTCCAGTGGCACGCTCCCCAGGTCCTCCCCCAGTCCGCGATACACGGCGGGGTCTTTCGTCCGAACCATGTCGCTCGCATTAGAGGACGTAGCGCCCGCATTATACCGCCCCATCGTACGCACGATAGCAGGTGGCATCGTCCGAAGATCCTCCTCCGAGAGGCCCCAGTTGAGCCACACGACGGGGATGCCGTGCGCGCGCGCTCCCGGGATTGCGCTCCCGAGGAGGTTCGCCGCGGCGCGTTGACCGGCACTGAGCGTGGTGGCCCCGTCGGTGGGGGGTCGCAGCGCGGGCGACAGGAAGTAGTTCTGCATGTCGATTATGACGAGCGCGGTCGTGGCTGGGTTGACTCGGATGGGGTTCGTTGTCGTTTGGAGGGTGACATGCTGCGTGGAATCCCCTGTCCCTCGCGTGAGGTCTATGGTGCCTGTTTCGCCATCGTAGGTCCAGTAGTTAGCTGGGTCGTGGCCCAGTTTGGTGGTTGTGGTCATAGTGCCAGTGAATGGGTTTGGGATGTCGATGTGTTGAAGGGGCAAGAAGGGAGCGGGGAAGTACGCGGGGCAATGTTTGAAGGCTACATATATAGTTAGACTGCCGAGGTTAGAATGACGAGGGAACGGTCTCTTACCGATAGTCTCTTGCAATTGCCTGCTTACTGTTAGTGGACAATAAACGCGACTGCCAAATGCTGCTCTACCCCATTGTTGTGTACACATAATGGCATGTAAAATACATTATCTATTGAGTGGGGATATACTACACTACAAGCTTCTATACTAAACACGGAGAGGAGGGTATATCACGCCACATGGCCGACCGCTACCGATCTAGGGCTTGCGCTTGACACTGGAACACAAATCAGTCAGTATGTGAAGAACCTAGTAGAAGATAGGATGTACACACCATTTGCCAATAAGCACCCTTGTTCCGGAGCAGCTCATGGTGGGACCCCTGTTCGAGGATCGTCGACCCCCGACCGGGCGCTCCCTCGCCAAACACAAAGATCACGTCGGCCTTTTGGATCGTCGCCAGGCGGTGCGCTACGGCGATGATAGTCATGCTCTTGGTCCCCGCAAGCCGTTCCATGGCTTGTTGCACAAGCTTCTCGGATTGGGAGTCCAGGCTGGAGGTCGCTTCGTCGAGGAGCAGGAGGCGCGGGTTGCGGAGAAGAGCGCGCGCAATACAAAGTCTTTGCTTTTGCCCGCCGCTCAGCGATGCCTGCGCGTTGACGCCCAGCTCCGTCAGGTATCCGTCGGGGAGAGAGGTGATGAAGTCGTGGATCTCGGCGTCCTTGCACGCTTGGATCAGGCGTTCTTCGCTTTGCGCCCCCTGCGTGCCCTCGATACCGAGAAGCAGATTGTCGCGAATGGTCCCCTCGAATAGCTTCGGTTCCTGCGCCACTAGCGACAATGACCGCCGGTAGGACGTGCGCTGGATGGCGGTTATGTCCCGGCCACCGAAGAGGATCTGGCCCTCTGTGGGGTCGTAGAACCGCTCCAGAAGGGAGATAGTCGTGGACTTGCCGCAGCCCGAAGGACCGACAAATGCGACGAATTGGCCGCTGTCGATGGAAACATTGAGTTTGTCGAATGTCAACACGTTGCGGCCAGGGTAGCTGAACGAGACGTCCCTCAGCTCGACCGATGGGCGTAGGTCGGGTGGCATTGGTTCGGCGGCTGGATCTTCAAGCTGACCCTCGACCGGCTTTCGCGATGCGAAAATCCGGTTTGCAGACGATCTAGCTTGTGCGACGTTGGGTCCGAACGAGAGAAATTGGCCTGCCGCCTGCCCGCCCTGGATGATGGCGATGTACACCACGAAGAATGCAACCCCCCCGTATTCATGGGATCCCAGGAGCTGCCCGCCGTACCTGTTTCATTTATTAGTCCTTACCATCTATAGGCCACGATTCCATACGTAAAGAAAAGAAAGTCTAATAGGGCAATTCATACCAGAAAGTGAGTGCCATGGCACAGAGCTCGACACTGTCGGAGAATGCAAAGACTAAGGTCGCGTACCACGACTTCCGAAAAGCTTTGGCGCGTTGCTCTCTAAGCAGGTTTGAATATCGCTGAATGATCGTGTCCTCCATGGTCAGAGCGGTGACTGTGCGGAATGCCCGGATCGCCTCGGTCGCAAACTTGGAGCTGTCCGCGTATACCGCAGCGTTCATCGATTCGAAATGTGTCTCATGGCGGATGCGCATGAAAGCTGCCAGCAGGATAAAGGGCATCGCCCCAAAGAATGTAACCGCCGCCAGTTTCCAGCCGAAGATGAATGAGATGATAACACACCCCGTCACGTTGAAAACAGAGATGAGGGGGAACACGCCCATAGGACCTAGTAGATCCTGCACCTGTTTGGGATCTAAGGAGAGGCGCGAGATGAGTGTACCGGAGGAGTTTTCATCGCGATCAAAGAACGACACCGGTCTTTTGAGGATGTTGGCAAAATACTCTTTACGATAGGTCGTTCCGACACGCTAATCGCATCTTATCAGCTGTCGAGTTCGCAGGCAAGAAGATGGGAAATCTGGTGACGTACCATAGAAATCGTGTTGGTAGCTGTGCCCAGTACGAAATAGAAGACCGCCATTGCAAGGGCCAGAATGAAGAACATGAGGGCCCAAAAATTGGCGCCGTCAACTAGCTTCTGTCCCTTGAACTGGAAGACCTGTATCAGTTTGGCAAACAGCCAGCTCTGCAGTGCGTAGCCAGCTGAGTTGCATTAGTTTACGATCGCTCGAGGGCCATATGAGAACAATGGGCACTTACATCCGCCTCCAATAGCGCTGATGATAACCACCACAAACAATAACCAGTACTTGCGGTGCTCGTAAAGTATGGTGCCCACGCTCCGCATAAAGCCCCTGCTTTTTGTTTTCGTCTCCTTCACAGAGCCTTCCTCCTTCTCATCGGCGGGATATTCCTCCGGGTGAAGGAGCTCTTCTTTCTGCGAGATAACCTTGTCCACCGCGGCAGGCTCTTCCGACCCGACCAGGGGCTCCAACTGTTGCGCGTTGACGAGGTCTTGGTAGACTCCACCGTGGAGCATTAATTCTTGGTGAGAGCCTTGCTCCGCGCACGTCCCATTCTTCATCACCACAATATTGTCAGCGCGGCGAACTGTCGACAGACGATGGGCTATCATAATGGTCGTGCGGTCCTTGGAAACACGATCCAGGGCGGCCTGGACAATTTTCTCGCCACGAACATCGATGGCACTGGTCGCCTCATCAAGGATTAAGATAGACGGCTGGCCGACGATGCTTCGAGCGATGGCAAGCCTCTGGCGTTGCCCGCCGCTCAGATTGATGCCACCTTCGCCGACTCTCGTGGAATACCGCTGGCGGTCACGTTAGGGAACAGATCGAAATACTAGGGCCGGAATTGACAACGGACAGGGTGATCCTACCTCGGGAAGGCGCTCCACGAATTCGTCCGCATATGATTCCTTGCACGCCTCGATGACCATCTCCAATTTGACAGCCTCCGACTCATTCTCCCATTTAGAGCCTATCAAGCCGAAAGCCACGTTTTGGAAGATCGATTCGTTAAATAGGAAGGGTTCTTGTTGCACCAGCCCCACTTGGGAGCGCCACCATTTCACGTCCAGGTCGTTGATATCGTGTTCACCAACGAAGATTCGTCCACTCGTGGTTTCTTTCTCAAGATCTGTGGGGCCTTGTAGCTGATACCATCTCTCAACTAGGGCAACAATGGTGCTCTTCCCCGAGCCCGACGGACCGACGAGCGCCGTGGTCTTACTCCGCGGGAGCCGTACACTGAGATCCTTGAGAACTTGGGTCTCCGCGCGAGTGGGATAGGCAAAGGTGACGTTCTCGAAGACGATATCTGCCTGGCTCGTGACCTCGGGTTCCCGAAGCCCGGTGGTGGGGGCACGCTCGGAGTCGATCACGCCGAAGAAGGACCCCGATGCGCTAACAGCTTTGGAAATGGCCATCAGGGGGGAGGCAATGCCTCCCATAATCGTCACGACGAGGAGCACGGAGAAGAAGACCCTAGCAACTGGTCAGCCACACTGAACGCACGGAGTCCGTTACGGCCGAGACCATACGTAATGACGGTGTTAATGTTCGCGATGTTTCCATCCCGGTAAAGTTTCAGCCCGAACCAGAATGCCAGAGCAAAGCTAACATACATCGCGAAAAACAACGCGGCGAGATGGATTCCTGTCATCACCGACATCCTCAGCCCCCGTCTACAGGACTCATCGATCCACTGGGAGTGCTTCCGACTCAGCGGGCCCTCGGCGCCCAGGGAGAAGACCGTGCGGATCGAGGCAAAGGCATCAGCGGCAATAGCGGCATGTTTGTTATCTGCCTGGTCCGTGTACTGTTGTCCCTTGATCATAAAGGGGACGGTGAGGCAAAAGCATAGGACCACGAAGAGGATGGCGGAGCTAACGACCAGTGTCATGGCCCAGGAATATCGAAACGCGATCGCATACGCCGAGATAAGTAGCGCCAACGACTGGAAGAGAATTGCCAGGCGATCCGAAACACTCTGCTGTATCGTGTTGGACTGGGCGGTGATCGCGTTAGAGACGGTGCCAACCGAGATCTCATCCAACTTGCTGACGGGCATCGAAAACAACGAATGTGTATATTCAAGGCGCAGGGCGGCCGAGGCGTAGAGACTGATGATTCTGAAGCATATCTAGGGATCTGTCAGCCATATATCCCACCTCGGGTTCACAAATGGTCTACGGACCATAGAGATATAGGTGAGGACGAATTTGCCGATGAAAAGGTATACTATGTATAGACTGCGACAGTCAATGTTGAATTCAAAAAGGAATGTGCTTAACAGAGCGCGGTAGTGGATGCGAAGTCTGACCTGTTTCTGTTGATCGTCGACGTGAACGATTGCTGGTTTGAATTTTGTCCTGGCGCGGTGTATGAATTGAAGTCTCCGACAATCTTCCCAAATATGATAGTCATCAGTGGGAGGGCCTATCGCCGGTTAGCTACTTAAACTAGCTACTCGCCTGTCCGGTTGACGTACAATTCCCGAGCCCATGGCACAGATCAAGCCCACGATCATAGCAACGAGGCCCCCATTTCGGGTGCCATACGAAAGGATTCTCTGCAATGGTCAGTTTGGACAGTGCCCTGTATCTAGCCAAGTGTTGAAATTACCAGATAGCTCGCTAGGGAAGCCGGCTTCGTGATATCCTCCCCTTTGTCCACGGAAAGACTGGATTCTTCCGGCTGCTGGTCGATATTCTTCTCCTTCTCTTTGGAGACGGGCGACCCTGGCCGTTCCTCCATCGGCGAAGATGATGAGGACATCTTCACTAGGTCGGAAGAATCCCCAGACACCAGTAGAGAATTATTGACATGAAGATCGCTCAACCCGGTCGCTTAAGGGTAAACTCTTCCAGTTCGCAGGGAACTCGGAAGCAGCGACGGAAAGAAGTGGAAAACAAACGGCCAACGCATCGATCAAGGCCCCCCGTCCGTATCAGCGACACAAGACCGATTGTCACTGGATGAGTCAGGGATGCTCGTATTCTCTTCTTCCTCACTCGTAACAATTGGAACTGCAGGTCGGAGGAACGGTCGGAGGAACAGCAACGGGGGGCCTTGTCGCATCATTGTTGGACCCACCTATCAGATTACATCGTATCGATCCCTGTCCCTTCAGCGCCGCACCCAACCGTATTCAGTAGGGATAACCGGCGAGTGGATGATGTAAGGACCCAGGCGAGCTTAGTTCCAGGCGAGCTTAGTTTGGTTTTCTTCGACAAGGCTATGTGAGGGTTTGCGCGGATGTAACGGTGGATCCCATGGTCAACCCTGGCGGACTCCACCGCCATTCCTATGATGCCTATACAATGGATGGTTCTTGCGCGGGTGGTATTCTTTGTCTGTCGAAGCTGTCTTCCATCAAGACAATCACGAGAATGAGCTGTTGATGTCGCGATCATGGGTTGGAGATGGAGATCACGAGGGGCGGGTGACGCTAGTCTAGAACAGGAAATAACACTGCCTTATTACTGCCTACATCTTCAGGCACCCACTTATGCCTCAGGAGCAAAACAAGGCCGAAATCACTCTTGATTTCCCAATCTCTCGACTTCTCATTCACACTTCTTCTTCCTTCTGTCTACGAGCAGGTTGAGACTTGAGATCAAAGTAATGGACCATGCTACTGTGGATCTTCCCCCTCTCTAGAAAGCGCACCATGTAAGATCCCCGCGACATCCTCCGCCGTCTGACCCCGTTCTCTCTGTCCGGTTTGCTCCTGGCCCAGGATCGGATCATCCGCCACGGTGCGATAGACCTGTGCCACCTGATAGAACAGATCGCGCTCGAACCCCTCGTCCGCGAAGGTGTCTCCGATTTCTTCCATCTCCCGCACCCAGCGGTACGCCTTGGGGGGCATGGATCGCACGCCTGCGTCGGCGCGGGACAGCATCGCGGGGAAGTGTTCCTGCAACAGGTCGCGCAATTCCGGCAACGTCCCTAGTCCCTGCGCCGACGTGAAGGACTGAATGGCTAATGCGGTGAAGCCCTTGGTCAAAGAGGCGAAGCACATCTTGAGACCGCTCGCCGCGCCGATCTCGGTCGACACGTGTCGCACGTTGAGGATGGTGGTAAGCTGACCGTCTGGTAGCGGACTGGGTCCGGACATCACCAGTCTGGGACTCTTCCAGCGGTCATCGTCCACGGGCTGGGGAGGACCACCGATGATTCCGCCATCGATGGTCACGGCGGCTGAGGGAGTGGCAGTGAAGAGCGCTGCCATCGCGCGTGCGCTACTCGGGGAGACGGCATTTAGCTCGAGGAAATACAAAGGCGTAGATCGTTTCGCTGCTCGACTAGGCAGCTCTGCGGCGATGCGTCGCGCGGTGTCGTGGGCATCCTTGGGGGGAACAATGGACAAGACACAGTCGCTTTCACACACCATTTCACGTAGCGACTGACACTCCTCCACCCCCGCAGACGAGGCCCGATTTTGTGTTGTGGCGCTGGTTGGTGTCAATAGTCATGACTTGTATCGTTCAGGTGATATATCTTGTGCGCGTTTCATACCTGCGATCGGCCACAAAGGTCACCACGCGATATCCATGGGCGATGAGCAGGCGGGCGACGCCCAGGCCCATTTCTCCAATGGATATGACTCCAATACATTTTAGGGAGACCGACATGGTGGCTGCCTACCTAGAAAACCGCGTCGGTGAAGAAGAGAGTTCGCATCAGGTTCCCCGCGGCGGCTTGTATCCGCGCCGATCACTCGACTGCGCATTCCCGAAATACCCCCCCCGATGGCCGATCGTACCTGTTAGCCTCACAGGCTAATACTTTACGACGCTCAAGCCACTCCGCCGCTCGCAGATGACTCTAAACTCTCCCATCCAGGGGTTTGTTGGTGTCTCTAGCCATCATTGCCTAGCAAGCCTGCCCGACGAGGCTGATATCCCCCACCTTGGCCATAAATAAACTCGATCACGCCTGACGTCCCACCGGAAATCCACTACCACCCCACTCCCTCGACTTCGATATTTCCCTCACAAACATGCCAAAGCCCGAGGTGGCCTTCATCTCAGGCCCGATCGACACCGGCCCCGGGGCCGAATACTTCAAGACCCACTACGTTGCCCCCATCAACGCAGCCATCACCCGCGACCACCGCTTTGTGATCGGCCCCATCCCCAGCGGCGTCGACGCCGACGCCCTGGACTACCTCCTCGCCTACCCCGTCGACCCGTCGCGGATCACCATCTTCGTCACGGAAACCGAAGACCAGATCGCGGGAGATGGATTCCGCGCCCGCGGGGTGAACGTCCAGGTTGTGGGCGACCGGACGACTCTGCCCCGGGAGCGCGACGCCGCCATGACTGCAGCCAGCACGTATGATATTCTACGGATCCGGACGGAGGAGGAAGCGCAGGAACTCTACGGGCGCGCCTACCGTCCGGGCCACATGACCAACACAGAATTCAACTGGAAGCGAAGGAAGGGGTCTCCCACGCGAAAAGCCCCAGATGGGTGGGCGGAGACTTCACCGTCGCGCGCGACGCGCAAGAACGGCTGGCTGGGAAAGCTGTCGGCGAAGCTGCCCAGGTGATACGGCTGTGGCGCAGCTCAGATAGGAATAGACCCCTCGGATTTACTTTGCTTTCATGGTCCCGTAAACCCCGATCGGGGAATCATTCGATGTACATGACTAGTCAACACGTCAACACGGAAAGGTTTGCAGATGCGCCGGGGTGTAACGAGGGCCCCGTCGCCCTTCCGGGACAAAAACACCGAAAATGCGATCGCAGCGAGTGAGGTTGCGAAACACAAGAACATGAACGCTGAGTCGGCCTTGGCCGACATGCACCGCATCTCGAGAGCATCGGTGTCGAAGTTGGCCATGTGCCAACACCCCTTCCGGCCCTCGAAATCCCAACATCCCCCACTGAGCAGCTGGTTCGTGCTCGTTTCGCGAACGTTGAAGCAATCCGCGCCCCCTAGGATGGCGGCAAAGGCCTGTCGTCCTGTTAGCTATTAAACCTATGTGGGAAAAAGGATAGTGGTGGAGGTACTTGCAATTCCACCCGCGAGAAGAGCCACACCGGCTAGTCCGTCGACAGCCCAGGTGACGAAACTAGGCAGGCGATCAAGGTAGAGTTCTGCGACACCGACGAGAGCGGCGAGCATGCCGAAGGCGCCGGTAAATATGGCATATTTGGTGACCGCCGGTGGGGAGAGCCAATGCTGGCCGAGCAGCAGTGTGACCGAGAGGCCGAGGACGACGACTCCGAAGAGGAACTATCCGTGGTCGATCAGTCGAGACATGTCGAGTCGATACACGGGATCAGATACTGCCTGAATTAACCTCACCATGCCCGTCGCCCACTGCATGGTGCTCCAATGTTGGTCCTTTATCCACTGCATCGATAGGAACGATAAAAGTTGGGATGTAATGGGAGGTCAATTTATTGACCGACCGATGTAGACATCGGTAATTCTTCCAAGCACCGCCTGGTAAGCACGGTCTGTGCTGCAAGGCTGAATGGGCGCTTCAGGGAGGTTCAACTGGGACTAGTGCTTACGGGGATTCACGATTCTAACCAATCCACAATCCGATATGTACGGGCAGGGAGATGGTCTCTGCCTAGGTGACTTTAGAGCCATGGATGTCCGATCAGTCCCAGCCGGCGCCAGGCCACGTCTTGGATCTTGATGCCATTCAGGCCCGGATGATCTCTCATACTGTGGCGAATAGGCCATGTCAGGATTTCCCTGAGCAAGGAATATCAATTTAGCGAGGTGCTATCATTCCCAGTTATGCACCCCTATCCCTCGCCCCTTTGGTTGACCCTTTGTTTTGGAAGTCAGCCACCTGACATGCCGTTCTTTGCTCTGTGCTTCACGAACAGCACCACTAGTTCATCCATTCGGTCGGACAGATTATGATCAGCCAGAGGCGGACCGTAGAATGATCCTATGTTGGGGATGAAGCTGACAGCATTGATTTACACAAGATCCAAACAAACAATTTGCTCAAATCATGGTCTTGCGACGGAGCAAATTATCAGGAGAATATGCTGATCACCTATGGCCGAATGATTTCATACAGCGGGTCTTCGCCAGTCCATCGCGAACAAAGGTGGTCATGTTCCACATCCGCTGGCGACATCCAACAAGTCTATGTTAGCAAGTGCATATCGTTCCCTAGCACATCAATGCATAATTTAGTCAGTGGCTGGCATGTAATTATCATGCGGCCACGATCTCCTGATCGATACCCGCACAAAGAGCCACTATTCAGTCTGATAGAGGGCTCAATGGCGTCCGCCTGGTCGACGAGGGTAACTTTGGAGGCACTTGTAGGGCTTCTAGACCAACCCTAACTGGCAGAATTGGAACAGAGCCCTCGAAACCTTCATTGATCATCCGGATCCTTCCGGGCAACAAGTTTCTGAAAGAGAAGCTTATCATCGACCATCCCACGAGGTTTAGGGTTTGCTCAACCGTGGGATCAGCGGGCGGGCGGACCAACCGACACTGAGCCATCCGTTCCTAAAAGGGGTATCCCGGTTCTATTCTAGTGGCCGACTGTCACATTCAAGCCGTTATCCATCGTGCGCATCCGATGGATGTTCCGTCTGATGGGTCCGACGAAAATGGCCCCCTCGCACAAGCCGTCAGTGGCGTCCCCCCCCGTTCGGTGATCCGCTGGGCGTGCGCTGACCCAACCGGGTCCAACGGGTGGGCAAAGCTTGCTATGCTTATTCTCCCACGCCGATAGTCTAGAATCCTGGAACCATGCCGTCTTACCCCGTGGCCGTTGCATCCTGACGTGGGTGGTACTTCACTTGATGGCCTCCACGTCCTTCATGGGAGCTAATCATAGCTCACTTGGTCCTCCAATCCTGGTGCGTCCCGCCCACTCGCTTGGATGGCATCCCATGAGGGAATCATCCCATGCGATGCCAATCGGGGAATTCATGGCTGACCCCCCAGCACCGATCTTGACGAATCAAGGTAGGATTCATCGAAATCGGTGGACCGGCCGGTGGATCCTGGGGTACATAAATGCAGTGGAACTCCCCACATCTCTCCGCGGCCGTTTTCCACGGGGACTGATGGTAAATCAAACATGAGACGAGTCTACTCTTCTCACTTCTCGGGCTGGATAAAAACGCTACCACGGACAAACCCCTCTTCCAACATACCACACCATGGAAGTTAACGAATCCCTGAGCTCGGCTACCGAGAAGGATAAGGTCGGGAGGAAGGCCTCTGGAGCTCCAACGGTTGAACATGCCGAGGGCCGCAAACACGGCATCTATGATGTCGAGGGCGCATCTGCCAACCGACTCGGTGCGGTATTCGAGAATCCCCTGGCGGGCATCCCTCGGGACCAGCTCTTCGCCGACGTGGATCGCTTCTGCCACGATCACAAGCTAGAGGACTATCGCGACACCTTCCGTAAGGGTGCCCTCCTCTCGCAGAGCCCGCGAGCCGCCGAAGCCCTTCCTGAACTTACAGAGAGCGAGAGGGAGGCTGTAATCCGCGAGCGGACCCACAAGTGGTCCCAGCCGTGGATGTTGTACTTCCTGGTCGGTATGCGCTGCTATCTTTCTCTCACACTGGTTGTTTCAATGATCAGGGATTAACAATCTCGCAGCCATGTGCTCCCTAGCGGCGGCGGTGCAGGGAATGGACGAGACGGTTAACAACGGGGCGCAAGCTATCTATCTTACGGTAGGCGACAGATTCACTCCGTCCGTGGCTATGTGTGTGGAGAAGGCTCTCCAATAACATCGGTAGCAACTCGGCATCGTCCCCGAAGATAAAAACAATACCAACTTCCGTTTCGACAAGCCCATGCAGGACTACCTGACTGGTCTGGTCGTCGGCGCTCCCTATCTCGCTTGCGCCATTCTCGGCTGCTGGCTGACCGAGCCATTGAATCGGTATCTGGCGCGACGGGGCACCATCTTCTGGTCATGCTTCATCGCGGCCGTCGCGTCTATTTGGGAGGGGGTCGCCAACTCGTGGGTCAACCTGTTCGTTGCCCGCTTTGTCTTGGGACTGGGGATTGGGTCCAAGTCGTCAACAGTCCCGGTCTACGCCGCCGAGTGCTCACCTGCACCTATCCGCGGTGCCCTCGTCATGATGTGGCAGATGTGGACGGCTTTTGGCATCATGCTGGGCAACGTCATGGGCGTCGCTTTCATGGACGTCGAAAAAGACCTCGCCTGGCGCCTCATGCTGGGGTCCACCGTCGTCCTCCCCATTTTCGTCTGCATCCAAGTGTATTTATGCCCCGAGTCGCCCCGCTGGCTTATCCAGCACAACCGCATTGACAAGGCCTTCGCGGCCTTCCAGACACTGCGCCCCACAGACCTACAAGCGGCCCGCGATCTGTACTACGCCTACGTTGGGGTACAGCTGGAGCGTGAAGTCAACCAGGGGAAGAACTTCTTTACGATGTGCATGGAGCTGTTCACCGTCCCGCGTATCCGACGCGCGACTTTGGCCAGCTGGATCGTCATGTTCATGCAACAGGTATCTCTTTTCTTCCCTCTTCCTCTACCCACTTCAGGCGAGACTAAGTAGACGGTAGTTCTGTGGAGTCAATGTCATTGCATACTACTCCACCACCATCTTCACCGACAGCGGCTACTCGATCAAGCAAGCCCTCTTGGCATCCATGGGCACAGGAATCCTGAACTGGGTCTTCGCGTTGCCCGCCTTCTTCACAATCGACACATGGGGCCGTCGCAACTTGCTGCTTTTCACCTTCCCCATTCTCGCACTCTGCCTCTTCTGGACCGGCTTCTCATTCTGGATCGACGAAAAAAATCCAGAGAGCAAGGCCCGCGTCGCCATGGTCACCACTGGGATGTACCTCTTTGAGGTCTTCTACTCGCCCGGCGAAGGCCCCGTCCCCTTCACCTACTCGGCTGAGGCATTCCCCCTCAACGTCCGAGAGGTCGGCATGTCGTGGGCGACGGCCACTACCTGGTGCTTCAACTTTATCTTATCCTTCACCTGGCCCATGTTGAAGAGCACCTTCCGCCCCCAGGGTGCCTTTTGCTGGTACGCGGCCTGGTGTGTCTTGGGAACATTCCTTGTTTTGTTGTTCGTCCCGGAGACGAAATGTAAGATCTATCCTGTCCTTTTTGTATTTTCCTGGTCTATATAGATGGCGAATACTAACGGTCATAGCCCTCACCCTGGAGGAACTCGACCAGGTCTTCTCCGTGCCGACCCGCGTGCATGCTGCTTACCAGCTAAGAAATGCCATCTGGCATTTCAAGGTCAAAGTCCTACGCAAGCGTCTTGATCCCATGCCCGATTTCTCTCAGTGGATCGAGGCGGAGACCTCAAGCCAGAGCTCGTAGAGAGGATAATCCTTTTTCTCATTCACTCATTCAATCATTTCCTCATTTCCTCACTTCCTCACTTTCTCCCTTATTTCAATCTTTTATTCTCAACTTCCAACTTGTATCAATGATTGCTATTGATGTTGTTATTATTCAATGTCCTGCGTTGGTGGTTCTGGGTCCGTCGATCTCATACATATCAGGATTTTCCTGGGACGGGCAGGCAGTTATCATGGATTGGAGTTGCGCTGTAATGAATACGGGATGAAAACCCACGCGCGAGTGATGTTTATATCATTAATGTAACTAAGTCAGACAGAACGTATTTTTCCTTTTCTAAATTTAACGATTATCGAAGGCTTGTTTGTTTGACTGACGAACGCGGTCCACGCAGGCCCTTGAAATGAGATAATTACACAACCGCAGCACATGGATTAAACCGCCAGACCCAAGGGATTCCAACCGTCCTCGACCATCTGCACCGTCCGCCTCGTCGCCTCATCTAGATCTTCCGTAGGTAGCCCGAGAACTTCGTTCGCCGTGGACATCGTATCCGCAAAGTCCGCCGTAGCATTGTCCGTCCGGAACGCCCGCCCATACAGCGCCTTGGGACGTCCCGTCCGGATGCCCTTGGCAATTTCCTTGTCGCCATCTGCAATTCGCTTCTCGACAGACTCGTACGTGATCTCCCAGTCGTCGTCAGTCGTCCCCAGCACGCGGTGAAGACTATCGAGCATGTCCCGCTGCGACACCCGGAAGCTGTAGATGAGGAGATCTTGGTTCTTAAAGTCGGCGACCGACGGCGACGCTCCGGACTCGGGGAAGCTAAGAAGCGCTGCCAGTGCGCGCCCACATTGATCCCAGGTGCTCACCGTGAGGGTGCGGCGCCCGTCGTCGAAAAACGTCACCTTGCGGGACTTGATCGTGAAGCCGAACCACTGCTCGCCGGTCGCGAGGCTCCACTCGTACCAAAAGCCGCAGGGGAGGCGAATCGACGACGACACGCCATTGCTGCGGACGTGGTCGACCCGGGCGTGGACCACGTTGTTCAAGCCCTGTTCGTCCTTTTTGGCGTGCTCCAAGACCGGGTATCCGAAGATGTTGGGCATGATGTAGGGCACACCGGCCTTGCCGGCGGCCACAGCGATGCGGTGATGGACCTCTTCTGGTACATAGACGCCGAGGGTAATTACGAGGAACTGCTGGCCGCGGAGGGCGTCGACTATCGAGGCTTCGTCGTCATAGTCTACTTCGACGTGACGCACGCCGTCGGGCTGCTGCCCATGGCTGCCTTGACGAGTCAGGCCTGTGACGGTATGTTTGCCGGTCTGCACAAGTGCTTCGGCAAAGACTCCACCGATGCGACCAGTTGTCTGAAATGGTCAGTTCCTTTCTCATATGATCGCGGCTGGTAGGAGGATGGATGCATGACGTACGCCCACGATGGCGACTTTTTGGATCGAATCGACAGTCATGATGGACAGCTCTAGAAGATATACGTCAAGCCTAAATAGATACGGAGCTCCAAGAGGTTGAAGATCGATGAGGAAGTTGATGAGGGGTTGATTGAGGACAGTCTGGATATTGTCTGGATATTTATAGAGAGTCAAACGCGGGGGTCGGACCGGAGTTAAGCGCCACGTCACCGGCTGGGGTTTAGATAAATCTAAACCCCGGTGTTGATACTGTTATTCACTATGAACGTCCTTCGATTTCTAATCTCTGTGGTTAGTAATGGAGGGGTGAGCACTAGCCAGTCATTTGTAAGCCATCTTTCGTCGTCGGTGGAGGAATCTCAACAGACAGTTTGATGATTCCCCTGTAGATAGTGACAGGACAGCAAGGTTCGTAGCTGAGTGACTGGATTGGATGTATCGTATAATCTTCACTATATGGCCATGCCAGACATTCTGTCACTGTGCCCTACACAAAACCACCTACAGGTCCATATCTCTCCGTGATGTTGTTTCACTAGATATCCCTGTCATCAGATCGGGACGAAGTTAGAAAATCCCAATCCCTTCCCATTCCACATCATTCCTTGTGGAGACTTGACCGTGCATATATCCATGGATATAACATTCTCCCACCATTCTATACAACTTAATATCATCTTCACCGATCACGTCCAATACTGTTGGAGTCCTTGTGTCCTCATCAGGTCCCCCCGACCCATCAGCGCTGACCGCATACGGTCTTAATACAAAAGGCACAGGTGTTCCACCCAGGATGTGAACCTCATCCCCTGCCCGAAGATCCCGACGCCCGAGACCGAAGAAGCCATTGCCTGTCACAAAAAACCGCCTGTTATTACAAGCCTGCCACAACGCCTCCACAGCGGTAGGATCGACAGTAGCCCCGCCGGACGAGGTCCCACCAACGGTGTTGTCAGCAGTAGCGGTTCCACTCGGCTCCGCTTCATCACGGTTCGCTGGGCTTTCCGTCTGATATGCATCCACAATGAGGGTTGCTATCAGCGGATTGGTGCATTCCTGAAGGACAGTATCATCTGGTGTATCAAGCCCGCCACATTTCAGGGCAACATAGTGAGTGTAGCATCGTTCGAACAGCCGACACAATGAATCATGGTAGTCGCGTGGCATCGGACTCTGGCGTAAGGGTCCCGACGTGTCCACGACGCAGGTCCGGACAAAGACGTCAGGCGCAAACTCACCCGTTGGATACTGTCGCCCGACCGTGCTCGCTAATTTAGTCCATTCCAAAACGATGCCCGTCAAGGCCTCCTGGCCCCAAGGTACATCATCGGAAACACTGACGACGGTTTGGATGTTGCATGACGAGGTAACAAGCAGGTCCTGCCGTTCCTCATACGGCCATGCTGCCACGAGGGACGTGTCCCCGCAAGCGTTATACGGACGAAGTGGTACAGGGCGGCACAACGAGGTCGTAGAGGTGAGGGCAGTTGTGGCGAAATTAGGCACCCAGGACGGAAGGCTCTCCTGCAATTGGGGAGATGCGCAGTCTTTGAGGCCGCATATTGTCAGAGAAGATGATTGCATGATACAGGCCTTGGCGGCGTCGACAAAGACATCCTCCATCGGCTTCTCGTAGTCCGGTTCGACCACTCTGGCATCGCTAAGACTGATATTGGCACCTTGAAGTCCAAGAACAGAGTAGATTCGATCCCGGGGGTCCTGTGCCTGGAATATACTGGTCATGTACAGTAGGTTTTCTACCGAATTTATCTTCAGCATCTGGAAGTCTTCGCGGAGACCGTTCATCATGACCACGGAGGGGAGACCGCCGGGCCAGGCTTCCTCTTCTTCAGAGCCACTGGGTGGAAGGAGAAGAGTCGCCGCGGAGATTTCCAGGCTGTCCCGTGGTAATTTGTTGAGCCATGAGCGCTGGCTGAAAGTTTGAGCGACTGGAGCCAGGTCAGTCCAGTCTATAGTAAACTCCCCACACCGAACCATGACTTTCCGACCGGCGACAACCTCTTGAGTAACCCAGCAGCGATTGAACACGGGACGGTTGAAAAAGCCTACTGCCGATCTCCAGACGGGCGAATCGAACGAAGGCAGCTGTAGCCCCGGGTGTGCCAGCATCTCGTCGGGGCCAGGGAAGAACCCCTGGCTATGAAACCGGTGGGCAATCTTTCGAAAGATGTCGAAGACATCCCTGGTGCTTTCATCCTCGTCGCCCACCCACAGCGTCACTTGCTGCGCTCGATTGTAAAACCACATCATACCTGTAACTTGAAACCTTCGCTCCTCAGAATCTCCCTGGTTGATCGACAGCTGATCGATCCAATAGGTTTTGGTCTCTGATGGATGGCGCATTTGCTTCAGCGCATCCCGAAGTCCGCAGTTGATTGTCAGATATCGTTCATTTCCGAATCTGTCTTTACAGTATACGCCGTGAAGAATCCTGGCCATCTTTCGAGCTGTTTCCACATCCTCTCGCGACCAAGAGGGTACAATTGCCCTTTCGTAAGCAGTCTCCTTCCAGGTATAGGATAAAGCCTCATATGTGGGCCAACTATCCAAGTCGACAACCCTGATGTCAATCTCGAGCTTGTCGTCGAAATTTCCAGGCTTGATATCAATTAAGCGAGTGACAAGGCGACCCTTCCACGCCCAGTCTATCAACGTTCTGTCTTCGGAATAATCATAGAACCGGAGCTTTCCCGTCAGAACCCTTGTTAAAAGCTCCGGGTCTAGGTGGTGCAGAACAACGTCATCATCCCGGACGGTATTTTGAGTCATTTCTTTGTGGTAGCTCTTCATGCGGACGTTGCCAGCCTCGTCAATTTTGTAATAAGACATGGCCCCTGGCTTATCATCGCCTTCTCTGATGATGTCGCGATTGCCAACGCCCGCAAAGACGCTCTCTTCTAGCGTGGATCTGACAACTGGGAACACGGCGGGGCCTAAACCTTGCAGAAGCCGCTCAATTTCCTCGTCCTGCAGGTGGTGCTCGGTAGAGATGAGTTGCACTTGCAGAGATTCGCTATCTGGAAATGCATAGACAATGTGACTCAAATCTTCTATAGAAACTGACGGGTCTCCGCACGCTTCGAGGCAAGACCGCTTCGACACATCATCCATCTCCCTTACAGTGTGAAACTCGGTCGGTATTTGGGAGTGTATCATGGGGTGGTCAGGATGATGATTATTGTGGAAGCTGGCCATGCAACCTGAGCAAAAGTCCACATTTTCACACCAGCAGCACCTGAATCGGGCTCCTTTGACGCTCCCCGACTTCGTCTTGCACAGAGGCCCGTCGCACGTAACACCGATGTGCTCCACACTGCCTCCAAATTTGGAGATGATATCTTGCGCTGCTATCTGTGACGGTATGTGCAGCACCGGATGCCTTATACGATCATTGATATCTGCCTCTCTATACTCAGATCCTGTAGTGTCTGTAGAGTCTTTCACTCGGTATTCTGCGCCAGTGGACATGGGCGATTGCTTCGGGGGCGGCGAAAGTTCAATGTCGCCAATGTCGGGTATGTCATCCGGAGAAGGGGCTGTGGAGACTAGGACCTTACAAGTCTCGACCTGCTCTTCGTCTGCCGATTCGTGTCTTTGTACTGTATCCAGGTCGATCAATGATGGATCCGCTCGGCGGGCAAGCAGTAACTCTGTCATGCTGACATGGCCACATTTGATGGCGCAATGTAACACCACCTCGTCGGTGTTCTCATTGCGCTTGTTGATCTGAGCCCCGTTGCGGAGCAGACTCTTGACCATTTCCAGAGACCCCCTTTCGACAGCCCATTGGAGTGGCGTATCACCGTCGGCGTCACACGCATCAATGTCGGCCCCTTTGCCGATCAGGGCTTCCGCCACGTCGAGATAGCCTGCAGAAACAGCCAGATGGAGGGCCGTACACTCATGTTCCCCATAGGCCCTGTTGACCTTGATCCGTTGCTCGAGTAGGAGCATAGCAGCTTCAGGATGCTGGCCCACAAGCGCTGCGTGTAACGGCGTATATCCTCGGTTGTCCATATGATCGAGGTTGGCGCCCTCTGAAATCAAAACGCGCAGAATGTTCAAACTTCCCGAGAATGCCGCAATTTCCACCGCCGTGATCCCAGTATCATGGATACGATCAATATCAGCACCAGCATCTAACAGAACTTGCGCAACTTGATCTTTGTCGGTTGTGGCGGCGTTCATGAGCGGGGTGCGACCGCGATCATCGACAATAGCGTCGACATTGGCACCTGCGGACACCAGCATCTTCACACACTCAATATTCCCGCCGTGACATGCACACTTCAATGCAGTCGCGCCATCATTCGCGGTACTGTCGATGTCCATCCCGCACTTAGCGTAGGCATCGATCAACACCCGAAGTACATCCTCCCTACCCCGACCGGCAGCAATATGTAGGGGCTGAAGCCCATCACTACTTCGCTTCACATTGGCTCGAGCTGCATGGTGCAATAGCACCTCGACGACTCTGTGATGGCCATTTGCAGCGGCCATATGCAGCGCAGTTGAACCATCTTCGATGCTCATCTGCCATTTCGCCGCACACTGAAGTAGTCCATCGACGAAGTCGGGAAAGTTGCCCGCAGCAGCGATATGTAATGCCGTCCATCCTTTGTCTAAACGAGCACTTAGATCGACGCCGTCTCTCGCCAACTTCGCAATGGCGCTCGCGTCGCCCTTCACTGCGGCGCGCTGGAGAGCGGAACCTTCTGTATCTGACGGTCTAGAATCGGCCCGCATCCCCAGCTTGAAGAACTTCTCCTGCATGTTGGAATGAGTGGGTGGTTTTTTTTCTTCAGGTATTAGATGGTGTTAAGCATAGTTGGAACGGTGGGGTAGGGAACCCTTCTGAGTTGGAAGCATAGGCTGACAAGGCTGACCGTCAATAAAGGTGCAGCCTAGCTAAGAAAGCCTAACTTCCTAGCGTGTCTATCATCTTGTTCGCATACTCCATTGGTTGTAGTATGCACTATACCTGTTCGTTGATCAAATTTTCTTTTACATCTATTGTTGGGTTTTGTCGAGGGTGTTCTCCAATGCCCGCATTTTTAAACAGTCAGTAGATGAACGACCTCATAATGATATTGATTAGGTCACGGCTACAGCAGACAGAACACCTATAGTAACACCCGCCCTGATCTTGTGATGTCTAGAGGTCATGGGCCGGGATGTCATCCATTGACGGAAGAGGCCAGGTCAAGCTGTTCAAATCCAATGAGTTAGCCAGCTCCATTAATTGCTCGGGACTGAGTTCATAGTGCTGTTGAAAGCTGTCCGCAAATTCCAGCTCAAGCGATTGGGTATAGCCATCAGGAGCGCCCGGGCTTAAGATCTGAATGGGGCCACTGCCATCTTCAGGTCCACGAATACTGCTCGCCAGGGCCGTGGGCACATTGTTCTTCAGGAATAATTGAGCAAGCTCGTCATCCAACTGCTTCAACTCCGACTGCGCCAGTCGGGCGCAGATGTTGCCGCGGGTGCTCATATCTTCCAATATGGTGTAGGCACGCTGGGACCAGGGTGAATGGTCCTGTAGCAGTGATTGATCAATTGTCGCGGCCATCATGAGAGGGATTGTGGAGATGAATGCCGCGTCCATGTCAAAAGGAAGGAATGTTTCTGAGGAGACACATTCAGCACAAGGGCCTTTTTTTAAGGGTCAAAATAGACACTTACCTAGGAGTCCCTGTTCGAGAAGGTTGGATAGAATCCGGAGAATTTGCTGGGCAGACTCCACGCATGCATGGAGCAGACCTTTGACCGTCGCGGATTGCAGCCATTCCATGAGTGCCGGATCGGACTGGCCCAGCTTCGACTGAAGGAAAATATACAAAAGCGGCCTGGTCGTAAGAATGATGCACTGAATGGGATGAGCATATCATCAGAAAGCACATAGCTCGGCACTGTCATACCTGATGCTCGAGCAGATGCAAATGCGCCGAGATCCGCGAAGTGCCACTCATGGACCCGTTGGCGTATAAATCGAACGAAGCGTTCAGCTGTACGGTCACGTTGGCGATATCGCGGAGAACGGACTGCGTGGCGCTCAGGTACCGACTGTCAAGTTTCCCATCGCTACCGTACACAGCTATTTTGAATTAGCCACGAAGCGTGCCGGATGTTCCCTACTCACTGAGATCCACTTTTGCCAAGATCTGACACAGCATCACTTGCATCTCGAGCACATTGGCGCCCTGGATCTCTTGGGATATCGAGGGAAACGAAGCACTTATGCTCTCCTCCGATATTCCCATCGGCACCCCTAGCAGAGACGACATCCGACGTTCGAGCGTGTAGATGGTCCACCACACGAGGCTGCACCGCTGTACATATGCTTCATCTAGACAGAGCCCGTGCATTTCGGTATACATGCCATGCTCTAGAGCCCAGCGTAGCGCCGTGCCCAGCTACAGGAATCAGTATGGCGGTAAAAGGAATTGCTCGAATGATTAGACGTTTATCTTACCATGCGGTAGGCTGGTCCACGTCTGTAAAGACACTGCAGGTAGAGCGCGGCGCAGCAGAGTACCTGCGTCATTTCGATTGGGTCGCCGTCAAAGAAAGTGAGATCAGGCATACATTGCATGGCTTGGGTGAAGTGATCATACCCCGGAGGACTTCGCGATCGCACCGATTGCACCACAAAACCCTTACCAAATGCAAGGACTAGCAAGTAGTGGCAAAACCACAGCGGCGAAGAACGCGATTTTTCCGCGGGGTTCTGTTGGAAGGCGGCAAACTGTTTCATAAACGGTTCTTCCTCAAAAAGATAGAAGAGGTGACCGCAGTGGAACTTGACTGAGTTGATAAGATAGCGGGCAAAATCGGCCGTCGGAAGGTTTGAGACATCAAACACATTACTAGGAGTATTGGCTTTGTTTCCATCCCACCCGGGGTCATAGACATGCCGATCAAACAGCAATTTGTCTGGATCGGGCGTCAGCGGTAGGCCCGTCAGTCGCATATGGGTCATCCCTAACACCCGGCGACCGAAGGCCCACGTAGACGACGTGCCCATGAATACTACAATGACGGTCAGTAGCAGCTCAACCGGCGATGGTGGATCGGGAGTAGCGCACGCGGTTTGCCCATAGGGCCTGTTGCCCAATCGGTGATATGAAAGGCCAGAGGATTCGTAAGAGGGGCTTTCGGTTCCCTCCCGCCATGTATCCCAGACGACTTGAGGGGCGCATGTCCCGGTGGTAAACCTTGATTCTGGTCGCTGTCCTCAGGCTCTGGAGATTGCACCTCACAACCTGGACATTGTTTCAGTAGGGTATCCACGCTGATCGGATGTTACTACCACTCACTGGTCGAGTGTTCCCGTCGCTCCGAAGTCAACCTGCTGGAGGCATGATGGGAAAGGCGGTGCTGGACAGACGCTATTCGCTCGTGAAGACTATCAATATATCTAGAAGAGGCAATGGATCATTAGGCGAGAAAACAGAGAGGTCTGTCTTCTACACTTACCTCCGAGTGACAAGAACCCGTTGTGACGTGCTGTCAAATTGGCAAGCCGAATTCCGTTTGCTACACTGGTCGCAGGGGTGCGAGCCTGAGCATCGGATCTTCTGGTCTCGGCATCTTCTGCAGCTGTCGTATGTAGCATGATGGTTAGCTGGGGATATTGACCACCTCCTGGGATGAAAAACACACGCTTTCGATATACGCTTGCCTGTCCTCAGGGAGCGTTTTCCTGTGAGGTCCTTGGGCGACATCGCAGGTGTCTCAGTGATTTGATGTTCGGATAGGCCAGAGATCCCACGAGGTTCGAGATAAAATCTCTCAGTCAAAACACCGTATTTGAATGTGCTGCTGGCTCTTCCAGAAACTCATGCGGGGTAATTTCGTGTGATAACGGGGTCATGGGCACCAGACCCTAACGGCATGTGGCTGGTCGATCACATCGTTCCTGTTCTTTGCTATCGGTTGGAGCTCTCCGCACTAGCACCCCGGTTCCTGTCGGGGAACCCTGTCTTGCCTGCGGAGGCAGAAACTGATATCCCGATATGATAATCACCTATCTGACCGGCTCTCCTACCCGATGAAGTCGATAAATTGGGGAGATATCATATCGGATGGAATGGCCGTAGCGTCCTGGATCCACTGTCTTTGCCCGATAGGCCAATCAGACGGTCTCGAATGATCTCCACTCATCTTTTAGCTGTAGAATCTCGGTCCAGAATCCCGTCTCTGGGAGCCCAGAGCATCACGATGCCTTGCGTTATACACCCATGAGGTGCTGAGGTGTCGGAGATCCATAGGAAGATTGGCAGCTGCTTGGTCTCGAAAGTTGTCTTCTTTATCCTCTTGCTTGTTGAATGTTTCGGAGCCCCCGCCAGGAAGAAGCAGGGGTCAACTGGATGGAAATGATAAGGTTGATGTGGTTAGGGATGGGAAAGAAGAAATAAAGAAGAGTTGAAATCATCAGAATACACCGAAACAGCTCGGTGCGATCAGGTGACCACTATCTCAGCCTCTGGCTAGTTTGTTTGCACGTCTTCGGTTCTCACCTCATGATCAGTACTAACCATCATCCTCATCCATGGTGCCATCTTCATACGTAATACCTGGTCGGACGGCTAACGCTTGATCTAGCCAGCTAAGATATCTAGAAGGGGACACGAGTATGAGTGCAGCATTAAACTATTGTCTATCATACAAAAGCAAAATATCGGACGCTTTCTAATCGACATGAAACGCGATTCAGACAGGAAACCATCTGGGCCATTCCGATCAAGCAACCGGTGGCTCCTCATCGTACTCGGCATTGTTGAGAAAACTCAAGAAGCAATTCCATCCTAACCCCCTTACGATTAGCACAGTCGGAGTCGGAAGAGACGAGAAGAGATGAAAGACATACCAATGTTTATGATATTCACCACCAGTACACGATACTGCAGTGGCACCAGGTACAGATTCACACTCTGCAGCGCCGGCCAGACCATCCAATTCGTTCGCAGCGCGTCCCAATACGTGCGTTCCAGCTTCTCGCGCGGGTGGGCACCCTCCAGGACCGACATCGTTGATAGAAAGACCCCGATCATGGTGGGCGCGCAGACAAGCTGGTCCGTGGCGACACGCGCAACGAGCGTGCGGCCCGGAGTAGACAGTTGAATGCGGTGTTGGAGAAATTGAAACCACTTGGTCGCGACCGGACCAAATATCACTGTCTTTGCGTCAGTTGTATCCTTCGAAGTTGAGTACTCATCTGTGTGACGAGGTGCAGTGGGATATTAAGGGGCATAGATTACCGCCGCCGTACAGGGCCATTCGCCCTGTACGAATTACATCATGCTGAGCGAGGCCGCGGCGCTCAACGCCTTGTTGTGCTAAGGAGTCACCTAAGCCAAAAAGACACTATTGCCCATCAGTCTACTGTCATCACGCGAAATTCCCGATGGGACATACCGCGGTGGTGATGCTCTGGGTCAAAACCGGGCGTTGCAGAAGACTGCGCTGATACCTGTTTGTTGTCAGTGCGCCGGGCGGATGACGTCTGATGGAAGTGTGGACTTACCAGGCAAACATCTTGCCGGCGATATGGTGACTTGCAATTGAAGAGATTGATTTCTTTTCTATAATTGCAAAAGCCCTGACCGCTAGAAGTTATGTTGGCGTTGAATCAGGGTGGAAATGTTGATGAGACAGGTCACAGGTCATCCCGCCCTGTCGGGAATGTCCCAATCCGGCAACGCTGCCGCCAGCGGGGCGGAACGCCCAGATCGGTAATTCTTGGCTGATCATTCGCCCTCCACGGCAAGTTGCATGAGCAGCCTGGAGTTGACCGGGGTGCAGTAGGATCATTGAAGTGGAAAGGTAGCACCGGTCCCATGGGTTAGAGACGCAATCTCTCGATTAGTACAGTCTATAGCACGCATGTCGTCGTTGTCAATGCACTGGTGAAAAGATTCCCATTCAATATTCCGGAAATTTTATAGAGAACGCTTATAATTTGCGTTTCGATCAGCGAGTCGAGTTGTTTTTATGCACTCCAGCGGAGTTGACCCACCGATCTATCGAGCAATCCCCTGTAGACGGGGTCTGCTGCATCGAGCCTATCAGGACTTTTTTCTCATACCTAGACCCGCGCAGTGATCGACTGTGGAAACTAGAAACCCTACTGGTACATTCGCCAAACGATTGCCCAGATTATGTTCCCTGTATCGTCGGAATGTGCGATATAATAAATCCCTAGGACATCTCCCCAGGCAGCACTACAGATGACCCAACCACCATAATTGACGACTTCATCCAGTGAAAGACACTGCTACAGCTGGCGCATCTCTGTCCGGTGGTATACTTCAACAGCTATGAACATTATGCGACGGATGTACGGCTGCCAGAAATATATTCGTCAAATCAGCGTCCTAGGACGCGTTCAAAAGACTGAAAGCCTTCCAAGATGTCATCGGATGGGACATTCCTATCCGAAGTCGCACTTAATCCGGAATATTATGAGCCCAAAACCATCCCCACGATTGCTTTATCCTATAGCCCAACAGCACCATTCAGATCGGCTGTCGTTACCCTACCCTAAAGACTAAATTTGGGTGAGCGGCGGCCAAAGCTTCGCGGAACGGCGCGTCGTCAAATGGCAGGAACACAACAAGGTTTGCTTCTTGCTTCTTCGACAACAACATTGTGAAGGAACGGAAAGACCGACGCTTTCGGGAGGAGCACGACAGTTCCTTTGTTGCATGGGCGCAGCAGCTGAAGACGGGTTTGGATATCTCCCCGCCCTGGCTCTGACTTTCCTACCGACGGGAAGAGTCTCGTGTCGTGGTTGGCACCATCGGCACCATCGGCGGCTGAAAGACGTCCATCGCATGTCGTATGATCGAGCTGGGTCGCTCGCTGCGAGCGGATCCCATCTTGGTCAATCAGGTGTTGCGGGCGGCATCCGCCGCAGCCATCTGTCCCCTGTCAGTCTATTAGGCGGGATGTCCGGTGCTGTCGTCACATCATCACAATGCATTGGTAGAAGTCTATATCGTTGTATACACACGGAGTCCGATGGACCTGCCCCCTCTGTCACTCTTGATACGGGGGTAAAGACTCCTCATCCACGGATCGCCGTCGCGACACCGGTCCCCCGGCCAGCTGTCCCCGCAGCGCGGCGATCCCCGTCATTCTCCCTTCCCCTTTGCGCGGCGGCGTCACCAGTCCGCCCAGGAGGGAGGGATCCGGTCGCTCAAACTCGAACTCGAGTCGCTGCAGGTAGATGGAGCGGATCTGCGGGCGGATGGAGACGATCTCGCGGCAGTAATCCTCCCACTCGTCACGCGTCCCCCGGAAGTCCAGCTTCACTTCGAGGTAGTCGGTAAATTTAGACAGGCCGGCACTGGCCTGAAAACCCGTCCCACCCTTAATGCTTGGTTTAGTACATGGAGAACAAATTCACCAGGGGTTATATCTGGGGCGCCTACATAATGTTCTGACCACACTTCCGACCCCTGGCGCGGAGCGTTGACAACCTCGACGCGCACGGCCGCCCGTGGAGTGCCAAACGTCTGGGCGTGGAGCAGGGTGATGGCCTGGACGAAGATGACACGAGCTGGACGATCATCCTCCGTCGTATGGAGGACGTAGATGGGCATTCTGGTGAGAAACCCAGACGTTGACAATCCTGGGGAGTCTGGACTCCTGTGGATGGAGAAACGGGGATCCCCACTTGGGGCAGTGTTGATGTTTGTTGTTGTTGGGTGGTTGTTGGCGGTGATTATCATTCTTCCGCGGGCCCAGCCCGGTCGCGTTTCAACTGTTCAACCACTCCTGTCATGTTTGATGTTTCCAGTTGATCGCCTTCATCCACAAGTGTCATATCAGTGGCAGAGCAGGTAAATGGACAATCAGGGGGGAAGACTGTATATTTTTGGGGTAGGTAGTCTGTAGTCTGTTCTGGGCCAATGTATCCGGCCAATTACCACGGGTGGGATAGGCTTGTGGGGTTCTTTTCTTTCTTTTCTGTCTCTTTTCTCTAAAATCTCATTGTACCTCGTAATATTTCATTCAATTTTTACTCCGTGCCTCCAGAATGTGGTAGAGTATTGGGGGCCGTAAGCAGTAGTGGATATATATTTCTGGATTGTGTCTCGAAATGGCTTCCTTCCTCTGCCGCCGATCCCTCCAGCCTCCAGCTCGAGGAGCCCAGTGAGAGAGTATTGACATTGGAGAGATGAGGTTCCATATAATTCACATAGCGTTGTCTTCCGTCCGTAATGATTCACTGGTGGAACGGCAGATATCTCACAAGCACGAGGTGGATATTCCACGAGTGCAGCGCATTTATCCACCAGCCCGACTCGCTTGGATCCCACGCGATCCACTCAAATCGATAGTCTGGCACGTCCGCCAGAAATGAGCTCTAGATTTAGATATAGTACTCCGTAGACCGTATGGGCGTATACGGAGTCGATATCCATATATATCGGGGAAGTCAAATCCCCACCATCCCCTTGTGCAGTGCACAGGCTGAGTCATCGTGTAGTGCGCCCCGTGACTGCCAGGATCATCAAAGCCCCAGCAAGATCCTGGAGAACTTCATCCAGGGATCAATCCTGATCAATCCTCCTCATCCCTGGCATCCAGCTTGCTAGACGATTCGGATCCGATCCGACCCTTTGACGGGAAACTTCAACATCAACACGGGCTGACACCCCTATCTTCCTCTTACCGAGGTTCTGGCCACACCTGTAGCCGACTAGGTGCACGAAAAGGGGGATCTACACTGGGCGGGTCCATGAACAGGTGGTTGTGATGGTGGTGGTGGTGGTTTTCGCTCATCGCATGGCACTTTCCACCGTGCCCATATTCCCAGAAGGGAGGGATCGGTGAGCTCATGATGATGTTCCCGGTCCTCATTGGATTGGGGCTTGCCAGTCGCCGTCTCCGCAGCCCACCGCGCGCCGAAGTTTATTGACAGAAAATCGCCACACCGGACCACTCTGCCTGCAGCTGCAAACAAACTCTCAACTCTGCGATGGCAGACCACTTCAATCGCCGTCCTCATGGAAGAGATGATGATCCCAATTACTCCACGGCTATTGATGCCTGACGGCCTCTCATCAAACCATTGAATTCGGGCCTGAACCCGCCTAGTCGGGTCCGCTCTCAGCCGAACACCCAGCTATTTAACAGCCTCACCCGGTTCTCCCCACAAGATCCAGTGGGCCTGATGTTGGTCAGACTTTTCTTGAACTCTGGGTGCGAGAAGAGGCCAATGGCTGACCTCGGCGCGGGTTTCTTTTTCCCGTTTGGGGTTCCCCATTTTCCCAAGCTTCCTTTCCCCTTCTTTTTTTTTTTCCCGAGCTCCTCTTTCGTCGTGTATTTATTAATTGGAGTCATTCCTGGCGTGTCGGTGTCTCCATCAGTGTTTCGTTGGACTCCGTGCGACCCGCAAACTCCCCTACGTGTCGGAACCTTCCACCCTTCCCCCCTCAACGCTCGACAGGACGGTCGAATATGTCCTGTCCTCGACCGATCCGCAAGAGTTCTTTGAAGCGCCTGAGAATGGTCGAGAAGCCGCGATCTTGACCTGTGTTTGCATATCAGATCGCGCCTGGTTACGATCGGCAAGATGAACGGCCGCAGAGAGGCCATTACCATCGTGACCGCACTATTCCTGGCATTGTCGTGCATCACCGTCTCTCTCCGATGCTTTGTGCGGTTACGACTCATGCGCGCGTTCGGGTGGGATGATGGGATCATGGTGGCCGCCTTGGTAGGTCATTCACGTGGATCCCCCACAAAATCAATCACCCCTGACTCGCGATCCAGTGCTTGTATATAGGGTTCTCTGTCTGTATCTTTGTGGGGAGCTACTACGGCGTGGGGGAGAAGACGGCCTGGTTTATCGGGAAGGAGAACCAGATGCAAACGTCATTGTTGGTAAGTCTGCGCCCTCTTCCTCCATCGACGGACGGGACTAACTTCTCCTCTTCTAGTGCTGGTGGGTGGGCCAGAATTTCTATATCGTGAGCTGCGTCGTGGCCAAAATCTCCATCATTATCGCCCTCCTCCGCATCACCATCGTTCGCGCCCACGCCATCATTCTCTATGTGGCCGGGGCTTTGACCGTAGCCGTGGGAATGCTGTTCCTCTTTTTCAGTATCTTCGAGTGTCGCCCGGTCAGCTACTTCTGGATGCGTCAGCCTGGTGAAGGCAGCTGTCTGTCCGTGGATACCTTGCTGGCGATCGTCTACCTGTACAGTTCCATTGCGGCCCTGACCGACTTCACCATCGGTTTGTTGCCGTGCTTTATCATCCTGGACTTGCAGATGTCAGCGCGCACCAAGTTCGCGCTTGCGGGAATCTTGGGTCTCGGCTGCATGTAGGTTCCCCAATTGCCCCATTCAGCGTCCATCCTTGGTCAGTCGATCTAACCCATAAACAGTGCCAGCTCCGCCGTCATCGTCCGTATCCCCTTCCTCCCCACCTACCGCGACCACGATTTCCTATACGCCACCTATCAAATCTCCATCTGGTCGAATGTCGAGGCCGGGCTAGGCATCACCGCAGGCAGCTTGACTACCCTGCGACCGCTGTTTCGCCTCTGCCGCGAGCGGTCGTCCAGGTCGAGCTACCCACTCTCCTACATGGGCGCCTCCCAGAAGACCCGTCAGGGCGGACGCATCTACGACGCCACCAGTGACGAGACGCACGGCGTGACCACGACGATCATCGGGAATCCAGAGGTGGCCATCCCGTGGAATACCAGCGAGGATCGGTTGACATCGGAGAACCCGGGGGTCTTGGGAGTGGAGCGGTCGTTTCGGGTGCAGGTGGAGAATCAATAGCGATTCCTTTGTCACTCTCCTTTGTATCTATGCATGCATAATAGGCGCAATTGATCGAACAATATTATTTGGAAGACACATACGTCAAGCTGTCTACTGCAGGGCAATGCAGCTCAACCGCATTGGCGCGCAACTCGAGCGCCACGTATGTCTGCCAAGGGATATGAGCCATAGTCGGGATGGCAGCTGCATGTCCTCGCTACCCATGCCAAATATGAAATATGTATTTCGGGATTTAGAGTCTCTTTGTAGATATTGATGGTGCGCAAGGTGTCTTGTTAGACGGTACGTAACTTGCAAACCTTGATTCAATTCTATCAAGCTGTTTCGGCTTCCCGTCCTCACACCGACGTGATCCTCCAGCAGTATTACAAAACGCCATAAGTATCTCCCATTTTTATACCATCGCGTTCTACAGCAAACATTTCGCCACCTTACCTCGTCTGGCTCACCCAGAGGACCCTGGAATGGCAAGCTCAGGAACAAGAAAAACTGTTGCGACCTCCCTCCTCATGTATCGACCTGCCCGATGACCATAGACCTAGTGCGCACTGGCCACATCGTCAGTACACGTATTAAGACGTGAACATGAATAACACATACCAGAGCAGTCGCAATCCCGACCAACCCCACATTCAACACAGTCAATAAGACCTTTTGCGGAGACGCAAAGTACTGGCCCCTGTTCATGAACAGCCAAAAAACACCACTCAGACCGTCTAACCCGTTAGCTCGAAATTCCACAAGGTGAATCACCAGCGACTTACAGGTGAACCAGCTTCCGAACAGCGCAGCCTATACAGTCAGTCTCTCATGTTCAGTCCAGCGGGAAGGGCATACATACGATCAAACTCAACAAGCTGTTGAAGACCGGAATGGCCTCGGCAATCACCCAAGCCAGGAGCCAGAATACCACCCCAAGCGCACACCACGACCCCAGCGCTGCTGCGTCGCGCTTGTGGATACGGTCACTGCCGGCCCAGATACGCACGTATACCTGCTTGCAGGCGGAGTGGCCGAAGATGACTCCCGCGATGACAATCTGCCAGCATTAGCCTGTGGAATTCAATCTGCCGAGTTTGGGGATATCAACCGATGGTAACGCCAATCCGTACGCCACCCGTCGCAAGATAGGCCCCATCGACCCCAAAGCCGGGGACGTGACGCTGTCTCCCGCATAGCAGTAGATCACCACTGCCACCGCCACATATAACGCAATCTCAACGATCTGTAGGACGCATAACGCCTTGGGGAAGTCTTTCGGTTCCTTCATCTCGGCGATGAACCCGAAGAATGCTACGTGGCCGGCGTACGCGATCACCATATCGGTAATGGCGCCCCACGCGGTGGTGAACTCGGTGTGTTTCACGGCGTGGACGGGAGCTGGGGAATTGGTCACCGCGAGGCCGATCATGCAGAGGAGTACGGCGCTGACGATGCTGGTGAATGCTGGGCCGGTCAGCGACAGTGTGTAGGGTAGGAGAGTGAGACACACAGATGAATGAAAGCTTAGCTACGTTGTTCAACGTGCGCGGCAGATTCCCCACGAAGGCGACTATCATGCCCACAATGCCAAACACGATAGAGCAAGTCCCATGCTCGGTGATGGCGTTCATTGCCACGCGGAAGGTGAGCAGATGACTCGCCATCAGGAAGAGGCAGAAGAGCAGCTGTCCGGCACCGACGATCTCGCGTCCGATCGGCCCTCCGATGACTTCTCCCGCGTCTGCCATATGGACGACATGTGGGTAGCGTATTTTGAACTGGAAGATCACGTATGCGGTGTAGGCGGCCAGAAGGCCTAGTACGATCAAGGCGATTATCCCCCTGTTCTGTTAGTCTGGTCGGGATTATAAGTCTATCTACTCACGGTATTAGACCCAGAGTTGCGATGGCGGAGGGCAGAGATAGCACCCCTAGCGAGATCATCTGGGCGAGCATCACTAGCCTGGTTAGCTGGCGTGACTAATTGTTGGGCTATGACGGACCGATTGCGCATTTTCTGTGGCGTTTTTTAGCTTCAGGAGGTATATCAGGATCAAGGCATGTCATACTGCCAACTGAGCACCTTGTACTGCACTCCCTCCGCATCCTCGTCCCCAAACACATCACCCTTGGGTGGTTCAGCGACCCTGATCTTTTCCTGGTCCTCTGCAGGAGACTCATAATCCATCTTTTTGACCTCTTCGGTGATCTCCACGGGCTTGATCGCGTCCATTGAGGAGTTCTGATGGTTTGCCAACATGTATGATACTCTGGCCCGGGTGCTTCGATGGCATTGTCAATGTACTGAATTTGCGATCTTCGTCTTTAAAGGGGTATCTTATCTCATGTAGTGAGGTTTCGGATGACTCCATGCGTCCATGTAAGGGGACATATAGCACATCCGTATCCCCTATTAAGGACGTTGTGGAATGGATTATCCCGTTACATTGCAGTGGAACACCCCATGCATTCCAGACCTAGATTAGAGATTGGAACGGTCCGGCAGGTTGCCCTACCTCGATCATTTTTAGTATCCAATGAGTTTACTCACGTTCGAGTGTTCCACTGGGCTGAGCACTCCCGATTCCTTACATCCCTTGTCTCGAGAATACAAGAGTATCCCTTGCAGCCGGCAGGGATGTTCCAGACATCGGCATTGTAATTGCCTAGTCGCCGTCGCCTATCTCCGGAGGGGCACCTCGCACATTTTGGCAAATTATCCGAATAGTGAGTGGAGGTATTCTGTTGGAGATCGGTTGCATTCATGTTGAGCAAGACGCATAGCAGGGCGCCCTATCACCTCGAAAAGGTCCCGTCGATAAACGATTGGATGCTGTGATAGGAAATTTAACAAAATGTTGATGCATTGGACATGTTATAGGATGTTGAGCCTATCATTATCTTAGCTTGAGATTGGGAATCTTAGGGAGGCCATAGTAGATTATACTGATTAACATCGCTAGATTGCAATGTTGATGCATGCAAGAACTAACAAGGCGTCCGAATATAGGAAAAATAGATCCTATACCAACAGTAGAAAGATATTATGATGTACAAAATTTGAAATTGGCGTTTTACAAACAATGGAAAATATACTTTTCAATGCTTAATAAGATTAAGAGTGTCTAGACATTCTCCTAGAAATATGCTGTATAACCTGACGGTATCACCACATATAGGTTACATCTGTTCATAGAAAAACTAGATGTAGTATAGATAGTGAACACTTACCCCTTGATATCAACAAGACGAATCCTTAATCCACACAGCAAGATCAAACCTCCACTCCTCCCCACCAACTAAGTTCACACCATCACGGACGAGTGGACCACCCTAGTGGCGACTCGATCTCGAATATCAGTGGAGACTGGAGACGCGGGGTTTAGTCTTACTCCACTCCCCACACCCTTGAGACTCTCCGTGTCAAACATTCTGTTTATTTTGTCTAATACGCCCACTCCCCATGATGTAACATGATCATCTCAATTATATCCAACCATTGGTATTCGGAGCCATGGGCATGGGCGCTGTAGCTTGCATCGTTCGCTAACATGCACTTGGACAGCATATTCTGGTAAAACTCGATAAACAGACTACTCTGCTACTGGACGGTGGATTCATTTCCTCGATGAGCTCCCCAGTAGATCGGACAGCATAGGAAGGAGTTCGACACATCTCAGCCGGACGAAGAACGCTGTACGACCATGACTTTACTGGAATAAGTTCCATACCAGCGATCCCCTGGACGTACTTGACACTGGCATACGCCTTATTCTTCCAAGGGGCCTAAAGGCACAGCGTACAGACGACAATGGATAAATGATATTAAGGCCAGCCGTGGACCTGGCTCAACTGTCAGCGGGGGACAGATCTAGATGTCGTTGGGATATCAGTCATATCCAGCCTGGCCAGAATACCGTTCGGTGTTTTGGTGCAGTGGCTGAGAGACGTTACTAGCAGTTCACGATATCGGACCAGACGTATGATCCAATGTGCCTGGTATGAGAAGCTCGACAGCAGTCCCTACGAGCATACCACGCAATGTAAATGCCAACTAGAGTACAGAACAAGTCTCCGAGCACTCATAATACTGATGATTGGGTTCCAAACTATTGTATCCTAAAAACCACATTCCGCGTGGTATTTTCGATATACCCATCCACCAGGTATCCAACCAACCCAAACCTACACCAAATTAGAGTTATCGGCACATGAAAACGCCCCTCCCCCGCCTGAAGTCTGGTACGATGCAATCACCGCAACGACAGATCCATACGTGCCCGCGACCATCAGGAATGTCCCGATCGCGATGACCAGGATACTCCACGCCACCATGCAGCACCACCTTTTCGACCCGCGCGTCCCGCTGTGCCAGTTATCGTATAACCACATGCAAGCCATGGGCTGGAAACAGGTTAGCGTTCCCAGTAGGGCTCCGATGAGCGATACTAGAGCATCGAAGGAAGGGATGGCGCTAGCGATGATGTAGGCGATGAGTGTCACGCTCAATGTACATCCGAGCCAGGTGATCCAGTGCGTGGGGGAACTGGAGGTGAGATGGGGCGAGCCGCGGAGGAGATGGACGAAGACGAACTTGGACGGAATCTTCAGGAATCAGAGGGTGAATTTGGGTGGGAATGGGTGTCTCACGTGCGCCACGATCGTTGTCGTCACGATCAACCCCGGCAGCGCCAATCCATAGCACACCTTCTTCACGGTGCCACCGGCGGATCCCAGCGCCGGCGACGCCACGTACGATCCGCAGTAGTAGTAGAGTAGGCAGCCGATGACCCCGTAGATCAGCGTGACGCCAACTTTGCAGACGATCAACGCACGAGTGTATTGGGATGGGTTACGCATCTCGGACACGATGGGGAAGAACCCCGAGGACCCGGAATAGGCGAAGACGAGCGAGACGACCGCGCTGATAGCCTGAGGGAAGGTGGGATCGCCGACGATCTGGTAGTCAGAGACCCAGGGACCCCGGGTCGTGGGAGCAGAAGCCGGGCTGTCCTGGACACCGACGGCGATGGTGACGACGACCACTGGCGCTGTGAGTATGGGAGTAGCTCGCAACACGCGTCCGGGAGGACTTACGAGCGATGAGGATCGACGGCAGCCCGATACTAGCCAGCCATGTGATGCGACCCAGTGTGCGCCCACTGCTGCCGAGAAATCCGACGAGGGCCCCGATGGCGACGAAGACGGCGGTACAGGCGCCGTGCGTGGACACTGCGTTGAGGCCGATGGAGATGCTCAGGATCCCCGAGCCGGTGACGAAGATCCAGTCTACGGATCGTCAGTCGATTTGTCTCGATGGGTTGACCTACCACGACATACAGAGGCAGAATACCGCGGCCAGGATACCACGGCCCCAGGGGACCGAAAAGCAATGCCCCCACGTCGTCGATGGCGTAGACTCCCGGGTGGTTGGCCTTGAAGGTGCCAACGATGTACTCGGACCATGTTGTAATGGCGGCAAGGGCGCACAGGCAGAGAATGCCAGGCGCGAGGCCCAAGATGTTCAGGGCTGTCGGGATGGAGAGGACACCGAGGCCGACCTCGGTCTTCATCATGAGGACGGTAGTACCTAGGAAGCCCAGCTAGAAGTCATCAGGGGAGTAGACGCATGGGGGTTTGTTCTGCGCGCACATTGCTGTAGTTGGGGCCTTGATCGGTGATCTCGCCAAGCACGTCGTCGTGGGTGGGGGCATCCTGCACCGTCATTTCGAGGTCATTGTTCTTGGACGGTCGGGGGATGAGGCATGGGTGGCCTTGATGCGCGTCGGCAAGTTTTGATACTGTCCACGGGTCGTAGTTGGGTCCACTATTAGGGGCAGGCGCGACCTTTATGCATCCATAGGTGGCTGACAATGCAGGCGCGGCCTCATGGTGGAGTCGCGGGGCCTCTGCCGTGGATCATGCAGTCGAAGGCAGCCTGCCGGTACGAGTGGTTATCTGTCATTGGACGCATAGATGACTTTCATTCAAGACACTTCGCCACCCCCCTTGATGCCAATTTGCCAGACTGATATGTAGTGAATCTTGGCTGCTGTGCTGACTTGGCTGTTGAGACCACGTGCCCAGCGAAGCCCTCACCGCATCGCTCTTTCTCTTGCAGTGTTTTATTCCTCTTTCCAGCACATAACTCTAGTCAAATAGATGATAATAACCCAATCAAACGGATGAGACCGATAGATCGAGCCAAGACAACGAACGTGTAGCGTTGGATTTAGTTTTCGTACTAGCCGCTGATTGCGTGCGAGACGTGGTATCTTGCGGCAGCAGCCGGAGTCCGGCTCAATCCCTACCAGTGTTGAACTGGCGATCGGTCCGCGGTTGTGGCTGCACTAGTCGACCCAGGAGTCCGGTAGAATGGCACGCTAACAGTAGCGTCGCGGAGAATCTATGTATGTCGGAGGGCCTGTAGTGGAGGACCAACGATTACGACCGGATGGATTTACAGGCACGGATAGATGACGAACAAATAAATTAATGACATGCAAACAGGGTATCATGGGCACGGCCCAGGCAGGAACCTCTCTATCTATACAATCCTCCACTCCATCCATCTATATACATCGATCGATCGAGGTCGACCTACTTGTCGTTGGGTGCCTCGCAGCTAAAAACCCCGCCGACGGTGCCGGCCTTGTACTTCGCATCCTAGATTAATTTAATTAGTAGATGTTCAGAAAAAATGATAAATAAAAAGCCAAGAAGGGGGCGGGAAAGGGACATACGATATCGATGACGGCGGAGTAGATGCCCGCCACGAGCACAACCAGACCGATGATGAAACACATGCCATTCAACAAAGCCAGGGCGATGTTCTTTGGCGAGGTCCAGCTACCCTCGCGGAGGAGCTGGAACCACATGATGGCCGGGAAGTAGAAGGTGAAGCCGGAGATGAAGAGGGCGGAGGAGATGGAGAGCAGGTCGTTGAAGAAGGGGATGACCTCGGCGATGATGAAGGCGATGACGGTGGCGACGGAGATGATGGCCAACCAGGTGATCCAGCCCATGGCGGTGTTGATGAAGCGGATGGGGGAGTTGCGGAACATGCGGCCGTGGAGCAGGCGGCCGAGGACGACGGTGTTGATGGAGCCGGAGATGAAGATGACGGGCAGGGCGACGCCGAAGGCGATGCGGCTCATGAGGTGGCCCGCGGAGAGCAGGGCGGGGCTCTTGACGTCGACGCCGACGAAGCGGTAGACGATGGCGCCGGTGAGGGTGTAGATGAAGATCTCGGTCAGACCCAGGGCCCAGATGGACTTGATGTAGTCGCGCGGGGTGTGCATCTCGTCCATGAAGGAGAACTGGCACATGGCGAAGCTGTAGGCGAAGACGATGTTGGTGATGGCGATGAACCCGTCGGCGAAGGTGATGTCGGGCTTGGGCCAGGCGGACCACTCGACGGCGGCCAAGCCGCCGGGGCTGTCGGAGGCCTCGACGCCGGTGGCGACGATGGTGATGCCGATGGCGAGGATGACCGAGACGAAGTCGACGTAGCCCAGGATGGCGACCTCGGCGAAGCTGGGGGGCACGGCGAGGAGCAGCAGGATGATGGCGGAGACGACGGCGAAGATGATGGAGCAGATGTTGCTCTCGGTGATGTTGACGAAGGCGATGGTGCCGGTCAGGGTGTGCGAGCCCGTCAGGAAGAGCAGCTGCAGGACGAGCATGACGGTGACGAGCTCGTAGCCGAAGCGGCCCATCATGAGGCGGCCCGCGTCGGCGTAGTTGGCGACGAGGGGGAACTTGAGCTTGACCTGCCCGATGACGTGGGAGGTGTAGATGGCGAGGAGGCCGAGGCCGATGGTGCAGATGACGCCGGCGACCATGCCGAGGGTAGCAAAGGAGGAGGGGATGGAGAGGGAGCCGAGGGCGATAGCCTCGACGATGAGGACGACGGTCAGACGCTTCCAACCCAACCGGTTGAACTTCTGGACGCCGTGATCGTAGACATTCCGCTCCTCCTCGGTCATTTCGGCGACGATCTCCCCATCATAGATGGGAGGTGCCGAGACATCGTCCCGCTTCTCCAGGTCGGAATCCACGACGACCTTGTTGGACTCCTGGTCGGAGATATCATCGGGGGTGAGGCCCATGGTGGGAGTGGTCTGGGGAAGGTCTTGTCGGGGGTCTGTGGTGTACGGGCGAGAGGACATTGGGGGGGGGGGGGGAGGGGGGAGATGCCCTTTGACCAGAGGATTTGATGACCAGACAGGTAGGAATATATTTGACCGTGAAGTTGGGGAAGGAAAGAAGCTGCCGGGAGAAGAAGAGGAGGAGGAGGAAAGAAGAAGTAGAGGAGGAAGTGCGGGAGAAGAAGGAAGAAAAAAAGGCGAGGACGGGGATCCACGGAGTGGGTAGGTGAGCACGAGACTTGGCGAGATAAGCAGAGAAGGAAAAAGAACCGCGAGAGAACAGAGTGGGAGAGACAAGAAAAGAGAAATCCACCTCAAACTTTTCCTGCAATTATGAATGGAAATTGTCAAAATGTTGAAGATAAGCGCCACGCCGCTAGCCGGGTTGGGGTTAGCGGCAGGATGGATTTGGCCGGGCCGGGTGGAGGACAGGGGCAGGGCGGGCTGTGATTGGCGGGCTGACCGCGGCAGCCAATCAGCGCGCGATACTGTGACTAATAAGATTTGTGGCGTGAGGCTTGATCCGAGGCACGCTAGGCCGAATGCGGAGTTAGTGGCCGCCCCGGATTGGGTTAGTCGAGCCGACGCCCATTTCATCAGGCCGGAGTGAGCAGACGGGTCAGTTGGGAACAGTTGGAACTGTATCCGTAGACTTGATCAGCTCATTTCGATGTGTCATGGATGGAGTCCGAACGCCGACTCTCTCCGCAATCCCTCACCCTGGTGTCATCCCCAGACTGTCTGTTCGACATCATCTGCGGGGTGTCGTATACCGAAGGTAAAAAGAATAGAGTACATCACAGGCTCGTGGAAGGATCCCAATTCAATCCTGCCCTATTGGGATTCAGTCGTTGCCACCACACTCCACAGACCAACTGCCACCTCAGGCGTCCATCGCACGACCCTCCCCCTGCCTCCCCGCCAGAGGTGCGTGATTTTTCCTTCCCTTTTTTTTATTCTATTTTCTTTATTTGATTTAGTAATTTAGATTATCCTTTTGAGTATATTTCTACCTGTGTAAACCTTAAACCCCAGCATGTAACCTTGCCGGGCGTTGGGCATCCAGACGGATCCTCTCGGCCCACTCGGCGAAGGGTCGGGGTCCCCATTCCCACCACGAGGAACCCTGGAGCGGTGTTCGCTTGCTCCAGCTCTTATCTAGTAATGGTCCGGTCATCGCACCCCCGACTTCGTATGCCATCGAGACATGAAACTCGCTCGAGAGAAAAATTCTTGTTCGGCCTCGTTGCCGGCCCGGACATCGCCCGGCCCATCGACCTGCAGATATCCGAATCCTTCCCGCCTCACTCCCGGTCTTGGGCGCCATGGCACCATGCTGTGATGGGGGAAGTAAGTCCCTTGCATCCGGGGCGTTGTCAGGATGGTAGTGGCCACTGGCCACTAGCCAGTCGGTAGTCAGGGTCTCGCGTGGTTTTTTTCGTTGGTCTGTCGATCGCATCGCCGACGTCGCGTCTTGGCGTCCATGAACCAATGGGACTGCGCCCCCTCACCGCGTTCACGCCGAGCCGGTCGATTCTGGCCTGGACGAATGCGACCATGCGATCATGCAAGGGGCGCGGACTTCCGAGCCACCAACGTGGCATCCCGGCTGCATCGGTCGTGTCCAGAAAGATCCAGTCTCATTCAGTCTCATGCCGCCGTTCCCCTGATCTTTGGAAGTCTTGGGGTCAGTCTCCAACGGTGGAGGTGGAGAGACAAGACGGTGACTGAAGGAGTAAGGATGAACTGGGTGGAGAGAAGCTGATGTCAGCTGGTCTGTGGAGTCCGAGGGGGGACCAGCAGAGATAAGACTCTTTCTCCATACTCGGTAAGCCAGGCGGGTTGAGATAGAGGTTACGACGCGCGCTCTCTCTCTTCTCCTCTTTCCACCCCGACAGAGTAAGACTCTGGGTGACAATCCCCACAGTGGAGATCTCATATCTGTGAGACTCTCCGTGACTCCCATTCAGAGATTAGAAATCAATCATCTCTCGTCTATCTCTCTCCATCGGTCGTTATATTCCGTCCCTCGTCCCCTTAATGATCCTGACTCCCCGATATTAAGAAAACTGCCCGGCGGTTTCACCGTCCGCCTCGGAGTCACCACCCACGGCGACGATGTTGATGTTATTGTCGGGGCGGAAATGATCCGTAAAGCGCACGACAACCCCACACACTCCAGGATTACCAGGACATGTCACTCGCTGTTCAGGGGATGTGTAGGTCCACCGTCCTCCAGCCGTCCGTCCAACCCCAACCTGGGGTCTGGGGTTGCGATGGTTAAATCCCTCGTAGTTCAGCCGAGAACCTATTGTAACGTCTTGGGTTGATTGGCCCGTGGTGGTTCCGTAGTTATTCGGTTGCCAGGAGGACCATTTTCTTCTGTCCAGATCACTCAACTCTGTCTCATGCCTTGGTGGCCCGCATCATGCCTTCTCAAGACTCTTAGCCATCGTAACTTGGGAAATTGGATCTGTCGGAATGACGATGGAAATAGGATTCAGTCTTGATCTGTCAACAAATGATAAAACTAGCCATCATATTGCCATGGTTAAACCCTGCAACTACTTCAATTGGTGTTCCTGTCTATTGAGTTGAGTGGCAGACCTGGTCTAAGCTACACCCTCCCGCCCGATATATATCACCGTCGCAACAACACAACCGGGGCCACCAACAAACCCACACCCATCTCCATCTATAAAATAATCCCACAAAAAGCTAACTGGACTTCTAATCGACCCGTTCTCAGACAAGCAGATCACAAGCCCATGGCTATAACTCCTCGACATCACGGAGTATATGTCGGTTGCTCCCGCCAATTCAGCCCAGCCCACCATAATCCCCGCATGCGCTAGCCAATCCTTCGCCTGGCATGATGACGGTTTGTTCCGCCTCCGATCGCCATCATAACGATCCTACCGGAGATCTCCGACCGGTAGGATGGCTGGTGTGTAAAACGGGTACAGGAAGGACGCCTCTCTCGACTGCGATCTGTCTATAGGTATACCGGCCTGGAGAAACTTCCTTCTCGGACTGACGAGCTTCAACTGGAATGTCGTGACCAATCCATCGTCCAGTGGATTTCGACGATTGTCAATAGACGTTTGAAGATGCGATGTCCGGTTAAGAGACTACCACTGGTCCCGTGTCTCAGCTGTTGCAGCGCGTGGTTCTGATTCAGTAGACGTCAGAAACTTGACATAATACGCTTCTTCTCTGGCTGCGACGAGTCAGCCGACAAGCCCTTGTGGACTACGTCCTAATACACCCCATTTTCCAATACCGTCTGGTTGTGTGCTGTTGCATATGTGTTCAAATCCAATGGGTGTTTCGATAGAGATGGAGAAATCTACAATTGGCCACAGGCGGTAGCCGAAAGACACCCAACGACACCTCAGAACTTGGCGCTGTCATTGAGACGGAGCTCTTGTTTTTACTGTGACATATTTGTGCGACATAAACAAATTGGGACACCTGGAAGCGGTATATCAGGCTTGTGGTGTGAATACTGCAAGATGTTCATGCACGTCGCTGGTAAAGAATGCGTCGTATAAAGCCATACTTCACGGAGTTCGAGGTGCACCATGCCAGTCATTATAGAAGTCCGTCTCACTATATACACTTGAGCCAGAAGTGTGGCTCTGTGTATGCAGTTTCTACGACTGTATGATGTTTTAGCACATCAGTCTGTTCAAGCCCACCCAAACTGCCGTTTGGCTTTTTGGTGTAGTGGCTAAGATAATCCCCATCCTGGGACTACCTGTAGGAGAACCCGCGTTCCTTATGAAATGGTATCAACCCCAAAACCGAACATGAGCATTATCTGTCCGCTGCACATGGAGCAGTGTCTTATGGTATTAACCCTGAACAGGAGTCCAAGACCACGAGAGCTTTAAAGCCTTCGACCTGAAGGACAGGACCGCCCAATGTCGACAGCCTTCGTATATCCCTGAAATGTACTACTCATATCCATTATATCGTGGAGACGGTGGACTATGACCACTCTGACGGGGTGAAGATCCCATGACCTGCGTGCCACGAAAGGTCGCCGTGCTGGATGCGAAGCCTGCACAGCGTACTCAACGATAATATCTCGTTCCACGCGACCGTAACTTCGACGATACTGTCAATTAAGGAAAACGCAGTATCCCCTATCTCTAGGCTATTCATGACCGGCTGGTGTTCTACATTTTCTCATATCTGACCGCCCTGTGAGTTCGCTCTACTTACTACAAGTAGTGGCATTACAACCACATTCTGCGGAGACATTGTGCTGGCAAGGATGATGGGTACCGGAAGATACCATCGATGAGGCACACCACTTACTGATACACCACTAACGAATAAACCCATGGAAAACCACAAGCGACTGCGTGCGGTGGGATTCCCTCAACCTGGTCCACGACCTGCGAAAACAAGTGTCAGGGAGGTATTCGCAGCATCGGACCTCGCAGACACGCTGTACTGACGGGCGGATATGGTGGTTGATCTGCATTGCCCCAGGAGTAAGTGATGGTCGCTGCGTTTCAAAAATAGCGATGAACCACAATGATCTAGTAGGCGCAACAATCTGTGGCGGTCATAGGACCGACAAATAACTGACCAGGATCGGCCTAGATGTCCAACGAGATGGCCGGAATGATATCTGAGGGGATTGAAACACTCCGAGTTAAGCCTCTAGCAGCGACTATCTCCGGGTCGGAATTGAGGCGCGCACCGAGACAGCCTAGAAGCATACACCGTGTAGACTCTTAGTGGCCCCGGGAATTTTTGAACCATGTAGACCATTGTCCCCATCACCGGCGCCGATACGAACATTGGTTCTAAAATCGTCAGTGCCCCGCCGCCTCCGACCGGCCGTATACCATCCACGTGGGCAGCCGATCGCGGGTGAAGGCGCAGTCAGCCACTGCCCTCGCGCAGGAAGAGCCCCCCACTTCCGCGAGCACGCTCGTTCCCCTGGTGGTAGACATCGAGTCCGACGAGTCAATCAAGCATGCCGCTGCGGAGCTACAGGCCCAGCATGGCAAGGTCGATGTGGTCATCAACAATGCCAGTGAAACATGAAACCATCCACCCTACGGGTGTGAACGTCCATTGACCATACCGTAGACGTCCAGTTTAACCAACGGGAGAGCGCCGGGAAGATACGCGAGCGGAAGATGTGGAACCGGTCCTGGAATGTCAACACTGCCGGCACGCATATCCTCACCGCGACCGTGGCCCCCTTGGTGTTACAGAGCACCAACCCTCGCTTGCTCTTTCATCACCTCCGGCGCGGCAAACCTGGTAGGGACGGAGGACTCGAGCATCCGGACGAACGCGGGTGCCGCCCAAGGGATGGCCCAGGACGGCGCTCAGCGTGCGCACCTACCGGAGCGCCAAGACGGGGCTCAACATGCTGATGCGCGAGGGACATGGCTGGCTGCACGCCAAGGGGGCCAAGGTCTGGGCAATTCCACCAGGACTCCTGGCCACGCGGTTGTGAAGTAATCCAGGGTTCCTCAAGCTGGGCGCGCGCCCCCGCGGTCGCAGGGCCATTCATCCGCAGTGCGGTGGTGGTGGCGCGCAATGACGACGTGGGAAGGGTGATCAACCAGCAGGGCGTGCAACCGTGGTAAGATCGCCTGCAGGTACTCGAGATGCTCTGGAAGGGGTATGTAATTATTGTGGCGATCCTTGATGGTTTGCGGCTCATGGATATGACGTCATGATCCTTCCATCGCTCATCGGAGTCTCTTCGGATCCGATTATTGGTCGCGAGCTGTGTGATTGAAGGGGTTCTCACTCTCCCCGTGAATGGGGTCAGGAGAATACGTGTCTGGTTTTATTCGGCTGTAGCTCAATAGGTTTGCCAGTTGAATCAAAATTTCCGTCTGAAGCTCTGTATAACAAACGCAATACCATCGTGCTGATTTTGATTGTGCAGATGTATCAACTCAGCGGGACGGGTAACCCTCCATGGAAGTACTCCGTAACCCATGGTGGAATGCGACGTGAGTTTTCCGTCGAGATCGCGGGGCAGTCGCCACCTCCCACGATGGCGCATGATTGCGGAGTCTTACATTCGAGAATCGGGGTAGACACTGCGGAGGGATGGGATTTTCTCGCAGAGTGAGTGGCTGTTGGCCTCATGTCCGTGGCATTGCCACCGGTTCCATCGGTCGGTACCTATCTACGTTGTAACTTGGCGTCGGAAATACCCTACAGACAACACAGAAGAAAGCAAAAGAAAAGAATCGAAAAAAAGACGTGACGAGGCCCAATACGCAGGAAGGAAGGAAGGAAAGCGACCGGTAGCGTGATGAGAATATCCAATATTCAACCCCGTAGCAGATCCACGACACTAGCAAACAGTCTCAAGATAAGCAACGCGCCGAATATCAACCCTCGTCGTCTGGTTTGCTGCCACGCCCAGAGTGACGTCACGTCCTTTCATCTCTTAACCCTCGGTTGGCGAAAATAAAATCTCCAATTTTCATATGGTCGATCGCACGATGTCTAAGCAAGATCGCCAAATTAATGCTACTACACGCCGCGCCATTGGTCAACGGTCATACCTCTGACGCCATGACACAGACATTTCCGAGGAACCAGGTGGGTCTAAGACAATCGTCGCTGCGTTTAATCCAGTTTTAAAGTGGACCCGACCAGACGAAGGAGCAGGTCGGCCGAGCTTGGGCTCTCAATAGTTCTGTCTCCAATCGCTGCAAGCCTTGAATTCCGAGGCCCTTGGCCGAATCATGGCGATGCCAGCGGTACATTCTCGCGACCAATTCGCTGTGCCACCGCTGGGTGCTGCAGGTCGGTTAGCCACTGATGGGGGGATATTGGTGATCCCAGGACCCATGTCAAGAAGGGGTGCTCGTTCCATGGCCCACGCCCCGCGTCTCGTGAAATTCTCGGGCACCGTGGACAAAGATACGGTCGAAATAATGTCGGGAAATCCGAGATTTGGGACGGGATGCCTCTCGGTAGGCAGCCCACGATGGGATATGGCTTCCACGGAAAGGCAAAAAAAATCTGAAGCTCTCTGGTGCTTCGTACCCTAACTTGCCGATCCACTTGGCGGCTGGTGGGTCCTTCGGTGAATCCGGTTTGGGATACACTGACAGGAGCAGCGGAAATGTGAATTGATCCGAAATCAGGGTTTTGTGTATATATGTACCTGATCCCCGCCGGAAATTCTCGAGATCTCGTCTTTGTTGCTTCTCCAACCAAGATTCTTTTTACTATCCCCGCAATCTTATGACAATGACCGATGCAGAAAGTCGTGAGTCTCCACAGTTGGAGGCCATCCCTAGCCCTACCGGGCTTGGGACAGAGAAGAGCAACACCGACAAGGGTCTCCGTCCGGATGGGAAGAGGGAGCTGACGGAGGACGAGTGTTACGAGGAGCTGGCGTACTGTTGGCCGCGATGGAAGAAGTGGAGTTACCTGCTCGCCGTCGCGTGCGTGCAGATCTCCATGAACTTCAACACCTCCGTCTATCCCAGCGCCGTCAAGTCCCTGTCCAAGGCCTTCGACATCAGTGAGCAACATGCCCGGACGGGCCAGATGATCTATCTGGTGACCTACTCGGTGGGATGCGAATTGTGGGCGCCGTGGAGTGAGGAATTCGGCCGCTGGCCTATCCTCCAGCTGTCGATGTTTTTGATCAACATCTGGCAGCTCCCGGCCGCCCTGGCCCCGAATTGGGGTAGTCTTCTGGTGGCGCGTGGCCTGGTGAGTTACTGTTCGCAACTGTTTTTCTTGAAGGGAGAAACTAACAATAGTAGGGTGGTGTCTCGACCGCCGGTGGCAGTGTCACCCTAGGATTGATCGCCGATATCTATGAAGCCGAAACGCAACAATTCCCGCTGGCGTTCATCGTCTTCTCGTCCTGTATCGGGACGAGTATCGGTGGTATCATTGGTGGACCCATCGCTCGCTGTAAGTTTTGAACTTGAATGTCCTCCTTGTCAAGACTGCCCTTGCTAACTAAGATCCTCCCATAGTCCTCGACTGGCAATGGTTCTTCTGGATCCAGCTCATCTTCGGCGGTGCCGTCCAACTCATCATCTTCTTCATGCCCGAGTCTCGCTCCACCATCATCATGGATAAGATCGCCAAGAGGCGTCGCGAGTCCGGTGAGGACCCGAACGTTTACGGACCCAACGAGCTGAAGAAGCCCCGCGTCTCGATGAAGGAAGCCGGCACGATTCTGCTTCGCCCCTTCCACATGTTGCTGCGCGAGCCCATCGTCCTCTGCCTGTCGCTGCTGTCCGGTTTCTCCGATGCCCTCATCTTCACCTTCCTCGAGAGCTTCGCCATCGTGTACGAGCAGGGTTGGGGCTTCGGCACCCTCGCCCAGGCCTGGGCCTTCATCCCCATCAACCTGGCCTACGCCATCGGCTACTTCTCGTACTTCCCATGGTTCTGGCGCGACCAGAAGATCCGCAAGCGCCACGGCGACGATGCGATCCCACCCGAGCGCCGTCTTAAGTGGCTGCTGTTCCTGGCGCCGCTGGAACCGATCGGTCTGTTTGGCTTCGCCTGGACGTCCTTCGGCAAGGAGCGCGGCGTCCACTGGATCGGCTCGATGATCTTCTCCGCACTGGTCGGTATCGCCAACTATGCGATCTACCTGTCCACGGTGGATTACATGGTCGCCTCGTACGGTGTCTACTCGGCCTCGGCCACGGGCGGCAACGCCTTCGCCCGAGACCTGCTCGCTGGTATCTCGGCCATGTACGCCACTCCGATGTACGAGAACATTGGCGACAAGTGGCACGTCGAGTACGCCACGACAATCCTGGCGTGTCTGTCGTGCCTGGTCGTGGTGCCCATCTATGTCTTCTACTGGAAGGGGCCGCAGGTGCGCGCCAAGAGCAAGTTCGCTCAATCGCTGCTGGCGGAGCGGACCGCCAACAAGGGCCGGAGGGTCAGTCGCCCTTCGATGGAGCCTTGAAAAAAGATCCTTTAAAGACCCCGCGGTCGGTCGACGTCGGCCTGGCCGCATTTAGACCCCCGGATAATGTTCCGTTTATACATGGAGCGATGAAGGCTTGTACATACCGTTGGTTGTTATGGGTTTCATAGAGTATTTAGACGGCCGCTTACGCCAGACTGTTTGCTAATGATCACGGATTTCGATGACGATGCGATTTCCTCTGTGTACTTAGACATTAGACTTAATATATGTATACTTGATCCTTGTCTATCTTCACCTGTTGTCCCGGCCTTGTGTTTTCATCCCCTCTCCTTCACATCCTTTTGCCGGCGCGATGCCCTGACGGGTGGGTTATGGCCTCTGGTCTAGATTCAGCGTTCTAGCCATTTCCTTCTGGCCACCATCGGATCTCCGTAGCCCCAGTCCGGAGACCATACCGTCCCCACTGATGGGCATGACGGTGGATGCTGTGCGGGCTTAGATCAGCGGGTCTCTCTCCACCATGGCAGGATTAGGCACTACACAGTAGATAGAAGGCTTATATTCCACATCTTCCTATGTGTATAATGCAAGATAGCGACGACGGGCCTAACGAAGCGGTCGCTAGCCTCGACATTCCTACGCCAGTTGGTCGCCTCACCGCGGGTGGAGCACGGACGAGAGTGGCTTGGACCTCGCCCTGGGCAGCTTACCGATGGAGCTGGATGACACGGGATTTCGAGCCACGGCCCGTCAGGAACAACCTCCACCGGATGATTCACACGATCGGATCGCTGCCCCTGACGATCTGCAATCGTCCAGTTGGCACCACCCGTCTCGACCCGTCGATTTTATCCACCAAACACCTGTCGCCGGATGGAAAGCATCGATGATCCTCGAGGATCAACCGCCTGAAGTTTCTGGTCTTTACCCGAGGATGACATGATTCGCGGTGATCCAGACTCGCGACTGTCTGGTGGTCCTGCCGAGGCCTGGCCGGCAGACAGCGACCCTGATCCGAGTATCGCACTCCATTCGCTTCTCTGCCGTTCTACCTCCAAGTGTGGATGCTCGTGTGCAAAGTCTTCGCGAAGATTATGCTCTGCCCATGGACGAAAACATTACTGTCGAAGTGACACGAGTCCTGGCGCCATTTGGTGTCGGGTGTGCGTTGTCATGGTGCTCGATCAGATATCAGGATACATTTTTCCCGCACGATGGTAATATTCCGGCTGGCGGCTAAAGAGAGGGACTAACCGTCGTCGTCAATGGGCGGCTCCCATTCACGGATCGTGGTTGTCCACTGGCCCCATGGTCGGCGTGGATGTGAACTGCAGACGGCATCCGCGCAGAAGAATGGGAAACATGGATAGATAAGGGGATCGCTGGGTGCGATTCGCTCGTTGCGGACGCCATGATCTCCCCCGTCTCTGCGATGCGACCATGGTTCGATGATCCTTTCTATCCTCATGTCGATCAGCGACGGAGTATCCCCGGACGGTCCCCGCGCTGCAGACTGGTGGCAACAGGTCGTGCACGATATGATCCTTCGCCGCCACAGGTCCGTGATCGACAGATCCATGCCCTTTTGGGTTACGGTGGCAGTTCCCCTCCCCGTGTTTGGGCAGGATGATATCTAGCAGATTTCCGACCGTTGCGGGTCAGTGACGAGGTCCTCCGCGCAGGGACACACACTATCAGGGGTAAACCAGGGGGGAAAAGGTTGCAGAATACGAATGTGAGAAAGAGAGTCCGCCTGTTAGAGGCCGTGGTCTGCGACCAGGGGAACCCATACTGTTCCTATCACCAAGGCCGACGGACTCCATCATACCCCTGCTGGTTCCGGTGTGATCGGCACCATGCGCGCCATGTTACGCTGGCGGCATCCAGTGCCTCCAGCCGTTGCCGTGTGAGTATTCCAGGGGTATAGCGGGCTTTTCTTTCCCCTTCTGTTGTGAATCCGAGGGCTGGTGATGGTGGAGTTAAGGTTATTCCTAGTGACGCCTCCGGGAGAAACAAAGTCCACCGCAGGATGGCTGCAGGATCTGGCTGCATTGGTGGAGTTTATTGTTCTGGATAATTTCGTCTATCTTCTCCTCTCTGCCGTCATTTTGATACACACCGTCGTGTTATTCGAGACGCGTTGTGGGAAATTCTCAACACATCCCACTCGAGGGGCATCAGGGCCAACCGATCCAGTGATCTGCAGAGGTCTAGAGACGAGCGAGGTTCGAACATCGTATCGCAAAATCTCTGAAGTGGCTCTGATGCCCCTCCTTCTTCTCCCTTATTGGTTCTCTCCCCTGACGGAGAGGCCGGTTCTGCCGCCGGTTCATTTATTTTTGGCGTGGTTGAATCGTGGTGTGTTTCAGCATCTCCACCCACCACCTGTCAGTGGACGATACGCACCATCGACCCTGGATCCCAATATCGGTCGTCGACCGTGTCCCGGTTCAGACTCACAGGGACCGTCTGTGTCTCCGGCCGTGATCGTCAGTGTTTTCTCCGTGCAGGTCACATTTTCCAGCCTGTCCCCCCCGTCGGGCTCCGTTTCGACCTATCAGTGCCGTATCACTCTTGCCTAGGAGGGCTAACCGACGATGGCCGTGGCCCATGTCCAGTTGCAGACCCTGTCGAATGCTATCTCCTGAGTCTCAACTCCCGTTGAGAATGATCCGCGCTCCCAAATTTCCGACGAGGCCAGTGGGAAAGCTATAAAGCTGGACCCGACGCCTCCAGCTTTGGTTGAACTTGTCCATGCTTGTATAGCCCCTCCAGTCCTTCTTTTATACAGTCCAGATATCGCATCGCAACTTCCAGTCATCATGCAGATCTTCCCTGTCCTCGGTGCGATCGCTGCCCTGGCCCTGGTGCCCACGGCTCTTGCTACGGTAAGCTTTTTCTTTCATTCTCATCGCGGGGATATGAGTCTCATCGCTAATGTCGTAGCCCGGCCGTCACCGTCCTCTCATTAACCATGGTGGCCTTCGTCTGAACACGACCACTCCGGCCATCCCCACCTCCACTCCCATCTACACGCCCACTTCGCCTCCCACCTTCAGCCCGACTCCCACCCCCTCCAGCCGTGCGGCCAAGCCCTGGTGGCGTTAAATCGGCTCCCTGGAGGACCGGAAAACGTGTTGCTCCCTACGCAAGGACGGAATGGAGCACCTTTGTTGGAGCCGATGTCAGGGGTCCTGTACTAGTCCATAGAGGGGTTTTGGATTGCTGTGCTTTATTTTTATCTATGTTGTATATTTGAAAACGATCATTCCCACGCTGAGTTGTCTGCGTTCTACCTGATTCTCCCATGTGCCTGTAACATGTAAGCCAGAGGACCCAATAGATATATATGTGTATTCGTCGTCATTCTCCCCGTCGTTGGAGTCCTGTACGCGTGCCCCCGACACACCTCCGCACGCCCGTCTCAATTCCCGGGCACGTCTCGTAGGCGGTCCGCCAGCAGCCGATGCTAGTCACCATCGCCTCCTACTCCCCACTCTCCGGTCACGAACACGCCGGAGCCGGCAGCGGGAACGAATGCCAAAGGGGCGCCACGGGCGCCGCCACCGGAAGAAGCAGGCGAACTGCTGGGGCGGGAGAATCGGGTGGGCGTAGCGGTAGCGGAGAACCCCAGGGCGCGGGTGGCGCCGCAACTGTCGCCGCTGACGAGAATCCGAGACGGGGTATCGAGCCCGTGGAGGAGGTACGCGTACGCCGTGATCATGTCCTGGAGCGGTGCGGCAAACCGCCTGTCATCATCACCGCGAATCATTCCCCCCTCACAGCACGGCAGCGATAATGACTGTTTTAGGCGACCGGCGACAAATGCCCGAATACATATTCTCAGGATGGGTGCTGATCAGTGCCCCGTCGATACGTCCAACGGTGGTCTTGGCGACAACCCGGTGGAGGTAGGAGCGGACATAGCGACAGAGAAACGGAGAAATCGCCGGGAGAAAGATTCATAGTCTTGATCTGTGGTTTCCCCGAGTGTGACGGACTGCCGTTGTGACAGAGGAGGGCGGGAACGTGTAACTAAATCTTAGTTCGGAAGGAGCCGCGACGATCACAGATCATTTAGCCGGCATGGAGCAAGGACCCGATATTTGCCCGATATTTCCCCTATAAGATCGTACACTTGGATCGTCGTGAAGGCTTGCCCACCAGCCCTGAACACCCCGACTTCTTCGCGTGTTCGTCATCCCCGGAGTCGGGTCGTCGCCTCTGTCGGAGCCACCGGACGGCCATGACAAACGGCTCCTCCACATTGACATTCTCCTTGGCGGAGGTTTCCGCGTAGCCACACCCCAATGACGCTGCCCGCCGTCTGCCTTCCTCAGTCGATACCTCCCTCGACTCCGCCATATCGATCTTGTTACCGACTAACACCATAGATACGCCGTGCGGCGATCGGAACAGCATCTGCCCCGAGCTCAGTTTGGCCAGCCCGCGCCCCAGCTTCATCCGGCGGACCTGGTTGTAGTACTTGATGACATGGTCAAACGAGGCTCGCGAGGTGACGTCGTAGGCCAGGAGGAAGGCATCGCCGTGGCTCATCCACTCCTCAAGCTGCGAGGCGTATTCGTCGCGTCCGGCCGTGTCGATGATATTGACCAGACACGATTTGTTGTCGATGACCGCCGGCTTGCGGATCGTGTCGTCCGCGGTCGGCGCGTGACTTTCAGGGAAGTGGTCAAGGCAAAGCTGTCGGGATCGCTCAGTTTACGCCCCTCTTGCGTCGGTATTATACTCTTCGGCCTCCAAGGAACTTACCCGTATGATGAGGGCTGATTTCCCAACGGCTTCGTCGCCGATGACGACCACGGTGAACTTGTCCTGCATTGTGGTTGCGGTGGTCTGTCTCCGGAGAGTCTAAATGTTGAACACTGAGAGAGAATGTCTCGCTCGTCCTCAATGTACCGTAGATTGAGTGGAAATTACAGCCACAGGAAATGTAGCGAGTCGTGTTGATGAGGAGATGACGTCTCCGAGATCGACGTCATCGCCACGCAAATGACGAAGTACTCACTGATTCGGTCACAGTTATCAGTCTGCACCTACACAACATTCTGTGATTGACGGGCGTGACCCTAATCAGTATCCTTCTAGCTTTCCCTTGCTCTAGCTCAGTCCGTGTCCGATTCTTACGCCTATAGTAGCAATGTAATCCCCTGAAGCAGTCCTAGAAGATCTCATCTCTATTCTGGCCAGTTTGCACGGGACAAAACCAACGCCACTTTTGGGCGAGCTTTGGGCTAACGACAGGAAAGACCACACCTAGACATCATGCCATAGTGACTCTCTGCCATATCTTAGTAAGACGCTTTATCTGCACCCAGCAATTCGTACGCTTCGTACAGTGTTAGATAGTGAATGCAATGGTATATCAGGACCGCGGCAGAAAGAGTATAGAACTTTTGACGCAGAAGCTGAGATTCAACAGATCATCACTTGAAATGCTCTTGGTCTTGTGTAGATGTTCAATCTGAATAATATACTGGGTGATAGATGTTTATATATCATGCAGCAGGTCCCTGATATTATCAGAAGAAATTGGATACATCAGATCATAGACAAGCCTTATAACGAATAAATGATTGACATGACCTAGTCAAAGTGAGATGTCTAAATGCACCGCTTGACCAACTGCTCAACCTGGCCCAGCCCTCCCTTCACCTCCGTTCCCAACGATTCCACATGCTCGGCACCCATCCCTCTTCTTGCTCTGGCGGCCGTGCCAAAGTTCTCCGGCGCTTTTACCATGTTCAATGCACCGAGGCCGCCCAGCAGAGCAGCAAAGACCGCCGCTGGGGCATTGTCCTTGGCCTGAATCACGTCGTACGCACTCATGGCCACATCCCCGACTGTGCCGACCATTCTCAGCATGTTGGCGATCATCACCAGTTCCAAGGCCTCGGCTCCCTCCTGGAGACCGGGGATGACGAAGAGAATGGCCGAGACGAACAAAACGATGAGGGTCTTGATCTTCTCATCCTCGTAATCCTCCCCTACGTGCGCCACTTGGGACATACTGGTGACGGAAGAGGAGATCATGAACACCACCAACGACGCGCCATCCACGGCGTCGCTCACGTCGCCCATGTACATAGACTCGTTGGCAAGGAAGGCCGTAAAGTCCAGGTTCTCGTGAAAGTCGGCAATGGCTGATAGCCTCTTGGCGATCATGTCCTTAGGATTACTGATTTGGAATTCGTCCTTTAGATAGGGAGCGCCGTAATAATTGGCAGTCCAGCTGACCCCACTTTTGGCGCTATCGAGCCTTTCCTTGTGGTGGCCGTATGCCAGCCAATCGGCCGAAATCCCCGAGGCAGCGAAGAGGTCGGCTTCGAATTGGCTCGTGTTGCGGGGGGTCCAGTATACCTCGTTCTCGCTGTCGCTGTTGGAGAAGCAGCCCCAGTCGGTATGATTCCGGCCCCACTTGGTCACAGAGCAGTCAAAGTACGACGAAGCGTTGGTGTTAACAAACGATTCCAGCGATTGGGGTGCTGATCCTCGAATAGCGTCCTCGTACCAGCCAAATTTCTGGTCGTAATCGTGGTCTAGCTGGTCCTTATACTTGCCTAGGGATGCTGTGAGGTTTCCAGACAGGGCCTGCAGAATGTAGATGTTCATGCACTCATCCTCAATGCCGGTAGCGGAGGCCAAATCATCGAGATCGTCAAATGAGCGCGTGCAGTTGATCGGGTACGTCGGTTCGATACGTGTACCATCCGGGTACTGGGAGACAAATTCGGTCAGATCCAGCGCCCAGAGGGCCGTCCCAGCAAAATGCCCCTCGTACCACCAATCCAGAAGCCGGGTCGATCGATGGGTCTTGTTGTTATAGGACACCCAGGTCCCGTTGGCCGAGTAAGCGATCATCGCGGCGCTCGCGTCATCGTAGTAGGTGGTGATGTCTTCGCCCCCATTCTCGAGCCACCTATAAATCTCGGCTTCCGCAATGTAGCCCGGAGTCCTGGTGCATTCCCCCGCGATGGCTCCGGACTCTGGGCCGGTAAACTTGCACTCCGGACCATGACAGGACGGGTCTTCCATTTCAAATGACCGACCATAGCTGGCCACCCCACCGAAAATCTTGTTGTTTGGTACGCCGGCCTTGGTGATCATGGAGAAGGCGAGCGCAATCTCGGTAGCATTGACGTGAGATCGCAGGCAGGCGCCGCCATTGCAACCGTCCGCGGCATGACTATTATTCCAGTCCCACTGACCGTGAAGGTCGTATGTCATGAACACCATGTAGCTCACAACATCCGAGATTTCCTTGATGGGAAATCCCTTGAGGTACCAGTATGAGGAGGGAATGGCAACGGAGAGTGTCTTGTCGGATGGGAGTTGGTCCCGAACCTCCTTCAGAAAGTCCAGATAGCGCTCGCCGTCCCCCGGATCACCGGGGGGAATTCCAGGAATGTCCGGCGCGCCAGGATATTCCCAGTCAAAGTCCAAGCCATCCAAATCATTTTCCTTGGCAAATTTCACAACGTTGGTGGCAAAGAGTGAACGCTGGACGTCGGTAACCCCCTTGCGAAATATGGCGTATGAGTCGCGGCCAGTTGAAAAGGACCACCCGCCGAATGAAAGAACCTTTTGCTTGATGACTCCTTTGTAACCCGAAGGCGTCTTCAACCGTTTGAAGGCCTCGAACTCGTCTTCGACGCCCGTCATGTCGACCTTGAAGTCCTCCATGATGTTGGCAAACGCGAAATGGATGTGGCTCCACGCCGAATCAATTTCCAGGTCGCCATCCTCGCCACCCGTCTTGGTCACTTCTTCGATAGCTTCTACCGAAAGCTGTAGACACGGCCTCTGATTGTTAAATGCTTCGTAATATGCCATGACAGCCGGCTCGGTAGGGGCGTCAGAGTTTAGTTTGAGATGGATACCACAATTGGAGATGCATCCGTTCGTGCCATTTTTGGCCGTCCCCGGCGCGCCCGTGGTCGACTATTGAGGGTCAGCATAGGCGGACCGTCATTTCATCCCTTGATGGAGATGGAGGGAGGCGGGGTGACAAGAGAAGAAGACACTGGATTGAACCAAATTGGGGGAGAGCGTACCTCTGTTGCCGTGCAAAAATTGGGAGTGATACCACATTGACTATGGACTCGAGTTAGAATCACGGTATCTAGGGAGGAAGGTCGACATATCCAACTTCGAGACATACCCCCAAACATCACAGCAGGCATTGAGTGGACAAGGGTTCAATTCCGCAATGTCATCCCAGTTCTCCGGTCTCTTAGTCCCGGGCTTTTGCGGCCCACAGACAGCATTTCGCATCGCTACAGGCATGGGCGGGTCACCCCGACTGATGCATATTCTACCTGATCTGCTGTTAGAATCGGTTGGTAGCTTAGTACCGTTATGCTGCTGGAAGGGATCCATCACGTACCGTTGGGCGGGAGGTTGCGACAACCGCGCCAGCCCCATGTCTTCGCGTTCCAATCATCGATGTCATCTGCCGTGATACTATGGGTAGCAGCGATAGTAGCGCAGTCATCGTTGTTCTGGATGGTGTACGTTGCACACGTTCCATCAGCGTTAGGCTTAGGAGAGTAGTCTGGAAGGGATCCGGACGAGCAGCATACATGCTGACCGCCGGCCAAAGATGAGCACAACGTTCTACTCGGATTGTGCTTGGTGAAGTCGGCGGGCGAAATTCCGCAGCGTTTGGCTAGATCACCACAGTCGTCCCCCCGGTTAACCTGTATTGTTCTGCACTCTCCACGGGCATGGACCCCCGAGAAGGCCTTCTTGGCATGTGCCCGCGCATGGGAGGTACGATAGGAACTCTGGCGATTGCGTGGAATGGCCACTTCGGCCACGGAAATGTGCCCCTTGCGACTGTTACCATATCCTTCCACACAGCCACCACGGTTCCAGGTTGCAAGTGCTTCTTGCACGGTGGCTAAGGCTTCTTCCGGGTTCGTGCTTGCCTCCAAAATCACACCAAGGTTATGGGTCGCCGGGCGGTTGCTTTTGCACACCTGCATCAGGGAACCAGACGTGTTGAGACCCCCCTGACGCAATGTCTCTAAGAAAGACGCCAGTATGCTCTTGTCCGGATCTTTACCTACCATCGACCCAATGTATGATCCTAGAACCACGCCATTTGAGTACCCAAAGGCAATCCTTGCATCTTGAGAGGCAGGGTGATCAAATTGAGCTTGCACCAGCCGGGCAGCCGCCTCAGCATGAGGAAAGTATTGGCTGGCTTGCTCACCTCGCCACATAATCTCCATCTCCACATCTTTGGCAGAATACTGCACAACGTTGGAGGAATCCGGCACTTGAGACTTAGACATCTCAAACCCCTCGGTGCTGGATAAGGTGCAAGCATACAACTCCAGGCCCATATCAGAATCTCTAAGGGGGGTGTTCACGGCGATATTCAGGAGCATTGACTCGTTGCATGACCTGAGGATGCGCAACCCACGATAGTAATCCCAATGACTGGAATCGGCGGTCTCACAAGGGACGGGACACGCATTCCAATGGGTTGCGATATAAGGGTCCATCACCACATGGGAAGATGCCGCCGCCCCCAGGACGGCCATTTGGCCTATGGCGATCCACTGGGCCAACCAGCCCATCTTGAACCGTGTTTGTTTTCTGAGGACCTCACAAAGGAAAAAAAAAAAAAAAAGAACAAAGAAAGAGAGGAGAGAGGAAAGAACGCGAGAGAGAGAATGAGGAAGGAATAAGGACTAAGCAAGAAACAAGGAGAGACAAAGGAATGAGTCAAAATGAAATTTAAGAAGTGCTATCAAAACAGACAGGAGATAAACCGCTCGAGGCAACTGCCTTAGGAAAAATGAAAGAACAGACAGATTGAATGGTTAGAAATTAGACTCCCGGAGAAGTTGTCTGATATGTCCTTGTTACTTATGAGATCAAAAGGGGTCACTGGTACTAACTCATTGCTGTAGTGTTGGGGCTGTCTTTTAGTCCATCCAGCCTTATTACAAACGAGTCATCCCCACAAGACGACCGTATGGCACGACTGACCAAACTGTACTTTTGTATTCCACCTGTCTGCTGTTGTGTCCAGGAGAGAAGCGAGAACAGATCCTCCACGATAATGAGACGGAGGTCCTTCGCTTGGATATGCTAGATCATCGGGTGGTGACCACATAGCGGCTGGCCTGCATGTGGCAAAGTGAAGCTATCTTGGTCTACAGGGACTTGTATAGCGCCGGAAAATGCCCATCCGAATAAAAGCGTGACCCCAAGTGATCCTTGTTTCATTAGGACACTGTGGACCTCGCCTGTGATAGGGCGCGATATATTGTAGTAGTTAGGACCGCTGCTCCGAGACTACTGATTACCTCACCCTTTCATTTTGGTCATTCTTATGCGATGCACAAGACTTTCACATCACATGGCGCAGGAGGCTGCATCTCGCAAGACTAAGCTTCTCTCTTGCCCAGGTGGTGGATCTATGTTACTAAACTAATGAGTTAGCTGCATATCAAGAAAGATAGTGCCTCATGTTTCCTATCAGCCTATCATGTGATGACTATATGTGATAGGTTAGCTAGGGTTAAGAGATTCGCTCATCACTCAGTCTATTCCGTAGCAGCCAAAGTCATCATGTACATGGGCGAGTTTTCCCATGCATATTATATCTTGACTATCCATGTTTTCTTACAATCTTGTAACTACCCACGAGTTTTTTCATAGTCCTAACAATTACCAAATTCGTCTATATTTTGCTGTTTTTTTATGCCACGCTTTCTCAATCATGATGGCTTGGCAAGTGTTAAGAAATTCGCCTGGTCTAGAAGCCAAAGTCATCACATACAGGGATGTTCTCAGTCTTTGCCATGGCTCCGCAGGTATTGCGTGTCGCGTGCACAGTCAGCTAGCACTCCCTCGGACTACATTAGCTGGATGGGGCGGTTACCGTCTTCTGCGCCGTTCTCCTACGTCGTCTATCATAGTGTTCGCACTTTTGTTAAGCTTTTGAAGCGCGCTTACGCACAGACCTCGGTTGCTTCCACCGATGCTAGCTGCTTGGCAGGTAGATCATTTGAGATTAAGCCCGAGAGACTTAACTCTTGCCTTTTCAAGTAAGACACCAGAGAGGTACGGGCACCCCGGGCTGGCATGGAACCAGAATACCAGGAACATCCAAGGCGGGACCCACCGGTATCCAGAGGCACAGGACGCTTGACCACGGAGTAAAATCTCGGACGCAAATTCCAAATCGACTTCCAGGGGTTGGCAGCTGGAGTCTGTCCGTTATTCGATGGGCGCCCGAGGCCGTCGAGGGCACTAATTGGTAGTTCGGCACCGAGTGGATTTTAGTTGATGGGGGCCAGGACAATCGACCCACTTGCCAACGGGCGCCAGAAACCACTAGTATGGATAGTGAATCAAACGGTATGCCAAGATATTGACAGGAAGAGAGGAGGACTCTGATACTGAGGGGGTAGGGGACTACACCAGGGGCTTGGGTGGTGGTTGTGTCAACACGACTTACAAGAAAGCACGAAGCTCCCAGGAATTCTTGGAATCGCTCATGCTCTTTCTCATCGTTGCACCATAATACTGAACCGTGTTGTGATCAGGCTTGATAAGACTGATATCTCCAAGTCTTTGTGTCACCCATCGCCTTCATCGATTCTGTTCCCAGCCCTTTGCCGAAAATGAAGTTTCCTCTCTTCTTGCTTCTAGTTCTGTGTTCAACAAACACCGCCGCCTATGGCATCTCTGGTGCCTACGAGCGAATGTTATACTGGTATGCCTATGAGCTAGATCAGCAAGCGGACGGGCCCAAGGTGGTTGCAAAGCGTTGCGCAGGAGAATTTGGTGTGAAAACATGCAATCTCAAGCAATTCCTCACCTACATTGCAGAGGGCCCGGGGGAGAAGGCCAACGCTCGATCGCTCCCAGACGCCATCAACGGACACAGTATAAAAGCCGACACAGCTGCTGAGATGATTCACCGTGGTCACCTTACTGGATCCTACCGAATAAATTATGTTTACGAGATGGTAGATAAAGCACCTGATCTGTTCGCAATGATTGCAAGGTAAGCTTCCTATTGAATTCTAACCTTCAAACGCAGACATGGACGAGGAGTTAACCGCCCCCAAACAAGTTTGATTAGTGATAAAACCGCTGGGAAGAGTGTGCGTCACTATCCCCTGAATCAAGTCATGACTGCACGGAAACGGATTGAGGATATGCGTGTAGCAGGTAATATTCAGGCGGCCGGCGATCATCTTCGTCAGAAGTTCGATGCAAATCATGTTCCAGCAAACGACTTATCAGGAGGCACCCCTGTAACCCAGGGTTTGGTTGTCGAGACAAGCGAACGAGTCAGTCTGGAGAATAACCTGCGCTACATCGCAGTGAATCTGCAGGAAGCAGGTGAACGGATCCAAGCAACTAACCCACCTAATGCTGAGCCCGAGGGGTCTGGCTTCAATCTGAGGTATGAACTGAAACAGTTTTCCAAGGTTGAAGCAGCTAAGAGCAATAATCATATCGACAACATTCGGGCGATCAGAGAGGCTAAGAAGACCATTATGAGAACTTGTTTAGCACAAGGGCGAAATGCGCGGTAAAACATGTAAATATGACTACATAGTAAAGGGGTTCAGTGTGCATGTCTGACAAAACAGGTCTCAGCTAGACGCTAGTGACAAGATGTTCTTTTTCCAGCAACTCGTACACTTCGTACATTTGGAGATCAGCGTTCCCCTTCTCCTTCCAAACATCATGGTCCACGCCAACAGCATCCCTGGCAAACACAGCAAAATCTATACTAGGGATTTCGACTGCTACGCCGTCATACACTTCGTACTCAGGGCTACACCGGCCCCAATCAAAGACTGACACAAAAACGGGATCATTTCTGTACACGAATCTAGAGCTCCTATCTGATGTAGGGGTGTATAGTTCCCGTGAGGAGTGTTGAAACATCAATGCAGGAGCATCACCTGGGCGGGGCTCGAGCGATTCTAGTTGGTCGGGGATAGCCGCTTTGATATCGCACTGGTAATGATCGTTGCGCGACGTTTTGGCTTCCTGCCATAGTATTTTGTCAACTACTTTTGAAAGTTGTTGAAGCTTCAGATTCTGGGCCTCGCTCCCTTCGGAAACCGGCGGCATCATCTCACCGATGGCGAGTGTGGCAGAAGATGGCAGCAGTAAGAGCTTATCCCACAGGTCCGAGTAATCGGCGACAATGCAGGCGTAGAGGCATGGCCACAGCATGTCGGGCCTGATGCGAGCCAGCCTCTCATAGGATTCTGGACAAGCCAGCCGTGGAAACCAGATATTTCTCGGGAGCAAATCTTTCGGTGTGTCCGGCGTAACCCATGTCACATCATCGGACATGGTGCGGCGAGCATTGATTGCCCGCTGGATCATCGTTTCCTCAAATTTCGAGAACCGCGAGCTTGTTTGCTTAGGGACCTGCATGCTCCACCACTTCGCCCAAAAAGGGTGGTGGTATATAGCCCAGACGATACAGTAAAACTCGCCAGAGATCATTTGCGGTCTGGACAAACGGCTGTAGCGATCAATATCACCGGAATGTGCGGCCATCAGGATCAATTTATCCTTATTGATGGGTGGAAGGTCCATCGGCAGCGGCTCATATAAAAGGGGGAAGTAGCTCTCCGCGGGCTCGGGCTCCCCCTTATTATGGTCGTCTATACCCCAGTCTTCTGTAATATTGAAGTAGGAAGATGGGTAATAAGGGTTGCCGGAACTTCGGTAGAAATTGGCCAGCACCCTAGGCTCTAGGTGTTTCCGTCGGGCCGCGAGACTGGAATGAACAGCGGTGTCAGCATTCAAGAATGCGATTCGAGGGTTGGCAATATCCACTGTTCTTGTGTAGTCGTTCATAATGGCGAATTTCACTGGCTGGGATATTATACGCCGGGCAATTTCCTGGCTTCCCTTGTTGCTCCTCTGAATCCCGGCATGACTGGCTTCCTCTGCGACATGGACCTCTGGGACAGGATCGAGCTCCTTGTATAGGTCGATGTATCCAGCGATGGCACAGGCACGAGCAGCATGATAGATCATATCGGGATAGCGCTGAACCAGAGCTCGCAGGGTATGCTCCGTTGGGATATCCGGATACCAAATGCAATAAGGAGTCTCATCCGGGTGTGATATGGTGGGAATGATCCCGCTCATGATATCGCGGGCATTCAAAGCACGAGTGAACTCGGGAGTCACTCCGTGCAGCTCCTGGGCGAAGCCGTGATGGTGTCGGATGCCCCGGATCACACTGAACCGCGTCAGCTCATAGCCCAGTGCGACTGGAATCTCTTGCCCCTTAATCGCCGCATCGCAGACATCCGGCGAGTAATTTTTGATCTTAAGCCTCGCTTGGATCGGCAGTTGATCCAGCGGTGTCTGGGGCTTCCTTGGCTTGTTTGGCTTTCCCATGGTGGCATCGAAATATCCGCACAGGGAACTCAGTGAGACAATGATACCAACGAAAAGAAGGCGGGGGCGCGGTCATAAATACACACAGGATCTTCTGCCTCGGTGGAGCGATACCACTTCATACCAGAGGGGTGAAGTGGGAGGTCCACTCCGGGTGACCTGCATTTGATCGACGGGCCCGGGCTGTTGTTGAGACCAATCGGAGGTGAATCCACCACCACGAAACTCCGCCCCAAGCGTAAGGCTAACATCATTGGACTAAAGCTAGAAGGGATGCAAGGTGCTAGGTATTTTTGAAATCATCATAAAACCTCAAGGAAGATAATTGTTTCCTGGGACCTCCTGGTCCTTTGTTTTGCTGATCCGAGCCAATGAAAAGAACACCGAAGCGGAGATGACAGGGTGGCAGGGTCACAGAGTCAGCTCTCTTGAATCAAATTTCATTGATCACAATAATTCTTGAATCTTGCAGCTGATGTTAGATTCCTGTTGTTATACAGGTTGGGTATATGGAGTTTTACCAATGTTACCTCTGATTTGATTGATAGAAAGTATGACTTGACTGCACCCACCTAGTGCTCACTCTTTCATACCCAACGTTCTTTCATTCCAGGTATGTGATATTCCATCCTAGCTGAGGAAGTCTTAGATATCACAATTTGTCTAGTGTACTACGCTGGTCCACAATATTCCCGCACTCCCCCCCCATCTACCTGTCTCCTGTTATTCCCTCCCATACGCTCCACGAGCCTGGACGGCCGAGAAAGGTTGGATGGCTTTTGAATACAAGCCACTAGCCTATGGCATTGAATTACAGCACATCTCGCGGAGGGGCGGCATGGCAAAGTAGTTCAAGGCATTCAACTACAAGAGATAGAGCTCCCTATACAGGCTATTATATAGCGCAGCGAGACTCGCAAAGGTAACTATATATCCCCATTTTATTCGTATCAACACTATCTATCTACAAGCCAATACGCCTTCCGCACTAGTCGCGGTCATGTCTCCCACTGTCTCTCAGGCCCGCCTTTTGGGATCTATAATGCCCTAACACAGCCGGAGGCTCTGGCTCGCTTGTTCACCATTGCCCTGCCTAACATTTGTGACACGATGCGAGTCTACGCTACTTTGGCGCTTACTGGATTACTTTATATCCTTGGGGATTGGGCCTCACGACTATTATGTCGCAAGGGCTACTTGTAGAATTATGCAATATAATTAAATGCTCAAGGTTCCAAATGGTACTGATGATCAATCTTCTGAGCTATAATAATTCAAAACAACAAACATGTGCAAATTGTTGACTAGAAAAAATATCTTCACCAGATCTGTGTCCAAAGATACTTACTGGCGAAAGGATAGCGGTTCAAGAATGTGTCTATTCAGGACAAAACGATTTGTCCTATATGGATCTGTGGAACAGCAATTTTGTCGCTTCTATTCACTGCATTGGAAATGAGTTTCTTCGTTACACAATTTGCCCGAAATTCGTTGGGAAGTTTCCCTTGGGTGGACAGTTCCGATTCACGGATTTGGGCAAGATGGTATATCTGACGGACGCCGTCTTCCTCGACTTCATTTGCTTTGTGCCGGCGTTGTCCGATATATGCAAAATAGTGTCTCCCAATATGATGGGTATTTTCCTTTGTACACACGGGCGCCAGTACAATATTAGCCCCCAGGGTCTCAGCGACGGAGACTTGACGAGGTCGCTGGGAACCAATAACTCGCCGCGGATGATTTGATAGGTCATAACCATTCAGCTGGTGAGAACCGTTTGTGAGACCAGAATCATTCGACTGGTGTGACTTGTCCATGATGGTCAGCGCGTCAAGATTATCCGGTGTCGTTTCGTAGTCATCGTCCCGGGGTTCCTGATCGACAATTCTGGCCAGGGTGCAGTGAATTCCCAGGGCGGCAGTCAGGAATGTTTGTATTTCCGGTTCTCTGTACAGCAGCAATTGCACACTCATGCCTGTATCTTCGTCCCAGAACATGTGTATGTCCTTCTTTGAGCTTGTATGACCAATATCTGAGTCTTCACGGTCCATATACACCACAACATTCCGATGAACCATTGGATAAGTCCAGAGGGATCGATGAACTCCGATTCGAAGGGTATGACTGTCAGAATCGATCTCGGGGTACAATAATAACGCCCGAGGTGCCGTTTTTGGAGTCAATATGGTCCCATTGTGGAGATCAACCAAGCACCACTGCCCGTTCCAGTGGAGACCATTGCTTGTAAGATTCACGGGTGTTGTGTCTGCGATCCACCACGCACTGCACCCTCGAATTGGGTATACCAGGATGTTCTGGATGTATAACGATAGACTTGGGACAAACATTTGTTGCACGAAATTCACGAATGTTTCCACATCCTGGGCGTTGCTCATAGCGCCGAGGCTTACCCTTGCAATCCCAGAGGGCTTATGACCGATTATAACGTTTTTACAGCCACAGCGAACACCACCCCTGAAGTTCCTGAAAAGCTCCCATGGCTCTAGTTCAAGGTGTCTGGCAATACCTCCCGGGTTACAAACATCTCCTGTTCGAAGATGAATGTGGTGCTCATTGGCGGCGCCTTCCAGATCCGACAGCTTGACCCATGTGTCATCTTCGGATCTGATATTGAAAGCGATCACTGCTCCCTGTGTCTCACTATTCCCGTAGCTTGATGAAGCGTCCTTATATATTTGGCAAGCTTTCTTACCATTCCGATGCCGTAAGGAGGATAGTCGGTGATAGAGCATGGTCGTTAACATTGAAGTATGTCGACTGACCTTTTCCATACCACCGTACAGTTGTTTATGGGTAGTCAAAGCACAGTCTAGTGCCATGATGTTGTGGAACGGTACTGTGCCATCTTCGAGGGCCGCATGAACAGAGCTGCTCTTCATAGAATGCCAAGGGTCGCCATTGCAGATAACCATATCCACGGTGCCACCACCAAAATAGAGCCGTTCCTGGAAAATGTGTGCGGCATCTTTGCGGATTATCAATCCGCCAAGGTCTGGAAACCCGAAAATCTTGTAAAAGCTGATAGCGGTAAAGTCTGCTGTCTCTTTGGGATCGCTGAAATCCAGCGGTGCAGTGGATGCCAATGCAGCTGCGTCTAGGAGTGAATACACTTCCTGATGGGCGGCAATCGTAGAGCGTCTCAACCGCCCCGGCCAGTTCAGTGGTAGTCTATGGCCTGTCATATTCGACTGTCCTGGGTACGCAAAAAGCCCTATCGGGGACGTCTGTGATGTAGCAGGCGTAGATCTTCTGCCCTTGTCCTCACCAATGGGAGACCCCGTCTCAATCCAGTGGTCAACCGCATCATTTGACTCGAAACAGCGGTATCCTGCACTGGCAAGCTGCCGCAGGCCAACAACACTCGTATGCGAGTCAATGTGATAGCCATACCAGATAGGACGGTTTGTGCCCTCTCTTTGAAGAGATGTAAAAGTCTCCGCCACCAGCTTGATTGCGCTCGTTGCGTTCAAAACAAACACAATATCAAAATGCTCTGGATCAGCATGGAAAAACCGTAGTACATGTTCCCGGGTCTCCTGAACTCGGGCGGTTGAGAGCCGAGATGATCTTGACTCTGAGTGCGGATTTCCGTACAAGTTTGCAGACAGCTCGGCCAGGTACTTTCTTATCAAAGAACTAGAATAGAGTGTTGTACCCGCGTGGTCCAGATATATTTCTCCTGAGAGGTTCAAACATTCTTTATTAGCATCCCCTCCTGACAATTCAAACTGGTTGTTCCAAGAGGTACCTTTTAGCATGGGATATTCAGTCTCCCGCACCTTGTCGACGTCATAGTCGTACTCATTCGAGGATATTGCCATTCTAGACCTCGAGGGAAGGACAATCTACTTTGAATCTCCGAAAGTCATTTGGCACAGAAAATGATACTGATGTTCTCCATGGAAGGCAGTAGATACGATGCATATATATATACTTTACAGAATCCAGAACTCGGCTATCATCGGACTTCAATATGTAATTCCTTTTTACCAGAGGGGGAAACGGGTTGCAAGAAACTACTGCAAGAATTTCAATTTGGAAGCCGTTGTAAACAGATTTTTCTAAGGCAACTAGTTGTAGGGATTGCGTGCATCAAGTCTGCTGGAAACGTTACTCCCTCGCCTGATACAAGTCCAGTATTATCGTGCCATCCCATGATATAGGAATAATCAGTAGTTGGTAACTTAGTGCTTGTCACCGCCCCCTGATGAAATATTGGTGGACGCTTAGCCCTGTTGATTTATTACGCGCTGTATATATATTATGATGATTTTTAATCCATTGTGGCAATATATAAGAAAAGCTGTTGTTCAAATTATAGACCATTTCATCTATATTTCTGTTCACTCTGATGTGCGTTGGAGTAATAATAACTCCTAAAAACACTAATCGAGTAACCACTAATCAGAACAAAAATATGATCTAAGTTGTAATTTCCATATACTAAGTTAATAATCAACTAGTGCTCTCCTCGACATTACGTATGCCATAATGGCAGACTTATTTACTGTCATGCAAAATATGACAGAACAGAGACATTACCATGGTATCCTTGTATCATTGTGAATGAGTTGGGGTTTCTTCAAACACTGCAGCTCATGCCAACTGTGGGTGGGGACATACTTATCCCTTACATATGATTTTCTTATGATTTTCTTGAGAGCCTGATTTGCTGTTTCACAGCTCCACATGCAACATTATTTGACTGTCACTGTACAAATTAAGTGTGAGAAATCAAGTGAAGAATCAAATAGGGGACAGGATGAGAATACAATAGTTCCCCATTAGCACGAATTATACAGGAAATTGTCTGATCTCATTTTATTATTCATTTATTATATCAAGTTCGCAACCACTACTAAGTGGCGAGGATCATGATAGATTGTTATCAGGATATGTCAAGTCTTACTACCTTGACCTATTCCACATTGTCAACCAGTCTGGTTCTGCTCTATTCTTTTAGAATCATAGCACTTTTAAGTAGGGCTTCTGTTTTAACACCCCAGCAGAGTTACTTTGACTATGACCACGGGGCTCAATAACATAGCATGCTTGTCTCAGTTGCTGGCCCACACATGACTCCTTAGTAGTTGAGATCCTTTCTGGAAAGCTCCGAATATTAAAGATACCTTTATGGAAAGCTCCGAATATTAAAGATGACTGTATGTCAAAGATTAGACTGAAGTATTACAGTATGTTAGGTAAGATATTATTTCCTTCTTTGTGAGGAGTGGGGCCATTCTGTAGCTGTTGGCATGTCGAATCATCAGTAAATGAAGCAAGGCTAATAATAACAAACAAGAAAAGCGACCCGAGAGACTGAAAAAGTCAAGTGCTGTGGGTACACCTACGGATATGGCCGCTCCCGGTGTCCCGCTCGATCGGCACTACATACAGTACTTCGTCGCGGCCCCTACCATGCAGTGTCACCCGTGCCCCCATGCTTCTTGCAGTGATAGATATGATTGGAGACCATGAATGATAATACAGAAAAATCAAACGCCTGATATAATAGAAATAGGAGAAATTGAAAAATCAGTAAATGCCTCATTCTTGACACCCTTACCAAGGAAAAGGCAAGTGTTTAGATCTACTAAACATGCCACGAGATTTCTAGCAGGTAAACTCTGTACTTATTATAATTCATGGGGCAGGAAGTGGATATCTGTACACGTTAGTCACCAAGATGTTTTCAGAGATATTCAAGGTCTGTGACATGATTTTCTTGTGATCGTGTTTTTTACAGTATCTATTATATAAATATCCATATGTGAGGGGTTTCATGGGCATATTGTTTCTGTTTATCATTTTCTGTCTTGAATGAAATTAGGCCACTGCTCCCAGATATTGTAAAATTTCTCAGGAAACAGGTGATACAAACTTCATGTCGAACACTCTGCCCGCTCTTGGATACTTGATTAGGCTTAATTCTATCACGTCCACGGATAATAGTCCCGTGCTACACGCTCTCCACACCCTAAACTCCCGTGGCGTCTGTCTGTGGGAATATTCAACCAAGACTCGACGATGTCATGATGTGCTGAGGTTGCCTTGTTGTTGAAAATATGTGCTTTACACCATTCCTTTTTTCTGCCCTGCAGATAGGTTGCTTCCGAATCCCTTTGCTGCCCAGGTAGCAGCTGTCCCGTCTCGACAGGTTGTAATAGTCGACTTCTTACCATAGAGTTACAATGTGATTTAGATCATCTAGCCTTCCCTGGATATATATGATTGATTGTATGTTGACAAACCTTACAGACTTGATTTATTGCTGGGGTGATAAATTTATCAATTGCTTCGAATTTATAGCATGATGCTCAAATGGTAATTTGCAAATAACTAGGTTGGTGGTGCTAACATGAATCCACATTGTTGTAAATCTCTGGCATTTTGTATAGTACAGTTGTACAAACAGAGATTGACATTGGTTAGGACACTGGCCCTTCCAGATGTGCTTGCAGCTTTCACACTACTCTACTCCTCGCACGATAGTCTTGTTAGACACCATCTTTAGTATCCGGGGCGTATGTACATAGAAAAACGAGGCAACACTCTGTTGGGTCCTGATTAGTTACCATTATCGAATAGTTTGCTGTAGTTGTCCATATTTATCAAGGCAAATGCCAAATAATGCACGCGCTTATCTCAAACGGACTCTTGGAGCCGTGTTCTTGTAATTTACAGACAGTTGGCGCGACTCTTTTAGGCGTGCCGCATCAGGGCCTCCTTGCAGTGAGTATCTTTACCCCTAGTCTTCAGTACTTGCATGAATAGCTATTTCATAGTATATAATAACCTCTTTGAGGAAACTTTACACAAACCTGATTTTCTAAACCGGACATACATGCATAGGATATACTGGAGGTGTGGGGCAGATGATGGCCTGTACACTTCAACAGTCACGAGCTACACCATTGGCAATTCTTGCCACCTACACACTTGGAGCAGTATATAATGAGTTTATTAGATACGGCTTTTGATTAATCTATAATCTTCCTCCTTGTATCGATATCAGTGTCATCTCTGATCTACCTTTTCTGGTCCACTACGCTGAGCGTGGAAAGTCATCATGTTCAGCTTCGGGCCGCTGGACCTTCTTGTTCCTGTTCTTATGATTCTTCTCACAGTGGTCTACTTGCCCATTACTGTTGTCTTTTTGCTGAAAGATTTGAAATTCTCTCACCTAGTATCATGGCACGCCTTCCAGAACGCGTGGTTTGAACGCTTCTGGGCTTTTTTCGGCTCCGTGTCAATGCCACTATTCACCAGTGATGTCGAAACTGTATTGGCCAGCGCTAGTGGTGTGGTTCTTGATGTTGGGCCTGGCTCAGGGGCGTGGATGTACTTGTTTTCGCCCAGGCGAAACCCCAATATATCCAAGCTTTTGCTGCTGGAGCCAAACGAAAATTTCCATCATTCACTGAAGATGACGGCAGAGGAGCATGGCCTCGCTGGCCGATATGAGATCCTTGGCAACGGCACCACAAGCCTGGAAAAGATAGGAATACAAACAGGATCAATTGACACTATCACTACAGTGCATGTCCTGTGCAGTGTTAGCCAGCCTCACATATTGATCAAAGACCTGTATCGCTATCTGAAGCCAGGAGGACAATGGTTGGTTTATGAGCATGTCAAGGTCAAGGGAAAGGGAGCTCTCATTGCATATTGGCAAGGTGTGTTGATAATCGAACCCACCCTGTGAGAATACCCAGTTCCACTAACAGGTATCCTTGTGGGATGCAGCTGCCATAAATATTATCTGGCCAGTTTTTCTGGATGGCTGTTCTTTGACAAGGAACACTGAAGAGTTGTTGCTGAAGGCAGCGGAATGGAGCTCAGTAGATCTACGGTCCGGGCCTGGGGAGGGAAGATTCACCCAACTACCACATACAGTGGGAAGCCTTACTAAAGAGAAGTGATGGGACAAGACCCTCCAAATACACCGATAACGAGCGAGCAACGGGCCTTCAATTTACAAAATAGAGGTTCCCAGTAAGAAATGGTTACGACATGTCGGAGGTGGCAATGTTGGCATCTTGATATTTTGTTGCGCGCGTGAAATCACAATCAGAATGAATATGATTTATAGCTTACTCCATCCCTAGTTATAGTAATCGTCAACAAATGGTTGCCATCTTGGCTTGAGAATGACTTCGAGTTAGTCTATTGTTGTCAAGACATTTCATGCTTTGTCTGTGTTACAACCTTCTCATCATAACAAATGTTATATAACCCCAGATAGGCCGAATTTTCTAATATTTAGCAGTTAATATCTAGAGATAATTCAGGGTTCGGAATCTTAATCACTTGCCCAAGAGTTGCTACGTTACAGAATACTAACTTATGTTGATGAGAGGCGTATTGATAAAAGAAAAAAAAATTAAAAAAAATAAAATAGTAAAGAAAAGGGAACTAGCGTTGTCAAACTGGGATGATGAGATTAGGTTTAGCAGTTGATAGTGAAAGGAAAGGATCAGCTAGTATAAATTCAATATATTCGTTCCAGCCATTTCAATGACGTTGGGTAGCCTTTGAGGACATTGATTAGAGAAGCACAGGAGTAGCAGTGGCGAACCAAGTCTCATGCGGCATTATTCTTACTGGTCCTGTCATAAGAATTGCAGTCAGCATCCCAACAAATCCAAGAGTATCTGCAAGGGAAGGCCGAAGTAAAAGCTATATAATTTGCCATAGCACCCGAGGAATATCACTGCCAACAGTGCTTTTGCTAATGTCCACCACGTACCTTCTGACCATCGAGCTTGATTGAAAACATGTCTTTTCGAAAAGGTGTGCTGATCTCCGAATTTGAGGACCGGTAAGCTTGAGCGTTATCTAGACATCAGTCAAAACCATAACAACACAGGGGTCAAATACTGATAAAACATATAGCTCAGTGCAAGACCACGGTTCTGGTTGGTCCAATCTCTGGGACACCGGAAAGAGCGATCTGTGGGACCGAGGAAAGCCTTCACCTGCACTGATTGATATCATCGAAAATTATAGTCGCTCTGAAGATATACTCCACCCATTTACTCCTGATGGTAGGCGCAAGAAGGCTCTTGTACCGGTTAGGGCACCTACCCCCTGCATCCCAGCTAGGTCCAATCAATTGGATCAATTAGAAACGAAGTACCAAGTTAGGGACAACTAACTAAACCACCTAGGGCTGTGGCCGAGGCTACGAAGTTGTTATGTTAAGTCTCCATGGCTTTGATGCATACGGATTAGAAGTTTCAGCCACAGCCGTGGCAGAAGCAAAAGCCTATGCAACAAAGGAGCTTACCGCTCCGCAAGCCTACAATTTCGGCCATGGGCCGAAGATAGGGGATTGGCCACCGACCCACTCTGCTGATCGCGGAGTGGTTGAATTCTTACAAGGTGACTTCTTCGCCACCGATTGGTCCCACAATGATATGAAGTTCGACCTCGTATACGACTACACAGTAAGTCGCTCCTTTATTCTCATTCGGGCAGAGAATGATTCATCAATTCTATACCATCGAGGGTAACATTACATGAATTTGGGGCTGATACCGTTCATGTGTCATAATGTAGTTTTTGTGCGCCTTACACCCGACTCGGCGCGCTGCGTGGGCGGAGCGTATGATGTCGCTGCTTAATCCTAGGGGTGTTCTTGTGTGCCTGGAGTTTCCCATGTACAAAGACCCTTCGCTCCCCGGGCCGCCATGGGGAGTAAAGGGGGTCTACTGGGACCTCCTTTCATCTCGTGGGATAACTGGTTCGGGAGAGTGTACCAGGCTATTATACATACAACCGCAGCGGACACATGAGATAGGGATGGGTACAGATATGATCAGTGTCTACGCGAGAAACGAATAGGTGCTGTGTTTGTGGTGCACTGTCTGGTATATGCATATTTTAGAGTGGCAGTCTAATAGGCGTATTCCAGGTAATAGTACCACCCATAACCAAGGCTTGAAGACTTATAATTACAGTGGCATTCGGTGCGGTTCAGTGCAGGTTCAGGGCAGGTAGGAACTAACTTGTTATGGATTCAGTTCCCAAACCTAGCCACGACCTGAGCGATGGGTGGGCAAGGGCGAGTGGAGTTTGAAGCGTCAATGGCGAAGTTGATGGCGAGGGAAAGTGGCGGGTGCCCTTTTGCGAAGCTATGATAGTTTTCCTTTGACACAAGATGCTTAGCCATGCATCGGACTGAATGATTGAGCGAGCGAGGATGCAAGACACCTTGATAGCTTAGGGCTACGCTTGGGCGAAACGCGAATTTGGATTCGGGCCCGGAAACTGCGTTCGAATCTACCTCACCTTTGCGATCCACATACAGTAAAGTCTCTCTATAGCGGGGAGTCGAATACAAGGCTATAACAGTCATTTCTAGCCACACATGACTCTGCCTCTGAGAGCAGGGTGGGCCACGGGTCCACACTAAGGCACCGACTAACAGCCGCAGTCAATGATCACAACTTAGAGGTGTATACAATCGAGAAAATTACCGTAATTACAAGCTGCGGCCACGGGTGACACCTGCGGAAACTGTCTGTTCGTGGCCCTACCAGATTATTCATATACTGTGAGAACCAGTACTGCTTTTAATAACTCGGAGCAGGCTATTCCCGAACGGTGGAGACCGGGAACCAGAACATAAACGTCAGGCCACAGAAAGGCCGGGTGCCATCCGAGCCCCACATAGTACTCTCCCCCAGATCCTTTCTTTGTTTACTCCCTTTTCCACGAAAACAAAATATTCTTCTCCTTCTCTCATCCTCTGCTTCTTCTCTCTTATTCAAGACCTGCTAGGAACCACAATGTCTGTATCTCCTCCACCTTTTTGCACCCTTCCCCCCATGTGTGGTTAAACTATACTCTTTTGTGGAATTTGTCGCATATTGACTCTTTTGTTCCTAGGAATTCTACCGTGCTGCCCCCCGGCACCTATTGGGGCCAATATCATGATATCGCCAAATATAACACCCACCTGAGCGTGGCAGAGAGATTGTGGGTCGCATGGTATGCGTGGGTGCAGAATGATGTCCTGGCCACCGGCATCATGTCCTTCGTCATCCACGAGTTGTTCTACTTCGGCCGCTCTCTTCCGTGGATCTTCATCGATAGCTTGGCTTTCTTCAACAGATACAAGATTCAAAGTGTAAGTGGCAAGCCTAACACCTGACACTAGCCGAAATCAACCTAATTCCAGCCGCCATTGAAACTAATATTCCGCTTCAGAGCAAAGTACCTTCATTACGCGAGCAATGGGACTGCGCCAAGTTTGTGCTTCTGAGCCACTTCACGGTTGAACTTCCTCAAATCTGGTATGGTCCTGCCCTTGACAGAGTGGTATTCTACCCGACGTTTGCCTCTGGGGCCCAAATGAGTAATAACGGCTCTTCCAGGCTTTTCCACCCAATGGCACAGTTCTTCGGTCTATCAACGTCGATCCCATTTCCATCTCCTTGGACTATGGCATATCAGATTGCAATATTTTTCGTGATGGAGGACACTTGGCACTATTTTTTCCACCGAGCTCTTCATTGGGGTCCACTCTACAAGGCTATTCACAAAATTCACCATTTAGGGTCATTAGGGTCATTAGGGTCATTAGG